>NC_090936.1:80241639-80866940 GCF_040938575.1 Ambystoma mexicanum
GAGGGTACCGGGGGAAAGGGGATGAAAGTAGAGGGCAAAGGCAGCAGCCGACACTTGTTTCATTGGGCGAAGGTTCAAGAACTAGGTTGGCAGGGTTTTGTGGGTGCAGTAGGAGGGCCGATGGGACTCCTGGGGAGGAGAGGAGAGCATGGTCTGACCAGGAGAGAGGGGGGAGCAAGAGAGGTTGAATGGGGAGAGGGAGAGAGCATGGTCTGACCAGGAGAGAGGGGGGGAGCAAGAGAGGTTGAATGGTGAGAGGGGAGAGGGAGAGAGCATGGTCTGACCAGGAGCGAGGGGGGGAGCAAGAGGTTGAATGGGGAGAGGGAGAGAGCATGGTCTGACCAGGAGAGAGGGGGGGAGCAAGAGAGGGGGAGAGGGGAGAGGGAGAGAGCATGGTCTGACCAGGAGAGAGGGGGGGGGGGGCAAGAGAGGTTGAATGGGGAGAGGGGAGAGGGAGAGAGCATGTTCTGACCGGGGGGGGGAGAGAGAGAGAGAGAGAGGGAAGAGAGAGAGAGAGAGAGAGAGAGAGAGAGAGAGAGAGAGAGAGAAGAGAGGAAGAGAGAGAGAGAGGGAGGGGGGAAGAGAGAGAGAGAGGGAGGGAAGAGAGAGAGAGGGAGGGGAAGAGAGAGAGAGAGGGAGGGGAAGAGAGAGAGAGAGGGAGGGGAAGAGAGAGAGAGGGAGGGGAAGAGAGAGAGAGAGGGAGGGGAAGAGAGAGAGAGAGGGAGGGGAAGAGAGAGAGAGAGGGAGGGGAAGAGAGAGACGGGGAAGAGAGAGAGACGGGGAAGAGAGAGAGACGGGGAAGAGAGAGAGACGGGGAGAGAGAGACGGGGAAGAAGAGAGACGGGGAAGAGAGAGACGGGGAAGAGAGAGACGGGGAAGAGAGAGACGGGAAGAGGAGAGAGACGGGGAAGAGAGAGACGGGAAGAGAGAGACGGGGAAAGAGAGAGACGGGGAAGAGAGAGACGGGGAAGAGAGAGACGGGGAAGAGAGAGACGGGAGGAGAGAGACGGGAGAGAGAGAGACGGGGAAGAGAGCGAGAGACGGGAAGAGAGCGAGAGACGGGGAAGAGAGCGAGAGACGGGGAAGAGAGCGAGAGACGGGGGAAGAGAGCGAGAGACGGGGAAGAGAGCGAGACGGGGAAGAGAGAGAGCGAGACGGGGAAGAGGAGAGAGAGACGGGGAAAGGAGAGAGAGACGGGGAAGAGAGAGAGAGACGGGGAAGAGAGAGAGAGACGGGGAAGAGAGAGAGAGAGACGGGGAAGAGAGAGAGAGAGAGAGAGACGGGGAAGAAAGAGAGACGGGGAAGAGAGAGAGAGACGGGGAAGAGAGAGAGAGAGACGGGGAAGAGAGAGAGACGGGGAAGAGAGACGGGGAAGAGAGAGAAGGGGAAGAGAGAGAGAGAGACGGGGAAGAGAGAGAGACAGAGAGAGAGACAGAGAGAGACAGAGAGAGAGAGAGAGAACAGAGAGAGAGAGAGAGAGAGAGACCAATAAAAGAGTGGATGCTTAGGAAGAGGCATCCAATTGGATGTTGAAATTCACCCAAGAGGAGGAGGTTGAAAGTAGATTAAAGTAAAGCAGAGAAGAAATTGGGCTATTCAGAGAGGAACAGGGTGGTAGCGCCTCGAGGCAGGTAGATGGTAGCAATTGTCACAGTGGAGGGAGAAATGGCCAACTTGCAAACCAGGCTCTCGAAGGAAGTATAGAGTTGTGAGTATGATGGAAGAAGGAACCGACTCAGGATAGATTTAGGCGACCCAGCCGCTAGCACTGCGAGGTCGAGATTGGAAATGATCTTGAAGCAGACGGGAAGGAGGGAGTCAAAAGATGTGACTGAGCTGGCATTGAACCAAGTCTCGGTGAGAGCGAGAAAGTCCAGGTCAGTGTCTTCAAGTAAGAGGCAGATAGAGTGTATGTTGGCAGATTGAGCATTAAGAGTTGCAAAGTGAAGGAAGTCTCTGCCTTTGAAGGCCTTCTGAGGAGGAGTACAGAGGCGTGGTAGTCTGGTCAAGGGAGGAGGGACAGCGAGTGGTGAGGTGAGGCAGCAGAAGGAAGGCAGTTAATGAGGGAGGGCAGGATCCTGTCAAAGAGTAGGAGGTTGGCTTGAAAACCCTGAACTATGATAGTGCCAGTGTGGTGGACATAACGATGGACTGAGGATGAGAAGCCAGCCAAGAGGACTTCCCACTTGGTGCCACCGTTAATGGGAGAGGAATTGAAAGGGGAAGAGAGTAGAGATGAGGAGTCCAAAGATCTGGAAAGGGGACAGAGAAGAGGATATCCTTGAAGACCTCTCTGGAGGTTGCGCTGACATAAGAGTCTGCGATGGGAGGGGCCAGGGATTGCACGCAAGATGTCTTTTGTGCTTTTTCATTCCAGACTTAGAGGGGAGGGGGGGGATAGGAGATGGCAACTACAGAAGATAGAAGAGCTGGTGAGTGCCATTAGGGTGACAGAGGGAAGTTGAAGGGAGAGGGGCGAGTGCACTGCACAGTTCTGACATAATCTCACAGGTGGCCTAGCAGTACTAAAGAACACAATGCAATGTTAGAGTGCAAGATCTAATACACACACCTAAAAACGAATTTAAAAATAAATGCACACAGCTAAACTCGATTTTCAATGCAAGGCCACAAATGCAGTGAAATCAGGGTACAGGATGTAAATCGACACAGCTAAAAACAATTTTGTGCAGAGGACACATCAGCGAGAACAAAAAGGTGAAGAGGTAAAGCAAAGAGAGCTATACAAAGAGATACCGATTAGTATGCTAGTGGAGGAAGCAAAGAATAGTTTAACCATCACTCACTGAAGACTCAATAGTTAGTCTGGTGCTGAGGCCAGAGTTCACTGGACAGCAGGATGTACCCAGCAGCCTGAGCATAGTTTGTTGTGGGGAGGGGGGGGGGGGGAGAGAGCATATGGGGGCCCTCCCAGCCTCCCTAGGCCAGACCAGTACAGAGGCACAGAAAGGGCCTTAGGAGCAGGCCATGTGGGTGGGCCAGCTTTCACCTTCCGGCTCCTCTGAATGGGCCTAAGAGGAAGCCAGGGCCCAATTGGAGCTCGGGAGGCACTCCGGTGCCTCGAGATACAGCGGCAGCCATACTGGAAGGGGAAAGTCTGCAACAGAGGCACGGTGCACAGTGTTTACACTCGGATGTAAAAACAGCAGTGAAACACTGCCAATAAATTGATGCAGCAGAAGAGAACAAAAAATACATTGTTGTTGATGGTATTTGTAATTAATGCTGGCAGATGCTTTCAGTATACATCATTGTTAGTATTACTTTTCTTTAAATTTAGAATAAAGACGGCTGGAGTGCTGTACGTAAGCTTTAAAGAAGGGTGCTAGACACCACAGGAAAATGATTAAGGTAATTTTGAAAACATGATAGTCGTGTATGGGATTTATTTTGGATTTAGAAATGAATGTGCACAAACACTTACCTACTTTTACCTAACAAGAGCTCTATGTTGTTGTTTTCTTCCCCCCCCCCCACCATCTTTAACGAATTACCTTTACTGGGTATGTATGTTTTTCAATTATTCATTTTATGCATTTGTTGATTTGTGTACTCAACTATGGTGAACTATGTTAATATTGGTTATTTACTCTCAAACTATTGATTGGAATTATAATCTTGTTTTGATTTGGAATTTTCACATGTGGATTGAAACATTTTCATTTATTCTCGTATTATAATTATGTAAGAATTTACAATAAGTGGTATGGTTAACGCCCTGAAGAAGGCGATACGCTCCGAAATGCATTGGCATTAAAACAACCGTACACAAAATGAAACAATTCTGCTTCTCATTTAGCAAAACACCCAGCTGTTGATGCTCCTCAGATTCAGGATTATACTCTTGAAATTTTTCTAAAGTGGCTCTAAATACGATTTTAGATAACCAATGAGCGATGAACTCTAAGCTCATTAAACATTAAAACAAACACAATCTGAACAGTGAGCTCCAGAAGAGCTCCAACGGAGAGCGCCGGACTTAGCTGGATGTGTTCATCCAACTTTTTCTCATAAGATGCTTTCTGAAGTGCTCAGTTTCTGCTGGGGGTGAAGTAATATCACGTAAAGCCCAAGAGGGGACTTGCCTCTGTTGAAGTAGTGGTGGTGGTGGTGGTGGTGGGGTCTCCCTGGCCACGAGGTGGATGGTAGGCCAGTGCTCCTGGAGGGCTCCGTGGATGAAAGCGGAGGCAGAGGGTGCCTCAGTCGGGGCCTAGGAGCAAGACTGAGATCCATCTCTTTGGGACCCCTGCTCCTGCTTTCCCTCTCACTCTGCCCAAACTCCTTGGGCCCTGTTCCTTGGAGGGAAAAAACCTTGGCGTCATCTTCTATTCCACTCTCCTCTCATATCACGGACATTGCCAAGAAGGCCCCCTACCAGCTGCACCTAGTCAGTGATATTCTTCCTTTTCCCCCAGAAGCTCACCGTCTCCAAAGCCTTGGTTCTCTCTCTAGGCTGGACTACTCCAACAGCCTCTTTCTCAATTGTTATTGTTATTGTTATTTTGCATTTATATAGCGCCTTATATACCATTGGTATGGTCTGAAGGCGCTGGTAGGTTGAACGCCCTTGGGAACCGAAGTCCAAAAGTGCGTGTGCGCACTAGGTATGTGTGCAGCTGGTGTGGAAATCGAGTGGTAGCTGCTTTTTAGTTGTACGTGTGGTGGTTGAGAGGTCAGGAGTATGTGTTTGCTCTGGTCGGTTTTACCCAGAACGAGTGTAGCTGCGTTAGGCCTGAGGAGAACGCCTGGCTGGGGGGTGTGAATCCAGCAATGATTACTTAGAGTGATGTGGAGTAAGAGGGAGATGTGGATATGAGAACAGTTATACCGAATGGTGTCATAGTATCTCTGTGTTCTAGATGAGTGGTGGTGTAAGAGGGAGAGTAAGCGTGGGGTGTGTATGATGTATGTTTTCAAGTGTTTCCTTCATTCCAAAGCATATTAAGCATCGTCTGTTGTACAAATTCGTCCGTTCCTCATATTCGTCCGCTCCACACATTCGTTCAGTCCATTATCATCGTCTAGTTCACACCCTCGTACACTTCTAAACGCTGCTGGGAACAGTTCTGAATTCAACTTTCACAGAGAGGCTATTGGGTGCAACTTTCAAGTGTAACTGGGTACACTTCTAAAATGCTATTGGGTACACTTCTAAATTAAGGTGGGAACCGTTTTACAATCAGCTATCAGATAGGCTATTGGGTGCAGCTTCTAAATGCAATTGGGTAGATTTCTAAAATGCTGTTGGATACACTTCTAATTGCTAGAGGGTACAATTCTAATTCAACTTTCTCTGAGGAGGTGCGGGGTACAGTTCTAGTTGCGAGTGGGAACAGTTCTTTATTCAACTTTCACAGAGAGGCTATTGGGTGCAAACTTTCAGGTGCAACTGGGTACACTTCTAAATGCAAGTGGGAACAGTTTGGGCTTCCCAGTAGAGTGAGCTTGTTACACAATTACCCCCCCCACCCCCCAACAGGTCTTGCGCCATGTCTGCATTCCATTAGCTTTCTGTGTTACATAAGCTAACATGCCTTCTGCTAGGTCACTAGTGTTTTATGTTGATATGCATATGTTCATGGCTCTGGTCATCCATTTGTGTTTTTTACTTCATTATGTGTCGCTATGTGTATCCCCGTGTTGTTACATCCATTGCTTATGTGTTTAAACACCGAGGATCAGGTAGGACAGATAGAACAGTTTACTGACACTAAAGCTCAAGGCTGTTAAGTGCTGAATCACGAGTGAATACAGCACCGATTGTGCTGCAGTATCCTATTAAGGGTGCCATTCAGAGTTTGTTCCTGGTTTCCCCCTACCTATCCAGTCATGGAACCCCAAGCCTCTTTCCAGTTTTCCTAAAACTCCCTCCCCCCTTACCTCAACCTATGCGCAACCAACCCAACTCTTCTCCCCCCCCACCCTCGTCACCCACCATTAGCACCATCATGGTCAATAAGGAACCCGTTCCTCCCGAGTCCCCCTTCCTTGTCCCAATACTTAAAACATTGTGGGACGAAGTCCCCAAATGTTCCAATGACCTTTTTCTTCATGAATACAAACTTCAACTTTATTGATTTACTGTTTATTGAATAGATTCCTAGGGAAGGGTTTTAGAGGGGTTGCTGGTTGATCCAGATTTAAAGGAGAAATATATTCATCAGAAGTCAGGGTTTCGATTTCCACATATATTGTTCCCCTGTTGATCACAAGAGTTTTCACTATCATCAATGTGGGTAGCTTTGTGAAGGGAAGTCTTACTCTGACCAACCATTAAATATTCTGGCACCATAGAAATCTCCCCTCAAGTAAAATTCTGCATCCCTTCTAACAGCGTCCTCCTGCTCCTTTAGGGGCCTTCTCCCAAGTGAATCACCCGGCTAATACCACCCCCAGGTTTAGGATCAGGTAACAGCTGCCTTCCGCTGGCCACCTGGGAGGAGACTTTGCAGGCATTCCGTGAGGATTCACCAAATATTTCAGTCTGCTGTGGGGAACTCCCTCCCCATCTCCACGCTGGGGTAAAAGTTCCAAATGTTTTCCGCCCTGGCAAAAGCGAGCTAATATTAGGAATCTGCGGGAGGAAGCCATCCATTAGACAGATTCCAAACCTGTCCTTACTTTGAACAAGTTAAGGATGGGACGCATTTGCTAAAGGTGGTCACCATCAACATGACTTTATAAACACCACCCCAACCCCAGTGAGTGACAACGGGAGCACATCCAGTGTTCAGAGGCGCTGTTAATTTATTTCCTTAAGCACTATATAATTGAGAAAAAATGAAGGATTAGCTACCTGTGGGGGGTCACACTGACACTCCCCAATACCTGTTAATTCCGAGCAATTTTACACAGACATGCCAATATAACTGCAGAACATCGAGGGTCATTCATAGGACAGGCATTAAGCATCAGTAGCAGACTCACTGCTAATTAAGGTTTGTGGGGAGGGATCGTTTGTCAATGTGAAGAAAGAAAAAAAGCCTAATCTGCAATTATGGACAATTACGGACAATGAAAGCTACACCATGAAGGAGAATCGCAATCCACACACTGGTTACTTCACGCATCTCGTCTCAGGCACCACTCTTACCAGTCGGAGGCTGTCCATAGGCAGCAGCATAAGCAGCAGTCTGTCCATAGGTTGCAGTAGTCTGAGCCTGTGTGTAGCTGGCATCGGTGGGTTGCCCATATGTGCCATAAGCTGGCTGTCCATAAGCCTGTGGTTGAGTTGCCTGTGCAACCTTCCGCTACTCTCCACCCTCTGCAACTAATCCAGAACAGGACTGCAAGACTTCTATTTGGCCTCAAGCCCAGCGACGTATCGCTCCAGCCCTGAAATCAGTCCACTGTCTCCCGGTGGCTGCAAGGATCAAGTTCTAAACCCACTATCATCCACAAGGCGTTCTGGGCCGTAGCACACGATACATCAAACTTCCTTCCAAAATACCTTCCTTCTCGAGCCCTTTTCTCAGACGTCCTTCTCAGACGTTTCTCCAGGCAGAGAGGGGGCGGTGGGTAGAACTCTCCTCTGCAGGTGCCTCCCTGTCCCCTTCAAACCTGAGCCTGACCACCTGAAGTGCTGGAAGCTACTCAAGACCTTCCTTTTCTCATCTGCTTGCTCTCCCCCCTCTCCCCCTGCTGACCTACCAGTCTGCATTGCTGACTGGTTGCTTGGCTACCCCCAGAGTCTCACTAGCTACCAGGCTCCTCCATGATCATACTTCCCTGCACTGCACTGCCTCTGGGCCTACCACGCGCTTAGGGGTTTTAACTGTAACCTCTACAGCCCACTACCTCCTTGCACTTCACCAGAGGCCCGCGCTGCCTTGACTGCACTGTCGCATAGCAATGCTACCCCGATTGCACTTGCACTTCCTCCCCCCCCCGCACTTCCTCCCCCCCCGCACTTCCTCCCCCCCCCCGCACTTCCTCCCCCCCCCCCGCACTTCCTCCCCCCCCCCGCACTTCCTCCCCCCCCCCGCACTTCCTCCCCCCCCCTGCACTTTTGCGCTGTCGCACTGGCACGATCTGAACGACAAGGCCTAGTAAGATAGTTGGTCTTGTCCTCAATGTCTCCCGGCCCCACTCCCCCTTGTCTTGTCACGCCTAGAAACATTAGTGTACATGCGTGTTATGAATGACATCTTAAGGGAGGACAGGAAAGGTTGAAGAGGGTGAGGGCTGATAGAAGGGGAGACAGACTTGGGCCCAGGGGTGTGGGGGAGGAGGTGGGCAAAGGGGCAGGCAAAGAGGGGACACAAGCCTATTGCAAGACAAATTTCCCAGACGCACACAATTTAAATGTTTTACTTTGATCTCTTAATCCCTTCAGGCACGAAAAGCTGATATTTGAACCCCCCCCCCTATATTGCACATAAATAACGTTTCAATCTACGAGGTAATGGTGTTGAAAACATAACAGTTCGTCAAATGTTACAGGTCATGCTCTTATTTACTACCCACTCTCAATAACTTGAGATCTTAAAATAAAATACGAGTGGGACACTCCCCATCTTCACGTTAGTCTTACTTCAAATAGATCTCCCAGTCAACTCCAATTTAGCTCCTTTGGGGGATGCTGTACTAAACAGCAGCCTTTAGTTCTAAATTTGCTCGCCTTAGATTTACAGAAAATCACACGCCATTTACGTTCCATCGTTACTTTTGCCCAACTGTTATGCTGGCTTTCATTTAATGACAAGTAGTATCTACAAATGAGTTCGCAATCTTCTGTTCACGTCTTTGTTCATTCACTGTTCCTCCATACTGTAAGACACTCACCTCCCTATCGTGTTAATTGTGGCTACTACCACACTATGGGTTCAGCTACCTTATAGTGGGAGTAAGAGGCCACTTAACATTCTTAACTACAAGGCGAACAGGCTGTACAGCCATTATGAGCAAAATAAAGTGTTGGTGCAATGCAAATAAATACACCATACACAAGGCCCCCTGCATATCGATAGCCTGATGAGATCCACAATATTCTGCCTTTTCCATTTCGAGGAGTATTAAAGCGAAAATAATGACCCCCTTTTGGAGCCAGGTATGGGGGCAGGGGGATGCCTTTCAGCATCCAAACTTGCATCCTTGGAAAGGTTCCTCTCACTGCTGCAACCACATGCATACTGACAGGGGAATCCGCATGTTGGGCTTCAGTACCTGGAGGATCGCTCAGGGGCAATGTGCTCATCTTGGAAACAAGACCACGCTGAGCAGCACAGGCTCGATAACCGGAGAACCACTTGGAGTCTGGCATGAAATGATATATAAAAATAAAAACAAACTATCAGCAATGCAATGACTGTTGAGAGCCCGTTTGAGCTGTTGGGTAACAGGTTGTCTGGCCAAAGCAGCACCATAACAAAATCAGCACAGTGCCAGCGTCTTGTGGGCAAAAAGAGGGCAGACTGCTTTCTCTTCTGGTCTTGGGAGGAGCAGTTATGGTGCACCCTATGGGACCGTGCACAAGCATGGCAAGTTGTGACCAAGTGACAAAGCTTCTTGGCAATGTATAGCAACTTTGGACTGTGCAGTTGTAGGCTATGACACTTTCCAGCGCAGGTAAGCTATGCATGCAAGCATGCAAGCATGCATGTTTTGCGAGTGTCTCTTCACACCGTGGAAAAGCTCTGCCGTTTTCAAACTAAAACGGCATTAGGCTCCTCAGTGGCAGAAAAGCAGTGACATTAAGTGCAAAGTGTTGCCACAATTCACAGATTTTCTAGATAAATGATTTAAGTCTTCGACAATTACTATTTTGAAAGAACAGTTGCCAGACTAAAAGGATAACCATATTTTGTTAAACATGCATGTTTTTGAAACTTTTTATTGCTTATTTTGTTTGTGTTTCACCATAGTGTCAAGAGTGTTGTGGGATGAAAAAAACAGAACTAATTTATATCTCCCACAACAGATTTGCTTCTTGTACCAGGTGAGCAAGCCGCAGCTTAGAAACACTGATGCAACTTTTCCATAACGTACAGAAAGAGGTAGCACTAATGCCGTTTGGTTGGTGATGGACGATGAATGCCAATTCTAAATCAGGACGTGGTTACAAAGAAGGTATAAAAGATCTTTAGGACTTAAAATTCATTTTCGCACCTTGCAACAATCTCGAAGATCAAGTCAGACACACATCCTTCTTCACAAATGTAGGCAGACATCCAAACAAGCTGTGCTGCTAGTCACTACTACACTCTGGTTTTAGTATTGTAAAAAATTCCCTCGCACATTCCCGGAACTGAAAATTGGCCTACATTTCATATACAGTTTTGGATCATACTCACTATTCCTCTCCCCACTTATCGAAAACTGAGAGCATCCAAAACTGCAATTTAGATCTTACTAAGAAATAGGTTTTATTCAAAGCGTCTTAAGAATCCAATAATACCCTTCTCTACTTGTCTGAGCCGTAATCTCTTGAGATCTGAGCAGAAGATAACTCCAATAAGAGCAGAAAACTTCTGCTTTAAAAAGAAGAAAAAAAAACAATCTTGTATTGCTTTGGCTAATGTATGGGTGGCATTACAGATCAGGTCACTCAGAGGTTGGTGCACCTCCAAGTAGGCGCCAAGATTAATGAACTCACAAGCTTTGGGTTACAGACCAATGCATATTGCAGATAACCTTAATGCGAGTGCCCAATTGGTTGGTCGGGTGAATGAATATTGTATGTACCAGATTAAAACACTTAGCCAAGTGCAGACTACCCCTGGTGATACCATTGTGCGTTCAGATTACCGCTGAACCGCAGTTAGGGTTTTTTCCAGAACATGTTAAGAATTGGTTCAGTATAGGCAACATAGGATTCAGTATTTTTATACCGAATTTGCCAATCTGGACTAACCGTGGGATAGAAAAAAAAAATAGACTGAACAGTCTGGCACCGACAGTGTTACATGGAAGAAAATGGGACACATTTACAAAAAGCAGGCTCGCTCAGTATGGGGATAAGCAAGAAAGGAAGGTCTGAAAGGACATTTCTTAGACTCTTGAAGTTTACAAGGGCCATCAGCACTTTGTTACAGTGAGGAAAACCATACATTTATGAATGTCACGTCATTATTTTCATCCAGGACTGCTTCCCCCCCCTCACCCCCCTCCCCCTTTGTTTCTCGCACCTGCACTGCAGTCGTGGATTTATAAACGGGAAAAACAAACCCAAGAAGAAACTGGGCATGAAGGAGCCTCTATAATGGGTAAAAACAGGACTATAATGGCCTGCACGGAAAATGGATATCCGAGTTATTCAGTGTGCGGCAATCTAAAGGCCGATTTACCCAGTAAAATGAAAATAAGAAAACCCGGTGCACCTTTGGAAATTTCGAATTGACGTGGTGGGGGAAGTGTTCCATAAAACTCCCGTTTAAAACAACCAATTTGAAGACTTCGCAATATCAATGACAGCTGGCCATAACGACTACCTGTGCTTAAACATTTCCAAGGTTCTTGGTCCTTAATCTATGCATGTCCACTTAGATATTGTTCCCAGTGACTTCCATTTACTCCCCTCCACAACCCAGTCAGAATGTCCCTCAAACTCACCCCCATTGTAAGTAGCTCACTGCTCGACGCCAAATCCGATTTCTTATTTATTGTACGTTCTTTTGTGATCAAAATAGCACTCTTCCCGCTGTCCATCAAAACCAAAGATATATCCAAAAGGTTAAACGGGACAATTATGGGATCTGCAAAGCGTGCTAACTAGGGCATTAAGGAAACTAATGTGCATGTTGCAACCTCTAAAAAACTCCCGACTGTTTCTACTGCCACTGCATTTACTGACATTTTAAC
This sequence comes from Ambystoma mexicanum, assembly GCF_040938575.1. Classification (NCBI taxonomy): domain Eukaryota; kingdom Metazoa; phylum Chordata; class Amphibia; order Caudata; family Ambystomatidae; genus Ambystoma; species Ambystoma mexicanum. The sequence goes on from NC_090936.1 coordinate 80,253,460, forward strand.
ACCGATCCCACACATTGCAGGTTTCAGAATGGCTGAATACATGTGTGGAATACTTTGCAGTGAAGACCTACTCACAGAGAAAATAGGGTACTGTTCATATGGACAACAAGAGAGCAAATCCCACTAACACATTACTCAGTATGTAACTAGACAATACATGCACTCTTTTAAAGCAATTTTTTTTTTGAATGTCGAGCAGGAGGTGCCCCAAACCCATCTCTTCCAAAACGTCTAGCCAGACACAGGTCTCACAATATCTTATTTGACCAGTAGAATAGTCTAGGAGTTTTTATGAAGGTTGAGTAGCATATGCATGGCACTCTCTACCTTACTGCCATTACCATAACATTCTATGAGGTTTGAAACTACATTTAATGCAAACAAACTGTTTGCAGTAAATGTCAAAATGTTACACATTGCATGGCTGCCCTGTCAGTGGGCAGCAGTGTGCTAAACATGAAGTGGGCTTATGCGGACATGCACCATTTTACACAAAGCGCTGGCGAAAAAGCCGTCACCCGTAGTCAAGGGTCGTGTGCATTTCGCTTAGGTCGAGTTGGTCAAGTTACTCGACCTGCAGGTCTAGTCGGATTTTAAAGAATTTGCAAGGCCAAAACATGTACAATCCAATTATTGTCCCATATGCCAGAACTGGATAGGAACAGTCTATGTGGTAGGATACAACTGTTGCAAACAAGACTAAGCATTACTACCTGTTAAAACCCCACGCCCACCCCACGGTTTCTCCCTTAAGGTCCCTCCCTACAAGGCGGTTATTATGCCAGAAACAGTGAAATTCAGGGGCATTCCTCAGCCCTCCTTTTACTTACATGGAAATATTTCAACTATTTTGCCAGCGACAAAAGACTACATTTAGGTTTATTCAGAAAGAAAGTTTATAAAACATTGCTCAAAAAGTAAAAACAGAAGATAAACACTACCAAACATCATTCATAATATAAATTCTACCCCGACCTCCCAAAAACACGATTGTATGTCAATGCATGTATAAGTCAACTCCCCTACATCTTTTAATACATTTCATACAAAAATAACAGCATCAATTCCACAATTCAGATTCCAATATCGTATACCTACATGTGTGATCTCTCAATTAAGGGTGCATCCTACCCACAAAAATAGGCACCATGTGCCACACTGCCCAAATCAGAGCTGCACACTGGCACGCCAGTTTGCCTAATAATGCCCACTCAACCCAAACCCTCTTCCACGGACAGCTCAACATCCCAACCCTCCACAACGTCACACAGCCCTTTCCTACCCCTTCAAAACTCCCCATGCATTAAACCTCGACGTAGATCTCGCTGCGTCAAAGCATGTTCGAGAGCTAGCATTGAAAACATTGACCCCCTGAGCATCCCGCATTGTTCACCTACCCATTCCCACCAAACCTCCAACTCCAACCCCCCTACCTCCTCACCCGAACATGACCCCACCCCAGGCTCCAACTGCCCTTTTCTTCGTGCAGCAAGGGCAGCCCTGGCCTAAAATCCAACCTAAACAGCTCCGCCCCCCCCACCCTCAACCCCACACCACATGGGCTGCATGAAAGACAAGGAATGACCCAGGCCCCAGTTAGCATCACTGGTGCTCCACCCCAGATCTCAATCCTTGCCCCCTCACTATCGTGTCTCAAAAGACAAGGTGAAGGCTGAGCAGAGGTGCAGCGAGCTGGCATGAAATGTGGGCGGCTACTGGAAGATTCAACTTGCGAACCCGGCCTACTGATCGATCAGGTCCCTCCCACCCAAATGCTAATACATAAGGCAATCAGAGGAAAGCGAACTCTGGAGACCTACTACAGGTTACGATATACAGTAGATCTCTAGATGCAGAACGATGGAACTATTAATCGATACTTTGCATAAACATCTTATTACATGTATGTATTCATTTCTTAAGAGGAAAGGATTTAAGGGAAGCAGAGTGGATGGCATAGCATACAGAGAACTGGGACAACTTGGTCTAATATTGCAGTTTGCCGATATCTCACTTTCAGGATAGCTGGTGTAAAGCAACAGGGTGATACGACAGAATGTCAAGGAGTTTGGAATGAGCTCATGGGTTGAGCACCAGGTTCACAGAAGTATGCAAGCAGCAGGTCACAGAACTAAGTTTTCCATCAAAAGTTTCAGGTTGGGGTGACCACCAGGGGGCGCAGACGAAAGGGCCGCATGAACCATAGTCTCCCTCGCCTGAAGCAGCACAATGAGAGCATATGCTCACTCAGCATGATCAGACAGCACCGGAGGGCGCAATAAGGGTCCGGGTGTCATCTGGCCAGATACTGATGCACAGAAGAGCCCTGGAGCGTAGTTAATGAGCATGGAGTGCCGTCGTCCTGCCTGTGCACATGTGGCAGGGAGGCCCATATGGTGGAGCTGCCCAGAGCTCTGTCTCATCCACCGCTGCAGGGAGGAATGTTCAGCAGCCTACCAGTCCCCAGCAGGTGACGCAATCTTGCTGGCAGAGCACAAACAGTGGGGACAAAAGATCTTTTGAGTCGTCATGCTGGGATAGAGGTGAGCAGGGCTGCATGGGGAGCAGCACACCCGGTAGCAGCGTCTTGGGCAGACATCTGGTGAATGCAGCAGTGGCTCAAAAACTGCATTATACCAAGACTGCGAGAGACCAGTGACTGTTAGAAAACCTGCAGGCATTTTGAGGCGCACGTCCTACAATGGCTGACAGTAGATCAGCTCACCTTGGAAGAGGCGCTTGCCCCACCGTCCCGCAGCTAACATTATGAAAAGCAGGATTGCCTCCAGGTGGGGGTGCCCGACAGCATTTCCTATAGACACTTTGGGGCATCACGCCTGGCAGGGGAAGCCACTGTGGCAACTGGAGAGGCGCAGCCAGCACATGACAGCCACCAATACCATCCAACAGTAATAGAGAACTGACCCTAATGAATCCCTGAGCAATTAACGGCCCCCACATAGCACGGTTCTTGAATGATACCATGGCTCCATTCGGGCAGCCCCCGATCAACCTCAGCAGATACCCAACTGCCTACCTCTAATCAAATTGGCACACAACATCAGGCATAGAAGAGTAGCCCCTGAGACTCAGCATGAAAAAAGGCACAAGTGGTACACCTGGGGTTGCCGCAGAGTCAACGGCTTCGATCCCCTTGTGCGCTACTTGCCCCGGGCGGGCAATGGCAACCCTCGGATGCCCAGAGCCGCTCTTGACACAGGTAGTATAGTTCAGTGGCAACGAGCTCGTCTTGAAGCAAGACGACAAAGCAACACAGGTTTGGATCCCGGGTCTGTGCTTAGAAACCACTTCAGTATTAACTATTGTTTTATTATAAGGAGAGCTGAGGGTGTAGGCTGGGCAACTCCCACACCTAAAGCTGCGAGATGAGCAACCAGTGACAGCAGGTAGTTGTACTGGCTGAGGTGTGGACTATAGCCACCGCCACGCTGCTCTCATACAGCTAGATACTAGCAGAGCAGCCTCAGTGGAACAGGGAGAAGTGGCTGACCACACACCCTTACTTTGTTGCAACACACCAAGAGTGAGCGCCACGCTGGACCCCGGCACTGCTGTAGTTCTGCAGAGTTTCCGCAGCAGTGCTAAACATAACAGAATCCCAGCCTTCAGCAAGTATATCAAGCATCCCAGGTGATAAGGAAACATCAACAAAGGCAGATGTCTGCCTCTTGCTCGAGGTAAGACCCATGAAAAGCAGTATTTCCACCACAATAACGGATCTGCAGTCCAGGATGGATGAAGTGGAAGGCAAATCACTAGAAAGGACTTAAAGGAAATGAAGACGGAAGGTCGTTTCCTGGACCTCTTGTGGCAAAAATTGAAGATCTCAAAAATAGAGAGACATTCCAATATTCAAATAATGGGCTTGAGGGAAGCATCAATAGAGACAGCACTTTCTCTGGAACAGCAGGTGTAAGTCCTCATTAACTCTCTCTTCGACACTCCTCCGATACCAGAGATCGAATTTGACAGGATCTATAAAGGCACCCCTCCCCTCACCCCCAATGGGCCACAATCAGTGTTGGCAAAATGCAATCATTACAAGTAGAAAACAGAAATCGTTCAAAAAGGCAAGAGAGAAAGTCCTGATCGAATTCGAGTGTCGCATGTCCAGATCTACCAAGACCTATCTGCAGTGACCCTATTGAAAAGGAGATTAGCAGTAGCCAACGTCTTTGTTGCAAGAGCGAGCAATGCATTAGATACAGATGGGGGTTCCCCCTTTTTATTGAACTTTGAGCATCGGATAGTAGCAGCGGATGAACCGTCAAATGTTAATCAGCGCCTAAAATCTGATGTCCGAGGAGCAGAGCCAGTGGAGATGCAGAATTCCCAGGATGCCACAGAGGATTCACAAGCCCCAGCCCAGACAAGCTTGAGCCTTTGGCTCTAGGAAGTTCTGCAGGTTTAACACCAACAAAAAATCCTACGACCACAGGGAAACCCACCACAAAAAGTACAGAGGACAAGTTCCTTTGTTGACAGGTGCACCGATAAGGGGGTGGTTTGTTACCAGGAAAAGGCCTGGTTGGGGGGCATAGGGGGGGGATGAAAGTATGGGGTTCATGGATTTTGTTTGCCATAGTTACTGAAGTTCGACAGTTAACGAGTTGCCTTTTTAGAATCATACAGTGCAGTGCCATACTAAACGTGACAGACTGGGAATGTGAGCTGCAATCTCAGGTGAGGGGGTTCCCCCTCGAGTGGCCCTAGTTTCATAGGATATCTCTACTTACCCGGAAATGGTTAGTTACATTTCTCTTGTGGGGGGTGTGGGAGCAGAGAATGGGAAGAACAGGGACAGTGGGTGACCAGTAGACATCCAGAGCAGGGGCTCATGACACAGGTGACCGATAAGGAGAACATTAACAGGGAACCAGAGAAGCAACAGAACAAGAAATTATATGCAGCACCAACCTTATATGCTCAGTCGGTGGCGGGAATTGCGAGATATGGTTTGCATCCCAGTGCTGGCTAACAGCATGGTAAGCTTCGGGCTTTAAATGTCACAAGGCTAAACTCGCCAAAGACGCATTCAATGCTCCTCAGGGAATTCAAACTAATGGGGCTAGACGTTTTATTCTTCGAGGAAACCAAGTTTAAGAAGGGGGCGGGATATGCTCTGAAAGGAAAATACCTCAGTGGAACCATCTGGGCTTCGGGCATAGCAAAAAGGGCAGGTGTAGGTATACTGTACCAGGCTTCACTGCATCTGAAAGTCTCTCCAATAGACAAAAATGTGGAAGATCGTTACCTGGCACTTAGCGGAAATGTAGGGCCAACAGCAATACCGCTATGCTCCCGTCTACACACCCAACCAGCAGCAGCTCCCATTTTGCAGGGAAGTAATGACTTTTTGGAATCATGCAAGACAGGCATGCTAATTTGTGGAGGCGATCTGAACACGGTCACTAACCCCTCCTTAGACTCGCAGGGAAGAGGCACACCACCACAAATAGACAGCTCGATATCCCTCTGGAGGGATTCATATATTTTGGACACTTGGGTCACATCCACTTATGGAGGCCTCTACTTTTTATTTGCCACCACATCAGACCTATTCGCGCATTGACTGTATTGCTCAATGCGGCTCAGGAATATAAAAAAGTGGAAACTTAGCATAGTGGGGTGGCCCAATCATATGTGCACCCTGAAATTGGACAAGGGGCCTGCATCCTGTCAGAAACCTGAAGGTGTCTCAGCCACTGGTCCCCGGCAATCTGTCATCCAGGTGGCCAGGATACAGCCATCGCTTTTGGATCCAGTTCCTGGGGTGCACAAGTGCGGGAGGATCACCTGGGTGAGGGGTCTTCGGGGAGTGGAAGTGGGACAACGGATAGCGAGATGCAGTATCCCCTCCTCTGTAACACCTTTACCCCCATTCTACCAGGTAGGATATTTAGGAACTCAAACCCCCACCTCCTTCACAACACGAACACTTTCCCACGAACAGCTCGTTATGAGAGGAAACTGACTAACACCAGAGCCATTTACCCTACATGCTCCAATATAATTGTCAAGCAATTACTGACCATCAAACACACCTGACTTCGATTACACTTTCCCACACGGATAAAAATGCAGAGCATGAGAGCACACACTGAGCAAGGCAATGCACATGAGGAAGCAGCAGTTCCAAGATGGCAGTTTAACATGTGGAGAAAGACAACAAAACAGAAGGGGAGCACAAGGAGGGAAGTAGCCTTGACCTTTTCAGCAAAGAATTGACTTTTACGAACCCTCGAGAATAGAAAGCGCACGATCAGGAAACCAGACTGAAGAATCCTGCATTGTGCGTTGGAGGTACCCAGCATACTCCAGTGTGGATAATCAAGGCAGGGAGAAACGCTTGCCGCCATGGTATGATATGGTCCTTGGCTCCTACAACCAAGCAGCGCCAGTGAAATCAACACAACTGGCGAGTAGGGGAGACCGATACCAGAACGATCTGTTGAAGCCAAGGTTGCAAGCAGCCACATTGTATGGTGAGCGCTGAAGCGAACTGTGTATGACACATGTGATGACCAACAAGAGTAAAAATCGAACCAAGAGATGAGTGATTGAACTTTGAAACCAAAATACAATACCGTGGACAGAGTGGTCCGGCACCGTGTCTAAGGTCTCGGCCAGGTATCCAACAGAGTTGAGAAAGGTGAAAGATTGGCAAAGAACTGTACATCAAAGGGGCCCTGCGACAGGTCAAGCAAAATCCTGTACACAATCAAAAGTCTTTGATGTTGATACTGCCAAGAAAGTTGACAAAATATAGAAAGTTAGTGCGAGCCCAAACGAACAATTGAAGGCTTTTGGGATATAGAAAGTTTTTGTTGAAGTGACTTAAAATTGGATCGAGCCCAGCAGAGGGAGACGGATTGAACATTGTGTTGAAACAGATCGGTGCCTGGCTGAGGGAGATTCTGAGGTGGATAGTTAATCACCTGAGAAATCCTAAGCGGAAAGGAACTTATTGTTCGTTTGTGGCATCAGGCCCTCTGAAAGAAGAGACTTTGAAAGGCATAGAGACTTGGGCACAGAGGGCCCACTTGAACTGCACCCTAGAGAAGCCAGAGACTGTGCTAAGCTAGAGTGTGCCACCTTATCCTGTGCTGAAAACGTAGGGAAGAGAGGCCAATGGCCTGAACATCCTGACATTGAACACTTTTGCATAAAATTGTTTTCCACACTATTTATATCTAGAGGCAAGGATTGGTAATACGTTTATTAATGTAGGCCCTTTTATATTGACAATACACCACTAGGACTGTATTATTATTATGTGATGTTTGTAGCGTGCTCCCCTCTGTAGATTTAGGATTAGATAGGCGTTTTTCAAACCCTTTTTGAAGTTCAATAAATACCCTTGAACTGTAGTCATTTGTGTGTCTTACTGTTGATACAATGCCTTCCTTACAATCCCGAGTGACAGAAGGTGGGTTTGTAATGACACATTCCTCTTTAGGGAAGCACTCTGCGAGGAAATTAGGGATTCCTTTGCGCGCACCGATACAGTCGAAATCTCCCCAATCACTGTATGGAGGCTGCCAAAGTCACTATTCGCGGGGGCGGGAAATTCGTCTTAATTGCAGAAGGTACAGCCAAACGAGGACCAGAATGCTGTGAGAAACCGCTCTGGAAAAAAAAAAAAGACATATCGGCCAAAGAAGCCGATCCTGCACAAATACAGACTTCCATGAGGAAGCGTTAACAGAAATTAGGAAACTGCTTAAAAGGCTGAAAGATCTGTAAGGGGAAGACCTTCACCCAACTCTCGTCTAAAACAAAAACATTATGAGAAAGGCCAAAGAGCTCACACCTTGCTCGCAGAGAGATTGCAAGGCCAAAGGGCGGATAGAGCAGTGTTCAACATTAGGGATGACTCAGTGAAGAACTCAACGATTTGCCCAATTTTACGAGTCTCTATACACCACTGACAGCCTGGATTGAGATGGTGACATTGAGGGTTACTTAAAGCCGATACCCTGGGCGTAAACGAGGCATGGTATCGAACAGTGAAGACAGACAAGTGATCAAAGTTCAAGGGTTACTGAACGTCAAATGGGTTGAACGCCTATCTAACCTAAATCTTAGGATGCGAGCAAGCTACGACCATCAAATAACGCATTCCTAGTCGAGTCTCGGTCAAAAAACTAGAGTCTATACTAATAAACCCATTACCAATCCTAACTTCTAAATACAAAAGGGTGTGCGATACAGCCTCCACCCACTATCTCACCTGCCCTCCCTCTTTCACTGCCGCCAGAGCGCAGGAGGACCACTCCAGTGGGGATAGTGCGTGGTACAAATGTCCTTTAACATTAACATGAAAAAAGAAAAGTGTTGAAGAAATACGTCAGGACAGTGGAACAGTGGGCTCCCTTCCCCATGTTTTCAGTATGGGGCAAGGCGGCAAATACACACACACACACACACACACTTGCTTCTGTGCCACGAGGATACTGTCAAAGCAGGGCCTGTCGTTAAAAACCAATATCAAAGTTACATTCTTCTCAGAATTTTTACATGTACAAGTTGTTTCCAATGTTCATCATGGGTCTCCCTCCTTCAGGCTTGAAGCCCTTCTTTATCACAACATTTACACTTGGTGTCCCTCGTTCGGACTCGTACCATCTAATCTCATTTTCTGCCGTTTCCTCTTAATATCAAAATCGAAGGCTTTCGAATGTGCGATGGGTTTTGCTCAACCATTGCAGGACCACTTCGATTCACTTCACACAATGTTCTATTCAATCTTCTACTTTAGTTTCTGCCACTTCTTGCCGGGATACCTTACAGAGACCTTCGATTGAGCACATTAATGGTGCTGGACCACTGTCAACGGTATTGTAGCTTTCAAGTTTAAACATTCATCAGCAGAGCAGCTTTACCCGTGCCTTTAATATGCCTTTACATGTTCATTTCATCAGTCATTATACAATGTTGCAACCTTGACTTCAACACAGACCGTTCTTGTATCAGTTTCCCCAACTCACAGGCTGTGTTGAAGGCTTTGGGGCTTCTTTGTTCAGTGAGCCGATACCACGCAGCTGCTCCTCCCCGCCTTAATCGGGTACGTGGGGGGTATCTCACACACAATGCAGTATTCTTCAGTTTGGTTTCCTGGCCCTTCGCTTTCTGACTTAAAGATTTCTTGAATGTAAAGTTTTCTTGCAGAAATGGTCAACGGTAGTTCCCTCCTTGCAAATCCTTTTTGGTTTGCGTCTTTCTCCTTGTTCAGCTGCCGAATCAAAACTGCTGTTCCTTTGTGTGCTTTGCCTCACTCAGAGTGCGCTCTCGTGCTCCGCCTTTTATCAGTTTGGGGAAGTTTAATGGAAGTCAGGTGTGCGTGATTGTCAATAATTGCCTGACCATATTAACAGGACATGGCAGGTACACTGCTCAGGTGCAAGTCTTTACCCCAGTGCGGGTTGTCATGTGAAAGGGCCTGTAAAGGGAAGGAGGTTCAGGGGGGCTAAAGTTATACCATCTGGTAGGATGGGGTAAAGGTGTTACGGGGGAGGGATGCCGCCATCCGGTGTCATCCCGCACTGGTCCACCCCCAGGGTCTGGATCCAAAGGCCATGGCCGTGCCCTGGCCACCTGAGAGGGTGATCTGCTGGGGACTAGCGTGTGAGACACCATCTGGTTTCTATCACCAGTCAATGCCCCCATTGAAATTATGCCAGTGCTTGGGGCCATATTGAAACAAAGCAGGCTCTGTGCCAGGATAGGGCGGTTATACGCAGTTCTTCTATAAGGAATAGAGAGCCGTGCTTGCCCCTTCCTTGACAAAACTTTTCAACAACATATTAAGGACAAGCCGGGCACCGGACACATTCACGCAGGCCAGGATTATAGTCCTAACAAAGGACAGTAGGGATAAAACAGAAAGCAGCCCCCACAATCCAGGATTGTTAAATAATGTTGATGCAAAGAACTACGCAAGTGTCCTAGGTGATAGGGTCAGTAAACATAAAACTCTTGACAGGATAGCAAGCACAGACCAAAGACAATCCCACCCTAATCTTGATAGATGCTGAAACGGCTTTAGACAAGATAGTTTTCTTTCATGGGCACAAACTGGATGGCTGGCGCCCAGATTCTTTATCAAAATATTAGAGGAAGAGTTGTGGTGAACTGGGTTGCGTCAAAGGCTTTTGCCCTAAGGAATGCAAAGCTGCGATGTTCGCTGATGACATTCTAGCGTACATCACCCATCCAGCAGTTTTGGTGCCAGCTCTCAACCACTATTACAGACTATGGAACATTTTCAGGTTTTTCAGATTAACCTGAACAAGACCATTGCACTTCCATTATCGGAGGATTCCACCCTCTCCTACAGTCTCTTGTCAGAGCATTATCCTATCACGAAGGGATGGCATCAAATACCTGGGTCGATCAATCCCTAGGCAGCTCAGCAACCTTTACAAGGCCAATTATCCGCCACTATGGGAAAGAATCACTAAGGATTTACAAAAATTGTCCAAGATCACGCTCTCATGGGCAGCCAGGTTTACAACCATCAAGATGAACATCCTGCCTCAGCTAGCTTTGTTCCAGTCACTACCAGTTATAATCCCAGCTAGCTTTCACACAGAATTGAAAAAATGCTTCTGCCCTTCCTGTGGGCAGCGCAGAGACCCCGAATAGCATATGCCTCCATGATTCTTCCAAAAATCAAGTGCGGTATGGCTATCCAGAAATCATTTTAGATATTTGCAGTTGAGAATCCTTTTCCTTAGAAAATGGACTTTTCTCCGGTGACTCTGGGGGAATGGCTTTGCGTCACCAAAAAGCACTTGCAGCACAGGATACGTATGCACCCAGTTCTTGCAGTCATTTGGTCCTCAAGGTGGAATTCTAAGGACATGGTAGGTGGCATATCATGGCCATTCCTGCTGAGTTGTGTATGGGCTCCCCCGTCAGAGGTTTCATAACAGACCTCAATCGCTTTCAACCCTTATACGAGGCAGGTCTGGTCAGAGTGTGGCAAATGTGGAAGGAGAATGTCTTTCCGATTATGGAGGAGCACAAACAGGCTCTGCAAGTAGGCCCCATAAATCCCCTACTGTACCTACAACTCAAGGGCTTGTTGTTGGATCCGCACTGGAACAAGCAGCTAAAACACCCGTTTACACCCTTACACCACACACAAACACACCTGGGGTCTTATCGCCGATTATTTGCCTCCTTGCTTGATATGGGCACCTAGCTATGCCACACACACAAGCTCTGTGGATTAGAGACTTGGGCAGGAAGAGGACACAGAGGTTTGGGCCACGATTTACAGTCTAGTATGGTCCTCGACAACAGCAGTTCAATACAAAATACTATTTCGGTGGCACCCGACTCCTCAGAGGCTTGGTATGATGTACCCGGGTGTGAACCCCAGTTGCTGCAGGGTCTGTAATACTGGCATCACTGATGGAGCTGTCCTAGGGCGCAACTCTATTAGAAGGTGGTTTTAGGCTGTATTCACTCGATAGATGGGATTGTTAGGACCCCATCTCCTCTGTTGATTTTGTTTGGGGGTCGAAACTAGGGAAGACGGCCACTCACTTAACACATGTGCCAAGAAATCTGATCCTGGCAGCACGGGTTTGCCTCAATACACTGGAAGAGAAGCCATCTGCCCATGAAACTTGAAGTTAGATAAAGCCCACGAGATTCATGAAACGAGGCCTCACAGCATCGCCATTGGAAACCCATACACCATCCGGGCATGGAGTGGCTTCCTTTCCTCAAATATTATAGGGCTGAAATGCCGGGAACGGGAGCAAAAGAGAGTTGAGTGGGTCGAAGGATTGGAACACTGTAGGTAAACCCAGAGAATGAGCACTGTAAGCTTGTGGCGCGTAAAGTGCACACGCAATGAACATTAAGGTTCATAAAATCGTTGCTCCCATGTTCTGGTAACCAGGCAGTCACTGATACTATAACTGCTAAAGCCCCAGCAATGATAGGGGAGGTGGAGTGGTCAGAGCTACGATAACTCAGAGGCTAACTCCTGCAACCGAAATTGCAAGTTTGATTTGACTGTTCGAATTGTTTTGTTTTATGTGCTGTATATGGTCAGTGATGGATAACATTTTCAAAAGTTTTCACTTGTCAATATGATGCCCCTTCCCCTACAAAACGCAAGGGAGAACACAGATTTAGAGCCTCAGAAAATAAAGTTCACACATTCTGGTCTTTACCAAACAGAACAGTTAGCTTAATACAATTATAATCCTGATTACTTCTGCTATGCAATAGAAAGAACATTATGTGGCTAGCACTCCCACAAAAGCCATTGGCACTTTTAAAAGTGGAGATGACTACTGCACTCTCGCTCCATTAGCCCCTTTGAACTTGCAGTGAAGAGAGCAAAGAGCCTGGGGAGAGCCCCGACAGTAAGAGAAATGTAGGATGAGCTGTATTGTCATTGAACATGGTCATTTAATTCTTCTATGGCGAGACAGGAGGCGAACATTATGCTTTCTTTCTTTATTACTGCATAAATCAGCATCTTCAAATTCAAACTTTTTCCACTTTACAAACTGGTCAAACATGTTGTTCATGTCCCTTCCTTTGAACTAAAAGGGTGGTTAGTTTGTGTTCTTCAAAAATGTCCCTCTACAGACTACCAAATCCCATGAGACACTGCTCTCCTGTAGTCCTGCCTGAAAACTCAGTGTCCAATCAGTCTGTCCTCCCTTTCGTGTGCCAATTCGCTTTCTTTGTTGCTGCTAACAGAGTAAGTACCTTTTGTCCCATATCTTTAGATTATCTAATTTGCGCTGTGATAGTTGAAATATATGATTTTGCAGCACGCTTTGTATACTTTTGATGTAACGCGCAAGAAGCAGCAACAGATGAATAAAAAACCCATTGTGAATAATAGGCGCGAGCGTTGCACTCCTGTATACATTTACCTCAAAATGATTTCTTGCGACGAACGTTAGGAAGCTGGGGCCGGAGCCGCGGGCGAATGCACTCGCGTTAGGCAACTCGCCCCACCTCCCCCTCACTCACAGGGATGCGCAGAGGTCTCTAGGACCCCGCGGGTGCCGGCAGGCGTGGAGGTCTTTCCCTCCCAACCCGCTTAGCGCGAGGAAGCGCCGGATCACAAATTCGAACACCGGCTGACTTCACGGACATCCAGTGGCGGCAAGCATAATAGATTATAAAAAAAATAAAAAATATATTGATAACGCTCCGTGTGGCTTAATCACTGAAGTGAAGTCCCCTCCAACAGCTCTTAGTAACTTAAAGAATACAATGGCACATTACCAGAGCCACACAGCCCACAAAGCACTTCCCCAAAGTGGAGTGCTGAGGAATGGGGAGACCAGCCTGCAGCTGAGAAGGAGGATCTCTCCCTCAGCTTCAAGAGAGTTCTAGGAGACTCTTTCTCAAGCAGTGTCAGAGGGCATGATGCCCCTAGCCCAGAGGCTAGACCACTTGGAGGCCATGCTTTACAAGCAAAAGGCAGACAAAGAAGTTCCAAAAAGGAAAAGGACAATGAGCCCAGGGGCGGGGACATCAGCAAGACACTCCGAAGAAGGGGTTGATGAGGGCTGTGAGAAAGCTCGGAGAGGGCCGCCTCTTTGACAGCCCCCCCCCACCCCCCGAGCACCACTGAAGGGGTGGGTTCAACACCCCAAGAGTCAGCCAACCCAGTAAGTAGGCTGAAGAAAGCCTTTAGGAGAACGGCAGTGCCGGACTCGACCCCCTGCCCCCAAGGGGTCTACAATGAAGGGGAAGAGGCTGATGCAGGATATTCGCCAGACAATGAGGGCGAGGGAGATATTGTTATGCCTCAACCCAAGCCAACTCAAGATCCTCGTAATGAGGAAGAAGGGCTACTAGAGATGTTTGCCCCTGAGGTGATTGCACATCCGAGATCCTCTGAGTGGGTGCCTTCGCCCAGAGTGGCCCAATAAATGGCACACCACCTACGGAAGCCACTGGATAAGAAAGTCAGGGCGAAAATTAGAGCAGAGTGCCCCAGACCGCTGTTGCCAGGAAAAGTCACGAAAACCCCAGAGTTGGATCTGAAAATGGTGACATTCGTCACCAAGGCGACAAAGGATATAGGGAAAGGAGTAGATAGAGCGTGGCGGGATGTCTAAGACAGGGTTCTGGACATGGCAGGCCCGCTCACCAAAATAATGGACCTGGCAGAGAAAGCCTCAAACAGGCGAACCAGTAGACGCCGTAGCACTGGGAAACTGGTCCCAAATGGCAGTTTGTCTATTGGGTAATGCTAACTGTGCCCTCTCGGAAAAGAGGAGACGTGGAATGTGGCTTAAGATCGACGGAAAATTGAGTGACCTAGCCTCGTATGAAGCAGGCGGTGAAGCGAAAGGCCTGTTATTTGGGGACACTTTCGCAAAGGAAAAGTCCCAATTTATTGGGACATGCTCAGCACTCGTAAAAGCGCAAACCTCCATCTGACGAATCTCCCCGTGGTGGGTTTTTGCAGGGAACGGGTTTTTGCAGGGAACGGATGGCAAATACGTTGGGCATCCGGTCGTGGCCTCAAGGTCACAGCCCAATACTGTGAGAATCGCCAACAGGACAATTTCTTCCTGACCAGAGCCCGGTTCCCAAGGAACCGCAGGGGGAGAGGCGCCTGCAGACAGGCGAACACACCAAGCAATGAGTGATCAGCGAGCTGCTCTTCCGTTAATGGGGGGCAGAACGCGTTGGTTCTTTAATTAATTGTCCAGCGATGCATCGGTATTGCAAGCAGGTTCAGTAATGCAGCTAGAGTTTGTAGGCACCCCCACGCAAGCTTGAGAACCAACACGGATACACATGCCCTTAGCAGAGCCTCTGCGATATGCAGCGAACTCTGCAACCTAGCAGACAAGGGAGCGATAGAAAGAACGCAAGTCGAGGGTTCCTCGGGAACATGTTTTTGGTGCACAGAGGGGAGAAAGAGACTAGACATCAATTTAAACAATTTAAAGGAATAGGTACTGTACAGGCATTTCAAGATGGAAGGTATTCGCCTCCTGCAAGACCTACTCAGAACAGGAGACTGCTTAGTCAGGTTAGATCTAAAAGACACCTATCTTACTATCCCGATAGCAACACATCACCGGAGATAACTCCGTTTCAGATGGGGAGAGGACATTTGGAGATTCACTTGCCTGCCCTTTGCGCTAGCATCTGCACCATGGGCGTTCAAAGATCATGCGCCCAGTGGCAGCAGCCATTCAGGAAGGGGGGAGTGGGGGGGTGGGGGGGACAGGATGTACCTGGACGACATCCTCTTACTAGGACAGTGCGTCGTCAGCCTCCAAGAACAAGCGGCTTGGGTGTGCGAGCTCAAGGCCTCTCAGCTTCGTCATAAATAAAAATCCAATCTATGCCCATCACAGTAGGCTTCGTACTGGATACCAGGAAGGCCACAGCTTCCAGCAGCAAAAATCAAAGGCATAAAAAAGGAACCGAGAGCGGTAGTAGCGAAGAAAGTAGTGTCACTTAGTCTAGCTCGAATAGTCAAACTGCTGGCAGCCTCCATTCAAGCCATCTTTCCCGGTCCTCTGCATTACACAGCACTCCAGAGGTTGAAGTCAAGACACCTCAGAGGGGGAGCTAAGGTACCATCAGTTAGTAACAATGGACCAACAGGCCATCACCGAACTCCACTGGTGGTTACAAAACATGGAAGCCTGGAATGACAGGGCCATTTTTGGAGACACCCTGGCCATCGTCAGAATCTGACAGAGCCGGGTGGGGAGCGTGATGTGGCTCCTTAGAAACAGGAGGAAAATGGTCCATACAAGAGCCATCGCTTCACAAACTGCTTGGAGCTTCTAGCGGCTCCTTTGCAGTGCAGGACTTTACCAAAGAACGAGCCAATTGCTGCGTATTTCTCAAAATAGACAATATCTCGGCAGTCCGATATAACAAACTGGGAGAGACCTCCAGGATGTTGGCCGAGTTAACGAAAGATTTTTGGCACTATTGCCTGAATCAACAAATATCAGTATCAGCAGAATATTTGCCAGGAGTTCAGAACACTATAGCGGACTGGAATTTGCAGTCTTTGGTAGACTCCAGCGACTGGAGCCTCCCGTCTGGACTTTTTTCAAGGTTTTCAGACCAGATGGGGTCCCCTAGACACTGACCTGTTCGCATCCAGGCTGAACGCTCAGATACCCCCATTTTTCAGCGGGAGAATAGATCCAGCGACAGATTCCGAGTGTATCAGGGACTCATGGGCACTGTCTACCATCAGGAGCTAGGGTGCCACGTGGAAGCGGTGGAGCTCATTCTGGAGTTAATACTGATCCAGTTTCACCCCCTGTAGTACAAATACTACTATCTTGCGCAGCGCTTCGCGGAAGTAGCGGCATATAGGACAATTGGGGTGTACAGATCGGCTAGTTCAGCAGGGCATGATAAAGTAGAGGGAAAACCAGTAGGAGAACACCCAACGATTTTACGGTTCCTAAAAAGGTATCAAGATGCACAAAACCCCAGTCCCCAAATACACAGCGTTTTGGGACATACAGAAAGTATTTAAGTTGCTCCTGGCATGGCCACATAAAGATCATTCCCGATCGCAACTATTGGGGAAACTAGCCATGCTTCTTTGCCTCACAGCTTGCAGGAGAGTCTCAGACGTTAAAGCCTTAGAAGTAGAACAGAATCACCAGGTTAATCACCGTAGTGATCACCTTACTCCTAGTCCATAGTCCCCTTTCCTCCATACTTATGGGACATCTCTCCGTCCTGTGGGACGGGACCGGAGCCCTTTGTAAAAAGCATCCAAGTTTTTTTCAAAAATGTGTCCCTCTTTCCTGCGCGTGGCCCAGCACACGGCCGTATCCCCGCCCACCTTGGCTCCGCCCCGTGCATCGCCCATCAGTCCTTTTCTATCGCAGGGTCCAAGACCCATTAGCAATAACAGAGGAACCTTATTAGAGGGGACGGCGGGCGGGCGTATGGAGGAAAGGGGACTATGGACTAGGAGTAAGGTGGTCACTACGGTGAGTAACCTGGTAATACTCCTACGTCCCGTCCCCTTTCCTCCATACTTATGGAAGATTCCCAAGCATTCCTTACAGGAACTATGGGTGGATGGAAATACCCCTTACTGAAACAGGTTCTTCAGCACAGCCTGACCAAACTGAGCGTCAGCTCTAGAGCTCATATCGAGGCAGTAATTCTTACAGAAAGCAGATGGGGAGGCCCAAGTAGCTGCTCTAGCGATGGACTCCCAGGGAACATACTTCTGAAAAGCAACCGCGGCTGCCTTGCCTCGCACCTGATGTGCATGGATACCTTTAGGAGGTTTCAGCTTTTGGACGGTGAAAGATTCCGCGATCCAGGCAGCAATCCATCTGGAAATGGAGGACTTAGACGCCAGGCTGCCCTGGGGTTTACCGAAAATCACAAACAGTTGGGAAGAGCTCCGGAGCTCGGCAGTCCTGTCCAGGTAGAACTAAAGAGCTCTTCGGACATCCAGGCAGTGTAGAACCCTTTCCGCCTCCGAGGCAGGGTTCGGAAAAAAGACCGGAAGGGAAATCAACTGATTCAGATGGAATTCGGTCACTACCTTTGGTAGGAAAGCTTGTTTCGTCCGAAGGACTACCTTGTCCTTGTGAGAGACCAAGAAAGGATGCTCCACCGACAATGCCTGGAGCTCACTCACCCTCTTCGCTGACGTAACGGCTACCAGAAAGGACACTTTCCAGGACACGTACTTGAGGTCAACCGTAGCCATTGGCTCAAAAGTTTTATGGCACAGCGCCGTCAGGACTACATTTAGTTCCCAAGCCGGGTGCAGACTACGAACCGGAGGGTAGCGGCGTGTCAAACCAGCAAAATGTCTCTTCACCACCGGGTTAAAGAATAAGAACACCTGTCTGAAGAGAGGTAGGCGGAAATCGCCGAGAAATAAGTCCTGCAGGACAAGACATGAACCCCTGAATCTGCTAGGGAGGAGACAAAGGACAGCACCGTGTCAATCGTCGCCACCCTCGGGTCCAATTCTTTCTACAAACACCAATGACAGAACATGAGCTATTTACTCTTGTATTGGGATCTGGTCGAGGGTTTCCTGGCTGCCTGGATAATGCGCATGTTATCCGCAGACAAACCCAAAGGCTCTAGAGCCGTGAACTCAGGCACCATGCCGCCAAGTTGAGCGATTGTGGGGAGGGGTGCCACATCTGCTGTTCCCCTTGGTGAAGAAGATCGGGAGTTACTGGAAACCTGATTGGCGGACACACCGACAGGTGTTGAAGTTCGGAGAACCAAAACCTGGCCGGCCACCACGGAGCCATCAGTAGAAGAGAACAGTTGACAGAACTCTTCAACTTCCAAATTGCTCCATGAAGCACAGGAACAGGCGGGAAGGCATAACCTCTCATGTTGTGCCATGGGATCTCGAGTGCGTCCCCCAGAGAGGAGGCTCCCAGCCCTCCTCTGGAGGTGTACTGAGGAAGCTTCTTGTTCATTGCCGTGGCGAAGAGGTCCAAACGCGAGAAAATCCATGATAGGATCCCCGCCTACAAATCCCACTCGTAGCTGACCACTGTCCGCCAGCTGAGGGCATCCACGGTGACATTCAGCCGGCCCGGGATGTGCACTGCAAGCAGCCAGACCCCATGAAGCACGGCCCACTCCCAAATCTGAATGGCCAGATCCACGAGAGGAAGAGACTTCGTTCCCCCCTGCTTCTTTATGTAGCACATTGACACCACATTGTCCGTTCTTATGCGGACCACCTTGTTGACAATGGGAGGTCTGAACGCCTTGAGCGCCAGAAAAATCGCCAGAAGCTCCAATTGATTTATGTGCAGGAGCTTGTCCTGAGGTGACCAGAGGTTCCGAGACCTGAAGATCCAACGTCGCACCTCACCCGAAAAGGGAGGAGTCTGTCATGATCGTCACCATGGGGCTTGGGTCCTGGAACCCGACGCCCACTGACAGGTTGCTGAGAGAAGACCACCAGTCCAGGTCCACTCTCATGGAATCAGGAATCATTATCTGTTTGGAATCTGGGTCCACAGCTTGACGCCAGGAACTCCGAAGAGCCATCTGGGTCCGCCTCATTTTGAGACGAGCAAGAGGAAGAGCCAGCACACACACGAGGCCATGAGGCCCAGAAGCCTCTGGAACCACCAGGCCGACATGCTCTCCGACTGCGTAAACATCTGACACGTGGCCAACAGATCCGCCATTCTGTCCCCGGTCAGATACACACGGCAGTCTATCGTGTTCCAACGAAAACCCAGAAAAGTCAGGTCTTGTGAGACCGTCATGGAGGATTTCCGCAAGTTCACTGACAGCCCAACATGGAACAGGAGCTGAAGGAGAGACTGGAGCTTGTCCGCTGCTGCCAAGGGCTGCGTAGAAGCCAGTCGTCCAAATAGGGATACACATGGATACCCTGGAGACGAAGATGGACCGCGGTCACCGGCATCTTCGTGAAGACACGCGGCGCCGAACTGAGGCCAAAGGAAGCACCCGAAACTGGAAGTGCTCCTCTCCCAGAGAGAAACGGAGGTATCTCCTGTGTGGGTTCCATGCAATCAGGATATGCATGTACGCATCCTGAAGGTCCACCACGCTGAGCCAATCGCCCGCCTGCAACGAGGAGCGAATCTGGCCGGGCGTGATCATCTTGAATTTCTCTTGGGGTAAGGAAAGATTGAACTGGGAAAGGTCTAGGATGGTGCGCAGGCCAGCCTGGTTGGGTTTGGGCACCGAAAACAGCCGGGAGTAGAAGCCCTCCCCTCGCTCCCCAAGGGGAACGGGTTCCACAGCTCTGAACCTCGGCCTTGAGGGAGGGTGAGCCCGACAGCTGAAAAGGAGGGTTGAGGGGTGGGGTAGGGGGTAAAGGTAAGCGGAAGCCCGCCCGAGCGAATGACAAGACCCATCTGTCTTCTGTGATTGTCTGCCACGCCTCCCAATGAGACGCAATGCGTCCTCCCACCGGGGTCTCATGCGAGCACGGAAAACCCTCATTTGGCAGGTTTATCTTTGGCAGTGCCACCTGAACCTGATGAGGAGGCTGAGGAGCGGGAGAAATACTGCGTACATTGTTGTCTATGGCGGTTATTCCCCGCAGGAGTATCCACTCTGCGATTTTTGCGGTCGAGGAAGCCCCTAAAACCAGAGGAAGGTCGACCTTGCGACAACAGCCTTTGAGTCTTGAAGGGAGGTTTAACCAGAACCGACAAAGATTTAGCCGTCTGAGTGCTGTCTTTGCTTTTGGTGAGCTCTACGTCAGTCGAAGAGTGAAAAAAGTCCTTACAATCAAATGGAAGGTCCAGGACCTTGTCTTGCACCTCCTTCGAGAACTTAGCGGCATGCAGCCATGCTTGCCGCGAGGTATCAACCCCTAACATCAGACCCCGAGCCGAGGTGTCTACGCGATGAGCCGCAGCCTCCAGGAGATCCTGGGCCAAGACCCTGGCATCGGAAAGGCCTCCTCTAAAATCCTCCAGCTTCTCGACCAGGATATGCTCCTCAAACTCCGACAGACCTCTCCACATCCGCATGTTAGCTCCCGCCAAAATCAATTCTGCATTGGCCTGCAAGGCCGAATTGGCAAAGATTTTCCTCCCTAGGGTGTCCAGGAGCTTGTCCTCCTTCCCCAAGACATGAGTCGCCGTCGCGGAGGAGGAAGCTGCAGGTCTGGATTGCAACGTGGCTGCAGCCACCACTGTGGAGGAGGGAGGCGGACAAGACGACAAGGCCACTTCTTCCGAGGAATGTAGCCTGTACCTCGCGTCAATCTTTTTATTGACAAAAAGTCCCGAGTGTGGCTTTTCCCAAACTCTTCGGACCTCGGCCAGAACATCCTTCTGCCTGAACAGGCCGGTACGCTCCAAAAGGAGACAAGGTGAACGCCCCAGAAAGCACGCCCTCCTGCGGAGCAGGTGCCTCGGGCACCGGAACATCCAAGAAGCTCATCATGTCCAGTACCCAGTCCTGGAAAGCTCTGGTAGAGCGGGGCAGGTCCTTGTTGTCCTGATCGCCTTGAGGGTCATCTGACAGGTCCGGCTCCTGCTGAGCCGAGTCAGGAACTGCCTTCTCCACTGGGGACAATGGTGGCACAGGCGGAAGCGCAGGGGGAGGCACCACGGGCAAGGAAGGTGCCGGCGGAACCACCGACGGGACGGTTGGAGCCGGAGGCACGGGTGGACAGATCTCCCTGAAAAGCCCCTTGAAATATTCCCTCATGGGGTCGGTGCGCATAAGCACATGAAACTTACCAAAAAAAGGCGTCCTCAGGAGATTGTTTTGGAACCTGAGGAGGCCCCTCATGAGGTGGACAAATCCAGGGACGCAACGGGGACGGGTGCCACACCAGCCCCTCCGCCGACGTATCCACATAAATCAAGGGAGCCGCCCCCGCGGGCAACGAAACATTGTGCGGAAGAGGCATCTGGGCGTTCCAATCAAAACTGGCCGGTTAGGATACGCACAAGGGACCTTAGGTTCACCCGAAGGACCGAACCCTACACCAGTGGCCAATGGCGTAGTTGTAGGGGGGGTAGTACCTAAAATGGCCACCGTGGTGGGAATGGGTGCCATTTTGTCCACATATGAGGGGAACTGCTGCACGTGAGGAAGTGAGGCAGGGGTTCCCGTCGATGGATCAGGGGTCTTAATTTTAGCCTTAACGTAAGGAACCTCGGCGGAGCCGGTACTATGAGGCCTGGAATGTTTCTGCGACATACCAACCGCCAACTGCGCCTTCAAAGGAAGAGCCTCGGCACTGCCGGTAAAAGAAGAAACCTTCTTTGCCCCCCTCAACATATCTGGTGTCACCACAAGAGCGGGAACGGTGCGCTGTCACCGACAGGGCCTTGCCCGGTCCCACAGAACTGTTGGTAGCCTTAGCCTCTGTACGAGGAAACCCGGACCTAGGCCCGGTAGAAGCCTTATCGGCACGGGCCTCGAACATGCGTTCGGTAACCTCAAGCCCAGCTAAGACCTCGGGGCATACCCCGATTTTGTTTTTGAGGGAACCCGAAAGAACGGCCTTGGAGCAAGCTCCGGTACCCCACGACTCAGTAGAACTGGGTCTACACAGCTCCCACAGGAGGGGCCTCAGTGTACTCCGGTGAACACAGGCCCCTTACGGAGACCCTCGGAGAAAACTCTGGTAGAATTATTAGGCCCGACAGGCACCTCAGGGCGAACCCCGGTAACAGAGCGATCGACACCCCTCCCGGCTTGAGAGGAACCCGGGAAGGTATCCCCCAGCCGGGGTGCTCTGAAAATCAAAGAACTTATCGGGCGTTTTTTCTTCTCGACGAACGCCTGAAAATGCGAAGGAGGAGTCCGACCGAACACCCCCTCCCACCGCTCCAACCGACGTTGAAGAGCCCGGACCGAAAGGGAGCCACAGTAAAAACAGGAGTCCCAACGGTGTTCCGGACCCAAACACTCTAAACAAAGAGGATGGGGATCCGCCCTCGCGAAGCGACGGTGACCCGATGAACAGTCTGGAAAATCTAGTTTAAAAGACAGACAGACTAGTAAACGAAAGCTAGCCAGAGAGGGGAAAAACGGAAGAAAAACTTGGATGCAAGTGCGTCCGGCCCCGATCGTGCGGAGAAAAGGACTTATGGGCGGGGTTACAGCTGCGTGCCAGGCCCCGCGCAGGAAAGAGGCGGGACACATTTTTGAAAAAAAATGTGTATGCTTTTTACAAAGTGCTCCGGTCCCGTCCCACAGGACAGAGAGATGTCCCATAAGTATGGAGGAAATGGGACGGGACGTAGGAGTAAGATATTTTACCCGGAAGGGGTGGCATTCAATGCAGCAAATAGAACAAAGTCAGATTCATTGATAATATCATACCCGTATTTCCCCAACAACAAATTATGCGTAGTGCAATGCATTAAAGATTAAAAAGCAGCTACAGCGCAGTTCAGGCCCAGAGAGGTTACCCAGCTTTTGATCGCGTAGGAAACCATTTCACGCCGTAGCAACAGCCACAATAGCCAGGTGGGTCACAGAAGTCATGCACTGGCATTGATTTAGCGCAGTTCGGAGCTCATTCTGTAAGAGGGGAGATGGCTTCTGGAGCATTTTCAGCGGGGGCACCATTGCAAGATATAATGAAAGCTGATTGGTCTAATGAATTCACATTCAAAACCTTTTATTTCAAGCCCATCTCCCAGATAGCAAATACAGTAATTGACAGCTTTGAACAAGCATAAGCTCACCTGCTGTCTCGCCATAGAATGAAGATTGCCCATGCTGAGAGCGCTGGACATTCTTGATTCTATTAAAGACAAGGGGGCAAGCATTATATCCCACTGGAGATACGTAATGTTGAATACATAATATGTATATGCTTTGTGACAGCGTAAGTGACATAGATGGAAGAGGACCCGCCCTTATGATTGTTTTTCTATTGGTTAACCGAGAAGACCAGAAACAAACATGAGACGCCCACGTCTTCAGGAGCAGGAAGACAAATGTAAAGTTCAGTTGGAATGTTGAGTTCAGAGAATGGCTACAGTTCAGTCAGTCGAAGTTGACAGTTGAAAGTTCATTAGACATTGGTCGCCAAAGAAAGAGGCCAATTCCTCTTTCTTTGAGGACACAAAAGGAGATTGATATACTGGAGGACAGTCTGATTGGACACTAGGTTTTCAGGCAGGACTACAGGAGAGCGGAGTCTCATCGAATTTGGTAGTCTGTAGAGGGACATTTTTAAAGAACACAAATTAACAACTCTAAGTTTAAGGAAAGAGACATGAACAAAATGTTTGCCAGTTTGTAAAGTGAAAAATGTTTCAATTTTAAGATGCCGATTTATGCAGTAATAAAGAAAGAAAGCATAATGCTCACCTCCTTGTCTTTAATAGAATCAAGACTGTACAGCGCTTTCAGCATGGGCAATCTTCATTGACCAACTGTGCTAAATGGGTATCAATTTAAATTCGCAAACCTACAGAATTACATCCATTTCTATACAAAACAACTTTTTTATGCTTTGATAACAGAAAGCAGGGGTCAAAATATCAACTTGAAAGATGCTAACCAGCCATAAAAAGTCACTTGCCTCCTTAATTGTAAGCATACACACAGCACCCCATTTCTTATTCGCAAAGCGTCCATCACTAGCCAATGACTAATGCACGTTTTGAGCCCTAGCAGAAGTGTTGATGTTGCTGGAGGGAGGGCTAAATGTGAGGTGGATGGAGAAGTGAGTACCAAAGAGATTGATATTTCCAAAGAAGGAGACCATTAAAGTTGATGGTGACATCAGGGGAGAGGACAAGTGTAGCCAGGAGGAAGTTGGAATGGAGTATAGGAGAAGGGTTTTTGGAGGAGGTGGGGATGTGAAGGGAAAGTGGAGAAGTGCGTACAGGAGGTGGTTGGGGGAGATATCAGAAGAGACAAAGAAGGGCATCAAGGAGGTGGTTGAAAGAATTAAGAAGTGTTAGGAAAGATTTCATTTTATATGCTATTTTCCCTCCAGTTGTACACCCCCACATTTTTTGCTACTGTTTAAACGCCTTAGTCTGACTTGCCAGGTGAGCACAGCCTTCTGCTGCACTCTTCTGGGCTGTGCTCACTTGTTATAGGGAAACTGACATGCCCTTATGACAGTCAGTACTGGGAGACCGTTTCCCTTAGTCCTTTTCCAATGTTGCAACTTTTCTGCAACATGTAATAAGTGCACAATGTACCTTACAATACAGTACAGTGCACTTGGGTCTTTTAGACAATTACAAAGTCCGTAGATACTCTCGTTGGTCTTTTCTGTAGATGTGTCATGGACAGGGCGGGTGGCAGCTTATCTTTTCATGTAATTTTAACCCTTTGCCATTTAAAGTGCGTTAACCGCGTTTGGCACAAATAGGTGGCCTGGCTCCAAAATGGCCATGCCACGAGGTTCTTTGTCCTGTCCTTTGGCCATCTTGCCCCTTTGCCTTCCCCAGTTCGAGCCGACCCGGGTCAGTCCTTATTTAGACATGCGGTTTCCCGCGAAACCCCAAGCTTTCGCAGGCTTCTGCATGCCTTGTGTGTGAACCTCCAGTATGTGGGCTGGGGTGTCTGTCACCAATACACATCCTGGGTGTCAGTCTGGAGTGCTGTGAATGCCTACGACCACTGTGGTCCATGATTGGTCCACATATGGTATGCCTGAATGTGAGCAGGTCTCCCATTGGGTCCTCTTCGTTTTGGCACGAAGGAGATCCTGGATAAGTGAAGCCCCCCAAACACCCATACCATGTCAATCTCCGGAGTTCACACTGAACGAAGCATAGGATCCAACTATCCTGAAACTAAGAAGCCGAGTCGAGGAACTGTTGATGAACCGCTGGAAGGTTTGGCACCCTGAGCCTGCTGTCGTCCCGTGGGACCCCTCTGCCTCTGGTCGTCCTAGAATGTCTGCGAAGATGCTTTGACCCATTAGAATAGTGGGACCAACTATTCTCGGCACCAAACCTGTAAGTAAGCCTTCTCGGAAGTGTCCTTGGGCCAACCAGCTTACGCAGGACCTTTGCTCTGTCTCCGCCGTAGTTCCGAAGAGGCCCTTGAAACTTGGTATACTGCTAGCTCTGTGTCCCCGGAACCCTCACACCGAATTTCGAACACTTGGCATTCCCAGGTCTGAAGTGAGACGAGTGCACCAGGACCGGAGTAAACGCAGTTACCGTGTTGCCCAGCCGAGTTTAATGTGCTGCATTTGTGACCCTCTTGCCCCTGAAGCCTGCTGCAGTGAAACTGGCCTGATCCATCCATCCATCAGAAGCGGAGAAATCGCCACTGGCCCGTTTGGGAATCCTTGCTGTATTGCCAGAACTGCAAGCCGCAGATACATCCTTTTTGTCGCATTTGAGCCTGCAGCCACAGTGGACCCAACTGGCGAAGTTTGGTCCGGAGTGCGCATGGGGCCGGTGAGTAACCCCAAACTTAACCAGTGGCCCCTAGCACCTCTGTCTGTTTTTACACACAGGTGGCCCCTGGGGGTCCTTCTCCTTTCCACTGCTAGTGTGAACTAGCAAACTATTCCTGAAACTTGGAATCACCTCTGCCTTCAAGTAGAGGCCCTCCCCGAATAGTGGGAATCTATTCTTCAACGCCTCACCCACCTTCCTGAGCTGCTGGAGACCCTTGAAGAGACCCTCTGTTTTGCCCATTGGAACCACCATGTGCGCTTGCATTACATTTACTATTGAGCATAAGGCGCCTCTCTTAGGGTTTGGACTGCCGCTTTAGTTAGGTGTGTGCTTGATGTTGAAGGGGACTAAAGACTATCTGCACTGCCTATTTTCCTTCCGTTTTAGGTTGTGAATATATTTCGTGCCTTTAACCCTTTAGACCCCAATGGTCTTGTATATATCTTGTATTGATTGTTTTGGTTTAGTAGGATTGCTGTGATTCTTTTACTATGTGTTGGGTTACAAAAGCCTTGTAATAAAGGTTTTTGGGAGTAACTTGTAAGTGCCCTTGCTCTATGTCCTCCTGAGACTTAGTCTTGACCACGTACCATAGCTACCTTAATTGGTCTGGCTTGTCCAGAGGTTACCCTGTTCCAAGAAACTGGGCTGGCCTTCTGAACATCTGCCCACCAGGTCAGAGTTTAGAAATCTGTCTTAACAAGGTGGAGGGGATTAAGAGGGAGAAGGTTGGGTGTGATGCTAAGAGAACAAATACAGATAGGGTGTTTCACCCAGCCAACTGTGTGGGACAGTAGCTTGGTTACGGGTAGGAGTGCATGTGGAACCACCTCTGCCTTCAAGTAGAGGCCCTCCCCGAATAGTGGGACATTTATTGCACAATGCTATTTTAACAAGTCATGTCAATTGCACGTTTGTCCACCAAACCTATGCTGGGTGGCTAGTAGCCCTACTAGCAGTGTTGCTTTAAATCACGAGTATGGACACTCTGCACAAAGGGTGACCAAAGTCCTACAAGCATATTCTGAAATATTCTAGACAGACTTGCTATAGACCTTTGACTGGCAGGCCCGCGACCTGCAGCTAGCCACTATACTTCTCCCAAGTGGTCAGAGATCCAGTGACTATGGAAGAGCGGTGGAATGACCCCAGGTTATGAATATCCAGCATGAGGCAGTTATCGAATGTGCTTGGCATGTGTCCCAAATGTTGGGCAAATATTGCACAAGATGCAGACACAGTGTTGTCTACAGAAACTATAGGATTACTAAATGTGCTCCTGTATCTTTATTACACTGATTCAACAAAACACATGATTTGCACTCACCCAAAATACACGTTTCTCTGAAATAACAGCTGTAATGTTCATTCTAACGTACGACAAACTTAAATAAGTGCAGCTATCATAACACTGCATTTCCTTTATAAAGAACTGGGTTTTAAATGGTAAATTTTGTGGGGGATATAGATGCAGGGTTCGAAATTGAGGGGAGCTGGGAGCTATTTAGCTCCTGCTAATACCATGATAGAGCCTGGTTAGCTTGAAACCATCAGCTACCAGGAGCTATTTTTGGCTCCAAGGGCCAACTGTGCCATTCAAACATGCAAATGTGCCATTAACTTTGAGAAAGTTATTAACAAAGAATCAGAACACATCTAATACACATTTAAATGGTTTATGCAAAATTGACAAAATGTTAAAGGATTATCTTTAGTAGCTCCTCCCTACAGAGCGATGCCCGACACCAAGGAGCTGGATTTAGCTCCTGCTAATCGAATCTCAAACCCTTTAGATGGTGCAATTATTTAAACTAGTGCCACCTGTGCCTAGATCACCCATCTGTTGAGACAGATCCATCCTAATCTTTCTAAGGATAATAGAGCTATTGTTGCCTCAGCTCTGATTAGCTCCATAGATTTTAATAGCTTGCTGGTGGGAACTACTTCTGCTAACCTGAATAAACACCAGACCATCCAGGTTGGTGCTGTGCGGTATGAGAAACTGGAGAGTCCCTCTCCTCTAGTCGTCCCAAGGTATGGCCTTCGCATTTGGATACAGACCCTGTGGGTGGACCAGTACGGGAGGGAGGATCACCTGGGTGAGGGGTCTTCAGAGGGTGAAGCAGCAGATGGTGAGAACCGGTTTTGCCCACCTAAATCTACCCCATCCTATTTTATAGGATTTTCCAAACTCCCAACCCCTCTCCCCCCACCCCACACCCCACACCCCTTTTTCACAAACAATAGGCAGAGGAAGAGGATGACAGAGCAACCAGACTAACTCTCTCACATCGTACTGGACATGTCCCATTTAAACGGTCAGGCAAAGTCAGGCACTTTTAACTGAATACACTCGATACCCGTTAGCTCTCCTCACACAAATAAAAAGCAACACCTAAAGACACTGAGCAAGGCCAAACACAAGCAGAACTTCTGGGACGAGGGCACACCTACTGGAGCACAGCAATGGACCAAGGGACAAGAGCAGCAAGCCAAACTCTCCAGGGTTTCCTACTGGAGGTCGTTGGCTCAGACAGACCGCAAAAGACACGTGGAGAAGGCCATATCCCATAAGTGAAGATTGCATTGTGTTCCAAAGACGCAAGTGACCCTCCTAGGTGAACTGCAGAGTTGGGGAGGCGAGGCCAAGTCTGTGGTACTAACCTGGACTTGTGAATTGAAAATAGCAAAACAAGAATGAAGCCCATACAGCCAATGAGTTGGCAAGCGACCTGAGGGACTGGTGTGTGTTAAAGTAAATGAAATAGCAACATTATATCACAAGTGAAGGCTGCATGCGTGTGGATGACACACAAAGAAAGGCAGACCTGTGAATGAAATTTGAAGTAAAAAGCGGCTGTGAGATCAACCGAGTAGTCCGGCAAAAAGAAGTGGTCCATTCGAAAGTCTCTGTGAAAGGTACATTGTTTGAAGTTAAAGAAAACAGACAGCGAAAACAAATTAAGTGAAAGTAACTGAACTTTGAGTTGAAGTTGTCCTCTGGTGGTCTGGTAAAAGTGCCACACACATTTGAAGTCTTTGAAAGGGTTCTGAGACCAATTGAGACCGAAAGCACAATAAACTTGGGGAAGGGAGCCCCCTTGCAAGTTTGTGTTAAACTATAATGTGAGAGGTCTGAGCCTGGCAGAGGTGGGACCTTTGTGAACTTTACATTGGAAATACTTTTCGGAAATTCAAGAAAAAGACTTTAAACGTGGAAGGCCAGGCGGTCCTCAATCCACAGTTTGGAACTGCTGAGTGTTAAAAGGATATTTTAAAATGGGGTCACCTGAAACTAGGGCTATGGGCTAAAGTTAATGCCATAAAAATGATTATTCTACCAAAAGTACTCTACATTATACAGTCTATCCCACTGAAATTTGCAAAGAAGGCCATCCTTAGTACTGATAACGTTTTTCAAGGGTTCTTTTGGGGGAAGTGCTACAGCCCAAGGATTCCGAAATATATTTTGATTCGTTCTGTGAATGAGGGTGGATTTGGGTACCCCAACCTGATGAACTATTGTGCTGGGTTTGTCCTTAAAAAGTAAGCATTTTACCTTTCTGAAGTTAATTATGTTCTCGCTTGGCATGTTATTGAGCAGGCACAGTTCTCGCCTTATGCTCCGAGTGATATGTACTCTATGTCCAATATGCCAAATTCTACAATAAAACTACCAACTATGAGAACGACTAGAGAGGCATTACAACATTTTATGACAAATAGAGGGGAAAACATTTGGGTGCATTATGACGCATCTTTGTGGCATAACATGGGGCTACAGATAACAAACACAACTTTATGCTGGCAGAGCTGGATCAAAGGGGGCATACTTAAAATTTGCGATGTCTGGGAAAATGATTGCACGATTTCCTTTGATCGCCTGAGGGAAACCTTTGGGGTTGGGGGCCGGGAACGTTGGCGCTACAGGGTTTTAAATACTCTTAGTAGAAAGGAAAGGAATGTTGGGCGACACCATGAGAGAGAGACCATCAGTATGTGAGATTTGCTCTTTTCCGTGTACAGTTTCTACATACATGAACTTAATGCCAATGGAAAATACTCATGTAGAAGCATGGGGAAAAACTTGGTCAGGCTTGGGTGGAAGATCTAAGCATAGATATCCCTATGGAGGAGTGGGAATACCCGCTTCGTATAGGGGTGCAGACAAAAATGGACCTGGGGCTCAGGTATGTTAGGCAAATGATTATCTGTAGACTATATTGGACACCTTCAAGAATGGCTAAGTTGGGGCTTTTAAATTTGGATGGCTGTTGGGGCTGTGGTTATGGTGGGGCACCCCAATGCATATGCTGTGGACGTGCTCTAAAGTTTCCACCTTTTGGAATGAAGTTTTACATAGATTAGACATTGTGATGGGAGAGCCTCTTCTGCGTACCTTCTACTCGACAATTTTGTTGTCTAACATGGACAGTGGGGCTGAAGCCAGAATAAGAACAGATTGGATTGATAAGTTTTTGGCAATGGCGGCGAAGCAAATACTTAAAGTTTGGAAGTAGAGGAAAAAGCCAAATGTAGATGACTGGCTTTTAGATGTTCGAGCCTCACCGAATTACAAGAAAGTTATGTTTTTGAAGCAGGGAAGAGATAGCCATTATTCCCGAATTTGGGGACCCTTTAAAGAAGTGTACAGTTAATCATTAGTAACTTGGGTTATCTTCTGTAGATATTAGTTAAGGGGCTATTGTGAATATTATACAAAATCGTCGGTTGTGCCATCTATGTTGTGTTGTCTTCTGTGTGTCAAGAATCTAAACGCTGGTTGTGAAAAAGATTTGTAAATATTAATGAGCATTACTTTTCTGTGCTTTTGGAACTGTACTGAATGATTATTATTGGATTTCTACATTAGCTGGTTCAACTATCTCTATTCTTTTGAACACTGCTTTTGCCTTATGCAAATATTTCTCCTTTTTACACTTTTTGTATAAGAGATAGGGCAGGCATTAGGTTTTGTTAGCATAAGCCATTTTGATTTGACTGATGCCACTAGGACTGTTTTGTTTATCGTTTGATGGTAGAGACTACTCTCATCTTAGTCATAGGGCAAATTAGGAGTTTCTCCGACCCGAACATTTCCAACAAAGGTTTTACAAATGATATCCATTGTGTCAGTGTCATACTTGCGATATCGTGCCTTCCCTGCATTAGGCAATGTACAGACTTGGTATGCAGGACCAAGTCACAGTCGCTAAGCGTGCTCTTTATTGACTGCCTGTGAAGCATAGAATTCAACATAAAGCTCTCACTTTGACTAACAAATGCCTGACTGACAATGCGACTAGATACTTTCCAGACCGCTTGAAGGTGGCATCATGCAGGAGAGTACTCTGTTCTAATGGCAACAACTTACTCTCACAGCCTCGGTTTAATCTTCAAAAGTTTGCTCCCCAGGTGTGGAACGAGCTTCCGGCCACACTGAAGGATGTACCCTGTCAGAAACAATTTAAAATAGTGATCAAGACATTTTTCAAAAAGGAGTAGAGTAGTTGTCCCCTGCTGTGGGTGTTCGCCTCTGGATCTTGACTTCTTTTTGATGTTTGTATCTGTCTTGTTTTGTTCTATGTGTGCTCCGAGGCCTACAGACGTGTGGCGCTTTACAAAGTAAAGTAGTGTCACATGAAATGATTCCTGGTTGTACAAAATGATACACCTGGAAGGCGATTTAAAAAAAAAAAGCACCCATATGATGTACAACATGGCATCAAGTACCCGTTCCACAGGCTATACCAGGGGGAAATGGCCCAGAGCCAAAGTTAAAAGTTGAGCAAACCGAGGGCTTTTAACGAGGGCGCTGGGACGTTAACACCCCCGCCCCACAGTATAGTCTGTGGAGCAGGTACTTCATGCTATTATCACCTTTGCACAGGCTGAACAGGGCTAATTTGAAGTTTTTCCTTTCCATGAACGAGTTGCCTCGCAGCATCCCGTTCACAAAAAGATACAAAGATGGCTACCATGGAATGTCAAGGTGGGGCGCTGTACGGAGCCGCTCTTCCATGTCCATGGCGGCCAAAGGCGGCAGAGCAGAAGCAGGTGCAGTGGCTGGACTTGCCGCAATAAGATAAGTGGGCAGAAGGGGGGCCAGGGGGGGAAGGGTCGGATTGAAAACGCATTGTGTGATTGTATGTTTTATATTATTATCCCGGCCCAAATAATAAAATAAAAACATACAATCACACCATGTGTTTTTACTGAAAACGGGTGCAAAATCAATGGGCTTCGAATTATTAAAACCCTGCTGAAATTCCAGACTGTGGACATGTACTCATTGTAGGATGCACAAATACATTGGGTCTTTTCATAAATGTGGGCTGTAAAAAAGCAGTTGGAAATGTTAAAAATTGTCATTTTCAAAATCAAATCAGACCAACTGGTAAAGTTTGCAAGCACTCATGACGCCAAGTGACTCGTACTCTGACCAATAAAAGATGCTTATTTCGGCAAGTGTTCCACCACTCCAAAGATGATCTCTAAGGCGCTTAAGATTTCCGCATAAGGCGTTAGTTAAGCTGCCTATCGACCAGCCTTTTCCCAATGAATGGTTCCCAAGAGCGCCACTATCTCAAAGGATGAGAAGGAAGAAGGAGTCGACGCTTGTGAGTAAAGCTCAAGTTGGGCGTGTGTGGTAGGACTTCATTGGGCTGGAAAGCAGACGACGAAATGCACTGTGCACAACTGCTACATGTGAACACCTCGTCGCCTAAAGCACGCAGCAGCCTCATTTTGTTATTTGATGTGGAGATCATACAGACTGATAATGCTGTACACAATCAAAGGGAAAAGGCAAATGACAAATGACAAACTCAACATTGTGCAAATATAGACATGCTGCGTGCACTAGCGACATCACTAATGAAGATGGACATGCGCCCCTCTTCAGGCCTGCACAACCTTTCCGGAGTCCAGAAAGTCTGCTTGGACTATGTCCAGTTTCTGGGAGCGCGGCAGCTGTCACAACTGAGTCTGCAGAGTGAGTAATGCTTGGCCACCTCCCAGAGATGCGCCGCCTTGTTCCTGAGCGCGTTGAAAACATAGGGAAGCTCAAAACACAGAATGGCTGGCTACCCGATACAGAATCTCCTCAGACCGTTGCAACTTGTGAAGCAACTCCTTCCTGTCCATGGCCCGCTCCCTACTACAGTCTATGGTGGGCCTGTGCTTTCAGGAGCAGACTTGTGAACCGAAATTGCTGTGATCCTTTGAGGGTGCACCAGGAGATTAGCAGTGTTTTATTACTTAATATTTCCACCAAGCGACAGTGAGCATCAGTTTAGCATGAGACCAGTCAAAGTACCGGTCACTGAAAGTAGTTTTCAAATCACTCAGATAACTTTTGTCCAAATTGAATACATCCTGTGCATAAAATCTTAAAAGCAGGGATACACATTTAAATGACATGCTACCACCAGGTATCAAAAGTTCCTCCCGCCACCTCAATTCTCCCCATGCATACAGCACACCATTTCTTACTCGCCAATGACTAGCAACGCGTTCCAAACTTTGAGGCCTGTTAAACATGAAATAACCAGAAAATAATCGCACTAGGCAATCAAATCCGTTTGGTCTTAGATTACTAACAAGAAATGTTACGAGGAGAAGGAAGGCTGACCTACAGAAACGGGCAACTGGTGTTTATATGCATATACATATCCAGGCTTTCAATGAGAGTCATTGTGTGCATCCTGGTTATCTCCTCTGTTAAGGTCTGGTGAAATAGTCGAACTGGCCGCTCAAATGAATGAGGAAATAAGACATCCTGGCACCCTCCTTTTCATTTGTTAACTTAAGGTGGGGGTTACGCTATACACACACTACTGAAATAGAAGAACCCATAGGTGTTGATGTTACACACGAGGAGGACACTGCAGCATGCTTCAAATGTGAACCTACGCTCGTCGAACTTCCGTGGCTACCCACAAATCACACATCACCTTCAACGCCACATGCATCCAATGAAAAGCTGTCACAACCCACACTCTCCCTCCAAGCTCTAGCATTCAGTACACTATGGAAAGTGTGGGCCTGGCCAGACTACAGAAGTGGAAATGCGAAAAACAGCGAGAAACAAACATTCTGAGTCTATGGCCCCAGACGGTTAAACCTCGTTCATGCCATTATACTCTTCCTTATCCTTAAGCAATTCAATTTAGAAACCAGGGAGCGCCACCCACAGACAACCACTCACCACCCCAAGCCCCATCCCGTCAGCCCTGTAGCCCCGCTGCCAACCACCCCTTTTCAGCATGGTTACATGTTCCCAATGAACTTCAAATGAGGTCCTTCACTTGTTTCTGTACCAGCCCACAAGACAAGGATAGACATTTGCACTATTCAACTTCAATTCGAACTCGTTCACTACCGGATTGGTTCAAAATGGTGTGTCAGGTCACAAAGGATTACTGCCTTTAAATTAAAAAAAATAAATAAAAAAAAGCAGGCAGAGCTAGTCAATTTACAATAAAAAGCATTTGCCTTTCAAAACAGAAAGGCACAAATTCAAGGTGAAAGTTAACTAGCCATGAAAGTTTCTCGCCACCTCATACATATACACAGCACGCCATTTCTCACTCGCCAGTAGTCAAATAACACAAGCCAATGGCTATTGGCGAGTGCAAATGCACCCCGCTAGTCACCCAAATGTTGGATGCAGCATTTAAGTTTCTGACCACTGTACAGCAGTACCTTCAACAAGCAGGATGGTATGAAACGAGCTTGGAAAAGGGAGAATGAAAGAACGCACAAGGAGGGGATGAGGTGCCAAGATATTAATCTTGCACTCCTTTCAACAGTTGGGCATGGTTTGCGCAAAGCTTTAGTGGAACTGTGGTCTAAGCCCCACACCATGTACTGTATGCATGATTTGAGCTTCCACAATTTAACAGGGTTATCCCTAAACCCTTGAAAAAGTTTCAATGCAGTATTCGCGATGGAAGAATTTCGAAATTAACATTTTTAATAAGATGCTGGTCATTCTCCATTATTCCAAGTACAACAAAACTTCACCCGCACAGTTTAACTAGAACTTCCAAGTCAATATCCATCTCAGAAGGAATCCCATCCTTATGCCTACAGCCTCGTTGCTCTCAGATAGCTGGAAAGGACGATAGAAGATGGCATTTTATATGACAAAAGAGACAGTGGACACTCTTTCCACATTGTATTTTACTACGGATGCAATACGAGACAACTAGACATACTTAAAATACTTGAAATGTTAAGCACAAAGTTATCATGATGCTTGGATTGTCCAGTAGGTTTACCAAAAATGGATGGGGTTCTGGGTTCATTGGCCCACTTTAGAACCAGAAGAAAAGCTCTAATTCCGGCATCCCACTTGTGAAAAAACGTGCGCTGGTGGTGGGCAATTCAGTTTATGAACATGAGACTCAGTTGTGCGAAATCCAGGAGCATAAAGTCTTATATTAAGTGCGCTATAAGGGCACTTTGAAACACAATGTACTTGATTTAGAAAGGCCTTACAAACACAATCAACAAATAAGACCATCTCATTTTGAGAAAGATTGGAGGTGTAAGCTGCCAAAAAGCTTTTTTATACGAGTACGTATCCTATGAAACCTTAAGAAAAGGTTGGGTTTAGTGTAGTTTTCCACAATAAAACATATGGTAAGCAAGCTACAAAACAATGCTAGCCCGATAGCTTCATTATAAAAATATCTGAAAGCCCATATTCTATCGGTTAGACCAGAATGCAGCTGTTAAAGCATCGATTGCTATTTTCTAACATTTAAATCACACATTTATATTTCATAATATAGTCGGATTGCTTGTACTATGCCCTCGGGCTACTGTCCGACAAATCCGACCAGGTGTACATTTTAACCGCTATCCTAAATGGCAAGCCGGTAACACGTACTATGCTGTAAGCACATTCTTCACCAGTAAACCCCACTGATAAACAGCGCTGCATTTGCTTCTCCAGAACAGGCATTTGCTGAGCAAATACCCAAGATACAATAAAAGAATAGAATTAGAAGAGTCGATTGTGTGGAAAACATTAATGGCTGTCGTCACGCCTAAAAACGTGCACTAGTCGCTGCCGAGTGATCATCCCGTTTTGGCGAGTAAGATGGTATGCGTGCGAATAACTGGCTTTCATGCCAGGGGCTAGTTACTTGATGCCTGGCTAGTAGCGTAAAACTCGACCATTTTCCCCCCAGGCCCTCTGTGTGTAGGAAGGTGTACTTAAGATGAGGGATGGGGTGTAGTGTCTTTTAAGTCGTGAAAACTGAGCAGTTATGCATTAACTACCAAGATCGCTACATTTGTTGTTTTTGCAAGATTGAGAAACATAGGGTCAATATTTAACATGTTTCAGAGGAACTTCCTTTATATCAGATTGGAGGTTTGTTATGGGATTCGTAAAAACGATAACTCCACTCTGCCACAAATGCAGCACTTACATAGCCTTTAAGGGGCAGTACGTTTGGAAGAATTAACCAATTCCCCATTCTGAGCAGAACAGGATTGCTTTAGACTTCCAGAGGACCATATTAACACTAGGAGCAGAATTCCTCTTCCATACACAACCCATCACTGGAGTAACAAAGTCCAGGTTTAGGGTTTGAGATTGAGGGAGGGGGGCGCTATTTAGCGCTTGCTTGTAGCCTAGCAGAGCCTGGTTAGCTTGACACCAATGGCTACAAGGAGCTACTATTGGGTCCCCAGGCCAACGGATGCATAACGCACCCACCTAGGTAAATTTAACTGTGCGTTTGGGACAATCTATAAACATTAGAGCACATCTATACAACATTTAAAGCAGAAGGGTCATACATAATGGAAGAAATGATGTTTCCATCTTATGTAGAACCCAATTGTGGGGGCGAAAACTGGTAATTTGAAAGGGTTAATAAACTAGCCCGGACTGCACTGTAATGCTGTGCTGCTAATGTATACTGCCATGTTGCCAAGTGCCTTACTGCCATCGCAAGGTGAGCCCTATGACCCGTTGTGCATGTCTTTACCCCAACAACCCCATTCTCTACTGCTGTGTAGCAGTGCTCACCTCCACGACTCTTGCCTCTGCAGCGTTTCCCTTTTGGCATTAGTAAGCGCGTTTTAGGCTGCCGCTTTTCTAGGCAAGATGGAGTCATATAGTGAAGTTACCTATTCGAACTGTGTCAGAACTGTAGACGTAGCTTACCTTGCATGAATTACTACATTAGAGGTCTTCCTGATTGAACTGTGAAAAACGTGAGAATGCAGCCTTTGCTTTAGACTCGTATGCCGAGACGCTGACCTGCTTACTTGACACTGTTCCTGTAACAGAACTTTCAGGTCTACACCTCCCTCTCCATTGAAGGGCATGTGCGCTCGGTTGAATACCATGCCTGGAGAAGATAGCGGTTGTGTCAAGTTTGGCATTGCCGTTGGTTTGTTGCCATCCTGTGGCCTTGCTAATACAATTGTTAACCAATTAATCGGAATAGTCTGGACATTTTTCCACAAGATGCACTAGCTCCTTGTTCCCCGGTGGTCTCGTCACCGGTTAATGCTGGATACCAGGGAGTTGCTTTTAGCTCCTGCTTATCCAAATTTAATTTCGAGCCCTGTGTTGGTAGCAGTGTCCACCTGCAGGTCTGGAGAGATGTTAAAGAATTTGCAAAGAACCGTCACACTGGTCTACCCTCAGACACATCGTGCAAAGTTCCTTGAATTAAAAGGGTCATGTCGTCACCCAAAAGTATATGTACCTTTATCAGAGATGAGGAAAGGGACAAAAGACTTCCATTCTGTAAGCGAAATGGTTAGCTAGGGAAGAAACTATTTGTTATGCACTCACTGCACAGGAAAAACCTGCAAGCAGCATTAGGCTAGGTCCCCTGGGTCAACACATGAAGCAAGACCACATGATGAAAGCAACAACATTGCGTAAACCGCAGCACGGAGCCAAACTAAAAATTCAAAGCAATAGAACAAGCATGCCTGCTCTGCAAACGCAGGCAGCAACTTATCAGCAGCATTTGTAGTAAGGATGTTGGAGCACTGTCACGATGACACAACTACCCAATATGGAGAAAAAAGACCTAGGCATGTGTGCCTTCGGTGTGGGCCGCACACCCCAAATTCCCACTTCGGGTTTTTAGATTCTTGTATGTTTCTTAATAAGTTCAAAACCAATTTTGGGTTCGTTTTTGACAGTGTAATCTTTTTAATATTCAAAATTAGAAATATTTAAATTCAAAAAAGAAGAATTGTGTGATTTATTGGTTTAAACTTCACCAATAAAGATACAGCTAAATGTTGAGGCAAAATAGGAAACCCGTATGGCTAATGCATTTTGGAATCTATCCTTCAGGGCCAGGGGTATCACTGTTCTGCACAGATTGTAATTATTGTATGTTGTAACAAAAACGTTCCATCAAACACATCCAAGTAGTTAGTTCAAAATTCCACAGTACATCATACATATAAAATAAATCAATTATAACCATTTTACAGGGCGCCCACAAGGACAGAAACATTCAACACAAATTGTACGTTCAAGAGAGAAAAACAGAAAAAGTATACTAGAAAGTAAACAAGTGAACCAAAGGAGAAAGCTCATTGTATTTGCACAAAAGCATTAATGTGCCCTTGTCAAAATATTGGCGGTTATACCTTGTGTCCAATATCATTGCTCATTCATGTGATCTTTAAGTTTTATGCTGCGTGACACCATCGTGTTCTATGATATGCCGTATGTTCTGATTCAATAATGACTTAACATGCTGAGGTGCTACTTTATAAAGTCCATTAGGTGAATATGTGACATGCCTTTGTTGGCGTTATGCACCTTGGGACACTGACATGATTGCCAAAATAGTGCATTACACGCGAACGAATCGCGTGCCGTTTGCTTCGAAAAACGCTGCCTGACAAATGAAAAAAGCCATAGTATCTCCTGCTTACGTTTCAACTTTCTCAGTTGTATATGATCGTAGATCGCATATATCTGTGTATCCTAATTGTGCAGCTTACCTGGAGTACAGCTTGTTGCGTCTTGCTGTTGCTCACTCCTCGCGGTTCGTTGCGTTGCCCAATATGGCTGCACATAGGCTCACGCGTCGGCCATGGTGGTTGTGGCAATGGCATATTTAATGCGATCGCTTGTAGTTGTTGGCATCTTTAGTGTACACTTTATTTTTAAATTACTGGTCTGCGTGCATTTTTATATCGGCATGTGTAGATGCAACTAATATGTATATAACGTTTAAAATCACGTCATGTCAGTGGTGGTATCCTTTACGAGGATCTGCAACATACACGTGCGTGCATGTGTGTTTTTACACCATAATGTGTGTGTAATGAAGTGATCCATATGTCACCCCCTACAGGGATGAAAAGTAAAACAGCTTGTGTGAATGTAAAGATGCTGAATACATTGGACTGTTCTTAAAGAAAACATGAATGTTACAGACGACAATATAAAAACCTGATGTTCTAACAGTGATCTGTACTGTAGATTACAGTCACCTTATTTTTCATTTCAACTGGATCATAAAATTAAGCCTAAATGTAACAGCAATAATCACACACGGGAATGGTCAGTGCTATCTCTAAATTGACAGTGGCCTTACAGTATTTCACGCTGTGATATTGACAACAATTCTTCGGTAAACATACAATGATGTTAGTACTGACATGATAGGGCTATAACATTCTAGCATTGTTGGTACAAAAAGCAGTTGAGATCAAACTCCTCATTGATTCCTTGTGGTGACAAAGCTTCTAAACGATCTATCAAATAAGCTTCTCTTTATTGTCTTCTCTTTTTCGAGTCTATATGTGTGTTTAGTATGTCGAGAGTTTCCAAAACTTGGAACTTAACTTGAGAAATGCGTTGCTTTTCATTAAAATGTCTTGCCACTGCCGAGTTGGCATTTCTGTTTCGTATGCATGACTTATGCTCAATCCGGATTCTCAATTTTCGTCCCGTTTCTCCGACATAGTACAGTCCACATGGACACCGTATGCAGTAAATGCAATTTTCAGTGTTTCAGGTTCCATAGCATTTTATTGCAATCTTTTCACCCGTGTATGGGTGCGGGACAAGTCCCCCTTTGATGATGTTGCAATTGCTGCAATTCAAGCATGGAAAAGTTCCTGTTTTCTTTGGTTTACTTCTTTTGGTTCTGAGGTCTCTGGTGTTTACAAGTAAATCCCTTCAATTGCTAGATCTAAGATAGGCAAATGTTGGTGTCTCCAGAAAGAGATTCCTAGTTCTTTCATCACTTCTAGGTATTGTCCAATGCTTGTTTATGCATATCTTGACCTGCATGCTTTGAGAAGAAAAAATTGACATGTATACCAGCGATGGAGATTGTTTTGTATCCTTTGGGACAAAGGTACTAGCTCTTGTTTTGGCTTGTACCTTCGCTTTTGCCGTTTGTAGATCTTCATTCGGATATCCTCTTTCTTTTGGTTTTTTTACTCATTTTCTCTATTTCTAGTTCACATTCTCTTGCGTCACTGATAGGCGCAGCATTTGTCCATAAGGTAGATTCAAGGTATTCTGTGGATGAAAACTCATACCACTCACTACCAGCTACACCTCCTCAGAGGTATCCTTCATTTCCTCTCCTTCCCCCAGAAGCTCACTGTCTCTAGAGCCTTGGTTCTCTCGAAGCTGGACTACTGTAACAGCCTCCATCTAAATCTGCTTGCCTCTACTCTCCGCCCTTTGCAACTCATGCAGAACAGGACTGCGAGACGTGTCCTTGGCCTCAAGCCCAGGGACTGTATCTCTCCAGGACTGAAATCACTACACTGGCTCCCAGTGACTGCGAGGATCAAGTTTAAAACCCTCTGCATTGTCCACAAGGCCTTCTGGGGCCTTAGGCCAAAATACCTTCAACTCTCTTCCTAAATATCTTCCTTCTCGAGCTCTTCGCTCATCCGCCTCCAACTCCCTCAGGGTCAGCCGCTTCTCCAAACAACGAGTTGGTGGCAGATCTCTCTCCGCTGCAGGGGCCTCCCTCTGGAACAGCCTTCCTGAAACTTGAGGAGAACCATCTCCGGTTCCGGAAGCACCTCAAAACCTTCCTCTTCGCCTCTGCTTTCTCTCCCCCTCTACCCTGCTAAAGTTACTGAAACTGCACTGAATCTGCAACTGGGCCACTCGCCGTTCTCGGTCCTTGGGCCAGCCACTCTCCCCTGTCCTGCCTCCCTGGCACCCTCTGCACTACGGGACTGTGTCTGTATCCCACAGCCCCCCCCCTTCCCAGCACTTACTCGCACTGCCACTAGTTGGCCCTTGTTATTTCCTGTATGCTATTGACCCTGTAATGCACTTTGTCCTCTCCCTTTCCCCCTTGCACTTCTCCTTTTCCCCTCTACCCTTGCACAATCTGAATGACACCTGGCCTAGTAGGATCGTTGTCTGTCACTTTGTTTCCCCCCCCTTGCCTCGTCGCGCCTTGAAACACTTGTGTATAGGCACGTTACAAATGCCATATCATACGGTGTAGCAAGTGGTTTCCATCAGTGGGTTTGGTGAACAATGAAGTAGTGATCTGTTGGTTGTTTACATGGACCTTGATGTCCAGATAATGTATGCCAGGGTTGCCAATCTGAGGTAAATTGAATACGCGGATCAATACTGTTGATGTATGTCATAAAATCAAGTGACTCTTGTTCCTTGCCAGATGCCAAAGATATTGTCTATATAGTGTACCCATTTCTTCAAATTGTTCTGCCATTCGGCTTTCTGCAAAATATGGGTCATCTCAAATTGATACATAAATGCATTTGCGTATGCTGGTGCCATTGTGGCACCCATGGCCGTACCGGAGGTTTGAATGTAGAATTATTTCTTGTATACTCAAAGTAAGAATTCATTGAAATAAAGGAAAGTAGTGTCAAGATAAATTCTTTTGCTGCTCCCATCTCCCACATGCCTAGGTCTTTTTTCTCCATGTTTACTTTCTGTGCCATACACGGTGGCACAAGATAGTGGGCTGCCCCCTACTAATAAATATACAATCCACACGAAGTACAACTACCAAAGGAAAAGAAAGGAAAACACCAGCAAATTAGCTGTGCACTCTCGCCTCTTTC
The DNA here is from genome assembly GCF_040938575.1 of Ambystoma mexicanum. Classification (NCBI taxonomy): domain Eukaryota; kingdom Metazoa; phylum Chordata; class Amphibia; order Caudata; family Ambystomatidae; genus Ambystoma; species Ambystoma mexicanum. The sequence continues at coordinate 80,295,447 of NC_090936.1, forward strand.
TTTTTACAACTACCCAATACCTCAATAGACATGCTTTTTGAGGCCTTGGAATGTGGGGTGGGAAGGCAACACATGGGAACAATTCGATAAGTGGGGCCTATACCTGGGGCGGTGTTTAACTCCGATACAGCAATCGGAAACTCTAAACACTGAACTGAATGGGGAAAGAGACCCAACAACCAACCACAATACTCACTGAACGACCAAGGTCCAAATACAAAAAGCAGTAAGAGCTGCCTGACTGAGGGCGTTTGCTCTATCCCATACAACAAACTCTGGAATGTGCTAAAAGAATGGAGAGAGCCTGGGAGGTGGCCAAGGCAAGCAAGCCACAATATAGACGATGCAAGGATAGCGAGCCTGCTAGAAGCCTCAGCCAAAACGCTGCCAGGATCAAGAGCTTAAGAAGGAGAACCTTTCAAGGTATAAAATAAGCAGTACCACATCACAATATGCTATGTAATTTCATAGAACTGCTAATCATTTTAGCACAACCAGCGACTTAAATCATCCTGTTCAGAGAAAATGCACCTGCATTCTTCTCTTGCCGCTTGCTCTCAGAGCTCCCTTACCCTTCCTTCCATTTTTACAGCAAGTGGAAAGCGGCCAAGAGTGCAGCAGTAATCTCATCCAGTCTAAAAAGCTCCAAGGACCTGTGTGGTATTCTTTGCCAGGAAATGTTTAGTTTTCAAATAATTGCAAGCTAGCAGTAATCAGCTTACTAGATTCTGCTTTGTAAGGACCAGGTTTTTATATGTCCGTCCTGCAGTTTCATTTTCCTTAAAATGTAAATTGTTATATGAAGTCCAATTACAGTATCACCATGTTTTTCAGTTTAGGTTATTATATTGAATGCTCAAATTGTTAACTACATTTAATTGTGCCGGGGAAGGAGCATCACATTGACAAGCATTAAACATTTTGGAAAATGTTTAATTATCACAGAGCTAAATGCCTTTGATGCAACACCTAGTGTTGTGACCGGTAGGTTACCTATAACTGTACAGATAGTGCTCAACCAATGAGCCGATTGCAAGAACCTGAACATTCGCCCTCATCCAACATGTTGCTTTAATGCAACCACTATGAACGCGGTTCAGTCGCAAGATGTCCATTTACATGTAGATTACGATTGTATTATAGATTGGTACATGGGGGCGGAAGAGGTACTGCTGGTGGACTCTATCTTTCACCAGAGTCCCCCCCCCATCCTATTTCTTCGCTCCTCCCTCAAATGTGCACCTCCCAGGTGCTGGAAATCGTTACTTCCAAATGTGGAAATATTTGTTTATAGTATATTATTAGCATCAGCCAGCGCAGGTGAATCACACTTCGCTTGTTTCCAGTAAAAATGAAAAGATAAAGCAACACCCCGAATGACGGCCAAGGTCGAAGCGCAATTAAAACAGCTTTCGGATGCAACTCAGCTGGGTAACACTGCACTCACTACCTAGCTTGGACCGGTGGGCTGTTACTAGCCCCAAAAACTGTATTCATTGTTATATTGAATAAAGTTATCAATTAACGGCCAGGACCATCCTGTCCACCTGAAGTTTCAAATTACCCTGCCCGATACAAAACCATACTTTTTAGTCCCAAGCTCTGACTTTCTTCCAACACTGCATGTTTTGATTATTGAAACTTGTAAACTTCTTTACACAGAACATGGGGCAGGCAGAAAGTATACCGGGCACTGCCCTGCACAAGGTGCAGCCAGCTGCACATATTTTCATGCGGGTGAACTTTACAGACTTACATCAGACTAGTGCAGGGGTCTGCAACCTTGGACTAAAACTCCCATCACCCCACATGGACTATGTTCTCTAGGCTTGATGGTAGTTGGAGATCAGAACATCTGAAGAAACAAAGGGTGTAGTTCCCTGTCTTATTTAAGAGGGACACAAAAATATTGTCTTGTTGCTCAGTTTATATACAAATAACTTAGGATCACATTAAAAACATTTGTACAAAAAAAGCTAATCAAATAAGTTGGTTTGCTAATCAAGAAATGTATACTTAGCAAACTCTGCTAATCAAACTAATCAATTGAAAATGAATTGATGCCTTGCCTTTGGGGAGCTGAAGCCCATATACGTATGGTGGATGCGAAGGAACCAACGCCAAGTTAAGAAGTTTGCATCTTGGAGAAACCCTTGACAGTGAGGTTAGGTTTACTGAAGCCTAACTAATACCTAGGTGGGGAAAAGAATCCTACCCAGAACCCCCGCCACGGCAAGAGGGACAGTTAAAGATTGTGCCTCAGTATAGCAACCAGATACACCGGAAAGGAAGAGGGGAAGAGCTACAAGTCTTTTTGGTTATAGTTTATCTGCAAGTGGGGTGGCGGCGGTTATGCCAAGACATGGGTCTCTTAATTGGGAATCATGGTACACCCGACAGAGGAAGCCAATCAAGGTTAAAACATGTTTGAGTTCTAGTGTTAGGTCGTTGGGGCTTAATTCCTCCAATTGGTGCAAGGACCAAGACCAAAATCTATATGGCTAAAACGCTTCTGCAAGGATTCATTTAGTGGGTTATTTTTTCACAACTTTAAACTGCCCTCTTATTTGTGAGGTATTGCTCGTCACTACTCCCTTTAATTGCAAGGGGGACACTCAAAAAAATCTCCAATATCCCGCTTCAGCTGCTTCGGAAAAAAAAAAGTATTCTAGCAGAGGGTGTTGTGCATCAATGCGGTCGACTCAATGTCCCTCGAGGGCCTCCGTCTTGAAGATGTCACCAAAGTTATACATAGCACGTGCAGAGCCCGTTGGCTTCAGTTCTGTTTATTGGTGTCACTCTTACAGTAGAACTACAGCATTAAACTGTTTTAGACCATACTAGACTCAAGAGTGTAAAACTGCAATAACATGGAAATTCGACTGCAGGGTAGGCTGGGAGGGGTGATGAAGAATATGTGGGAGAAACATCCAGTCCAAAGACTGTAAAAAGGGGTGAGTAACTTGTTCTTAGAATGGACTGTGTCCTCCCGCGTATTCCTCATCTTTGATAGACTCCCAAAACAGTATTAGTTTTGGCAGAGGGCGTAAGATATTTGTCATCAAGGGTTGTTGTGAACCAAAATGAAGGACAGCTTTCCCAAAGCTTTCATCCTGACTTAAGGGGGAATCAAGGCAGTAATGCTTTCTAAATGTGTGCATGGTAGACAAAGTGGCTGCCTCATAAATAGTTATTGGAACACCCATTTGCATAGCAGAAGTAGCCATGCCCCTAGTGGAATGGGCTCTCAAGCCTTCTAGGGACTCTTTCTTGGCCAGCCGATACCATTCAGCAATAGCCAAAAATAAACCATCTGGACGAGCTTTGCTTAGTTACAGGCTGAACCAGTCTATGACCCACGTATCCTATCAACAGTTGGTCATCTAAACGAAACTGTGTCATCCTTGAAATGTAGAAACTCAGAGCCCTTTGTGGGTCGTGTGTGTAGCCTCTCCTCTTCCTTGCCATGATGAGGTGGAGGGTAAAAAGTAGGTAATACTACCTTTTGGTCCAAATGAAAATCCAAAATAATCCTAGGTAGGAATGAAGGTTTGACCTGATGGACGACCTGGTCCTTTTGAAAGACTGTAAAAGGTGTTTTAGAAGATCGTGCCTGCAACTCACTCACCCTACCGGCTGATGTTTACACCAACAGGATGGTTTTGAATGTTAGTAGTCTTAAGGGGTGTGAATGTAGTGGTTCAAATGGTGCACACAAGAAACAAAAAATATTAATGTCCCAAATCGGAACCTGAAAAGGAGATGGAGGGAGCACATTAGTGAGTTCCTTTAGAAATTGTATCACCAAAAGGAATTTAAAAAAAATAAATAAATACAAATCGGACAGTTCTTCAGACGAGCATTTGAAGATGGAAAGCGCTAGCAAGTGCGAGTGCCCCTGCGAGTGCTGACTGGACCCCCTGCTCAACATCCAAGAGCTCCAATTTGGATTTCCTGGAACGTTTCTCACAACAAACCTTGCACTACCAGATTCAGCTTTACTCATTACAGGGTATTGTAGAATACTAATCTGAACAAATACCATCTACAACCCCTACGTACATATGAATTTTTTTTATTACGATCTAGCCACGCCCCAAATTCATGTGACCAGCACAAAAGGAACAATGCGCACACACACCCGTGTGAGTGCCCCTCCAAGTGCCGACTACTGACCGCTGCACTAGCTGTGCCAACCGTTACCTCAAAACCTTGCTTAGGCCAATCTGTTATTTACAAAATTATAACTCCCAACTGTTTCCTTTGCTGAAATGTATTAATAAAAAATAAAAATGAACTCATGCTATCACGCAAGCTTCTCACACCAAGAGTTATGCTCTATCGTAAGCTGCAACCTCCAATTCCTTGCCTCAACTCTAAAATCCGTACTGTTACGCAGGTCTCTTGTATCTAGGAACTCATGCCATTCCCCTTTGCATTAGTCTACAAAATGATGCTCCGACTAACGTCTGGCATGCCACAAGCGGTACCAGCAAATCGGCAAAAGCAAGCAAGACCCAAACATCCCCTACCACAACAAACACCCTCTACTTCAGACCAATTCCTTGCAAACTCCTGCGCTATAAATGCTGACATCAGGGACTTTCTAGCTTATAAAAGTAGCTCAAGGAATACTAGCTCTAATCCTACAAATAATGCAGCCTGTGTACCACTGGCAGTTGCTTTTTTGTCATCCATTGATGCAGCTAAATCATCTAATATCCCACAGCTACTCTCCGATACTACTTTGTGAGACTGACATCGGCCCCCTTAATTGAATTTGATCACGATTTCCCAAATCCAATCAGTCTACCTAATCCTACCTCCAAGCCCTCAACGTATGCACAGCCATGCAGTAGATTCACCATCAATCCCTCTGCTATATTCGAAAGTAGTAGGAGGTGCGACCCATTTTGACAACCAACCCCCTCAAGACCATTCCACACAAATACTGTGCTCCTCACCTCAAGAACCCAAAATTAGCGAACCTTCCTTGAACTCTGATTTACCTACCTCTCAAACATCAGCCTCAACAAATCTTCCTGCAAACATTTCCATATCGGTCTCAGAACCTTCACTCATGGCTTCCTTCAAACCTGCTGCAAGACCATCGTTTGGATTTCCTTCTACATCATCACTACCTAATGAGACAGCTTTCACTGCTGTGAACGCAAGCATTTACTCGCCAATAAAACTCTTTGAATCCTTTGACAAGAACTCTTCCTTACAAACTGCACATTTACAATCGGAGGCGAAAATAGACTGGACTGCGAGTAGAATTTCCAGTAATTCAAACAAATCTGTCATGAATACAACAATTCCTTCTAGCTCCTTGATTATCGTTTTCGCACCCAGTCCAATCTGCTAATACAGCCATTCCACCATCTACTCATCTTTTAGATCACTCAAAGCTTTAGTCGGTACCAGTCGAGATCATACAAACCTTTAATCCTGAAGCACCCCTTTTTGAAATGTTTCACAGAAGCCATCACAATCTGAGTAAAAGAAAGTAAAAATAAGAATAGAAAGCACTCTTCCCTTCCTCCTAAACCATAAGGATTCCTCCTAAAGCAAAGGAAAAAAAAATGCACCCAACTTAAAAAATATAAATTAAAAACTAAGAAATTCATTGATAATTTGAAAACTCTTAGAATGAATACGCAACCGACTGATGATTTGATAACAGAAGACCTTGGACAGATCACTACCCGATCTCTTTACCATCCAAGACAGCCCACAAACCAACTCAGCTAAACCTATGGCCCCCACCTACCCTAACTAGATGTAAAAAGAACATTATAGTAGCCAACCTCCTACCACTGATCCACCCTATAACTAACACCAAACACTTGCCTTCTGACCCAACAGATCTGGTCGATCTTTTCAACACAATCAACTCAGCCATTAACACAATTGCACCCCTAAAACTTAGCAAAGAAAAACCTCTTGCTCACCTGATCTCTTGGTTCACCCCTAGCTTGAAAGCCCTGGGCAATAAGAAAAGGCATGCCGAAACCAACTGGAAAAAAAAACCCTTTGAGCAAAATAAAAACCCTCACCTCCCTGGCTGAGAAATACAAAAAAGAAATCAATACCAAAAAAGAAACATTCAATGAAAGAATTAAAAAAGCCAGATGAAGTACTAGGGAAATATACTCCATACTAAGAATTAGAAACCCCAGCCAACCCCATCGACTCGTGCATCGAAAACAAAATTTGATGTACTGATATCCAAAGTTCCCGCTAAAAAAATATCCATGCTCCAAGAGAAGATTACAGCCAAAAAAAAAAAAAATCTAGCTTACATAGTATTGCACTAAAAACTCAAGAAGCCATCTGAAGGTACGCATGCATATGTAACGTTGTGCTCACACTTGGAGTTTGTACTAATCACCATATGCGTTAAATGAATGTACTTTTTGCTAAAAGAAGAGGCCTTCTCTTTTATACGGCGGCGTTTAAGACCTGCTGACCCGGCAAGAACTTGTTTTTAACAGAAGAATTGTGTTTGGTCACTGTATGTCGAAGCATGCTGAGCCTGCTAAAACTATCTGCAGAATACGGGTGGGGGGAAGGAATGAGTAAGCATGGCCTCGAGCACAGAGATACGGGCACAAAGGGGCACGAAATAATGTGAAGACCGGGATAACAGGAAACCACGATAGACCACGATAGCAAATGTGCAATGGTTGTTCGTTAAACTCCAACTGGATACTTCAGATAAACTCCAACTGGAGATCCGCCCTGGGGTGGACGTGTGCTATGTGCAAGGCAATGTAAACAGAAAAGTATAAAAGAGCACGATGTGTAGAGGAAGGCGCGGCACTTCGACGACTTGCTTAGCGAGACGTTTGAACTTGCGGCCCATTCGCGAATGCTTGTGCATTAATAAAGTAATGTTTACTTGGCTCTTTTCTGTCTGAGTTATTGCAGGGTCCCTCATTGTACTGGTTATGGTGACGGCGAGAAATCGCACCCACACATCTTGCAAGAAATCACCAACTATCAAACTAAACCTTGCAGCCAATTCAAATTCAACTCGGTCTCTAGAAGTGAGTTCGTAAATATCTCATCCCTTAAACCATCACAATGCCTGGGGGATACATGCACAGCTCCTATTATCAAAGAAGTGGCAAAGGATCTGGCTCCCTTCATTACCACCCACATCAAATCCTCCTCAGTCCCCATCAACCTTAAAGACGCTTGGGTACTACCATTATAAAAAAAAATAACTTGAACCCTAGTGTCCCCACCGATTACAGACCGATTACGACAGTACCATTTCTCTGTAAAATTCTTGACAGAGCTGCCTACCTCCAGATCCAGTCCTACCTGGAAATAAACAACCTACTAGGCACCCGCCAAGCAGGCTTTTTTAGGCCAATGGCCCTACTTGACCTTAAGAACCAACTAGATCACCACAAAGACAAATGAGAAGCATCCATTATTCTCCTCTTGGACTTATCCGCTGCATTCAACCTGGTTGACCAAAAAGTCCTGTGCAACCACCTGAAATCAGCCACCCACTGCTCCAAGAATGCTACCGCCTGGATAATATCCTTCTCAGGCAATAGATCTATAAGAGTATTCTCACCCTCATCTGCAGCAGACCCAGTACCAAATGGATCATGCGTCTTCCCTACTTTGTACAATATATTTACAAAGCCCTTATTCAATACACTTGACAATCTGGGTGTATCGTACACAAATTACGCTGACGACTCTCAGATTCTCATCCCCATCCAAGGAGACTATGACAAAGATGTAGATTTGATCAACAAAATGTACTCAATTAAACAGACCTGGATGGCCACCCATGGATTATGTCTTAATGACGAAAAAAACTGAGCTTTTAATTGTGGGCTCCAACAAACTGAATAAACTCACCCCTCGGTACAAATCCATTACCATTGACGGCATCAAGATCAAAGTCGTCACCGAAGTAAAAACCTTCGGTTTCTACCTGGACTTGGTACTTAACCTCAACAGGCAAGTAAAGGGCACTGGCTCTGCCACCAGCTACACCTACAAATTGATCCATGCATGCAAACCATGCCTGACCAATGAAAGCTGTATCACAATAGCACGTGCATTAGTATTATCCAAGTGGATTACTGTAACGCACTTCATCTGGGCACCAGCAAACATAACATCAACAAACTCCAGACACTTCAAAATAATGCCTTAAGATCTGCCCTAGGTATTCCTAAATCACAGTACATCTCCCACGAGAGACGTGCTATCAAATGGCTTTCCATTAATGACAGAATCAAGCTTAAATCACAAAAATCACTAAACACCACACACAAATGCCTTGCCAACAAGGCCCCCACATAACTGACCGACAGATTCAAATACACGTCAGAACGCCCGGACAGAAAGGCACAAGCCAACAGCATCAGAATTCCCAACTTCAAACTCATCAAAACAGGGGGTGCCAGTTTTCCAGTCAGGGCAGCCCAAATTTGGAATTCCATCCCCGATACCTTAAGAGCATTATCTTCCTTCCACCTATTCAAGGCTTCACTCTGCTGACAAGTGACCATTTCTGTCATAGCCCTCTAGATGCTCTAATCCCCTACTTATGACTGCATAATGTACATGTTTGTATAAAACTGTACATATTCTCTGTTACTACAAATCTTTCAGTATGTAATGTTTCTGCATTCCTGTATCGAAGTGTCATTATTTTCTGCAACCTGTAACAAAGAAACCTTTATAGCCCCCAGATGCCTTAGGGCCCGGTGCGCTCTATAAACAATACAACAAAATGGCAACTCCCAAGACAGACTCCCTCTACTCCCCCCGTGTCACATGACTGAGCCAAGGTAAAATGGAAAACTGCTTACCCAATTCAGATGACTGTGATAATGACGTAATTGTGTGATTTCTGTAAGGTGCCCTCCCACAGGTTTGGAAGAGATTGATGTGGAATTGCTACATTTATCTGTATATCCTATACATTCTCCACCCATTATGGAAATTGTTTAGAGTTTACATGCTGTTCAACCTGTCCTGAGTAAACCTAATAAGGTTTTCTGCGTTAATCTCGATATTGATCCTTCCTTTTTTATGACTCTGAACCAGAAGCGAGTAGTTTCTTTAAATTATGAAGTGCAAGCAAAAACAGCCAACATCCAAACCTGTTGCTTCAAATATAGACATTGCCTCAACCTCAAACCATCACCAGTCTGTGATGGAAGCACAGCCTACAGCAATGCTTACTCCTGTTAACATAAATGACACACTCATGTACACCGACACCATCATTCTTACGATGCTCGGCAGATTATTGTCCGATCCTTATCCTAATAGATCTACACTACTGACCACATCTCGATCCATAACAGAATTAGACCAATTTGCATCTGAAGATATAGAAGCAATAAGATATTTAGATCGATCCAACAAATTGTCAACACTATGATCTGGAGGGCGAGAGATGTACTGAAATTGAAGCATTTTACCTGAAATTCATAAAAGACCTCCCTTAATCCACCTCGAATCTAAACAATTGCTACCCCCATAGCAATTTGCAAATAATCAAGGAATACTCCAACTTGCATTACAAAAGTGTTGTAGATGCACGGGTCCTGCTCCAGCTCTACAACAACCTGCATCCCAACCGATCGAGATGGACACGGGTATCCAAAGCAATTTAAAATCCCCCAAAACTAGTTCAACAGTAGAGTGATGCTGAAGCTCGTCGCAAACTTGTTCATTAGCCATATGGAAGACAAGAGTATTTAACCATCTTCCAAAGCCAGATTTCTCAGCAACTACAATATTGTACGATCGCAAGAAATGTGGTCAACACACCCAATCTGGCTTGACCATATTGTAACCTGTGCTCCTGCAACAAGAGCCTTGAACGGTCATCCTTCAGTGAGACTAGAATCCTGGCTCTCCCCACTCCCTGGCATACAACCAACTAAAATAACTTCTAATCCTCTTCATCCGCTATATCCCAAATCAGCACTAAAACATTTACTGGAAGCCTTCAGGACAAGATGAAAAATTATTTTTTACTGAAATCGAATCCGTACTCGACCTAGTCCAATCAGATTCTCAAATACACACAACACTGCAGGTGATTTTAATATGAACTGCTTTATGCTGAATTGTGGCCACCAAAAGTCAAGAGCCATTAAATGGATGTCCCTTATGAAGGACAATAAATGTATTATTCTAAATGGCTCTTCAACTGAAGACACCCCACCGGCTGCTACATGGAGAACGGGGGGGTCTTAATTTTCCACCCTAGATTATGCCTTTCTATCATCTGATGCAAATAAACGAATTGCCTCATTTAAGGTAATACCAACCACTGTAAGTGATCATTCAATTCTTGGAATTCATTGGATCCCCACATTGTCAGTGCACCGATTCAGTATAATTATGCAGTTACTCTTAAACCTGACAGAAATCACCCACTATGGCATTTACCCCAAATAGGCTCACTTGCATACTCCTTGAAAGAAGCATCGATTAATAATCATTTATATAGAGGGACTGAATAATAATCATCTGCAGATAACTGAAAAGATGCACGCATGGAGACAACCTACGTTTCCCCACAAGCATACTTATAATGCAGAGATATCAGAGCTCAAACGCAAACTTCGCAATTATTTAAAGATCTCTCTCCCCTAACTCAGCTCAGTTAACTCTCAGAATACAGTTAAAAACGACGTACAGAAATAGAATTAAACAAATCCTAATACAGAGGAAGCAAGCAAATGAGATGCTAGGAGCAATTCTGAAAAAAATCCACAGAGATCTTGAAACTTATAAAAGACCCCTCTATTCCTGCTCACAAATCACTAGTATTAAATCCCATTAGTGAACAAGACTGGATTACATACTATACTAACATGCTTGGCAAAGCACTATCAACAAATATACTTTTGCAGTGCAACAATATGACATTGGCCAAAAGAGAGTTTGAGAAGTTAGACATTCTTATAATAAAGAAACTCAGTCCTTCATGAGCTCCTGGACCTGACGGTCTAACCAATGCAGCATTGAAAGCACACCCAGGAGTGGGCAGGCGTCCTGGAAACCAAAGAAATCCTTCGATCAGCGATACCACCAATTTCCTGGAAAATAATCTATAATACCCATATTTAAGAAAGGCAACAGGAACAAACCAAGTAATTATCGACCTGTAGCCCTTCTGGACATCCCTGGGAAAGTTTGCCAGATTAATCCCGAGGGATTTGATATGGCTTAATGAGAACCATTTTTTAGACCTAAATAAAATCAGGTTTTATTAAAACGCATCAGAACAATTTTAAACTTATTTATTTATCCACAGTCAAAAAACAAGCCATTGATAAACAACCAATCGTTATAGCACTAATAGATTTTAAACAGGCGTTCTATTCGGTCTCTCGCAAACTACTAGAGGCTAAATGCCCACCGCACTTATTTGATATAATACATCAATTTTATGTCGATATGTCAATTCAGATTAAATTAACTACGGATGGAACTTTATCAGCCTCAATTCCAACTAATACGGGGCTGAAGCAAGGATGTATATTCGCTTCCATCCCGTTTAATCTCTATATTAGAGACAGACCTAGGTCTTAACTCAGTGTGTGCATTTCCTCCAAAAATAGGTTTGACACATATATCGTGGCTTCTCTATGCAGATGAATTGGTCATTTTAGATAGGACACCGATAGGACTTCAGCGAAAACTAACTGCACTAGGCCTCTATGCACATTCTAATAATCTTATCAATATTTTAATATTTCATGATGGTTTGCTGAAACATGGCTACAGATTCAACTGGTCACTATGTGAAGTACCAATGATTCAAGTATCAGAGTATAAATATCTTGGAGTTAATTTGAATACTCATCCGTCAGATCAGCCATATAAATTAGAACTTAAAAATGGGATAAAATACCTTGCAAGACAATGCAAAGTGCTTCAGCGCAAATATGGACAATTTACTTTAAAACCAGCAATAATCTTCTATAAGCACAACCTCGTCCCCATAATATCCTATGGCGCTCCATCTAAATATCCACCTAATACTCCAAAGTCGGAAATTTTAGAAGGTGCATTCTGGAAAACAGTATTATCCTTACCCCTTAGTGTACCAATGTCTGATACGATATGAGATGGGCCTGATATCTCCATCAGTAGTTGTATCTTGGCAACTTATAGGAAATGCCTCTTAACCAATATAAAAAAGACTATAATCTTTTCCCAGTATTAAGAACAGCAATAATTACAAATTCCCCTTCAACCATCCAAGTATGGAAGAAAGGATGCCAACTCATCCTACTAGAAGCTGCCATTACATTAGAAATTCTCCTGGAAACACCCGATAAAGCAAAATAAAAAAAAGAAATATGGTATAATGATTGGATAACCACATGGGACTCATGTAATCGTAACTAGGAGCTTTCCTAATGAAAACCTATGTACCAAATACCTGCATATCTTCTGAAGTTCCCAGATTGCTCATATGCCAATGCCCTACTTCGCTTTTGCTTAAACTTGTGGCCGACTAAAGTAAGATTGGCTACAATATCCAACCATACAAATATGCAGATTATGTAAGATGAGCCAGCATCAAGAAACTGCAGCATTTAATAACAATGTTCAACTCTGCTTGACCAACGAAAATTAGCCTTCTTCAAATATATAAAAGGATTTCAAATTAATGACCAAACAACAAATTTGGATCCATATCTTTAACGCCAACAGATGCCCCAAAAATTGCGACAATCCACTTTCTTTTAGCTTTAAATGTGATTGAGAATAATGGTTTTATTTAATTTTAATTTGTTGAACTGAATGCTCTTAATCCTATATATCGATTGATAGATTTTATATCTAGAGATGCTACTTACAATGATTTCATTCTCTTACATCTTTTTAAAGACTTTTCCATTAAGGAATTTGTAATGTTCATTTTAGCCACTTAATCTCTAATGATTTAATTTTGTTTAACAATGTTTTATACCATACTTAGTGTTTTATAACATGCATTTTAATCATATAGAATGTATAAGATACACTATATCAAAAAGTTACATTTATGGTGCTGCTAAAAAATGACAAAAATACTGTTCATACATCATGACAATAATCATGATTGAAGAGATTAATGAGTAACTACTTTATTGCCAAAGAATAAGTACAAATGTAAACTAAAGAAAAGAAAAATGTATGAATAGACAAAATTGAATGCTGAAATTTGTCAACTGAACAATTCTCAATAAAACTAAAAAAAAACACATTTTAAAAAAGCACCGTCAAATTAATGGTCCCAACCTGGAGTGTCAGATTGGCCAAATGTAGCAGAAGAGAGAACACCTCTGGTGCTTTGCATAGAAAAGGGTCCACATTCTTATCCCTGTACCAGCTGCAGAATTTATTCCAATGGCAGCGATACAAAGACTTTATTGGCCGAAACCAAAATCTCCATTACATCATCTGGGAGGTCCCAATCCTTATACCTCAGCCTCTCAGAAACCAAGCATGAAGGCCGAGTGTCGTGACCTCTGGATGAAGAACCCGACCCTTCTCTCGCGAGAGCAGGTCCTCTCTTTGTGGAAGGCGTATTGGAGGACAGATGGACAAGTCCAGAAGGTCCAGGTACCAGGTCCTCCTGGTCCAATCCGGGGGAATTGGAATCATAGCTTTCCCAAACTTTCCCAACCTCCTGATCACTTGAGGAATGAGAGGAACTGGGGGAAACACATACAGAAGAGGAAACTCCCAGTTTACTACAAATGCATCCCCTAAAGCTCCTCTTGGGGAAAATTCCCTGTAGGAGAACAGTTCGCACTTACGGTTGGCACTGGCCGCGAACAGATCCACTAGGGTGAAGATCTCTAGAACTTCCTGTGCTAGTTCGCACTTGTGGGAGACTGCTCTGCCTGCTCAGAGCATCCGCCGCCGTGTTCTCCTCTCCGGCTAGGTGAACTGCCGATCAGGAGATTCCTTCTTGCATTGCCCAAAACCAGATCTGCATTGCCTCTCTGCACTTCGGTAGTGACCCTACACCACCTCTCTTGTTGATGTAGTACATGGCCACTGTGTTGTCCATCATCAGGATATTCTTTCCCCATACAGAGGGCAGAAAAGCCTTCAGCTAAATCCAATTGCTCTCGGCTCCAAAAATTGATGTGTAGTTTGGACTCCGATGGAGATGAATGACCGCCGATTGTCAGATCGTTGGTGTGGGCTCCCTACCCAGCGAGTGAGGCGTTGCAACTACGGTTATATCCGTCCATGGTAGCCAAAATGGTCTCCCGTCAGAATGTTGTCCTCGCAGGCCCACCACAGGAAATCCAGTGCAACCCTGTTTGGGACCTGAAGTAGATCCAACATGTTGCCCGAGAATTTGAGACCATTGTGTCCCGAGAGTCCAATGAAGGGATCTCATTCTCAGACGAGCCTCTGGCAACAGGAAAATGCAGGATGCCATGATGCCGAGCAACCTCAAGAAGTCTAAGGCCAGGAGACGCTGGGCACTCTGAAATTTGGTAACCGTCTGCAGAATCTCTTGAGCCCTCATCTTAGTGGCAAGGTCTTTCCCCAAGGACGTATCCAGTACAGCCCTGATGAACTGGAGCTTGAGATGGTATCATGTGGGACTTCTTGTAATTGAGGGAGAAGCCCAGTCTGTGGAGAGTGGCAGATCATGCTGAGATGATCCGGGACTTGTTCAGGAGAACGCGCCCTGATCAGCCAATCGTCAAGGTAGGGGTAGACTTTTATCCCCTTTCTCCTGAGACTTGCTGCCACCACCGCCATCAGTTTGGCGAAAACCCTTGGGGCGGAGGTCAGCCCGAATGGCAGAACTTGAAACTGATAATGAGAACTGCCAACAGCGAGCTTCAGATATTTTGTGCTCGAGATGGATTAGCACATGAAAATAAGCATCCTGAAGGTCCAATAACACCATCCAATCCTTGAGCTGGAAGGCTTGAAGGGTCTGAGAAAGTGTGACCATCCCAAATTCGTCCTTCCAGAGTAAATTGTTCAAGTATCTCAAGTCCAAGCTGGGTATCAGCCCTCAGTCCCTCGAAGATCAGGAAATATGGAGAATACCATCCGTTTCAGGTACTAGTTCTATAGCACCCTTCTCTAGCAGGGTCAACATTTCCTGCAGAAGGAACTGATCTGGAGCCTTTTGGCTTCCCGGTGGATGATCCGTAGGTCTCCATAGGTAGGTAACCTTGAGCTACTGTTTCCAGTGCCCAAGCATCTAAAGTAATACCCGCCATTCTTTCAGATGCTGAGACAGTCTGCCTCCCACCGGGGTGTCGCGACTCAAGACCTCAGAGGTTTTGAGGCAGTGAAGCAGTGACTAATTGTGAAGATGCTGCTGCTTGGGTGGGCTTTGCACCTCTCCCTCGTCCACCACGAGGGAATCTTTTTTGGCCTCTTTGAACAGCCACTCCGCTCGTTTTTCCAACCAAGAAGTAGTAGCGAAAGGATCTACCCCTCCAAGACGGTCCACTGGGGTGAAAGGGCTTAGACTGCCTAACAGCGGCACAGAGACTTGGCAGCCGCCTTCGAGGTCTGCAGCTTCTCACAGATTGCGTCAGCCTTGCTGCCAAAATGAGACATGTCAAAAGAGATTAAGGAGTCTAGACGGCACGCCGGTGCAAATCCAGACTTCCTGAACCACGCAAACCTGTGTTTCACAGTGCTTCCCACCATGGCTCTACAGATACCATCAGCAGAATCCAAACCTGAAGAGACTCGCATGGACTCTGTCTTCTTTTACAATGGCCAAGAAGCCATCTCCTCCTTCCCCTTCAGGAATATGTTCAACCGCTATGGATGCACAGTCCGATAGGGTGTAGGTAAATTTCACAAGAGCACGTGTAGAGTTGGCTGATTTGAGAGCCATGCTCCCAGCAGAAGAGACTTTCCTTGACCAGGCGTCTATATGTTGATCATCCCGATCTGGTGGGATGGTCGGATAGGCAGGCTGCTTGGAGGTAGCGGTTGCTGCTTGCACCACCAGAATGAGTCAAGATGTTTTGACAAGTAGCTGGGGTCACTACTTGAAGCCTATATTTTAGTGGTCACATTTTTATTGACTGCGGAATGTGATTCCGGTACTCTCAAATTTGCAATTACTCTCTTTTGTAGAGAGACATGAATAGGGTAGAATAGGAGCATTTTGAGGACCTTTGTCCAGGGTATCCTTGAAGACATCCTGTTCAAACAGGAGTGCAGGCCTGCTCCATCCCATAAAAAATGAGTGACCCTGGTCATTAATGGTCTGTAAGATGCATCTGCGTAATCATCTGGTTCGGGCTTACCAAAATCCTAGTCTGGTGAAGTGTCCACCCCACTGGTTGACTAAATTTTCATAGCGATCCTGCAACCTAGATTCCTCTGATATAAAGCTATCCAAAAGGTGGATCATTGTCATCTTAAGGATCATGGTCTTCATAAATAGATGCGAGCGTCAGCAAAGGTGTGAAGGTTTTTTGAATTATTGGTAAAGGCGTTGATGGCTTCCAGCCAGATGCCGATTGAGTCTATGTCTTCGGTGGCGAAGTCTTAGGCATCAATGGCATCGACGTTGACTTGTCCGTGACAGACTTCGGTAGCTTGAAGGATTCTTCGATTACTTTTCATTGTTTCAGGGCCTTGACGGCTCTCGATGAGAATCTGGCCTTCGTCCCGGTCCCCGGCTCAAGGGCACCCAGAATTTGGCTTGAGATCTTTCCTTACCAGCTTCAGGAGGCACAGTAGGAGAATGGCCTACTTGCGTCGAGGGTTTCTAGCTCTCTAAATCTTTTTGCATTTCCTGCCTGAATGATTACCATTCAGCCCGAGTATAGCCCTTAGTGGGGCACGACAATCCTCTCTGGGAAGGAGTCGGACAAGGAAGACTAAGTAAGCGACTTATGTTGCCTTTTCTTCGATTTCCTTGACGAGTGGTGGGAGCCACTCTGTGACCTGGCCGTTTTAGACTTCTTCCGTCAAGGAGAGAAGTGTCTTTGTCGGAACCATGTTTTTTCAACGTGGTAATCGAAGGAGATTTTTTGGTGATGCTACCTACCGCCAATTTCCCTTTACACTCCTTCAGAGCGTTTCCGGTCATCGACGTGACTTCTGACAGATCGAGGTCTTGTGCTCCAAACCGAGACACCACAAGCACACCCGATGGGGGTCCATTGGGGACATCTTTGCTTCGTAGCCTTGGCATTTTTTTAAAACCTGGTCTTCTAGGGGTTGCCGAAGACATTGTTGACCATTTCCGAAAGAAATATATGAAGCGCACCGTAGTTCATGAAGCGAAAGCTTACTCAGAAAAATAGAACTGTAGCGAACAGACACTGCATGTGCTATATATACACACACTCCTTTGGCGACATCATCCGAGATGGAGGCCCTCGAGGGACATCACATCGATGCGCAGCGTCCGGTGCCAAATTATTTTTGCCCGAGCAGCTGAAGCTTGATATTGGAGATATCAAAGATGAGGAATACATGAGATATATATATATATATATATATATATATATATATATATATGGAAATGTGTGTGGATATGTTCATTGTTATTTCCCAACATGCTACAAACCTGAAATTTGGCACGTGGGTAGGTTCCATGGTGTAGACAACGTATAAAGTATAAAATATGAATATACCTTTGTCTAATTATTTGCTTTAGTAGGAATTACTATGCGAAGCACCCAGACAACTGCTAGTTTGAGATAAAAGTGACAAGCTGAAAAACAATGTTGTGGAAGGCTTCCCAGAGCAATGAGGGTAGTTAAGATTCATTCATAACCTTCCATTCCACATTTTTTGGTTATGGTTGAGAAAGTTGCCATTTCTCTATCAGTTTTCACATCTACACAAACAAAAACCACTTTGAAGCTATTTATAGAAGTTAGCAGAGTTACTCAAAACATATGCCACAAAAGCTTGCTAACCAAATATCCAGGGTCCCAAGTTTACCACTAAGGCAACTAATTGAACAACTGGTAAATAAAAAGGATTGGTGGTAACTATGGGCCATGTTTCCGATGACCATTTAGATGAAGTTCACACTAACTGATAGTAATGTTGACTGTAGTTTTTACCCAACTTTAATTATAATTGAACTTAGAAGTCACACAGTAAGGGAAATTACATTAGCGTATAATACCTTAACATACTCTTCAGAAATATGCACACAGCAGCAGCTGAAAACAAAAGAGCAAGAGCTCAAAACCTGTGTTGGTGAATATCTTATAGGGTTATTGACATGGGCAATGTAACCAAGAACAAATATATTTTAAACATGACAATTTTGATGATGCAGTGTTTCCTTCAATTTATAAATTAAGGAAACACTAGAAACTCCACTACGAACCAAGAAACTATGCTTTCAAAAGGGCGATGGTACTTGTGAGAGCCAGGGATTTGATTTTCGGTAATTACAAAACACAATTTTTGGGCTACAGAATCCAAACAACTTTTCAGCGAAATGGTTTCTGTACTAATTTCCACAACAGCCCAAGCTATCATCAACCATTATCAGCTGTATGGCTCGCACCCTGAAAATAGTTTCTCAAACCATGTGTGGTGGCCCAAGTGAATTCCTTACAGATTATGATAAAAGGTACATGACTCATAAGCAACCACAAGTTTTAGCTCGATACACAAACAGATGTTGTATAGAAATGTCACTGGTTAGAGTGGCATTTAAAATACAGATTTTCCATTGTGTAATGCAAGCTTCCTCACCAAGGGTATCCTCCCTAGACCTCAACCCACAGATGCAGTTTGAAGGATGACCACATGCCCTCTGTTTTGTGGAACAATAAAAAACAAAGTAAAGGACTGCCCCCACCCCCCACCACCCAGTCGCCCTACCAGTTAATTTGCAGTACTACTGAGAACACCACATCAGTGGGGGAAGGTTATCAGACTATGCACAATGTCCTACAGGCGGGTTACAGCCCCTGTAACCAAAATTCGACCTATCGCACCAAAGCCACTGAAGATGCCCCATCAAAAAGCAGGACGCTGCCAAAGAGAAACGGAAAATAGCAAAAACCAACCGGCTATACACCCAACTCCAGCAGAATCAGCCACAATTACAGAACACACGCCCAAAAACACTGCAGCCAACTAAACAAACATCACAAGAGATAAATGGTATCTGGTGTTTATAACAAAAAAGTAATGACAAACCTTTTAAAACGACACCTAAATAAAAATAATAAAAAAAAAATTTAAAAAATCGAATTTTAATGTAAAAGCATTTATGGGGGTGGGTTAAGGGATTAAAAGGGGTGGGAGTAGTAGGGGGGGGTAAAAAGCCAGTAGAAACAGGGGGGTTGGGGAATCCCCCCAAATAAAAAACTTTATTTAGGTGTTGTTTTTAAAGTAGGTCCTTATTTTGGGTGTCATTGTAAAGACATGGAACTGAGAAATCCCTTTGTCAAACACTGTATCTGGCAACCACCTCACTACCTCGACAACTCTACAGCGTTAATACGTCCAGGCATGACGAGAAGCGACTGGAACCCTGCAGGAAGAGAAAAGATGACCCAAGAAGGGGGAGGAATGAAACCAACGCCTGCATCCCTTACATTGCAAAAACACAAGGGCACCACGAGCAACCACAGACAAACGGACCAAGCAGAAGAAATTATCATAAATCCGACAATTAACATAACAGATTGCTTCTGCAAGGAAGCAGAACACATGCAGTACCGGCCAAATTGTCTCGCAAACAATGAAGCAGCCCAACAGAACAACCACAAAACAAAGCAAGGATTAAAAAAACAAACCCAACTGCGTCAAAAAGATCCACTGCAACCTCTTCAATGCAAGATCAATGTCCAAACATGTCACAGATAGTCGACCTATGCGAAGGTGGCATCGACATCCTATTCATAACCAAAGCATGGCTAGACAACTACAAAACCACCTTGCATAAGTGCATCCTTGACAAAGGTATTCACAATTAACCAGGAAAAACAAAAGGACTGGCGATAGCGTACAAGGAACACCTCAAAATTAAAATGATTCACTAAACATCAAAAACTGTGAATCCGTGATCCTTCACCGAACAGCAAATCCCAAAGCAAAACTCTAATTCGTCCTGGTATACAGACCACCACCATACGATGCAAGCTTCACTGACATTCTCTGAAGCCATCACCAACCTAGCTATCGAGCAGGAACACCTGGTAATCCTCGGCGACTAACATCTGGTTTGATGAAGAATCCGCTAACTCCCAGATATCACAAGCTTTGGCACTGAAGACAATACAGTTAGTCAAAAGGGCAAACCCACAATGCGGGACATAAGCTGGATGCAATATCGCCAACAAAAACCTCATCGCCACAAAACCACCATTACAGATCCTCTGGAGCAACCACCTTGTCATTCCATTCGTGATCACAAAACAAAACAGACCAACTCCCAACTATCATGAAAAGAACCCGGAGAGCCATCAGAGCTAGCAACCTAGCAAAGCAATTAGAAATCAAACCACTGGACGAAGCGGACATCAAATGAAAAATAGACCTACTTCATAAATGGATTGCTGGAACGATAGACGAGATCTCAAAGGAAAAACCTTTCACAGCATCATGCAAAAGTGATAAAGCAAAATGGTTTACCCCACTACTCTGCACCATGAAAAGGAAAAATGGAAAATTTGAATTAGGAGAAGGGGAAAAAAACGATCAAGTGAAGAAACTACAACTCCACTCGTACAAGAAGGAAATATATAAGGCCAAAAAGAAATACTACAAAAGAATCACCACAGTCACCAACATCCAAAAGGAATGGTTTAAAATCATACACAGAATAAGAAACCCTTTTGGCTACAACAGCGCTCCAATACCTTCACTGAAGCTATTCACTGACCTTGCAGACCATTTCAAAGACAAAATCACCACCATCCAACAAATTATACAAAGCAGACCATATTGACTACAATATGCGACCTACTAGCCATCAGTGGATCACCAGAACAAAATCCAAAGCTTCCCCCAATTATCAGCGGAGACAATAGTCAAGCTGGCAAGTAACAGCAACAAAGTGGAGTGTCATCCGCATAGCACTGAAAGCTGGGGCAGAGCGTGGCAATGCAGTGAGCAAGAAGTGCCAGGTATTGGTTGAACAACCAGGCAAAGAGGTTAGACCCCCTGGGGCACACCACAGGTAGAGATATAGATAGAGGAGAGGAAGGATCCAAGTTGGACATGGGAGGGTCGATCAGAGGAAGGAGGTCAGCCAAGCCAGGGCCTGATCAATGATGCCCAGGTTATCACCGAGACGGTTGAGCAGGATGGCATGGTTGACCGTGTCAAAGGCAGAAGAGAGGTCAAATAAGAGGAGGACAGCATGTCTTCACAGATGTTCAGGAGAGCAGTTTCCATGCTTCAGGCAGCTCTGAAGCCAGACTGATGGTCATGGAGCCAACCTACAGATTCAGAGTGAAGAATAAGCTGGGAGATGGCCACCTTTTCCAGGAATTTGTCAAGAAAAGGAGTGATGGAGATTGGACGATAATTAGCTGGGCAGGAGGGGTCAGCAGAGGGTTTCTGAAGAGGGTGCACAAGGGAGCGCTTCGGGAGGGGGCGGTGGGGGTTTGGGGGTTACTCCAGTGGCAAATTAGTGGTTGCAGAAATCAGCCAGAGTGTCAATGTGGTCCTTGATGGTTTTGAAGCAACAGGGATGAACCTGTTTTGACAAGACTTTCATAGATCAGACTCGTCTAGAAACCTCGACTGAGGAGAACAGGGGAAAGGCAGAGAAGAAGGGAGGAGAGGTGGCCGAAGTAGGGCCAGAGGAAGCACAGGGAGTTGAGGGAGGAGGGGGGAAGAGGAAGACAGAACAGGATGTCCTGAGTTTTTGAGATGAAATGAGACGCCAACGTAAGTCCCCTCCACAGATGATTGTGGCTGTACGGAATCCAGCTAGTTGCGTCATAACCCAGTAAAACGAGTTTGTACTATCTATATTTGGCCGTATGAATTTACCAGGAGTGCCAGTGTCCCCTCGAGTACTCTGTGCACAGTAATGTCCTCCCAATGTAGTGTCTGGCCACCGATATTAGCCGAAACTTCACCCTTCTACACCAGGATTGCTACTTTTCTGGCATATGAGGAGAGTGATCTATGGCATCCCCAGCGCACGCCCCATTTACACTCTGAAGAAGGGGTAAAATGGATTTCCTGGTTTAATGCCACGTCGATGCAGTGTCTCTTAAGGTACTGAGATATTCTCTGAATCTTGGCAGGATTATTCCCCCCCCCCCCTCTTATGTTCCATGTACCTACTTTGAACTCCATCGACCCCCAGTGTGTCTAGGCAATGAGACTCTGATCATCCCAACCTTTATCCTGTTGCTGTGGTTAGGTGCTGCTCGTTTCTTAGGAGATGTCAGTGGAGTAAACTGGCGAGGACCGGACTCCCAACAACCGTAACTACCCCAAAACTCCCCCCATTCTACCACCCGTTGACCCCTCCACCGTCCCCGTGCTCCCCCTCCCCCATTAACAGTACCCACCCCCTTATCCCATTTCCCTTATATAGTGCAGAGCTCTGGGCGCTAGTGCCTGGTCGAGTCTGCGAGCTACCTTACAAACTGAGTTATTTGTGCGCCTGAGGCGTTATTAGAGGTGTAAATGGCCCATTTGGCATTTGCAACCTTGCCTCCCCTTATGTAGCAGTTTATACAACCTCAGTCTGGGTCCCTCTGGTCTCGGTCGTCTCTACAGGGTCTCTGGACGTTTCTGGGAGAGTATGCGCCAATCTCGTCAAGAAAGGAGCTTGCTGCCTCCGCTGAGATGAACTATGTCCTCCCTGCATGTTGGATTTGAGGATGTTGCAATCTCTCAAGCGCCTTTTCACTCAGGCAAAAGGACCTTTGTGACGCCTGCACTGCCATCAAGAAGTCTGGATATAGCCGCCTTCGTATTGGAATTCTCACTTTTCTCTGGCCATTCAGAGGATCGCGTCGCGGTCCCTGTAATTTTGGGGGTGTGCAATGATTGGGCAAGGGGCTGCAGTGTGCTCTCTCGACTACGAACACTGAAGACAGTGCTGATCCTCCGAACAAGTCCATACACATGGTCTCCACAAATTCTTCCTTTTTGGGAGGTCCATGGCGTTCACTCACGCCAACCAGGCGAATATTATTACTATTATTATTGGAGCTAGTCATCGGTTTTGTTGGCTGCCAGTTGTCGGTCCCCAACTGGAGCAGTTTGTTATGGTGCTCATCTTTCCCAACAGGGGGATCGGGTTCTGAAAGTGTTTTCCATTAGGGTGCTGCGTCCGGGGACTGACCCAGGTCGGCACTGGCTGTCGCTGCGAGATCCAAGCTCTTAACACTCCTTTCCCCTTCTCTGTGGGCTGTGCAGGCAACACTGCTTCTCCAGAGTGATCCTGTTGATGAGGGTGTTTAGCAGGTGTTGGCCGGTTCACTTCCTGTTAGATTCAGGTTGGTGCGTCCGTCACTCGCTAATTGAAATGTGCTGTGACGCTGCATTGGCGACAAAGATTCCCCCCAGTCACTCTTGGCAGCAGTGTCACCTGCCAGACGGCCGACCACCGGTTAGTTAGGAGGAGCGAGGGAGTTCCAGCCAACTCCCAGCCTCAGCTGCGAGTTGGTTTAGCAGCCGTAAATGAACATCGACCAGGGCCGTTTATTCGGCACTTTTGTAGCTTGGCAACGGATTCTCCCCTTACGAACACATTTGCGGTACGTTGGCCTGCTTTATTGGTCTGTCGGTCTTGCTGATCTCTCCCTTGCCGAATGTGACATTTACCGGATGATTGGTTCTTTTGCAACTGTTAGGGGGATGGTGGGTGGGTGGGCTCCCGACTGCCTCCGTTCCCCGGCCACTCACTGGGTTATTTTGTTTATTTAATGCATTTGATTACACGCCCAAACCCTTGGGTATCACGGCGTAGGTTGAATACGTAGAAGGCGTCTTATATTCGGTTACATACATAGTAGGCATCTTAAGTATACGGTTACAGAAACATCTTGGTCAGAAACATACTTTGGATCAGAGCAGGAGCATCAGGCAATGATTAGACTGTTACATTTATCTACAGACAGCTTGAGGCTTATGCTTACACTATTCGTTTTTGTTGAACAACCAGGTTTTAAGTTGTTTCTTGAACTTATGGAATGATGTTTCATTGCTTAGGTGGGTAGGAAGAGTGTTCTAGATGCGGGGAGCTGCTATGGCATTACTTGATCTGGATGATATGAAGTGAGGGATGTCGAGGTGTGCGTTGGCATTGGATCTGAGTTCTGGTGGTGGTTTTTTTTACGAGCGATGCTTTGACAAAGCTAGGTAGGGGCGTTATCGGAAATGAATTTATGGGTGATCGTGAGAGTCAGAGAATTCTCGCTTGTATAGGAAGTCAGTGCGCATCTTTTCTGTTTTGAGAGATATGGTCTTTTCTGTTAATGCCGCAAGCTGCTCCGAGGGCTTTGTTTTGAAGTTGCAGTTTATTTAAATTCTTTTTTGAGGTACCTAACAGTAGTATGTTACAGTAGTCTAACTGTTAGGATGAGGGCTCTAGCCAGTGTCAAGCAGTTTTCAGCACAAATCAGTAGCCTGCTTAGAGTGATGAGTTTGGTGGTATAAGCTGTGGAGGAAGCAAGTGCGCTGATGTGGTTCATAGTGAGGCTAGAGTCAAGGTAAACTCCTAGGGTTTTGACTAGGAGATATGGTGATAGGGGTGCCGTCTATCACTATGGGAGGTATAATCCGGGTGGAGTTTGCAGAGTTTGGCTTGGGAGCCGACGGAGGATCTCCGTTTTTTCTCCATTAAGGCAGAGACTTATTTGCCATCCCGTTTTGGACAAGGGAGTAGATTGTTAACTTGTGCCGTGTCTTGTTCGAGGTTACCTGTAGTGGGTATAAGCATTTGAGTGTCGTCAGCGAAGTTTGAATACATTACTCCCATAGCATCTAGTGCGACGAAGAGTAATTTTGTATATGCATTGTAGAGCGTGGGGGGAGAGGCAGGATCCTTGCGGTACCCCCAATGGTACCAGAATGGGGTCAGCTGCCTCATCCCCTAGGGTGACTCTGAGGTGCGATCGGAGAGGAATGATTTTATACAAGTAGTGGCTTTCTTAGCAAAATGGAAATTGGTGGCTAGGGTTTGGCACAATTTGTCATGATCGACTAAATCAAATGCTGCAGAGAGATCTAGTAGTAATAGGATGCAAATCTTAGCAGAGTTTCTGATAGCATCCACCTGGTTATTTAAATCCAGAAGGGCAGTTCCAGTGCTGTGCCCGGGATGGAATCCAGATTGTCTTTCCCCTAGCTGCTGGTTCTGTTCAGGATGGGTTTGTACTTGGGTGTATGCTATTTTGTCAATGATTTTAAGGAGAAATGGCACTGTAGTGATGGGCCTGTAATTAGTTGGAATTGCTGGGTCTAGGGAGGGTTTTGCATAGGGGCGTGTTTTATAGATGCTGGAATTTCATTGGAATTGGAGGACTCATTTACATAGTCCATAATGATAGGTGCTAGTGTGGTGGCCAATCTTTGACCAATTTAGCCGGAAAACTGTTGCCTTTACAGTTGGACGGCTTGAGGGAGGCTATTGTTTTGAGGACCTGGTCATTAGCGACTTGAGCGAAGTCGAATATGGGAGCATCAGACGTTGTAGCTGTGTCTGCAGTGTAAGTGAGGTTAGCTGAACGATCTAGTACCTCTGTGTGGCTATTTTGTTTTGGAGAGTATTCACTTTAGCAGAGAGGGCATTCTGTATGGTGGCACCCCAAGCTTTGCTAGTATTAGAAGGTCCACTGGGTAGAATGTCGGATTCTAGTTCTTTGATATTAGAGGCTGTGCTGGAGATACGTTTATTGAACGATTCTGCTTTATGGGAGAGAACACCGAGTTTGTAGGCTTTGGAGAGTTTTGTAGTTTGGAGTTCTGGAGAGTTGTTTTTTCTGGCTAAGTGGTCTAAGGCTCTTTTCCCCCTTCCGAGTTCTATGAGTTCGTCATTGAACCAGGGTGCGCTGCGTTTGGGCTAAGGCAATTTGGTTTTAAGTGGGGCTACTTCATCTATTGCCGTTTTCAGGCACAAGTGGTAATGATCTGATATGCTAGCAATATTTGTCCCGTTTAGTGGCTTGGTGTATCGAAGGTTGTTAAGGAGAGGATTTAGATCCTCCGGGGCGAGTTTATGCGAGTTTCTGACCTAAATGGGTGTTAGCCTGTTTATTTTGGCTAATAGGTCTGTGTCTACATTTATATTAAAATTTAATTAGGCAGTGATCTGTCCATTGCATCTTGAGGATGTCCATTAAGGTTACTGGGGTATTCAGGGTGAGTCTCCAGTCAAGGATTCTGCCTTTGGAGTGGGTAGGGGCGTTCACAATTTGAGTGAATTGCATCTCTTGGAAAGCATTGTAGCAGGCTGTTGCTTTGCTGTCCTTGGGGGTCATTATATCTTAGGTTGAGGTCTCTTTGTAAGATGCACTTCATTTTAGGTTTGATCATGGGCGTGACTAGGAGGGGTAAGTCTATGTCTTGATTATTTGAGGCACTTGGAGCTCTGTAGACTATTAGGAAGTTGATTGTTACTTTAGGGTTGATGGCTAGCTTCAGGGCAAGGAGTTCATAGCCTGAGAGGGATTCCATTTTACATTCCCTAAAATGCATTGCGGTTTTAAGGATGATGGCAACTCCACCACCTATGGCGTCTAGGCAGTCTGTTCTGAGGAGGGTGTACTCTGTGGGGACAGCAAGTGTGATCTGAGGGCCTGAGGCTGCATGAAGCCATGTTTTGGTGAGCACTAGGAAGTCAAGTTTCAGTTCTAGGATGCGGTCGTGTATATCAATGGCATGGGCACCACGGGACCTATATACCATAAAGGGGGAAACCCAATTTTTGCTAGCTTGGTAGTAGCTCTACCTTTTATCGGGAGAACGGTACTGCTAGACTTGGGAGGTAGTTCGCTCTTAACTTACAGTCGACATTCATTAAATTTGCACTATAAAATAAGTAATTCATTTTTTAATAATCTTTTCTATGACAATTCACATAATAGCTTAAAAAAGTGGTGGTCCAATCCCATTCACTTTACGTAAAACAATCCTACATTGTTTAAAAAACAACAAACAACTATGTTGTGACACTTTATATTTGCCAATGAACTAATGGCTTCTGTCTTATTGACAGGTATTTGGTTCAGTGATCAGCGTGGGGGGCAGTTGCTATCTCACACTGTTCACGGAGCTGATGTTAGGATTATTGAATCATCATTCTAGATGGTAGAACTCGACATGTTTCAGTTCATTTAACAATTGACATAACTTTCTTCAGGAGTAGTGTCATTCTAAAAAACAACAACTGTGACAACAACATTAGAGCGTGCTATGATTGCGCATCTCCGGGGTTGATAGTTTCTATTGCCAGTGTTTAGTATTGAACTTGAATGTTCTTGCTGTAGCTGTTGATAACAAGGAAAAAAAGATAAACGTTTAGTGCCAATTGTACCTTGTAGATAAATATAATTTATCAGGCAAGGCCAGGTTGAATAATTACCTAGTCTTGTCGGAGGCGAGTGGTTCTTAAGGAGGGATTTCCTGTATAAGGCAAAAAATAATCCTATAGGTCCGTAGTGGGCTCTTCAATAGGGCTACAAGGACCTGCAAGTTTAATTTACATAGGTTAAAAATGCTGTCAGTATAGACTGGCTTAATCTCCTATAAACCATGTAGTGAAATAAATAGTGGCTTAACTCTAAGAGGGTAGGTTCTTTAGGAATTAAACGATGATTGGGCAGAGGTATTGAGGTAATCAGTTCTTGTGTGCAATAGCGGTCGTCTCAAATGAAGGGCACTCATATGGGTCTAAATAGATGAGAATACTAACATTACTATTTTAACCTCTGGCTTTGTTAAAACGTTATAGAAGTTGTCGCCATGCTATTGAGAGCTCACCTTATTGGGGTTCATGTAGAGGCTCAAGTGACTGGAGGGCGTTGGAGCTATACTTAATATAGCCTTCTTCAGTATAGTCAAAAATGAAAGCCATGGGTGGATTTCTGTAAAAAGCAAATAGTGGCTATTAGTTGTTAGGTGGAGAGTTAAGGAACACCTACTAGGTAGATCTCGGAGTACAAAATCTCTGATAATTACTGAGAATTCAGTGATGTAAACAGAGGGAAGAAAAGGGAAAGCGTTTGCCTTAATTCACTTGCCTCAGTGCGTTCGACTGTTTACTCGATCCCTGGAACCTCGCGGCACCGTTTAGATGTACATGACGGTCGCCATCTTGGGTGGGGGATATTATATAGGCTCAAAAGTCCTTTTTCTGTCTCTAGGCTGATCGCGGAAAGAAGCCGCGCTGTTAGCCTAGTGACATTAGAAGGTAATTAGGCAAGGTAGGGGCATACAACCCTTAAGGTGGATATATTTCTTGCCTAAATAAAACCCAAGTTGAGAAAGAATAATAAAAAGGTAAGCAAGAGTGACTGCGGCGCGAAAAACCGTGAGGTTACTAAACGTTCATGTGGATGTCTCTAACGGGGTATATTATGGATCCCCTTGAACTCCATGTGAATTAGGGATGAGTAATTATAAATACTATGATGGTAGTCTATTAATATCCAGCATACGTGTGGGGCTCAAGGTCTGCATTCTCAAGTGGATTACTTCCATTGTGTATCTAGTAGGAAAGTGGCTACTAGAGCAAACGAGGAGAAAAGTTTATATTTTGTGTCATTCTATTGCTTCGTTAAGCCCTATTTTGTCACTTTGGGTTTGAAAAATCAATCTTTGCTCTTTTTCCAGTAGTATTTTTTTCTTTTTCATGGGGTCCTTTCCTTTGATCATAAGTAAAACTGTCCATTTGAGATCTTCACTTGAGTGGTTGTATTCTAAATAGTGTTTAACCAAAGGAGCCATTAAAGTTTTATTTCTAATGCAGCTTCTATGTTCCATCATTCAGGTTTTTACTTTACGAATGGTTTTACCTGTATAGTTTTTGCCACATGGACAAGTGATCATGTATATGATATATTCAGAATTACAATTCATCAGTTGCATCGGTTTCCATGGCATAGTTAGGCCTATCTCAGCTTCTTTAGATTTTTTTGGTAAATTTGCATACTGAGCATTGTCCACATGGGTAATGGCCAATAATTGGGCCCCATGTTAAATTCTCTGATTCCGGTGGCTTACCTCTGAATTTGCTACTACTTACCTTGCTTCCAATCATGGTAGATTTTCTGTAGGCAAAGAGTGGACAGGGAAGTTTACTACTGGAT
Source organism: Ambystoma mexicanum (assembly GCF_040938575.1). Taxonomy (NCBI): domain Eukaryota; kingdom Metazoa; phylum Chordata; class Amphibia; order Caudata; family Ambystomatidae; genus Ambystoma; species Ambystoma mexicanum. Next base: position 80,324,717 of record NC_090936.1, read on the forward strand.
TGATTAAAAATCTTCCATTGTTTACGTACAATATTTGTTATGGATAAACTCAGATTAGTGAATGTATTGACACAGACTATTCTATCGTCTAGAGGTTTTGTCACTTTCTTCAAGTAGAGATTCCCGATTGTTACTATGGGCTCTTTTTGCTCCCTTGCGTATGAGTTTTTTCGGGTATTCTCGATTTCTCAGTTTTTGAGAGAGGATGTCTGCTTCTTGTTCATAAGATTCCTTTGTGCTGCTGTTTCTTTTCAATCGCAGAAATTGACCATAGGGGAGGTTATTTTTCAAATGTTTAACGTTCTATGGTAATGGAGCAGGGAGTTCTTATCAGTGATCTTATGATAAGGTTGCACTAATAAAGTTCCTAGTTGGTGGAAGATGGTTAGGTCAAGGAAGTTGATTTCCTCTCTTTCGATCGTCATAGTAAATTGTAAGTGGCAATTCCGTTGATTGAGCCATATTGCAAAGTTTTCGGCCTCTTCCTTTGTTCCTTTCCATAAGACAATAATATCGTCTATGTACCTAGCCCAGGATTGTAGATGAGTTTGGAACGGATTGTTGGAATAGATATATTCTCGAAAAATTCAACATATAGGTTTGCCACACTCAGTGCCATGGTGGCTCCCATGGCCGTCCCTTCTGTCTGTTGGTAAAACTGACATTGGAATTCAAAGAAGTTTAGTAAATGCAACTTCTATGCACCACAAGATGAAAGATGTAGGGACAGGGTCCTCGTCTAGCCTAGTTAGTAATATTTCCTCTAGTGTTTCTATGGTTTGTTGCGGAATGTTGGTATATAAATAAACGATATCCAAGGTAATGAGATACTGTGTGTTGATATCGTATGGAAGATTTTCATTGCGTTTGATAACATCTTTGGTATCTTTTAAATACAATTCCATTTTGGTGACACAATTTTTCAGGTAATGGTCAGCGAATTTGGAGAGTGGTTCTAAGATGGAGTTTATACCAGCTACAATAGGTCGTCAGGGGGGTTTAATTAAGGTCTTATGAATCTTGGGTAGGCAGTAAAAGGTAGGGAGTAGAGGGGTCTGCGTTGGTAAGGAATTTGCGTTCCTGATGGTTAATCCATCCTCTATCTTTAGCTTTTTCTGCTTTTAACTCGATCATTTGTAATAATTCTTTAGTAGGATTTTCTGGTCGTTTTTTTGTAATATTTAGTGTTGTTTAGCTGACTAAGACACTCGTCCACATAGTCTTTATTGAGGATTACTATACCTCCTCTGTCGGCTCTTTTTATTATAATATCCTCATTTTTAGAGAGACTATTTAGTGCTTTCATTTCGAGATGGCTTAGATTCAGGAAGGGAGGATGATTTTTCTTTTCCAGTTTCTCTATTTCTCCAAGGACATTTTTTTCAAAGATTATTGATTCCGGGGAGTAGGAATAGCTAGGTGGACAGAAATGAAGACCAGCATGGTTTATGGTATGTGTGGTAGTCACCTGATTGAAGTATCGGAGAAGAATTCTTTGAGATGTATGTTTCTCATAAATGAGTGAAAATCACTATGGAATTGAAATGGATCATGCTTCTTGGTGATAACAAAGCCTAGACCTTTGTTTAGGACGGATTCTTCTAGGTCTGTCAGTTTGTATTTAGAAAGGATGACTAGGAGCGATTGCCACTCCTTGTTTGGCGTTGTGCCTGTTGCCCCGATTGGAGCCTTGTTGTAAAAAATGCTTAAATTTGTTCCCTTGGTTGCCTTGTCCTCTCTTGTTATTACCTCGCCCCCTTTGGGGGGTGGTGCTTCCAGAAGCAGTATTGTCTGGGTCACTGCTACTGTTGCTTGAGGCCAAGGGACCTAACATTAAGAAGAGCTCCCATTAGGGGCTGATTAGTTGTGTGTGGGTTAGAAGGCTTGCTTAAGTTGGTCTGGGGATGAAGGGGGTTTTGGGTATATTATGCAGGATCACATTAGAGATGGTAGACCGCTGCAAGCTGAATTCGGGGCTCTCCTGGACCGTAGGAGGTTGGGGCATTGTAATATCGATGGGAAAGTTGGAGGTGTGCTGGTTTATGGCATAATGGTGGTGGTGATGGGTGTGTGCAGATAGTATCATTTCTTTCAGGTATTGTGAGGGGCTGGTTTGGGCTAGTTTCTGTATCATTCTAGAGGAGAGGTGTAAGCGTCGTAATCTGCCTAGTCGCGGCTGGGTTTGGATGTGGTGGGGTAGTGTGGTTGGGAAGGCTGGGGTGGAATGGTGTAGGGCAAGGCAAGGGGTGGGGTTTAAAGCAGTAAAGCCAGGCCAGGCCTGTTTTATGGTAGATAAAAAGCGCCTGTAGAGCAGGCAGGGGCTGTTTTAAGGTCAATAGGTGAAACAACAGCGCTGGCTGTGTTGACCATGTGCATGGCTACCGGAAACCCAAGAGTGGTGTTACACTGACTAGTGTTGTTGATGCTGGCAGTCATGGGTTGGTGAAGTAAGCAAGCTCAGGACGGAGACAATAGTGTAGAGTGGTTGGAGCTCTGATGTGAGGGATCCCTGGATTTTTACTGGATGGTTCCTTAAATCAGTGGGGAGTGACCTTTAAGGTTGAGTCTGGCAAGTGTAAGCATTGGGGCAGGTGTTCTGAGGCGATGCATAGGTGCTGTAATGGCACAGTGATTTGGCAAGGGACATAGCAAATGAGGTCAAAGTCTGCTAGTGGAGATGTTGGAAGTGGGGGTGGATGGGGCGAGGGCCAAGAAGTAACAACGCGAGTCTAGCACTACGCTTTGTTAGCTGTGGTGCCGTATGTGGTTGTGGCGGTTTGGAACCTCTGCCTGCAAGGCAAACCTGTAAGCTTTTGCAAGGTTAGCTATAACTAGTTGAGCGAAGGGTAGGGAGGCGCTTATGAGGGTGGGGCGCTAGAGGGATTTCAGGGCTGCTGCCTGCTGAGATATGCAGCGGGCATAAATGCTGGTCTATGAACCGGACGTGGGCGCTAGTAGCAAAAAGACTTTTGGGTTGTGACGTACAAGATCTCGTGAACAAAGTATACGTATTAAACTAAGAATACACGGTCACAGAAACAGTATGAGCCACGACTGATTTGTTAGTTGAAACGGGCGAACATTAGTAATCTACACATCCGAAGCTAGACGATTTTTTTTTTTTTTTTTAGAAAGCAGTATTAGAGTCACAATGAGACGGGCGAGCAAATGGCAATATAAACATACGAGAGTTAGAGTAAGGAGATAATTTTTAGCAGAATGGTATTTGCATCACAGAAGTTTGTCTTATCGCGCCAAGGCGTGGCTCAGTTTTGGAGAGTGAAGCAGAGTTAATGGAGCGTTTGGGCAATGTTGAGCAGTTACAGTGAATTGTTGGTTGCATCGTCGTGTCACTGTCGCAGGTAAGTGACCGATCCTCACCCTCTCCCCCACCCCCCTGCTGTAATATGTTGTGGCAGCGCATTATCAGTTGCTGTTTTCCAATAGTCACTCCCCTGCTGGTGGGATTAGGTGACTTGTGGCCCGCACTTTGATGGACGTTGAGGGTGGGCTCCAATCTGCCTCCAGCCTCTGGTTTGGTGCTGAGCAGCCGCAATCCGCTGGTGTAACTGGATGGGTCAGATTACAGATGGACTGTCTTGTGGAGCATAGGTGTCTCGCTCTCTTGCTTTCTCAGTGTAGGAAACACTGAGCGGGCCCCTGGCCCCTGCTTGGTCTCGTGCCCTGGGACTAATGCTGTGATCTGCCCAGTAGGGCGGCCCAGAGCTGCAGGGAGGGCGGGGAGTTGCTCCTCTCCCACCATGCACCGATGTTTTAGTGTGGCCATATGCAGAGCGAGCCGACCGAATAGATGGTTGAAGCTCAGTGTGCGTCGCCGCCCACGCCACAAGCTCGGTCACTCAGCCCCCTGCGCTAGTTGTCCGCGCCTGATGTCACAAGGCAATAGCCTGGAGCGGGATCCTAACTTCCTCCGCTGCAAGTTTCTCTATATCCCGGATGGAGACGGCTTCTAGGTCAGAGTTGCCCAGTCCACTTAACTGCGATAGGTTGCCAGGATCCCTTTCTTATGTGTTATTCCCCGTCGTTCCTCCACCAGCACGATTACTCAGGTGATGACGGTCAGGGCCGGCGTGCTGGCTCGCCTGTTGTAACTGCCTCTCTTGGTCCCCTTTCAGAGCTTGCGCCTGCGCTCACCAGTTGTCCAGGAACCTTTGCAGCTCCTCAGCTTCTGCTCACGCCAGTATGCGGAGGAGTAGCCTCGTGTTTCCGACGCACTACTGCGCCACCACGGGGAGCGCTACTGCAGCAGCCTTTCCGATGCTGCACCTGCCGGCCATTAGTGCATTTCCCAGCCAGTGGCACCGCTGTCCGTGTAGCGTGGCGAGATTTCAGGCCCCTCTGCTCTGCAGCACTGCTGGGGGTCACGGTTACCTCCTGGCTTCCCAGGTGGATCTCTGGTTCAACCACTGGTCTCGCATTGTTCGCTGCCTCCTCACCGTCCCCCTCTACCGCCTGCCGAGTGACCGCTGCTGGTCACATGGTGTTGTAGGGGCCGTACTTGCAGTTTAACTCGTCCACCTGTGTCAGGGGTTGTCTCGAGGACCTCCGGCACCTCTGATGCGTCATTTTCACGGCCTCACACGCTACTTTCAACACAATTTCGGGAGCTCATCACAGAGCTCAAGGAAGAGCTGCCATCACGGTCGGGCTCTCTAGCACCACCCCGACAAAAAAGCAGGTTGATCAGGGAAGTGAGTTACCTGTTGCACACAAGGTTTCAAGCCAAAATTAATACAAGCAAAAATGTGCTACCATGTGTACATTTAATGGGGGTGGGAGGGCTCAGAGACACTGGTTTGCATGGAATCTAGATGCATACTGGAACATAGCTAAACCTCATTGTGGGCCATGAGAAGCATATTGGTAGCCACATTTTAGCTTGAATGCATTGCGTTTAATATCTATTCAGCATAAGCCATATCAATAAAGACAACAAAATATTTACAAACACCAATAAACAAACAGAATTAAAAAAAGCAAAATAAAAAAAAATCTAAAAAACCAATTCACATACTATGAAATTGCCAATTACAACTCAATCAATTAAAGCCCCATAAGGGAGTAATGTTTCCAGCATCACAGTAAACACTCCTTGTCCAAGCTCTATGGATATATTTTGCAACAAAATGAACCGCCGATAGATCTGTGGAGTTTTTACATAAATGGATAGCTCCACAGACGATTGAAACAGGTTGTAGTCTGAACAGGGGTTTCAGGTAGGTAGTTGTAGCTAAGGTGTAAGGTCTTTCAATTTATCATAGAACAATTAAAAAAAAAAAGCCTCACCGTTTGCTCCCCATTTTCACACAGCGGACAGTGTTAAGATAACCGCCCCAGTTTTTAGTATGCGTCTCTCAAGGGCAGGGCGTCTCTCCAGGGCAGGGATCCTGAGCACCGCCTCAAATACAATGATGCCCTTGCAAATGCTGGTTTAATACGGTTCAAATAATTTCCAAAACCCTGAGACTCTTTAATGGCCAAAGCAAATGCTGCACCCTAGCTCTTAGCTCTTATCAAAGGCATTCTTCACTGCAATTTTTGCGTTATGTCCATCTGTCGGGGGCATAGCCAGTAGGCAGAAAGACAAAGCTGGCCCAGCGAGGTTTTAACATGAGCTAGCCTAGGAATCTTCGGCATTCCCTCAAATATAAAACATACTCAAGTGTCAGGCGATATGCCTCTAAATCCAGACTTCCCCAGATCCTTACCCAATAAAAACTGGTCTAATGTATACTTCCTCGTCAATTGGGGAAGATTGCACTCCTTATGTGAGGAAGTAGATGGGGTGCTTTGAGGCGGCAGCAGCAGGGTGGCATTTAGAAATGTATTTTTGTTTTTCTCATAGAAGATACATCTGCATGCCCCCATAAATGGCTGACACCTTGGCTTGTGCCTGCTAAAGGCCCAGGGCAGCCAAAGCCCCCCTGTCGTTTCTGGGGTATTAGGCTTTACCCGACCCACTAGTTTTCGCTAATAGTAATGGCCTTGATTACTAGGGTTTTCCCAGCGGCCACCCATAGAAAACCAGATCCCCAAGTAATCATATCCAACTGTTCCAGAGTGGTACAATTTGCTTGCAGATTCACATGTGTTTGTCTGGCCACCATCGATGAAAGATCATAGCCTTGGTCTTTGAGGCATTTATTTTAAGCACTTGGATTCAAAAGTGGCCAGAGCACGCCGCAGGCCAATCGGGACGTGGACAGGAGAACTTTGGCATCCATGGGACTTTATCATTTAATTTGATGTTATACGATGGTATCCAAATAATTTGTGTGCTGAAATTTTTTATGTCTATGCAGATGCTGTGTTTTTTCGGGGGGCTCCAATTTCAGATGCATCTGTCTTATATTGTCAGCTTGCATAATAATCATGTACCCAGTCCAACAGGTAAGGGGTGTACAGGCCACTTTTACTCCCTATAAATGTGGAAATACTCTTAAAATAAATATAAAGAGGGAGTCAAAATACTCCCAACAAAACATAGGAAGTCAACACATAGGAGCTTGTCATCCTGCTTTCACTCACGGAGCTCCATGGATCGGTTTGGGCCAGTAGTATACATAGTTCTGAAGCAAGAAACTACTATTATTGCTGCATGATCTGGAGAGGTAAAAATTCATCTTTTAATGTGCATGAATACCTAGGTGAAAATATATATTTTAAAAAAATATACATCAGTTTTTCAGTTAAACCATTTTGACTTATAAAATACTCCCCGTGGGAATAGGATTCACTTTTCTATACTCCCTAAAAAAAAAGTTTACTCCTAGCTTTAAAAAAATGGTGAATAAAATACTCATTCAAAAACTTATCTGGAGCCCTGTGTGTACCATTTAACTGCACAGCCTTGATAAAGACCCAGCACCGGTCCAAACCCATGCTGGCTGTAACATTGTAAGCACTTACAAATACTATATAAATTGGCCTGTTATTTTACACGTGTCATTCAATCATTTCAGACCTAAAGTCAGAGACAGAATTCACTACCAATATGTTATATTGGGTTACTCTAATAAAAACTATTTTTGGATGTATACAAAACATGTTAGAACCATAAAAACAGACTATTTATACAAATACATGTATCACCATCTACATAGCAAATTTATGCTCACCAGCACTACCAACCAAAATCTCCATACTCCCGTTAACATACCAGGGTTACCTATGCTCAATATTATTCCTATTTAACACACCAAACAGAATTGTCCAGATCTGTCTATTGCTTTCCAAACAGAAGTCAGTAACACGTGTTTCAGCCAGGATATACAAGCCGTTCAATATGGCCATTTGCTGCTCCAGCCTTCTTCAGGACATCGAGAACCTAGCTATTTCCACTGTGTTTACAACTGTAGGTACTCTTATTAAAAAAAAAAACATAACTTTACGTTACAATTCGGTCTTGACTACTTATTTCACATACAGAATGAATCATATGAACAATTTATCATAACAGGAATGCATCACCCCTCTGTGTATGGACTATAAACACAAGGGTCACAAATATTTAGTTTTTTTTATTTATTGGTACCGCACCAACAGCCCGCAGGCATCAAGGCACAACAAAGAAACCGATAAGACGGGACAGCGGAATTAAGTTAAGGTGGTCAGGAGTGTAACTTCTAGAGAGAAAACAGAGAAAATTGAGTTATCTGAAAAGGTGCATTTTCAGTGCTTTTTTAAATAGCCGTGGGTTTTCCAAGGCTCCGATAGCCACCGGTATTGTGCTCTAAAAAGATGAAAAGATAACTGGAAACGATCTGCCAAGGCCTCTAGATCTAAAGTACTTCACTCCTTGAAGCTGTGTAAGAGGATGAACGCAGGGTCCTCTTAGGTTGGTAGCGTGGGATCAAAGCTTTGAGGTATTCTGGGGCTTTGCCAAAGAGTGGTGGATTAGCATACAGATTTGAATTGAATGCGTTCCTGCACCTGTAGCCAGTGAAGGTCTCTCGTGAGGTTGGTAATGTGCGATTTCCTAGGAATTGTCAGTGCAACGCAGATCGCATCGCTTTGGATAACCTGAATGTGTGTTGGATTTTGAGGCTCTGCCAAGTAGTGTATTACAATAATCCAACCTGGATAGTATAGTAGCTTGTGCTATTGTAACAGAATTCTGTTCATTAAGGGAGGGCCGAATGGATCTGAGAAGGCTAAGGTGATAGTTGCACGTTCGGCAGAGGTAAAGCACCTGGGTGTCAGAATTTAAGGAAGCCTCCAGGAAAACTAAGGTTTTAACCTTCGAGTGGGTCTTACTGATGTTGCCTTGAATCCCAAAGTGGTCGCAGGTTGGATCCAATTTAGAAAAGGCCTGGGGAGAGCCAAAGACCATAAACTCTGTTTCATTACTGTTGAAACACAGCCAATTTGTAGACGTCCATCTTTCAATGGCATTATAGATGTGGTCTAGGATCCCCAAGTCCATTGTATGGTCCCCGGACAACTCGATGACCAGCGGCGTATCATCGGCATAGTTAGTTCAAAAAAATTAAAATTAAAGAAATACACCCTGCTCTTCCAACAAAACAATCTGATATACAAGTTGAAGAGAAGGGGGGTGGAAGCTCCATTTTTCTGCGTCTGTGGAACAAGCACCCCGATGTCGTATGCACTGAAGCAGGTACTCGTGGTCAATGAGATCAAAGGCCGCAGACAGGTCTAAAAGGATCAACATCTCGGCCTTCCCCTTCTCCAGGATTGTTGGCAGGTGGGATTGGAAGTCCACCAGAGCCATCTCTGTGCTAAAATATGGTCAGAAATCTGATTGTCAGTCGTGGAGGTTTTTGTTAGATTCCGTGAAAGCTTGTAGTTGAGCTGTAGCTGCATTGTTAAGGATTTGCAATAGAAATTGACTATTAGTAATGGGCCTAAGATTGCAGGGGTCAGTGAGGTCCAGGTCCGGTTTCTTAACCATCGGCGTGATGGTGACATTCTTAAGACCTGTGGGCACGTGATTGTCTCTGAAGGAGACGTTTACAAACTGGGTGAGAAAAGGTGCAGACAGATCTTTGTGCTCTACTATCAGTTTAGGGGGAAGAAGGTTCAAAGCACAAGAGGTCAGGTGCATAGATGAGAGCATGTAGGTCATATCTTCCAAGGAAATAAGAGAGAACGAGAAACCCTCCGTGAACCCAGCTTTATCTGTCTGACTAATGGAAGTTCCTACTACCCGGCTATCTAGGCCCTGCGCTAGTAGAATTCGGTCCCTTGCTACCGACATTTTCTCCCTCCAAGCCTTGTCGGTTTGGGAGCAATCTTGATCTGTGGCTATAAAAAGGGAGCTCAGACACTTTGGGTTTTTCAAGGGTGTTAAGAATCTCAAAAGGTTTGCCCGTTGAATTGGAGGCATGTTGGATATGAGTATTAAAGACGTTTTTCTTCGTCTCTACAATTAGTAATTTGTACATTTTGTCCCGTTGCTTCCACTCCCTTCCGGTGGCATCAGACAGATGTTTTAACCAGCGTTGTTCCAGCACCCTTTTCTCCTTTAAGGCCTCCAGGTCTGGTGTGAACCATTTTTTTGATGCCTCGGATTATATCTGACTAGTTTGAGAGCTCTAGCGAGAAGCTGATGGTAAAATGGTCAGACCAGAAACACAGGGAGGTGACAATATTTATAGGCTATGAGGTTCCTAGTCACAACCCAATCCAATGAATAAGTCATGCTTAGGTTAACTGTTGCACTCACAAAAAAAAAAAAAACACTGAATGATGCCAACACTCAGGGAGTTTAAACACTGAATGTATGTCTCTTTCTACCCATGCTACTATTTCGAAGAGAGTTTTGTCATATCCGATGTGACTCAGTTCCATAACCAAATTCTGGTATGGAAAAGATATATAGATGACATTTTTATTATGGAGAGGATCATTAGAGGCACTTACTACATTTCACAGCTGCCAGAATCAATGTGGTTATATGAACATTATGTTCACGATCAAATGGAGTTAAATGTTAAAAGGTATTTGTACCGTGCACATTCACCAACGAGTTGGTCCCCAAGCGGTCTGGCGATCTGTAAACGAGAAGGTGGGGTGGGTTAGTAAGGTGAAGAGGGAGTAGGATAGTGAGAGGGGTAGTGTTCTGTTGGCAGCTTCAACTCGGTATACACCGGGCGCTAAGCTTTGGTGCTAGTATCGGATCGGTGTCGGTCGTTGTGTGCTGTTGGTATGGCTTATATGTTACGGTGTTGTGAAGTGCGTATGGGTTCTTGTGCGAGTGATGGATGTGCGAGTGTGATAAGTATGCAGAGATGTTGAGTTTTTTCTTTTTTGTTAGCGAGTTATATATTTTGACATGCTAACACTCACAATTCCGCCCAAGTGTGGCATCGCCAACCCCTATTCTTCCCCCAGGAAGCGTCCCAGGTCAATGCCCAGAATTCCATCCAAGTGCGGGACACGCCAACATCCCTCACTCCAACCACGTGCCGCACCTGCTAATCGTCACAATTCCATATAAGAATGGCAGCATGCGAGCATTCTCAATTACATGTTAAAAGCTAGAGACACCCATATCGCGCACCCCAACCCATGGAGCCAGTCCAAGGCGCTCTGGCGGATCTGCAAACGAGGGGGGGTTAGCCAGTCGGGGGGGGCGGGGAGCATGAGGGAGAGAATTGATTTGTATATGCTGGGAGGCAGGGGTCCTCGGACAAACCAGATTTATTTCTTTAGTTTACCAGCTTGACGAAAGTCTCCACTGATATTTTGAGGAAGCTTCATAATTTGTTTGGATGTTTGTGAGAATAGGTGGGGTCTGTAGTATGATTGCGTGGTCTGCTTTGTATGGTTTGTTGGATGGTTACGATCTTTTTTTAAGTGGTCTGCTAGGTCATTGCATAGTTTTGTCAATGGGGGTGGCATTTTTTTGCATCCCGGTGGGTTTTTTAGTTCATTAATGATTTTGAAGAGTTCTTTTTGGGGCTCTGAAGACTCAGTTATTGTAGTGTTTCCTCTTTGCTTTTTGTATTACCTTTTTGAAAGAGCGGATCTGTTGCAGATATTTCAGTTTATTTGCCCTGTTCTTGTTGACCTCCATACTGATTCTAGTTTTCGGTTTTTTCTTTGCATGGTGCCGAGTAGTGGGGTGAACCATTTTTGCCATTGTTTTTTTACGTGAGGGGGTGAAAGGTTTTTCTTTGGCGATGTCGTCTAAGGTTGTTACGATCCATGTGTGGAGTAGGGCTACTTTTTTGTCCAGGTCAGCTTCTGCCATAATTATTGCTTTTGGTTTGCTGAGTTCCAGGTGGTTCTGCAGTTTCTTTTCATGGTGATCAGTGGTTTGTCTTGTTTCTTGTTTATTGGGACGGTCATTGTGATTACGAACGGAATGATGAGGTGGTCGCTCCAGAGTATTTGAATTGGGGGTGCCGTGGTGATGGAGTTCTTTATTGGCGAAGATTGCATCAAGTGTATGCCCTGCCGAGTGTGTTGCTCCTTTGACTAGTTGTTGTAGATTCATTGCTGCTAGTTGGGCTGTTAAAGATTTGTGTGGTGGTGGTTTCTTCATCGAACCAGATGTTGAACTCTGCAAGGATGATCAGATGTTTGTGCTTGATGGCTTGGATGGCGATTGCTTCCATGAAGGTTGCATCGTAGGTTGGTGGTCTGTATATCAGGAGGAACTTTAGGTTTATTTTGGGGTTTACTTAGAGTCGTAGTATTAAGTTTTGGCTACACATACCAATAGCATATTACAGTGACAAGTCATTAACTCAGTCAACTGCTTAGAAATAACAGTAGCAGGCCAGCGTTTGATGCTACTGCTTCAAAAAGCTATCCCTGAAGGTGTGTTTTGGAAGGGACAGATAGCAGGAGGGAAAGGCCTTAAGGATTGGCATGGCCATGGGTAGTTGTGGGTAAATAACGAAAAACTCCATAACTATGTCACGCCTTATATGTCATCTCCCTACTAGCTCCAATCCAATGAAATCGTTCTGGCTGTAGGTGCGCCTAACAGACAAAGTTGAAAATCAATAATTCCATAGGTCAGTGGCCTGTGCGCTGCTACGCTAACAATACTGTGTTGAAGGGATAAGGTAAAAATTGAATTTAAATAAAAGAAACAAAAAATGGCAACCCTCTTTCTGCTGCACATGACAGACTTGTTTCCCTGTGGAAACAAGTACTTGTAGCACGAAGAAACCAAATATGGGAGATTTCATTCAGAGGAATGAAGACCTGTTTTGCATGTAAATCATGTCACGTGGTCCATCCAGGGCATTTTTTTTACCGACCACGGTGAATACAGATGGGGAATCTATTCTTGTGCGCCTAATTCATATGCTTCGCACTCGCCATCATGCCGAAAGGAGACTGTGCTCAGCAGAAAGCTATGTAGCCTTTTAATCCATCTCGGTTTTACCCCTTTCTTGTTGCGGTGGCTGACGGTTTGGCGAGGGGCTTCAGTCCACAGCGAATTAAAACTTCAGCGGGAGACAAATGAGACACAGTCTGGTTGGTGCTGGATCCCACCACTGCACTTCTATTAGCTGAGGTATCAGTTTGTATATTAATTTTCATCTCTAGTCTGGTCATTGGAACAAAATCGGCACCTTTAAAATCGAGATGCAAAGGGGATACTTCGGACTTCGAAAATAGGCTACCCCCCCCCCATCCCACAAAGTCCCTGTCGTGGTACAGAATGCTGGTTGGCCGGTTTGTGCAATGTTAGGATTGAGGTGCATAATGTAAGGAGGCGAATATAGAGTACACTTTCAAAGGGAAATAGGAATAATGCTGTGTTGGGATGCAGTGAAAGGAAGGAGGCAGACAAAATGAACAACTATTTAATAAGAAGCAGTATCAGCGCCCAACAGCCACCGTGAGTGTGACACCAAACACCACTGTAAACATTCTCACATTTTACACTCCACAATTCACAGCCAAGACAACATATCTACCCCCTTATGCAACTAAAACGGCAAAAAAGGAAGCGATCACGCATTATCAACAAGCGGCAAGCAGCAGCGACAAGGGCAACAGCTTTTGCACTTGCATTTCTATGGCATTCATAGCCAAAGCTCAAGAATGCAGCACATACCTGTGCCCTACATTCTAGTCCAAACATGCCTGCAAGTTCATGTTTGCAGTCATACCATTAGTAATAAGCATAGTAACAGAACGTACTTTCTCTGCTAATGTGTTTATCACCAATGTGATTGCAAAGGCAAATTTGCACACACGTATGGAACTTTCAATGTAATTACGTTTTATGCAGGGCTTGTTTAGTGGCCCTGGTCACTTTAGGGATGGCCTTGAATGCCAGTGAGCTAGGGAGGGTTGGCAGAGATGGGATGGGCAAGAGAAGCAAGTGGTGCAAGTATAGCTGGGCGAGGGGAGGTAGGCCTGGTAGCTAGCATGGAGTATGCACGGTGGAGTGGATTGGCAGGGTAAGCTTAGGCAGGCATGGTGTGGGGTGGATTGGGGAAAGTGGGGCTAGTCGGGCCTGGGGTGAGGGGATGGCAGGGCTGGGTGGGCCTATGCAAGCAAGGTGGTAAAAACGCAGGGCGGCCTGGGCAGAGCTGGTTTAGGGAGGTGGTGGAAGAACTGGGCGAGGCTAGTCAGGCCTGAGGTGGGAAGGGGTGGGCAGGTTGAAGCAGTGGCCGCACGAGCATGCATATTTGAAACCATGATGGGAGGAGTAAGGGGGCTTGAAAGACAGGGGGCCAACATATAGACTGACAAAGCACTGGCAAGGAAGGATCACTGCACAGCCCCGACATCAAAAGAACCGATTGGCAAAATGATGGTAAAACATGAGCATATTGGAGTATATAGACGAAAGCCACACAAAATTTAAAAAAGCCACCTCTGCTCTATACATCCCATAACATTGCCAGTGTGTGTGCCAACCAAATATCCCTCTTCTCGCCTTTTATATATCAATGTTTTGGGCATATAGGTTGTGCAAGCACCACCAAATGCGCCAAATATAAAAAGCAACCAAGCTACTTCTTGTATCCTACACTACCCTTCCTGATAAAGCAGGCCTCGACATGATCGAACTTGCATGCGCCGAGTGGAGGAGCGTTCGATGTGAGCAGTTGAGAGGGAGACCCGACGAGGGTAGAGGGTAGAGATGGATGGCCTACTGTTTCATATTATACCCTCTAAAATGACTGCTGGTGTTTTCCGGAACCAATAAACAGCCCTACATTGAAGATACTGTGAGACATCACTGCATGCATAATTGACTACAACACTACCCCAACAAGTAATCCTAATGACGAGATTGTGCTCCAGCACACGTGAAACAAGCAGCATTTTGCTGTTCGGGCAGGAATGCAACAGCCTCTTTGGATGAAGCATCCTCAAGCACCCCATTCCTTCCACAAAGGGACGCCATCGCCCATCACTGGTGCTTTCCCAACCTTTCCATCCTCCCACAAACGCCACTGCCATTACAACCCTGAAGAAACGCAGTTAGACACTTGACCGCTTATTTTCAGTTAGTGAACAGAATTATCAAACGGATTACAGCTCTGCTGACAAACACAGCCAAAGCATTCAGTCAGTGTACAGACCCACCCTCTCATACTGCAACCAACCCATTCTATAGTTGGACAAATCCACAACACGTAATAACAGAGCTCATAGTAAGGAGGAACCTTCACAAATGTTAACCCGTAAAAAAATAAAATTAAAAGCCCAACATTCCCAATAAGAACAATAGAGAGGAAATGCTAATGAGTGGGTCTAACCATTTAGGCCACCCATGCTGCTCAAAGGGATATGTTTAGACCAGTGCCATGGGCTAGGCCTTCCACGAAAAATGCATATGGTCCGCTATAGTGCAGTGGGAGTTAAAGATTGAAAAGGAGTATTTATGTCCCACACACATTTACGAGAACTGGTAGCTACAAATAATGCTTGGATTCCAAAAATTGCTATTTTAAAATATTTTACTCACCTAAAAATACCCCAGTTTAACCCTATGAAAGAATACGTTTACTCCCAACTACTCAAAATGAGGTGTGAAATACTCCTTCATATTCAGGGTAGTTAAGACCTTATCTTTGATGTGTTCAGAATACCTTTCGATATCTCCCAGTAATACAGATTCTAGCAGCAGCGATTTAAACCCTCATAAAATGGCATAACTGAAAGTCTGTCACTAATCAGGAGTTTGTAATGACCGAAGACGTATGGATCAGGAAGAGCTATATCGTAACTATCAACCGATCTAGACCTGATGACCCATCCAACTCGGCTGAGTAATATAGAAAAACTTGCTCCGCTAACAAAATGGTGGGAGGGAGACTCCAAGGCTACATCATGGTATTTGGACACCCCAATTAATAATTTAAAGAAATAATTGAGATCAAATGAAAAATAAGGGTAGTGGGGCATGACAAAAAGGCGATCCAAACTGTATCTGCCTGAATACATCGACCACTTTGTTAGTAAAGATCTCAAACAAGCCAAAGCAAGGACTGCTCGTTTGGGGCGGGACCAACATGGAAGCACTTACGTTTGGTTCCTTATTTGCATGGAAAAGTGCAAGGAATGGTCTTTTCCTTCAAAGGTTTCCATCCATGACTTTTTGGGGCATGTAGAAGAAGCTTCAACATACTCAAGAAAGCACAGTCATTTGAGGCACCTGCTGTGGAACTGTGGGTCACTACTGAATTATCAGGCACTTCATGTATATGCAGTATACTTTAGGAGAAATACCATCAACTGGCTGTTTGAGAATGACCAATGATATGCCTAGGTCTGCTTCTCATTCATTGCGTATTGTTTCATAAAGGTTCTCTTGTGTCCAACTACAGTCAATAGCGCCCTAATGTGCTAGGCTATTTTTTTTACTTGATTAGCCTCGGTTTCTCCTGCACATTGTATGTATTGCCTGTAACATTGTTTATGCCATTTTGCAACTTTGGCAAAAGCGCCCAGATAACCCTGGGTTTGGCACGCTATATAAATCAATAAACAAACAGTATGGATGTCAACATAAGATTGACATGTAACGTAGAAATAATCGGTTAGCAACCCACAACCACCCCTCCCCCCTCAGCACCAGCCCATTTCCTGCCTGCACACAGAGTAACATTTCCAATCGGGATCCTTTGGCAGAAGGTTAAGCACCTAGTTTAAGGGGTTGAAAAATGTTGTGCCACTGTTCCTAATGAAAAAGATGAATGGCATGAACATTTTCCGGAGAAACATTTATGGGCAATTGGGAATGTCCAAAAAAAACATTCACAGACGATTACTCGATAAAAAAAAAAACTTATGTAGCACACGAGTTGATTAAGCAACACATTTTGATAAAGGACTACGAAATAATATGGATTAATGTATTCTTCTGTCATGCGACAGAACACCAGTATGGTGGCGATGGGTGCAGCACAAACCATGTTTAACTTAACATATGGTATTAGCATTACCGACAGATCCGTCTGGAAAAATACGGGACACTTGCAAACATTATGCAAGTTGCAGCAAAAGCATAATGTGCGGCTGCAGGGACCTTTCGGCAACATATTGACAGAATTAACAGGAAAACCTCCACTCGCCCTACCAGAGCCACAAATACCAGCCGTTGATACGAGGTTCAAACTATCAACAGTTGGGGGCAGTAGCTTCACTGTCAAAGCTGCTCAGCTCTGACACTCCCTACCACCATCCCTGAGAGCTGACCAACCCTACTATCTCTTTAGGCAGAATCTGATTAACTGGTTTAAAGATAATGACCATTAAAAAAATCCCACTAGCCACTACCATCTCTTCTAAATGTATTCCTCTAAGACGTGTAAATATGTAACCTTTAAATTGTAGATACCTATGCACTCTGTCCTGTATCACTATTATACCTGTGTTTTATTGTACACCTGTAACTTAATAAGCTGAAAACTGTCTTGTTCCCTGCGCCCTGATACCTTTGAGTCTGGAGCACATTATAAATAAAAACAGTTAATATTCTAGAAGGCCCAACTCGAACCATCACTAGAGCAACTACATGTTCTTTAGCAAATTGTCTGCCGAGCTCTCCACTTAACAGAACTACGAGATACAGAGTAACTTCATTCTTGCGCAATACCTGTATTCCACACTTGGAGAAGGCCTTCTGGCCAACAATGACAATTTCCATTGTAAACCACATCCAAGGACCACTGTCACCCCATTCTCAGACGGGATTCAATGGTTACCTTGTCTTTTTCCCCCACTTGACAAAGTTATTCTATCTTGGACCAATCACTACCTTCCCAACTCCTGGGCCAATCACTAAATTGGAAATTCCAAAAAAACGACTAAATGCTGGTAAAGCAAGTGAGACCAAGGACACTTCGCTGTTCATACCAAGTTTACTCCCCCCATCACAAATTAAGCGTTCAACCTATTTTTCCACAGTCAGTCACATCAGCTTTGCAAATACCTTAGCCTGCGAAAGGATGCTTTTTATTAACATCTTGTGTGGTACTATTCATAATGATCAGGACACGAGAAAAATACAACTACAACTTGCATACAGGTTTATCGACTGTTTTCTTGATGCAGAGTTTACCAATGTGTACCCCATCCCCCCCTAAAGCACTCTCAGGTGCACCCTCTTCTCAAGAAACCATCATCCGACCCCCCCCCCCGACCTGCAAACTATCGCCCGATCACTCCTCTACTGGGCAAACGTCTGGAAAAGCTGGCCATCTCCCAGCTTCATCTCCACACTGAATCTGTTGGTTGTCTCCATAACCATCAGTCTGGCTTCAGAGTAGCCAGAAGCACAGAAACTGCACTCCTGAACATCTGTGACGATCTGCTCTCCAACCTTGATTCTAATCTCCCCTCCATCCTCATTTTACTCAATCTCTCTTCTGCCTTTGACACGGTCAACCATGCCATCCTGCTCAATCGGCTCAGTGATAACCTCCGATCAGGCCCTGGCCTAGCTAACCTCGTTCCTCGCTGATCAACCCTCCCAGGTCCAACTTGGGTCCTTCCTTTCCTCCATCTCATTCTCTACCTGTGGTGTTCCCCAGGGGTGTAACCTCTCTCCCTGGCTTTTCAACCAATACATGGCACCTGCCGCCCAACGCATTGCTGCTATCTGCTCAACTTTCAGTGCTATACGGACACTCCGCTCGTTTTCAGGCTCCCCTCTGCCACCTCTTCTCCGACTCTCTGCTATCCAGGAGTGGTGTGCCACCAACACTCTGTCTTAATGCCGGTAAGACAGATCTTCTCCTTATTGGCACACCTGCACCCTCTTCCTATAACTATGGCCAGCCACCCTTGGCCCTCTTCCTGCTCGCACCCGTCAGGCCAAGAACCTCAGGGTCATCCTCGACTCCACACTTTCCTTTTCTCCTCACATCTCGGACGTCTGTAAGAAGTCAAACCAGCTGCACCTCCTCAGTAGGTATTCTTCCTTTCCTCTCCTTCCTCCAGAAGCTCAAAGTCTCCAGAGCCCTGGTTCCATCTAGGCTGGACTACTTCAACAGCCGCTATCTAAATCTGCCCGATTCTGTGCTCTGCAATTCATCCAGAACAGGACTGCGAGACTTGTACTTGGCCTCAAGCCCAGGATCGCATCTCTCCAGCACTGAAATCTCTGCATTGGCTCCCAGTGGTTGGAAGGATTAATTTCAAGACCCTCTGCATTGTCCGCAAGGCCTTCTGGGGCCTGGGTCCTCAATTCTTCCAACTCTCTTCGTAAACACCTTCCTACTCTAGCTCTTCGCTCCTCCAACTCCCTCAGGGTCAGTCGCTTCTCCAAGCGACGAGTTGGTGGTAGATCACTTTCTTCAGCTGGGGCCTCCCTATGGAACAGTCTCCCGTCTCTCTGAAACTTGAGAACCATCTCTGGAAGCACCTCAAAGCGTTCCTCTTTGCGTCTGTCAAAGCGTGCTGTCAAAATAGCATGCACAAATAACAGATGGTGGTGACCCTCCCCTAACCTCAAGCGAATGATAAACAGGAACACATCTTGAGTCTCCCCCTGCACGTTTGTTCTTCACTACGATTACTCACCAAGCTTTCTGTTCACCCCGCCAGTGATTTACGTGTTATTTACGTGTCATGCTAACGCAGCAGAAAAGACTATAAAGAGCGCAAAATTCTAAGTCAGAGAGCACTAGCAAAACACATTGCCTCTCTGTTCGATTGCTTTGTTTGGTGCTAATACATGCATTTACGTTACTAAGTTTTTCTGTGAAGGGGTCTCATTCTTGTTTTATATTCCAGGTGGGAAAAACCCTCGAGGAGGGCTCACAGCCTTACTCCAATTTGCGCCTTTTAGCACTACCTATATAGCCCCATCTTCAGAAAAAACACATCCTTCAAAGTTAGGAGGTTCCTCTATACAGTGGTTGGGCTACATGGATGATTCGTCCTTATGGGCTGTATGCCAAAGGGTCTCCAAGAGCAACTTAACCAGTTTAGTACCTATGCTAACCTCAACGGGTTGAAAATTAACGCTGACAAAACTAAGATCATGGCTTTTCACCCAAGCTGCATCTTAGAATAAGAGATTTAGGTGGACTGAATGAAAATATGGCTGCGTTTTGTCCCAATTTAAATTTCAGACATACAGATAAGCTGAATTGGATTAACCATGACGCAAATGATGGTCACTTGCGTCTTGGTGTGCTCAGAGCCTTTGCACACATGCATGGCGGTTTTGCAGTGAATGCCATCATTTTTATAAAGCAACTATTCCTCGCATCGTTACCTATGGTGCACACATTTGAGCTATGATACTCTGCAAGGAGCTACATACATTAGAAAGTAAACCCTTAAAAACGATAACAAGCTTCCCCTTCAATAGAAATTATATCATAGAGCATGGTTAAGGTGAGAGGACTTGAGCCAAAGGAAATGCAAAAATGCTATTGCTACAGATTTGAAAGTGGGAGTAAAATGAATTTTTTTTGGGAGTAAAAATTTAAGTCCCATTCCCAATGAGAGTATTTTATCAACGAGTAAAAATATTTTTTAACTGAAAAACGGAAATATTTTTCTAATATGTCTTTCTTTGCACCTAGTATTCATGCACATAAAAGATGATTTGACTATTTCCAGGACAGGTTTTGGGGTAAATCCATCCAGGAGTATTCAAAATATTCGATTAAGGGGGTGCTGCTGTTGCCTAAAAAAATGCTATATCTTCAATGGTGCTTTGCAGTAGAGAGGATGAGAGACTTTTCAGAAATGCAAAAGCACCAATTTTTCCTCAAAAGTCTATGACTTGCTGGGTGGATTTGGATGAACTTTCCAAAACAAAGTTTGTCAAGGCACCCCCCCACCCCAAAATTGCAAACTTTGAGAATACATTATAAAAGTTATTAGGAAAACAATGCAGTTTTGAGCCTACTCCCATTCATTTCCCATTGAGAAAAAGTGCCGTTTTTAAACAGCCATAACTTGAAAACCACAGGGCATATCTGGACCAAATAAAGAATGTACAAAGCATTTCCTTGACTGGTTTGTGGTGAATCCATCCAGTAGTTTTTACATGGGGGTGCCCCCTGTAACTAAAGAAAAAAAAAAAGAAAAAAAAAAGTATATATAAAATAATCCATGTGATTGATTCCTACCATATTACCAGGACAAGCCATAAATGAAAGAACTCAAAAGGCTATTTGGAGGAGAAAAAATGATGCCCAGCGCTACAGATAAGTGGTGTATCAGCCACTTTTACTCCCTAGAAATAGGCAAATACCAATAAAAACCAAGGTGCAAAAATACTCCCATCCATAAATATGAGACAGACGCGCAGGGCCCTGTGCCCCTACTTTCACCCAAATAGCTCCATGGATATGTTTGGAGCAGTAGTGAAAGTAGTAGCACATAAAGAAACTGCTGTTACTTTCTGATCAGAAAAAGTAAAAAAAAGGTATTGTTTAATGTGCATGAATGACCAGGTGCAATTAAATAATTACTAAACCATTTTTCCTGCAAAAATATTTTTACTCGCTTATAAGATATTCACACTGGGAAAATTAATTTTAACCCCCAAAAAATAATTTAATTCCTAACTGTCAAAAAATAGGGAGCAAAGTAAATACTCCCACTTCAAATTCTTATCTGGAGTGCTGAGGGTGCCATCAAACTTTGGAATGAACTCCACCACACCTTACAGAGCTCAATAACGTTCTCGACATCAGAAAGACCCAAAACCTCTTTATGTAGTCACTGCTAGGGGACCAGGATTTGAAGAGTAAGTATTTCAGGTTTCTGGCCTTGTTTCTTCAGGAGAAAAAGCTTTGGACTCCTCAGGGTGATGTGCGGTTAGAATCTGAAGATGGCCTCTTGGGTGGGGAAACATACTCAACGTCCCATTGGTTGAGGCAAAATGCACCAAAAAGGACAGATAGAAGCTTTTAAGCTCACTTCAGTAGCCTATCCTAAGCTATAATACTAATGTTACCGAGAATTCCCAGCCTGTCAGCCGAGAATATTCAAAGGATGGGAATCCAGGAATGAACCAATGCTGGAGAAGGATATGACCACAATGACATCACCAATCACAAACATAGCGACACTGCTTGCATCACTAATTACATCATGTATGACATCACTGATTTGATTGAATTACATTTTGGAATATGACAACTGTTTAACATAAAAATACATATTTCATACTTTCACAGTGCAGTGTATTCTGCCCTGGTTTCAAGTGTAAGTACATACAGATGTTATTACAAAGAAGAATAGTATGTAAGCATTTGTGTACTTTGGAAGGTAATCTGTTATATTTGAATAACAATTCAAAATTCGTTTTCAAAAGAACTTGAAAAATTAGCAATAGCAATACTATACCTACAATTAAATATTTACTTTGTAATTTTCATTTCTATAAATGTAATTATGTAGCAATGGTAGCAGATTTTTTTTGCATATTAACCAAAGTTCGAATTCTTAGATTATATATTATCACAATGCACACAGGCATGTACTTTCTTTGGCATGTAATCATTTTGTATAAAATGAGGTTATTTAGAAAATAATGTGTTCACGTGAGGTTTTACATTACGGAGAATTGTAAATTGACTGACTATTTTCATAACAATAAACATTTTTACTGCTACATATACTTGTTAATTATGTAGATATGTTTGAAATAAATTAAATAGATTTACCAGGTACTTTCTCATGCAATCAAGTGTTGCAATTGTTTACTAATACATGAATTTCAAACCATTTGTACAAAGTTACATGTTTTTGTTTTAAAGTTTATAGGCTGACAAGTACTACAAATGAATGCTCCACATGTAATTGTATACTTCTATCAGTATTGTTCCATGTCATTGTTGAGTAATAAAATATGGATCAAAAGAGGTCAACAAAAATATTCGAATCAGTAATGTCACATTTGTTCTAATTATTGATCTCATCTGTGATGTGTATGACGTAATTAGTGATGTCACCAGTGATGCCATCATTGTGGTCAATGGCTGCACAACAGGGGACGCATAGTTGAGATGAACTCACTGGAAATGTGATTGGTGAACTTAATTTTTTTTGCATTAAATCTGTCCACCATACATCTCTCTTAGCCCTGTTCTTTTCACTCTGAAAATGTCATTGCAGGGTAGATCAATTCCTATTGCTTAAATATCAATGCAAGAGTGTAATTTCCACCAACGACTCATTACCTTTAACTGTTCGTGGTTATACCTCCAGTCTTCTTGTTCTCAGTTGAAGTGTTATTGATGACCACTATGGCACTGCAAGAGACTGGAGTTCTCATATTGCCAAAGTAGCATTGCATACCAACTATTGATTATAAAAAATGGACAAGAAAAACAAATCAAGAATATGGACAGGAGCTAACCTTGGTGGACTTTGCAAGGAAGGTGAATAGCATCCTATATATTCGATCATAACTTAATTGAATCAACCTTCTTTTATACCCATTCTATTTCCCAAACTACACAATATTGTAGGACTATATTAGAATCAACTGTAATCGTGTTGAATCGTTGGAAATTATTGGGGTAAGGCAAAAAATATCAGCTCAAACCTGGAGAATTTGTGACAGTAATACTTTGGAAACCACCAAGCACTTTTGAATGTGAATGCTTCGACTTTATGCATAGAAGATAGCAATACTAAAGCTTTAAGTGAGAATATTTGGGAACTCTACATGACTGGTGATTATTCATCAACCGTACAAATCTTGCGGTCTTAAAAAAAAAAAATCTACTGGTTGATATCTCTTTTACTTACATGTGTCTCATTACTTCCGGTTATTAGGAAACATAAGAATTGGATACTGAATGATCACACATTGCGATTTTTCTATAAATAATCTTGTTACATATATACATTATTTCTTGTGAAAGTTCTTTAAACTATATTCAACAAACTAAAAACAAATGATCATATTACAATATATAGAGGGGTGTGCACAACATAGCCGGCATCTCGGTTACACCAACATGTTGCTGGAAGAGACGTGTCTTCAATTCTTTCCTAAACTGAAAAAGACAGAGCAGCCTGGATTGTCAGAGTTGCAGAGGACCGAAGGGTAGCAGGACTCGATTTCTCTTTGCGAGACAAGTATAATTTACAGTCTGGGGATGGGCTTCCTACGAGATGACCATGTGCTGCCTGATGTTTTTATAGTTTAGCCATCAGGTAGACTGGCGTACCAGCAGCGGTTGCCTTGTAGGCGAAGCATGTGGTTTGGAATCAGTTCCTGACTGGGATGGAGAGTCAGGATAATTCACGAATCTATGTCTAAAAAGGCCAGGAACACTCTAGCCTCTGGTCTATTACAAAGGAAGGATTTGAGTGGCTTCACTCCACCACTATTCTGGGTAAAGACGATTATTGTGGATCCGTTTACCTATTGACGTTTATTTACTGATGACCAATATGTAGCAGTAGAGCCCGAGCCGGGCTCTTCAAGCCATCAAGATTGTTACTGAGAACATATATTCTCTCGATCAGCTATAACGCCCCTGAATTCCTGAGGGTGGGATCCACTGGAAAGGGTAACAAAAAAGTATGGAGCTATAAAATGGATTCTTCTTCACATATTATAAAGCTGAACATCCCTGGCCAAATACTCCCCTTGCCCGCCCCCTTCCCCTAAATAGGTCCACCACTACACAGTCAATATACCCAAATATGAATACACAGAGGATTTTCCAAACAAGGTTGATCGAACTTGAAATGACAGTCATGACCAGGTGCCAAAAACCATGCACCCATTAATAATGATTGTTGAGTTGGCAGAAGAAGCTAAATTCTCAGGCTACTGGTTGGTAGTAGTTGGCAACTTGGCACAACATATCCCTTGCTTGTTGGGAGAGATGCCAAGGAGTCTTTCGCTCATGGATTATAGGAAGTTGATCCTTAACATACGCTCAAAAAGAAGTGGTCTGGAAAAGAGGAACAAACGATGTGGCAGATCATTTGTTTTTAAAACATTACATTAAGGACTTACGGTAGTATATTATCGGCTATGCTTCTCTGAACATGAAACACATTAAATGTTTTAGCTCATGGGTCTCTTTCTGGGCCAGCCATACGAGGTTGGCCACTTGCCCCACCGACCAACACCTCTTCTCCAAAGCTAGAAATGCCCAGACTTTCAAAAGCAGAAATCAATCTTATTCTCTCCAGCAGACAAACATTCACAGGTAGAGATTATAAAAGGGATGGAGGTCAAAGACGTTTTCAATCAAGAGAAAGAGTTTATTTACTTGCATCAAATCAATCAGTTAGGTGGAAGGATTTAACATCAACTTTCACAACTCGTCTGTTGTTTCTCAAGTTCCAGGCCTACGCCAGACTGTGCAGGGGGTTATATTGCAGTTTGCCATCCCTCCTGCTCAATTTTTCAATTGAGGATCAACCCAGTTCTCGAATAGGAAGCTAATCAATCAGGAAGGCAGGGAGTGTAAGAAAAAAAAAGCTATCAAGCAGCCTCATGTGCACTACAAAGTATTCATGAGCAATACATTCCTAATAAGGCAAAGAGAAGGGGGTATGGCCTTTAAGCATATGGGTCGCAACCAGATCCATTTGAGATCAGCTCTCAAGACGATTTCCCTTTTAAGAGATGCACAGGAGACTGGTTGGTTAGGACTTAAAAACACCCAGCTGTCCTATTTGCTCCCGACAAGACACACCTTCAATTTCTTTAGAAATTGAACACCACTTCCCCTTCCTTCCCGTCTAGCCTCTGCACCCTACTCTGATCACTGGCAACTTTCAGGAGGTCAATGTTCTGTGTGAAGAAGCACTAACTCCTTCTTTTGATCACATGTTCTTCTGGTGAAAACACACATTCATCCCAATGATCACTAAAACAAGCCTATTTGAACAGCTCCAAGAGGGTAGCATTTCCATCAGAGAAACATACACAGAGTACTCACTTTCAGAGCACTAAGAAGAAAATAAATTCTAGTATGCACCACATTTAAAAAAAAGAAAATGTGCATCAATTTGCATATATCATACTGTATTCACGTATGGCTGGTGCCAGTCTAGAGCTGGCCATTCTCATGACAAGTTGGCATGCATTGTTATTCAATGCGCTCTGTGTGTAAAGTATAACATGTTGACAGTCGCCCATAGGGTTGATGGACTTTATGGTAGACCTGTTCCACCCTTAGTGCTGTGCCCTAAAGAATATGGCCGAGTCCCACAAAGATTTCAGTCCAGCTGTCACAGTAATATAGCATGGCACGCATGAAAACACTTCACATTTTAAACCCAATAGTCTCTACTCCCTCTACCCTTTCCTGCCCCGACATCCTAATTTTTACTAATACCAACTAAAGTAGACTGTCTTTAGGTGTAGTGCCAAAATTAAGATTTGAATCGAGTCCTCTGGAACACTGAAAACACATTCAGGGGAACTGGCCACTCTAGACAGTCTGCTTAAGCACATCTCAGGACCCACACACACCCAATGCACCATTTGTAGGGACTAGTTCCGATAACATGCATTCATGCTTATTCTTGACACTTAAAACAAATCACAAGGATCATTCTAAAAGATTTACATAGGGCCTTTATTTAACAGAGCAACACTCTTCATATGCTCGCCACCTGGATGCCACACCCCTTCCCATCCCCATCTCAGCCTCTCTGCTCCCGTTTTAACATAAACGGGTAGTACTCCCCATGTCTCCATCACTGAAGGAGACAAGGTCTCACCTCAAATTCATGGCAATTATTAAAGAAAGCAAGTTTCTCCATAAACTGGAAGAAATGGGAAGGCACCACTTAAAAGATTTAATTCCTGGTCTTTGCAGGACTGTCACATTTCAGATCTCACATTGTGAGCATCGGTATTAAAAAGGTTATCGTACCGACAAGGGCCATGGACAGTCCTGTGGTATCCCTGGGCTATCTGGATAGGTCACAAAAGTTCTGTCTTCTGCTATTAAAGCAAATTTTTCTGCACCCCTGCCCTTTACAGGGCCTTTCAGAAATGAACGACAAAAGCCCTCCAAGAAGTAAACTATACTGTTTGGATCCCTCTTTCCACTGATGGGGTAAAATAACTCAGATATTGGTTATTAAAACACAGAAGCCCGGCACAGCAAAGCAATTTTCTCTTCCACCCAAGGTCTTAGTTTGTAGTCCGATGGAAGACTAAAGGGCTGGGGATCCAGATGGCATTTGATTTTAACTGGAGGACAATTACCTCATTGGGTGTTTCTACGGCACATCACCTGTTTAGAGAGTCGTGGCGGCTGCCTTGCATCTGCAGCTTTGCAAAGCAGCATGCACATCGTGTGCTAAACCTAATTCAGACAACCAATCATGTATCCAATATGCCCATTCTCTGACCTGGAGTGAGCTTTTGGGATCTTGGCATCAGATACCGCATCAAGGCAGAGCTCCTGCAAAGAATGCAAAATCGAATTGCAGAATAGCGTTATTACTGAAGAGAATACATCGACTAGAAGCTGGACAGGTCAATTTGTCAGAGCCTTTGTAATTGGAAGGGGCCTTTTCAGCTAGAGAGACATTTGCATCCAGTCTCAATACCAAAATGCCCACCCTTTTAAAAATCAGCCAGATCCATTCACAGGGGCCATGGAAGCATTCTTATAGAAATGCGGCAAATTATTGTATTGTGGTTTCTATAACATGCCGGGGGGGTAAGTAAACACAAAGCATTGGATTCCCCCTGTCCTCAATAGGATAACATTGACAACAAGTCTTTGTATCCTTTTATTTCACTGCTTTTTGGTCGTCGCACCTGAGCAGTGTAAGATAAAAGAAGAAAAAAATGAAAAAAACAATACAGTTTTACTCAACACTAACTTTGTTGCATCTTCTCTTGAACAATCACCAGCACAAGTACTTTACCTACATTCTGGGGAGAAGCATTGTGACTTTTGGGCACAAGGCCTCAGGGATTGGACTTCTGAAGTTAGGGCATATTTCTTGTGACTTGGTTTCATATTCCTTCAAATCACTGAATGCATTTCACAAAACTATTGTGTATATGTTTATTATTGAGTTGTGCAATATCACTTGCTCATTTCATTTTCTAGAATGTGTTTTGGGCCTAGAATAAAGTATTTTATGCATTCCTGTCTAAATTGAATTATTGTGCGACTCTGGACTCGTTACACCACTCGAACTCTCCCGAGAATAGACTTAACTGCTCTCCATTGCTACCCTCATTGGATTTTGGCTAACTTCTCCGAGTTCCAGTGTTTACTATAACTGGGGTGGCCTCAAAATATATCCACCAGATTCTGGACAGTGTTACACCATTTGCTTTGTAGATTTCTTAGGGAGGCCTGCCTTATTCCTCCCCAACCTCATTAGTTCAGTTTAAGGATGCTACTGCAGTGCCATCTCAGTTTTGAGATATATGGACTCTACCAGCATGCAGGGTCCTACCTTTGCTGAACGTCTTCCAATTCGTTTTTTATATCCTCCCGTAAATATCATAAACCTGCCACTTCATGGGTGAATCAGTTACATGGGTTATGCGACAGTCAAGTATTGATAATTGTTATATTCAGCATCCATTCTTCTTGGGTGGGGCTACAGCATCAGAGGCATTTTGGGTGGGAGCTGCACTGGAAGACATTTTCAAGACTGCCAATTGATCCAACGAACAGGGGCTTCACTTGTTTCTATTGCAAACCATATTTCTTGCTGCTTCAGTGATAGATTCTATGCTTCAAAAGAAGCCTCTGTACCTCGACACAGAATTTCGATCATTCCTAGTAAAGTTGCAAAGGAGAATAGGGATTCTATTAACAGCATAGAAGTGAGTATTATCCTTTACGTTTGTCTTTGTTTTTATTACAGCCAATGACTGCTTTGGGACAACATTTCCTCCAAGGGGATGGTTGGACCAACAGGATTTCCAATGTCAACAACTGGTTGAAGGGGTTATGGCCGTCTTACTTTTGAAAATGGCTAACATTTCTAGGTGGTAGGAATCAAGGTGGAATTGGGTCACGGGGAGTTTCTTAACTAGCAATTACATCACGCGAACTACTTTCGGCTAAAATACTGATTTCCAATAATTGCACATTAACAATACTCTTAGTGTACAGACCCCCAGGCCCATTAGTTAACTTTGAAGAAGACCTATCCAGTCTCCTTACCAATAGTATTAAAGACTCCACCCAGCTCCTCCTACAAGGAGACTTTAACGACGTTGAGGACAAACAAGCCCAATCTATCCAATCCATTTTAGTCAATCATATTACCCAAAAGGTTTTAGTTCCCACACACATAAAAGGACGCACACTAGACTGGATAGCCAACCATAATTGTGACATCACTATCTCTAGCATTCTACCTCAAATATGGTCGGACCACTATCTTATATGCTTTACAGCCAACATAGAACCTCCTAAACCCAATAAGAACAAAATAGCACCCCCCAAACCAACAAGAAGCAAAAAAGAAATCACGGTTGAAAAACTTCTCCCACTACTCCTACCAGCTATCACTGCCAGTTCCAGTGAATCTAACCCTAGCGAGTTAGTTGAGTCATTTAACAACTCCATGACCAAAGCCCTGGACTTGATCGCCCCAATCAAATCCCATAAAAGTAAACGCGAACCTCATCTTAACTCATGCTTCACCCCCCAACTCAAGGAAATGCGTATCAAAAACCCAAACTTCAAGCTATCTGGAGGCACACCCCTTCAGCTGACAATAAAACTACACTTGCCAACTTTGCCAAAAGTTACAAGAAGGAAATAATTCAAACAAAAAAAAGATTCATTCAATGAAGGGATCAGTAAAGCCAACTCGAACTCCAAAGAACTCTCCACTATTCTCCGGGAACTGGAAAACCCTATTGTCCCTACAGACAATGTCTCCAAGGACAAACTTTGGTGCACTAGCATTCAAAATGCCCTAGCCAATAAAATCACAACCCTTCAATCTAAAATTGCTAAGAAAAAAGCCGCCTTGAGCTCTAGTGGAACTCATACTACCCCAACGAAAGAGATACCTAGCACTCCCACACAAAAAATGGTAAACCCTTCAGGTTTACTAACATCACTATACTGGAAACTGAAAAGGTTATTCTATCTCTCAAACCATCAAACTGCCAAGGCGACAGTTGCCCTGCGCAAATCATCAAGGATGCCGCTCCTTTCATCTCGAAACTAATCAATGCCTCCTTCAATACGAGTACCGTACCCACAAACCTTAAAGAATCCTGGGTACTGCCCCTACTCAAAAAACAGACACTGGACCCAGCAATCCCCACTAACTACAGGCCCATTACTACGGTCCCTTTTCTCCTTAAAATCATCGATAGAGTAGCCTACCTCCAGATTCAAAACTATCTGGAGTCACACCAACTATTAGGTTCACGACAATCTGGCTTCAGACCACTTCACGATACTGAAACGGCCCTAAATCGACCTCAAGACACAAATCGACGAGTTGAAGGATAATGGTAGAACAGCTATGCTCCTCCTCCTTGACCTATCAGCGGCCTTCGACCTGGTGGATCATGCAGTATTATGCAACCACTTAGCGTCTGCCGCCCATTTCTCAAGTGAAGCTATAGCATGGGTACAATCCTTCCTAGCTAACCGTACGATGAGAGTGTTCTCCCCTGTAGCTGCAGCGGACCCAATCCATATCACTTGTGGTGTCCCACAAGGCTCATGTCTCTCCCCAACAATGTATAATATCTTTACTAAGCCACTTTGACAAACTTGACAGATTAGGGGTAACCTATACTAATTATGCGGACGTTACGCAGATTCTCATACCACTATCAGGCAACTTTGTCGAAGACACAGCCTTAGTAAACAAAATATACCTCCTCATTCCGGCATGGATGGCCTCCCATTGCCTCTGCCTAAATGACGATAAAACTGAGATACTGATTTTGGGTTCCGACTCTACTCTAAAAAAAACTCAGTGCCAACTAACGCATTTTCAACATAGATGGTAACACAATCAAAGTAGCAACTGAGGTAAAAACACTAGGCTTTTACCTTGACTCCACTCTATCCCTCAAAAAACAAGTTAATACCTTGGCATCCTCTACAGCGCACACCTGTAAATTAATCAGGACCTGTAGACCTTACCTCTCCAAAACTAACTGCATTACGCCAGCTAACGCACTAGTAATGTCAAAGTTGGACTACTGTAATGCCCTCTATGCAGGAGCCAATAAAACTTAATAAAATGCAAATCCTTCAAAATAATCCTCTCAGAGCAGCCCTCGACATACCACGTAGAGCTCATATATCCAACACCAGGAAAGATCACCACTGGCTAAAAATTAGCGATAGAGTCCTTCTCAAGACACTATCTCTCACACACAAAGGGATCAACAACGCTGCACCCCCCCCTACATTTTGGCTAGACTGACCAGAAAATCGTCCAGGCACTACACTAGAGCTACTAACCATTTCCTGCTAGAAACCCCTAGATTTAAACGATCCAAAGCGGGAGGAGCTAGCTTCCCTGTTAGAGCTGCCCAGGCTTGGAATGCATTGCCCACTGCATTCAGAGCAACCTCATCTTATTCCAGCTTTAGAAGAAAGGTCAAAAACTGGCTCTGGTCCAACGACAACTAATTTTCGTCGCACCTAACTATCGTGATACCCCTGAAATCCGGTTCTATGACTATTTTGCCTTCACTGTATACATGTATTCCTAACATTGTAACCTGCTATCTCTCATCTCTATTGATTGTATTGACTTGTATACACTGTACTCCGTATGTATGTAACTTAAGCTTAAATAACCTTGCACCCGTTGCGCCCGGCTACCCTTGGGTTTTGTGCGCATTATCAAATAATAAACATTAACAGGGACTGAACATAGACTGAAGCACTGATGGGAGAAGTGGGAGTTCATGATAAATGTTATTCTTATAGCACAGAGATTATTTAATTTGCAGAATACACTCCTCTGTGCCATTAACAGAACCCAGATATTGGAAATTTTGATCCCATCAAAAATCTTACCAATCACGGCAGCAAGTTCTATTTGAGGTTTTAGCCCAATTCTCAGTGAGCAAGAGCACACTTCAAACTACATGTAGAGAGATTACAGAGGATTAAACAAGTGTAGAGGCCAAGATGAAGTATCTGGATGTCAGTTACATCTGCTCCGAATAACATACGTAAAAAAATTATACATCAAACCTGCTCACCACAATCTAATACAAGAGAGAAGAATCATTTTCTTAGATTGACACTAAGCTACTACTTTACACACTGGGGTGTACGCCATACTATGTTTTTAATGCTAAAAACCTGGAGTTTCCTCTTACAAAGTAAACGCCTACTTTATTTTAAGCAGGATATTTGGCTTATAGGAAGTGGTAGATGGCGTCAGCTTTTCAAATCCCACCAATTCATGGTATGTTGGCCACGGGTAGTGTCAGTTTCAACAAAGTGAAAATAAGACATTTACCTTAGGGGCCATCTTCCATTCCTAGTTTAACAGCTGCTTTACAAATCAACAAACATTCTCTCGGTCTAACGGGGGTTCTTATAGCATTACTAATGTCGTAGATGATGCCCTTTCAAGATTTCCGATGGGGAGCAATGCACAGGCCTTGGAAGGACAACTCACAAACTTATAAGTTTGAGTTCCAATAGGGAGCACTCGGCCCTCCATCTTTCAGATGTAGATGGATTGAACAATAACAACAGCTAATATTACAGTGCTTAGAAAAGAGGAACCCGCTGATATTTTTACCAACAGGTCACCACTTCACTATACCCACTGAACGGCTCAGTACACATCCATACATCACACACACTGAAGACAAAATGGACCCTTTGGTTTTGTAAATGCTGGTTTTAAACAATTAATCGTGTATTCTTTATTGGCCTGCATTGCTTGCGTGGACTATGCACGGCAAGCTTTGCTTCGGGAGCAATGCTACTGAGATATCAGCCATGAAGTAGACAATTGTTTGCATTAAGTTTCAAACATACTGTGTCGAAAAACATGGTTATCCGACACCTGACATAGGCTGCATGGGCCTCTGGGATCAGTGAAGCGGGCTGTCCCTATGGTTTGACCGACAAACAAATAAAAAAAAAAAAAAAGCGTAGCATTTTGTTTAACAAAAGTCTTCACATACATCCATTTACAATGGGGGCGGATCCCAGAAGTGTTTATTTCCGTCTTTTTATTACACTGACAAAACGATACGATAAGTATGCCCATCATTTAACAACCCATTCTTTGGCGTTCTCTCACTGGGGAAGACAGCGTTATATGGGCATACATCGAATTAGAATTGTGTTAACACTTCTGTGAGCATCACAGACAAAGCATTTACTTCGGCGAACATGTGAACACGTTTCAATAACACAACCATTTAAAATCCAGTGCACAAAAGAGGCCCCTCAACCCTGGTTTCCTAAATCGATCAAGAGAGTACGTTATATTCCACACGAAAGGCAGGTGGTATGTTGTTTTCCATTCAGCTCTTGGGAGCTGTGCACGGCAAGCGTTCCCAAGATCAGGAAATGCTTCAGGCCGCTGCCGACACAAGCATTTTCCTCCCAGCTGGGACATGCACTTCCCTTCGTCCCATTTCCTCTTTCTCCCAGACCCTCCCAACATCCCGGTCTCCTTGCGCAACATCCGCGGGGTTTACACACCATTCCCTGCATGACACACACCCACACCATCAGCGGCGGCGGCCTGCGAGGACGGAGGGCACCGGTGGGATCGCTTGTCACAGCAAAGGAACTCAGGAGGGGGGGGGTGGGCATGGCTACAGACAGCACTGCGGAACGAGCATGCCATGGCCATTCTTGTAGCATCAATGCACTGCTATACACGCACAGAAGGAGCATAACCTGCCACCAATGAATGAAGGATGAACTTAGGGACTTACGTGCCACCCGAACCCATTATCTACTTATAGTATAAACGCTGCCAACCAAGTTCTATTTCGTTCTAAAAGACTTTCCCGAGAGGATGTGTGGTTAGCCCGACCACATTACCAAAGAATGGGGCAAAATGTTTTAAATGAAAACAAACGTCAGACACTGAACTGGAAATAAGATGACCGTATTCCTCCGTATCCCAACTCCCTTTTCCTCGCTCTGCATCCCCGGTCCCTGAGGATCAATACGTAGCCGCACCACCCCGTTGTTCATCCATAGCTCCAAGTGACAGCGTTTTGACGCCGCTCCCAGCACACTCCACTGTTGCCCCGCCCTGCCGGTTACCCCGCACACAGCACCATGGCCCCCTCTACCCCGGACTCACCATGAACTCACTGCAGAAGCTGTCCTCCCCGCTGGGCTCCCTCCTCTCCATGGCTCGCACCCGCTTAATGAAGCTTCGCAGGATCCCCGCCTGATCCATGCCGCCTCGCGCTACACACCCCCCCCACCCCGTCCCCAAGACACCACCAACCGCTCGTCAGGCTCCCATGCCACGACGTGCCCGGCAAACCATCCCTCCCCGGGGGCAGTTGTTTGCCCGGCTCTTGGTCCTACGCTCGGCAGCTGCTTTAGGGAAGGGAGGGGACTGGCCGGAACTGCTGGCGCCGAGCTCCCCAACGCCCACACCGAAACCGAAGACGGACTAAAAACGTAAAGCCCAATGCGCGAGTAAACACAGACGCAGGACTGGGAAAATTGTGCTCTCAGAGAAAGAGCACGCCTGCCACCGTGATGTCATCAAACCGTCATCATGCAACGGATACCCAAGGTGTACTGAGCCCCCTAAAGCCCAATTTTTTTGTTTGGCCTATTAGGGGGCGCTTTTAGCTGGCGCCACATATAAGCCAAACTATTGCATTGGAGTAAAAGCTAGGCAGGAGATAACCTCGGAAGAGGGACACAGTTGTTTGCATGTACCCACCCATTGACTGCCCTTGGCCATGATAATGCCTCTGGCCATTTCCACCCACGACCTGCCCCTCCCCGCCTTACACTCACCTTGTGGGATTTCTCTGAACACCAGCAGGCAGCAAGATCCAATTTCAGCATAACAGTGTTTTTTCTTAGCAGTCTGCTGAGAGTAAATGTCTTAATTCCAGTTTTAAATGGCTGTGGCGCTGCCCGATGACGGGCGCGCACGCGGCAGCGTGACGTTGCACGCCGTCGCGTGCAGTACAAATAAACGGGGCATTTCCCGGCCGCGTTAGAGCAACCGGGAAGCCCGAACCAAGACGGGCGTGTGCGCCTCAGTTCTTGGTGCCGGGGCTTGCAGTGATGCGCACGGGGGGCGCCAGTCACCCCCTACAGTGGCGACGAGTGGGGGAAACGATGCCCGGGCCCGGCGGTGATCATCGGAATAATTTTTCACCGAAACGAGGTCGGAGCAAAGACTTCGTTTCACGCCGCGGGTAGTGCGTTGCCCACGCGGCTGGCGGCCATTTTGTGCAACAGGCTGTCGGACTTCAAGATGCTCCGGTTTGGGCCCTGAAGCGACCCCAGGCCTAATTTTTGGAAATCCTGGTAGCTGACAGCTACATCTACACGAGGTTATGCCTGAGTAGTGTTTTGACTCAATTTTGGGTTTTCTACGTCGAGTGGACGCCAGGAGAAGGCCCATCTTGGCTGGGCCTGCATAACTCATTTGTCCTTTGGCACAATTTTTGGAACAGCTAAAGGCAGAGTGCCTTTTTCATCCCCTTCATCATCATCCTGGTGGCCCCACCAACCTTCATCCTCTTCATCGTCACAGAGGTGTGTTGCAAGTGACTGTATCCAGGGGTGGTCCATGCTGGGGGTCATTTTGGACTGGGTGTTTGAGTTGCGGCCCCTGGTCCACATTCTGGGGGTGCCTGTGTGCTCAAACTCATGAGTGATACCGAGGACCAGGACGGAGCACACGGTGCGGCGGCGCAGCAACATCCTCGTGCGCCAGTGGCCCCGCAGGGTCGACAGCCTCCAATGCAGCAACCAGCAGCACCAGTTGTGCAGCCTCTAGGTGGTCAGGCAGCGATTCCGGCTCTTCAACCCCCAATACAACCAGCTGCAGTACCTGTTGTTCAACAAGCCGCACCTGTCATGGCCCAGGTACGTGCACATGCTGCTCTGCAGCCCATCCCTGAATTCGATGTGTCGGGCCTGCCCTCCAGCTTGGGGCCCAGAAGGAGAAGGTGGGTGGACCGCCTGGACATGTACTTCAGGGCTGCACAGGTGGTTGATGACGACACCAGGCTGGCTACGATGTTATACTCCGCAGGGCCCTCTGTCCAGGAGACCTTTGAATCTCTGCCACAAGGGAATGGAACTTATGATCAAGCAAAGGCCGCCCTACAAGCGTACTTTCTGCCCCTTGCCAACGCGGACTATGAGCGGTTCGTGATGCTCTCTGCCAAACAAAAAGATGATGAGACCTTGGACACTTTTTATGGACGCCTGAGGTGTCTGTCGCTCGCCTGTGCCTGGGGTGATGCAGAGGACATGATCAGGACTATGCTTATCCAGGCGTGCTCATCAGGCAAGCTCAGGTGCCAGGTGCTGAGGGAGCCCGGGATAACGCTCCAGCGCATCCTTGAGCTAGGAAGGTGCCATGAGGTGTCGGAGGCGAGAGCTGCAAGAATGGAGGCTGGGTCGCGCCCCATCAAAACTGAAGAGGTCTGCGTGATGTGGCGAGGGGGAAGGGGTGCCAGGAGGTTTGGTGGCAGCACCCGAGACAGAGCCGGGAGGGCAGGCGATATTTGCCAAAAATGTGGGTATGACCTGCCCCACCCATCAGAATGCCCTGCAGCTGGAAAGACCTGTGGACGGTGCGGGCTGCCGGACCACTTCTCAAGGGTGTGTAGGGCGACTATGCCCGTATTGGTGCCAAGGGGCCAAGGCCGGACTAGTTCCCCTCGTCAAGGTCGGCCGTCCAACGTCGCTCAAGTGGACCAGAGCGAGGAGGAGGCCCAGGTGGAAGAGGCGGAGGAAGAAGACGAAGAGAACATATTCGTTGTCTCAAGTGTGGGGGTTCTAAGAAGCAGGAACCGACGACAACCAAGGTGCGTGGTTGAAGTGAACCAGTCTCCAGTCCCTGTCCTCGTGGACACAGGGGCGTCGGTAAACGTCATGGCCCGTGAACACTACAACGCCATGGATCAGCCGCCCAGGCTGGTCACACCCATGTCTCAAGTGTGGGGGTTCTAAGAAGCAGGAACCGACGACAACCAAGGTGCGTGGTTGAAGTGAACCAGTCTCCAGTCCCTGTCCTCGTGGACACAGGGGCGTCGGTAAACGTCATGGCCCGTGAACACTACAACGCCATGGATCAGCCGCCCAGGCTGGTCACACCCAAGGCCCGCATCTTTGCATTCGGTGGCGTGGAGCCCATCCCTCTGGACGGGGCATTCGTAGCAAAAGTAGAACACGATGGCTCTCACATCACAGCACGCTTCTACGTGACCCCAGTGAGTACGAACACTTTGTTAAGTTGTGCAGCGGCAGAAGCTCTCGGCATCATCAGTTTCGCGTACTCCGTCTACCTGGAGGACATTAATGACTTACTGGAGAAGCATGATGCTCTGTTTAAGGGGATCGGGCGGATGGCCGGGGAGCCAGTGCGGCTGCACATCGATGAGTCGGTACAGCCGATCGCCCTGAAACATCAGAGGGTACCATTCCACCTCCGTGAGCAGGTCGACAGGGAACTGGACAACCTCGTCGATCTAGACATCATAGAAAAGGTTGAGGGCCCGACTCCCTGGGTGTCCCCTATAGTGGTGGCAAGGAAGCTCAAACAACCGGGCGCAGTCAGGATCTGTGTGGACATGAGGATCCCCAACAAGGCCATCAAGAGGGAGAGGCACCTCACCCCGACGCTGGATGGCATCATTGCGGAGGTGCAGGGCGCTCGGTTCTTCTCAAAACTCGACCTCCGGGCCGGCTATCACCAGGTTGTCCTCCACCCCGAGTCGAGGCATATTACCACCTTCACCACACACCGGGGATTGTATCGCTATAAGAGGCTGAGCTTTGGGGTGTCCTCGGCGGCTGAAGTATTTCAGAACATCATTCGGGGTGCCCTAGCTGATCTCGAGGGCGTCCTGAACATAAGCGATG
Organism: Ambystoma mexicanum; assembly: GCF_040938575.1. Taxonomy (NCBI): domain Eukaryota; kingdom Metazoa; phylum Chordata; class Amphibia; order Caudata; family Ambystomatidae; genus Ambystoma; species Ambystoma mexicanum. Next base: position 80,362,171 of record NC_090936.1, read on the forward strand.
ACATTCTGGTGTTTGCAAGGATGGAGGTGGACCATCTGAGGCATTTGGCGAAGACATTTGAGAGGCTGCGGTCGTTGGGCCTCACCCTCCACAAGGAGAAGTGCGAGTTTCTACGCCCCTCCCTGGAGTTCTTTGGGTTTGTGTTCAAGGAGGGGGGGTGTCTCCTGACCCCAGGAAGGTACTGGACATACAGAAGGCACAACCACCGGAGTCTGTATCGGAGGTGCGAAGCTTCTTGGGCATGGTCACTTACTGTGGGCGGTTCATCAAGAACCTGGCATCCAGGTCTGAGCCTCTCAGGGCCCTGACAAGAAAAGACACCATCTGGAATTGGGGCCCACTGGAGCAGGCGGCTTTTGATGACATTATAGGTGCCCTTAGGGCCGAGGACACCATGTCGCTCTTTGATCCTGCATTACCGTCGGAGATCATTGTCGACGCCAGCCCATTTGGCCTGGGTGCTGTACTGACACAGATTGACCGTGACGGCGGCGTCCGGCCGGTTGCGTATGCCAGCAAAGCACTGTCTGACGCAGAACAACGATACTCGCAGATTGAGCGCGAGGCGCTGGCGGTGCTGTGGGGATGCCGCCACTTCCGGCTCTATGTACTCGGACGCCCGGTGACGGTGGTAACTGACCACAAACCGCTGCTGCCCATCCTAGCGGGGTCATCTTGCCGCCAGCAAGCATTGAGAGGTGGATGCTGGCTCTTTTGGAGTATGCTGTGACTCTGGTATATCGACCGGGGGCGAATAACGCAGCTGACTACCTCTCCAGACACCCCGGGGTGCCAGGAGGAGGGAACCGAGACACCTGTGAAGAAGAAGCTGAGGAGCATGTCCGAGTCGTAGTGGAAGCAGCCACGCCGAATGCCATGCCTCTTCAGGAGCTGGAGACTGCGGCGGCACAGGATGAGTGTTTTAAAATTCTGAGGCAGTCCATGCAGCAAGGCTCCTGGAAGTCAGCGCTCGATGCCCTGGCGGGGCGCACTCAGGAGGCCCGGACTGGGCTGGAGCAACTATGGAAGGTCCGTGAAGAACTGTCATTCTCAACATCTGGCCTTTTACTTCGGGGTGATCGGATTGTAGTTCCCCAGTCAAAGGTGGGCGAGGGGATTGCACTGGCGCACCGGGGTCATCAAGGGGCCGCCAAGACCAAGGCCCGCCTCCGGATGAAGGTATGGTTCCCCGAGTTGGAACGCAAGATGGATGACTTTGTGGCGGCCTGTGTCTGGTGCCAGGCAGCATCGCCTGTACAGCGGGAGCCAGTCATAGAGGTAATGCCGAGGGGGACCCATCCGTGGGAAGTAGTTCATGCGGACTTCGGGTCCACCACCATGGGCATCCACTTCCTGGTCCTGGTTGACGAGTACTCCAGGTATCCCGAGGTGGAGTTTGTGGAGTCCGTGGCGTTTGAGCACGTGGTTGTGGCTGTAGAAAAAGTGTTTGCGGCTCATGGGTTTCCACACACGCTGTGCTCGGACAATGGTGCGCCATTCCAGAGCGAACGGTTTGCAGAACTAATGGTAAGCTGTGGGGTGGTGCACCGGAAGATCACACCTCTCTGGCCTCGAGCAAATGGGGAAGCAAAGCGTTTGATGAGGACTCTCAATAAGACCTTTAGGATCGCCCAAGGACAGGGGCAGTCCCTACAGAGAGCCTTTTACCAATTCTTGAGGGTATACCGCACCACGCCCCATGCGTCCACGGGGGTGGCCCCGGCGGAGGCGCTGTTCAGGAGATGTCCTCGAGGATTGCTGCCAGAGGTAGGAGAAAGAGAACCTGCGGTGATCGATAACCAACAAGTCGAAATGGACCGGCGAGTGAGAATTGAGCAAGAGAACGTGCGGAGGGGGCTTCGCCCACAACAGCTGGAGCCGGGCGATGAGGTCCTCATTCGCAATCGACATCCGCATGGAAAGCTCTCCCTGCCGTACGAGCCTGAGCCACTGGACGTTGTGGCGGTCCGGGGCTCCATGGTAACTGCATCAGATGGCCAGTCGGAAGTGACTCGCAATGTAAGCTTCTTCAAAAAGCTTAGGGATCCCAGAACTGACCCACCTCCTGATCCGGACCTGGGAGAGGTCCCTGAGGATGAGGGAGAACCACCCTGCATGCCGGAGTCCCCAGCCCGGGGCCCGTCGGTGGACAGATCACCCGTGCCGGAGGCGAGCCGGAGGTACCCCCAGAGGGCTGGGCGAGGGAAACCTGCTCGCCTCACTGATTACGTGTTGGGACAGTTGGCTGATGATCCGAAGGGTGAGAACTGTTAGCTAAGGGGACCCGGGTGGATACTAATAAAGGGGTGTTCATGGCATAGGGGTTTGTGACTGGTTCAGTTTGCAGTGTTGTTTGATTTGCAGTGTATAGTTGAATTGTGCTCGTTGGTTCTCCCCGAAAAAGGAGGAGTGTGGCGCTGCCCGATGACGGGCGCGCATGCGGCGGCGTGACATTGCACGCCGTCGCGTGCAGTACAAATAAACGGGGCGTTTCCCGGCTGCGTTAGAGCGACCGGGAAGCCCGAACCAAGACGGACGTGTGCGCCTCAGTTCTTGGTGCCGGGGCTTGCAGTGATGCGCACGGGGGGCGCCAGTCATCCCCAACAATAGCTACTAGTGTAATTGAAATGTCTTAACCAAGTGGGCCATTCACTGAAGTCTTGTTGAAATCAAGTGGTAGTAGATAGGCATTTGCCAGGTACGAACATCATATACATTTATGCCAACCCTCTCGATTTAGGCAAGAGTTTCCAGCTTTTTCAATTACAAATATTGCTGTTTTTCACTTTCTTAACGCTGTGGAATGGTTACTCTCCAACTCTGAACAAATACGAGGTAACCCAGAGTTCATTATTGAACTACTTAAACTCATCTTACATAATAGCTACTTTCGATTCCAAAATACCTTCTACAATCAAATATCCGGCACATCCATGGGCTCTGCTATGGCACCTGTCTATGCAAACTCCTTTATGTATAGATTTGAAACAGAACACATCTTAGATAATCAAATATGGTCATGTAAGATCATACTGTGGAAACGATTCATAGACGATATATTTGGAATCTGGTGCGGCACAAGAACTGAATTGGACGAGTTTTTACTCTACATGAACACAGTACACCCAAAAATCAAATTCACGATGGACGTTGGAGAACCAGACCTCCACTTTTTAGATGTCAGCTTGAAGATCTATGAAGGAAAGGTAGTGACCACCATTTATCACAAACCCACAGATACCAATAATCTCCTACACTTTACCAGCTTTCACCCGAAACCCATGCTAAAAAGTCTCCCTTACAGTCAGATATTGAGACTAAAAAGAATCATATCAGACCCAGCTGGCCTTGACATTGAATGCACTCAACTAATTGAGCGATTTGAGAAACGAGGATATCCTCAGGACATTCTACAAGAAGCCAACGATAGATCGAACCATCTAACACAGAAAGACCTGTTAGAACTAATTCTACTCCATTGATGTATATTTCCAAATATTCACGTCAAAGTTTCCAGATTGGCAAATCTATAAGAAAGCACTGGTCTTTACTACAAAGTGATGAACACCTGAAAGAACTCTTCCCAAGAGTACCAATGATGGCATTTAGAAGGGGCCACAACCTTAGGGATAGACTCGTGAAAGCTGAAAGACCAAATAAGGATAAACAGATGCTTTTACAGACTAAAAAAATTGGCACTTTTCCATGTCTTAATTGTACCAACTGCAACAATGTAATTAAGGGTAATACCATCTCTCACCCATCAACAGGCAAAAAGATAAAGATCAGAAGCTTTGCCACCTGTATAACAGCAGGCGTCATATACGCTCTGAAATGCCCTTGTGGCAAATTATACATTGGACAGACTACGAGGTCTTTGAAAGAACGAATATCAGAGCACAAGTCCACCATCCGGTGCCAAAACCAGAAATCACCAGTAGCCAGACATTTTATGGAAGCAAAACATAACATCAGTCAATTAAGATTCCAGGTCGTTGAAGTTGTAAGCAAACCACAGCGAGGTGGCAACTACATAAGACTATTGGCACAAAGAGAAAAATATTGGATATACCTTTTAGACACCAAATACCCAAGGGGTCTCAATGAGGAGACATCCTTGAACTGCTTCATTTAGATACTTTTTACTTTTTAGATATTTCTGTCCTGTAGACCCTGCACTCTCTACCATGCACCAATAATTCACTATGCTTTTGGATATGGGAAGGCAGCAACGTCCCCACAACTGACTGTCTAGTGAATGGGATAATTAATATCACAAGGGCACCCTATTGAAATAACTAGACATTTGATAGATCAGCAGCACTAATCAAGTGGTCATAGCCATTGAAGAACAGTCTTCACGCCACGGTACATATTATGCATATTTTAATGCATTGTTGCATGCTAGGACTTAGTATTGTTAGTCCTAGTTCATGATGGAATTTACAGCAATGTACATTCGCCACTTGTAATATTGAACAAGTAAACAGTGTGCATAACCAAGAATGTGAGGACATCTGGTACCATGTATCAGATTGTCCAGCAAATTAGATAAAGGGATGTAAATGGACATATTGTGATGTTTGGATACACTCGAACGATACAGAAGTGCCATACGCATAAGTAGCACCACGTGTAGAAAATGTTTGGTAAAATAACTTTGTTTTTCGACCGCTGCTGTTATCATCATATTGTTCAAACTTATGCTACTCTTAATAGAATTTTGATTATGTTGTCAGAAGATGACTTGCAGAATTTTACACACGTAACCACCTTTACTAACAGGGTCCTTTTACATAGCTAAAGATGGCCGCCACATTTCTCGAACATCGGGTTAGTCCATTGTTGATTTCTACCCCCAGAATCTAGCCCGCCAAATACTAGGCTGTTTGAACACGGTCCCTCGTTTCCATGGGCACCGTGCAAACAACGAGCAGAGAGAAGCACAACTGGATGTACATAGAGGCTGTACAGGTACGCGCTATGTATAGAATACTGTACACGTTTTTGACCGTGTGATCAATGATCCATATGATCTTGAATACTCACTAGCACCACACTGTCCTCCACAGAAAGCATTTGCACTTACGAGCTCCCAGATCTATCTGCACCCGTTCTTCCTGCAACGTTAGATGCAACACAGAGGAATCCTGCACGTCCGCCGTACATTGAACCCTGCCGCAACATACCCGCGTGCTCTACCGCACAAATTATAGCAGGTATATGGTCATTTCCTCACTAACGAACGCATTATTGTACTTGTGAATAGATATTTAGTCACACACAGTGACCCGTACATTAACATTGCTATCCACAGAGATTACCGGAAGTATTGAAGTACCTTTCTGTACCAAGAAAACACCTAAATCGAGGTCTTGGCACTGCAAGCATGTCCACTTGGACTTATTTTTCGCCATAGATGGCTTTTCTGCTACAACATTAAACCTCAATAGGTTAGTACTTTTTTTATTAAAATATCCTCTTTGTGAAAAAAAACCCTTCTTTGGTGTGTAGTTTGTATTTACCATGCTTAACAGTAAACCTACACTGGTTGAATATGCCCTTAAAATCGAATATGTTTCATTTGTTGAATTGAATTTTAGAAGCCTTCATTATAGCTTCCATTTTTAGATTACTATTGATATTCTATTTGGTTGGATTCCCATTAGAGGTGCACGGGATTATACTAGACAGTGTTTTGAATTTTTAAAAAACATGGCCAGATAGTTACTCTGGTCAAACTAAATTGAATGTTTGCACTGTTTAGCACACTACATGTAGATACTTAATTTGAATGAAGTAATGCTGCTTGTTGTTTATTTGGTTGACAAACTTACAAGTATACCTTCTGTTGATTTTTTCCCTAAATGCATTTTGACTAGACAGTAGATCCACAGAGGCTTCTGAAGAAGAGGTATCACCTCGAAACGCGTCAAGCCATTGAGAGTGGAATTTCCATCACCTTTTGATTATGTTGACATTATAATGTTGTTATGCAATTTCTCCTGTCTTCACTACATTTTTATGTATAAATAAATAGGTGCTCACTTCATCCCTGTACACCTAAAATACAAAAACCATTGTTCCTCTGTTTGATGTTATACATTTTGTCGAATCAATTCTCTAAAGAGTGCTTAAAAACGAATATTGCTAACTATATCCTTAAGAATCTACGCCCTTGTTGCGTAGTCCAAGAGTGTGCAGGGGACGGGAGGACTCGAACTTTGGGTCCTCTTAGCTTGCTCTTATTTGCTATAGGGTTTTTGTGCCAAAACCCTCTTTTCCTCCTCTGCACCTCATAAAAGTATTGACACCACTCCTTGTGGTTTTCAAAATAATATTTTCAAACATCTCCTCTATTTGGGTGTGCACTCACTCCACCACTATACCTTGTTTTTCACTTTCTCCCACCTAAAATAATTTTAAGCTCAATGCAATCCTATGGAAAAATTAATTTCTCCCGCTTTCTGTTTCAGAATCTCCATCCCAGGTGCTCCCGAATGTTAGCATGTTGTAGTGGCCTTGATGTCGGGGGCCCTACGTGCCAGCACCTCGCTGCGAGGCAATAACGACAGACACAGAGTTCATCACAGAACACCCTTCTTTATTCTCGTGTTGTCTCCAACTAAACTTACCCCACCCTCCCATGTCACTTCCCACCCAGCCTCCCCCCTCCCAACTGCCCTGGAATAACTGTGTCAACATGACATCCCCACCCCCCAATTTAAACAGTTACCCAACAGGGGTGATGAACAAACAGGAACACTGTTCGCTAGGCCATTTCCTCAGTGATGCAGCAAGGCTTATTCCTGGCTCTCTGGGGTAGAGAGCTGAAACTGGCCCTGAATCCCTCACCCTGGTCCTCCTGGCCGGACGCTTCTGAGTCCTCTTGGTCTCCTTGATAAGGATCATAGGAAACATAGTCATCTTGAAATATGAGGAATTACGAGTGGTCAGTCCCTTGCCCCTTGGGCCGTGATCATGGAGCCCTTCTTTTCCAGGATGATCAGAGGTTCCTCCTGGAAAGCTTCAGTGTTCTTGTGTGTGTGTGGTTGTCTTACGGCGACTACGTCCCCTACCTCAAAGTGGGGACCTCGAGCATTACGGCGACCATCCGCATACACCTTCATGCAATCTTTCGCAGCCAGATCTCGTTATCTCATTTCAGCGTCCAGTGTTGATCAGTCTTCAGGGAGATTGCCCTGCTGTAGCCGAGTCCGGATGTCTCTTCCGAACATTACCTCCACTGGGGTTTTCCTGGTGGAACTGGGTTTTCCCTGGGGAACTGTGGAGTGTGCTTCGATAATCCCCCAGCAGTTGGTGGAGCACTTGTTCATACGGTTGTCCCATGAGTCGCGGTACCTGTAGTGCTCTCTTCAGATTGGCCATGAACAGTTCCATCATACCATTGGCCTGGGGCCATAACGGTGTGACCTTGTGATAGTGAAACCTCATGTATTCAGTGAACTTTGCGAAGCTGTGTCAGTTGAACGGAGGCCCGTTGTGTCTCTTCATTTTCCGGGGAACACCGTAAACCGTGAAGATGCAATCCAACACCGGAATGACGTGGTGGGCTGCGGTCGACGATATGATTTGAGCTTCGGGATATCTAGAATACTCATCCATGACGGCCAATACATATCTCCCCCCTTCAACAGGACCGAATATGCCCATATGCCCTTCAGCAATTCGGACATTCTCAATGACTCTGGATGCCAATTTGGCACGAGGAGGCAACATGTGGGGCACTAATTCAGGAGCTCCTCTACCATGGTGTCTAGCTGTGTAAAACCCACCGCAGCATGCGCTTTATGGAGAACACTCCTCGTGAGCAAGCTCTGCCATCTTCCGTTTTAGAGATGTTGGAATCACCACTTTGTGTCCCTTTTATAAGAGGTTGTCTTCTGAGAGCGTCAGATCCTCTTTCACTTGTACAGCTGGTCCATCTCCTGCCGTACTTCCTCCGATGCTAGGCGACCGCATTTTTTGGCTCTCCTCCATTGACCCGACTTGAGCCCCTCCCACAGTATTTGGCATGCCTGGTCCAGCTCCACTTCATGCGCCGGGTGGGTTGCTTCAATGCCCTCGGGTATGGCTTGCTGGATCAGGTACCAGAGGTATCGGTCCGCCACCGATGGTTCAGGGGTACACCCTGTTCTTGGATGTCTGGATAAAAAGTCAGCGGGGTTCTCTTCCTTCCCTGGTCTATGTAGGATTTTGAACTAATAGTCCTGCAGCCAGAGCTCCCACCTTGCGATGCGGGGTGGCATCTTGGCCTGTGGGTTGCTATAGAGAAACAGGAGAGCTTGATGGTCCGTCACTACTCGAAATGGCTTGCCGTAAAGGAACAGGTGTAAATGTTCACAAGCCCACACCACTGCAAGACTCTCCTTTTCCGCCTGGGAATAAGCCGGCTCAGTGGCTGAGAGGCTCCTGCTAGCATATGCAACAATGTGGTTCTACGTCGGGTCTTTCAAGTCAATCCGGGCCAAGATGGCGCCCAGTCCCACAGGACTTGTGTCAACTGTTACTTCTGTTTTCCGGTCTGAATCATAGTAGGACATGTTATCAGCTCGCACCACCCTTTCCCGAATGATCTCGAAGGCATGTTGGCACCCCTCCGACTAGTTGAAGACTGCGTTCTGTTTGGTCAACGCTCTAAGGGGTTCGCTGACCGTGGCAAAGTTCTTAATGTACCTCGTGCAGTAACTGGCGAGGCTCAGGAACGACCTAAGTTCCGAGACATTGGTTGGGGTTGGTATTTCATTGAGCGCGACAACCTTATCAGGATCAGGCGTCATGCCATTTTCTGAGAATACATGGCCGAAGAAACATACTGTGCCTTTCCTGAACTCACATTTTTCATGGTTGACGGTAAGATTTGCAGCCTCCAGAGCCATATACACCTTGGCTAGCGTCTCATCTTGTCTCCCCACATCAGTCCTGAACATCAGGATGTCGTCCCTATAGTTTATACAGTTCGGGATGTGTTTTATTACATTGTGGACTTCCGCCTGAAATATCTCTGCTGCCAAGGAGACCCCAAATCTTAATCTTGTATACCTGTACAGCCCCAGGTATGTAACGAAAGTCGTGATGTTGCAGCTCTCGTGACTTAGTACCAACTGGTGGTAGCCCTTTTTCAGGTCCAGTTTTGAGAAGACCCTGGCCCCGTTTAGTAAATGTATCATTTTGGTGATATGAGGTGCCATGTGTCTTTCCCTCTGAATGGCTTGGTTGGGTCTCTTCATGTCGACGCACAGTCTAATTGCATCAGAGCCTTTCTTTGGCACCAGAAGAGTGGGTGAAACCCACGTGGTGGTGCCCGTGGCGGGGTGTATGATGTCCTGTTGTAAGAGCTTATGTAGCTCATCTTCCACTTTCTTTGGATATTCACTGGTATGCCCCTGTAATGTTGGGCTATGGGGCGCACAGTTTCATCGATGTGCAGCTTCACCTGCCTGTTTCTCAGTTTTACAATGCCTTTGAATAGGTTGGGGTACAGGTCTTTTATCATGGTTACTGGATCTACGTATTTGTGCACCATGATCTTGTAGAGTACATGTATTGGGCCCATCTTGATGGCCGCCTTCACGCTGAGTATGCAGCCGCTCTCGCTCTCTGTAGCCAGCACGTGTATCAACACTCTTTTCTCTTGCACCTTGTAGTGGCACAATCCCTCGAATTGTCCTATATACTTGAGGGGTGTTGTGGCTCCGCATGCATAGATGTCTACAGTCGAAAGGATTTGCTTTGGACTTTGTGGTAGTTCTTTAAACATTTTCTCACTGACTACATTCACCGTAGCCCCGCTGTCAATGAGAAATTCAGTGGGTCTTTCGTTCAATTTTATGATCAGTGTTGGGCTGTGCTCGGTGGCTACCGGGTTGCCCAATGTGTACATGTATGCTTTTCTTCGTTCACTCCCAGACAAGCTAACTTCGGATTCCGACAGAGATTGTTCCACCAAATAGCGCAGGTGGAGTCTGGATCTGTGTTCTGGTCTTTACCAAGTGACGTATCTCCACCTTTCCCTTCTCTCTCTCCCATGTCTCTCGTCCCCGGATTCCCGCTCTTTCGGTTCAGGGTCATTGGGTCTCGGCAGGGGATGTGACATTGTCCCCGATGGTTGCGATGTTGAGGAAAGAGACCTGGGTTTGTATCTTGGGAATGACTCTCTGCCTCTCTCTCTCTCTCTCCCTTTTTCTCTGGATAGTCTACATACCGCTTTAAAATGTCCCTCTTCGCCATAAATGGCGCATCGCTGGCCGGTGGCGGGGCATGTTCCTTCATGTGGGTACTCAAATCCACATTTGAAGTAGAATGGCTCCTCTTATTTTTTTTTTAAACATGTTTATTTTAAACAGGCAGGTTATGACAATACAAAGCTTAATCACTTGCGACATGAAGCATAAAGCAATACCACTTAACGCTCTTTCCACCCACCCTCAGGTTTTAAGTTTCATCTTCCTGCCCCCGCTGGGGATCTCCATCTTGAACAGTTCTCCTGGCCAGTTGGGGCTTGAATGTCAGGGCCGGGAACCTTTGGTCAAAGTCCAAAACCGGACCCCAGATGTTGTGAAAGCGATGTAGAATGCCTGTCCCGGCAGCCGTCACCTTCTCAGCGATCAAGATGTCCCAGACCTTCATCCACCAGAAAGGCATGAGCGGGCCTTCCGTCATTTTCAAGGTGCGGGCTATCACGTTCCTGCCCGCCAGTAAGCATTGGGATAATAGTTTGGCCTTAGGACCAGACCTTGGGTAGATCCCGGGGATCGGCACTCCAAGGAGAATAGGTTCGGGGTCCAAGGGCAGTCGCACCTGAGTGATGTTCGCTATCGTCACTATGCATTGTTTCCAAAAGGCTTGAGCCTTGGGGCAGGACCACCACATGTGGAAGAAGGAGCCTATTTGGCCTCATTGTCTCCAGCATTGCGGGTCGAGTGTGTGGTTCATGTGATGAAGTCTTAAGGGAGGGTAGTACCAACGGAGGAGGATCTTGTAGGCGCATTCTCTGTTTGTGATGCAGGATGAGGAGGTGTGAGCCCGGGACCAGATGTCAACCCACTGTTGGTCTTCAATCGGACGGCCCAGGTCCGCTTCCCATAGGGCCATATACCGAGTCTTGGAGGTTAAGAAATCCGTTTGGAGGCGTTTATATAGAGTGGAGATTCTCCCTCGGGGCGGGAGCTTATTAAGGGTCAATTCGATGGCTGTGGGGGGACGGATAGCTGCCTGGCGAGTCTGTGGGTGGGTGCACCAGTGGCGCAGCTGGGTATATGTGAATCTATCCTGTTCCTGGATCCTAAAGAGTTCTTTACATCGCTCAAAGGTGCAGGGTTGGCCGCCTTCAAAGAGTTGTTCCAGGGTCTCCAGGCCTCCTGCAATCCAGGACTTAAAATTCTGGGCAGACAGACCAGGTGAAAAGGTCGGGTTCATAAACACCGGGAGGAGGGGGCTGAGCCCCGTCGGGATCCTCTTCTGTTTCAACGTCTTGTCCCATACAGAAATGGTGTGTTTGGTGGTCGCCAGAAGATTCCGCCACCGTCGCCGTTCCGGAGGGGGGATATGTGGGAGAAAGCGTAGTGGGAGGGGTAGATGCGCCTGTTCGAGGTCCACCCATCTAGGGCCGTTGGTAAGGATTTGCCACGATTGGATACAGGACAGCTGAGCCGCTATTTGGTATTTCTGTAGGTCTGGGACCCCGAGGCCGCCGAGTTTCGCGCTACCCAGCATCGTGGATTTAGGGATTCTGGGTTTTTTCCCCCTCCAAATAAACTGCAGTATCTTCTTCTGTAGGTGTTGAAGGGCTGGCGCCGGAACCGGCACCGGGAGTGAGGAGCAAGCATACAGAAATCTCGGTAGTAAGTTCATTTTACAGGCTGTAATACGGCCCATCAGCGATATCTCTTGTGCCGCCCAACGCTTTAAATCTGCCTCCAAGTTTGTAAATAGTGGGGGGAAGTTAGCCCGAAAGACCTTGCTTGGGTTGGCCGGGATCTGGACTCCTAAGTAGTTGATTCCCCTGCTCGTCCATTGTATTGGGCACAGAGGGATTAGGGCTTCTCGGTCTTCCCGGGTCAGACCCACTCCCATGGCAGCTGATTTCCGGAAGTTGATGGCAAAGTCCGTGACCCCTTCCATAGCTCGCTATCTCAGCCAGGGCTTGAGGGAGGGAGGAACAAGGCTTCATGATAGTCAGGAGGACATGGTCTGCATAGAGGGCCAGCTTGTGGTGTGCAGTGCCTGATTGGAATCCTTCGATAGCAGGGTTCAACCTGATCCGTTGGGCAAACGGTTCCATGATTAGTGCAAAGAGGAGCGGCGACAGCGGGCACCCCTGTCTGGTTCCGCAGGTTAGGCTGATAGGGGAGGAAAGGGTGCCATTAACTCTGAGAAGGGTTTGGAAGCTTTGTAGTTTGCCAGCGCCATAGTGCAGAATTCCGGGCCAAATCCAAAGGCCTCAAGGGTGAGCCTCATAAAAGTCCAATCCACTTTGTCGAACGCCTTGGTTGCGTCCAGGGCCAGGAGCACCAGCTCCCGGGAGTCTCGGCAGGCAAGTTCCACCAGGTCTAAGGCCCTCCGGATGTTGTTGGCCGTGGAGCGGTGTCTGAGAAAGCCACTCTGATCCACACTGATTATCTCCGGCAAGAACTGAGATAGTCGTGTTGCTAAGATTTTAGAGTATATATTAGCATCTATGTTGAGCAAGGCGATGGGTCTATATGACGCAGGGTTCTTCGGATCGCTTCCAGGTTTAGGTAGTAAGACCGTAATTGACTCCTGCATGGACGGGGTTATAGTGCCCGTGGTCCTGAACGAATTAAACAGCTGTACCAGAGGCGCTAATTATTGGGGTTTGAAAATCTTGTAAAACCTGGTTGTATATCCATCAGGGCTGGGGGCCCGGAATTTAAGGGCTTTTATTGCCTCGTCCACTTCCTCGTCGGAAATCGGCGCCTCCAGAGAGTCACGGGCTGTTCTTTTTAGCTGGGGAAGCGCTGCACTCCGTAGGTATTCCCTCTGTTCCTTCATGTCCCGTACCGGAGCGGTCATCACCTGGGTCAGGTGGGCTGTTGCGAGCTGTAGTTTGTCCTGGTCAGCGTAATGGACCTTGCCTTGTTGGTCTCGCAGGCCCACAATCGTGTTATTCCTCTTCGCCTTGGCAAGTTTGGCCACCAGTAACTTATTCGCTTTGTTGTTCATAGCATAATAAAACTGTTTAGTTTTTGCCATTTGGTGGGCAGTGTGTTTGGCGTAGTGGGCCTTGATCTTTTTTTGCACTATCTGGATGGCCTGCTGAGTTTTAGGGGTCCAACCCTTCTCCTTATGGGTCCTTTCTGCTTTTTTAAGTTCTTCCTCAAGACCCTGGCGAGTTTGTCGTTTATGCCTGTGATAGGCCGCTCCTTGCGCAATCAGTTCTCCCTGCACTACTGCCTTCATTGCGTCCCAATTGTTGGCGGTGGAGGTGTCTTCGCTGGGGTTCTCCTTAAAAAAGTTGGTGATCGTGGTTGCGATCGCGTCTCTGAGTGGCATCTGGTTAAAAATCGGATCATATAGTGTCCATCTGCGCTGTTGGGGGTTAGACGGCTCCTGCACTCGGATTTCTAGGGTCACCGGGGCGTGATCAGACAAGATTCTGGAGCCGATTGTCACATTGTTGGTGAATGTGAAGATTTGCGGGGATACTAGGAGAAGATCTATCCTGGAGAAGGTTCTGTGGACATAAGAATAAAAGGAAAAGTCTCTTTCGGATGGGTGGAGTACCCTCCATGAGTCCACCACCCCCAAAGTTCTGAATAGTTGCAGGAGAGCCAGGGCTATAGTGAGGTCTCCGGCACTGGGCGGGTGCGACTTGTCTTTCGTGGGGTCCGGGACCCCATTGAAGTCCCTACCAATCACTATCTGGCCCTCCAGAAAAGGAGAGAGGGTCGTACTCAGGGACTCATAGAACAGCGCCTGGCCTGAGTTGGGTGCGTATACAGAGATTATAGAGTAGAGTTGTCCCAGCAGCAGGCATTTCACCGCCATGTACCGCCCCGCCGGGCAGCTTATGGAGTCTAGAATTTGAGCGTTCAGTCCCCTCCCAAATAGGATTGCCGTGCCACCCCTCTTGGCGTTCCCAGATGCAAAGAGTTGCTTCGGGAAGTTTCGGGAGCATAGGCGGCTGTGGTCTGCCGGCAGCAGATGGGTTTCCTGTAGCATAGCTACTGCTGCATCATCATTCTGAAGCTTCTGTAGGATGGACTTGCGTTTGGCGGGTGAATTCAGTCCCCTGACATTCAGGAAGACAAACCTCAAAGTCCGATGTTCCGGGGCTAGTTCCGGGGCTGCTGACAAGTCCTGGGGGAGAGGGGAGACGCAAAGGGATCAGCCATCATGTCGCGGAGTGTATGGCCATTCATTAACCTGCCTATGGGGTTTTTGCTTGGGCCGCCAACAGGAGGGCCGAGTTTTAACTGGGGGTGGCGGACCTTTTGTAGGTCTAGAGCCTCCCCTAGCCAACGGGGCCACAGAACAGTATGTAGCCAACATGGCTAACCTTACAGGTAGTCTCAGTGGATCGTTCCAAGGACTCATAGGCGGACTGTACCTTGGAACCGGGCATGGGCCCTGGAATAATGCCCGCTGCTTTAGGGATGGAGCTCATCTGTGTTCCTGTGGGTGCTGATCGGACTCATGGTGCTGGACTGACGAGCCGGGACGGAAAGTGGTGGCTCCATCATGGGACCACATCCGGCTACTTCCTCCTCTGGAATCTGGGAACCCTCGACCAGGAATTTTGTGTGGGGTTAGGGGAGGCCACAGGTCTGAGTCAGCCGTTGCCTCGGAGGGTGGGGGAGGCGAAGGCCTGAAAGCATCTGGGCGCAGGATGTTTTCAGCATCTTCCAGGTGGCTAATTTTCCTTAGTGAGCCCTTGTAGGAAAGAGCCATCTGTAGCAGATTTTTTGAGCTTGAAGAAGAGTGGTTAGTGGGCAGAGGGCTGGCCTCTTTTGGAGAGTAAGAGGGGAAAGATCCTGAAAGATCTGGAGGGAGGTCCCTTGGAATGTAATTTCATCTTTGGAACGGCTTATCGCCGAGATGGCTTCCTTCGTGGTAAAGAAGTGCACCCTAGTGATGACGTCAGGGGGGCCATCTGACTCCACTCCGCGACGGGGGTCCAGCCTGTGGGTGCGATCTAGGAGAAGCTGTGAGTCTTCAAGGTCAGGGAGGAGAGACTGAAAGAAGTGGCCCACTTATTCAGCCAACCCCTTGTCTGGGATCGAAGTAGGAACCCCCCGAATACGGAGGTTGTTGCGCCGGGCCCTATTTTCCAGGTCTTCCTGCTTGTATTCTAGGATGTTGTACTTGTCTTGCAGAAGTCTAATTGAGCGTTGGACCTCAGTTAGGGCGGAGGCATGATCTTGGATATGGTCCTCAACAACTCCCACTCTTTGTTCAACCTCCGAGACCCTTTTATCCGTACTCTCCAGCTTAGTAGTAAGTTCCGTCATACAAGAGCGGAATTCTGATTTGATATCCGCCATGAATTCACGTATATCTTCTTTGGTCGCCAGAAGTCCCTTGTTGTCTAGGGATTCCCGTGAAATAGAGGAGCAGGGGTCCTGTTTCCTAGCTTTGTCGGATGAGATCAGCAGTGTTGCTATGTCCGAGGACTTGGTGGTCTTCTGTTGCTTGGTCATTGCGCTGGTTGTCGGCGGCGGGTCAGTGGCCGCCGGGAGCACTGTAGCGGTGAAGGAGAGTTGCTACGAAAGCCGCTCAGGGGCCCCCAGAGCCCTGCGAGAGGCTAGGGAGCGCTACCCATGCGGGTTATAGACCTTATCCGCGGGAAGCAGGGTCGTGGGCCAGGGCGCCCCAGGAAAGGCTCAGGGAGAAGAGCATGCGGGCTAAGCCTACCTTTAATTCGGATTTGGGTCCCCCGGGGGACGGAGTGGGGCCCCCAGTCGGGCGCTGGTTGTAGACTCAAGGAGGCGGTGAGGTGTAATGAAGTGCTCTCCAGGGGCTCCTGCTGAAGGCTCCCGCCGCCAACCGTTGCATGGGGGGAGGGTCTCCTGTCCCCGCTCCAAGGAATTGAGTCACTTTAAGGGCCATTGCAAATGTCTATAGACCGGAAGGTAGGCCCCACCGGGCACTCAGAGGAGCCCTTCAATCCACGGGCATGTAGCTGTAAAGCGGCGTGGGCTGGGGCGCCCCAGGAGGAAAAGGGAGGAGAGGGGGCACAAAACGGGGGCCAGGCAAGGAGATCACGCCGCAGGGGAATCCCCCGCCAATCCTCGATGCATGTTGCGCTCCACGTCGGTCCTAGGAGAGCCTGGGCCGCGCCCCCGCAGGCAGACGGAAACAGTCCACGCTTCTTGCCTGGATGTCTGGATGCTCGTCCGTCCCCTCCGGCCTGTGTGTTACGGAGAGGCTCGCCTCCAACTCCCGGCTGCGTACGCGTTCATATGTGCGCCCGCCATCTTGAATTCCTTGGGCGGCAGGGGGGGGGGCGGGATTCAGGCAGTGAGTACGGACACAGTGCTCCTTCTCCCGGCTTTCATCTTTGAGCTGCTAGTGCCCCATCGGTTCCGATCCACATAGCTGGCGTTGGTGGATCGTTTAAGCCACAGGAACTGCACGAATTTAGCAATAGCAGCGGGCAGTCCACAGGCGGCTTTAGAGGAGCGACTGCATCGCGTCGGCTCCAAGCCACGCCCCCCAGAAGGGCTCCTCTTGTCTCCTCTCATGCTGTAGCCGATGCACTGCGTCAGCCGGTGCAGTGGTGTTATAGCTTTCTACTTGCAAGTCCACTGCCCTTTCTGCCCTTGCAAGCATCAGTATTTCGTCCAAAATGCGAGCTTTCTGCAGCAATTTCCACCTGAAAGTCTGAGACTCACACCCTGCGATGATATGAGACCGCAGTGCCTCCGTGTTGAAGTAGTTTGCGAAGTCGCAATGCTTCATTTTAATTCTCAGTCTCATGACGTAGGCGTCCATGGTCTCAACTTTTGCCTGTTTGGTGCTGTGGAATAAGTGGCGCTCATAGTCCACGTTGGTGTGCGAGGTGAAATATGCTGATGAAGCCCCTTTTAAATGCTGAATGGAGTCGATTGTTGTCGCAGGCATCTCATCAATAATGTCATGTGTGGCCGGCCCTACCGCAAGCTTGAGAAGACACTTTTGCCCATCCTCATCAATGGGCCCTGTGGCCCCCATATACAGTTCTAAGTCCCATATCCATCTGGCCCAACTCGGCACAGTGACGGTTGATTCTGATTATTGTTGTTACTACCAAAGCTCTGTTTGTTTGTATCCGCTTCCTAACGTTTCCTGAGTATTATATCCTGACGACTCTGCATTGTTCCACAGACTTCTGGCTCAGCCCATTGTCTATGTTTGCTACTGTTTCCTACAACCTCGCCGTGTATTACAGACTGTCAAGCTATTCCGTTTGGTACGTTTTTCGCCCGCATAGTGTGGTTATTTTTCTACAACACATTCCAAGCCACACTTCCAGTACGAGGTCTTTATGAACATGAATCACTGTTCGGACCTACGTTAACCTCGCTTTACAACACAGGGCTCTTTTTGAACATTCCTTATGCTGAGACCTCCACGGTAGCCTCCTCAGCCCTCCCGGGGTTCTCGTGTTCAAAACCTAATTACACAGACCTTTGCCTTTTCGCTCCAGTTAAGAGACACCCTGTACTGTGCGCTACTTCTCAGGCAAGGCACCTGTACTACAGTTAACAAACCGAGGATCCACTATAAACAACTTACCTCCAGTCACTCTCTCTTGCTCCACGAACTGTACTCAGTGCACCAGACTGTTTGGACGCTTTGCTGTTTAATCCACCAAGTGCACCAACCCGGCTCTAGTGCGAGCCTCATGCAGTCCAGGTTAGAGTCCCTTTACTAACCTACCCTTCCTCAATTGCCTCATTTTTTTCCAACCTTCTACCTCACCCTGAGCAAGTACATTGGACTACCAGCTGGCTTTTCCTACGGTAAGAGTTCTCAACAGAGGGGCTACTCTAGGGCAAGAGAAGGGGGTAGGGGATCGTCTGACGAGTTCTTTCTGCTCACTCCTGATTACTTGCTTTCCTAGGGGAAGTCAAGGAGGAGGTACTACACTAACACCAAGGAAGGTCTGAATCCCTTAATGTTAGGTTGGTCTAGCTTTTTGTGGGTTGTCTAATCTGCTGAAGGATAATTACTGGAATATTGCTCCTTGTTTCAGCCTGGTGTGCTTCTTGTTCTTGTGGATTCCTCGCCCTTTCAAATGATTCACTCCTAGCTTTTCTATTTGTTAGCAGCTAGTGATGCGCATCATTGGGAAGGTCTTTTCTTGACAATCGAGATACAGATTCCAAGTTCGCAGCTGCATCTCCAGGGCTCAACAAGGATTCATTTATCAAGGAAGGTCTCTTCCTTGTTCCTTGTAAGTCATTCCTTGTTCCAATTGAATTCCTTCAAAATTCGTAACTAACTGTGACAGTCTCTCCCTCTTTATCCGGGAATCTAAGATTATTGCGGCGCTCACGATTCTCAAAGTCATCCATTTGTAGGGTACATTCTTCCTCCAGTTGTGAGATCCTCATATCGAGTTGGGTCTCTAGGACATCCACCGAAGACTAGTTGGCCTCTAACCCTTGCAGTCTATCGTCCATGTCGTTCACTTTTTTTTATCAAGGCCATCCAGTCTGCGACTGATATCTGACCTGAAGCCCTTGAGTTCCTCTAATATTGCCGCCTTGTCTCTCCGCATAGATGACATTTCTTCCGCCATGGTCGAGTCCGATGCGGCCCTCCTCTCTGTTGCTGGGCTGGTAGACGGGGCAACTTTCTATTTTTGAAGTTCAGCGGCCCAGTTCATGGGTGTTGGTGAGGGGGGCTGTCAGGTCCGCCCACACAACGATGTGGGCAACCTGACATCCGTCGCCAGTGTTGGGTCCCCGCTTCGCACTGAAGCGAGCCCAGGCAGCTGATCCGGCGCACGCCGGAATAATACGCAGGAGCCGGGTCTGTGCTCAACCTCCTTTATTAACTGTATCGGCGGAACTGCCGAAACCTCCCTCGTCCCTCCCCCTTCCCCTGACGTCACGTCCGGGACGTCATGTCCTGAGGACCCAACAGGGGTCCGCCCACACAACGATGTGGGCAACCTGACAGGGGCACTCTTGGGTTGTCTCTGCATCTTCCCTCTTACTGGGCGTGTGGTCCACCCCACTCACAGAACATTTCCCGGAGGCCCTTGACTTAGTAGAGGCAAATTGTTGGAGAGTGCAGAGTTTTGCACTTTATCCCCCGCAGAATCTCTGGGCTATGTCTCCGGAAGCCTTATGGGGGTATCTTAGCACTCTGTGGGGCTGGAAAATATGTTGGGCACTGGTGAAATCGTCCCTCAGTGGTTCCTCATCGACCTTTCTTGCCGAAGAGTCAAGAAGGGGCCCTGGATTCTGCCCCAGCGTCTTGACTTGGCTATCCCTCTGACACAGAGGTAGGAGAGGTCGGTGCCCCCTTTACGGAAGATGCAAGCTGTCCCTCGCTCCGAATTTGGACCCAGTAGGTGGCGGCCACGCAGGCCTCATTGATCTATCCTCTTAGGCTCCCTGGGGGCTCAACTGGTGGATGTAGCGTTGTTGTCCCCAACCTTGGTATATATATCTTTTTTCCCTCTTTCTTTTTTATTTTAGTTTTATTTTTGTTCCTTCTAGGAGGCAAGCTTGTGCTGCAGGGCTACTGGAGAACCCCACCATGGAGCGGGGGGGGCAGGCACTCTGCAGTGCTCCTCCCGCTACTGTCGGAGCACTCCTGCTCCCATACGCACACTCCTGAGGGGCTCACTGGCTGCCCCCGGCCCCCTCTGTGTGCTGTTCCCTGTGGGGGTCCACCAAAGAAAGTTCTGTTTGAGCGGGACAGGCGCTTTGATGGTTTTCGCCCAATTGGGCTGAAGACTCGTGCTGGGCCAGCGGGTTCGATGCGGAGGCGGGGCAGGCCGCAACGGGCTGAGGCGCCGGTCAGACTGGGGGGCCACCATGCCCCGGGCCACTCACCTTGCCGTGGGCTCCTTCTTCTGGGACCGAGCACCCCTCCACAAAATCCGGTGCAAGTGGCTGATTCCGATCACCTCAGGCCCGAATGGCTGGAGAGCGGGCTGTGGCGCAGGATGAACATGCAGTCCACGCCACCTACGGGCTCACGCTGCGTTGGTGGATGCAGCTCAGGAAGCTCCTCTGGGGGGGGGTCAGGCACCCCATTGCTCCCCCTGCAAGAAGTGGGAGTGGGCCTGATGTGGGGCCGCTGCCTCCGATTAAATGTGTGTGGAGCTGCAGTGCAGGACGGGAGTGGCAGCAGCGCCAATGTGGGCCTCCCACCGCGCTACAGGGCGAAGGAGGGGGCATCCGGGGCCGTTGATACATGTACAGGTAGCTCAGAGTTTGGGCTTTTCAGGGGCACACCCTTTTTGGGGCTGCTTGAGGGGGCTCCTCACCAAAATGCGCCCAGCTAAAGGGGAGTGACACAGGTATGCTAGTGCATATCTGTGCCCTCTGGTGGCCTATTCCAACATCTTGTTTTTTCATCGATGCAAGCTGTTTTTGCAATAATTTTCACTGTAAGATTGCAGTAATTTCACAGTAAATTTACATGAGAACAAAGGGAGGGTCCCAACATTTTCTAAATGTATGCTTAAATACCAAGTGGATAATTCTGCAAAAAATCTAAATTTAATGCAGGAGACCACCAATATTAGTACTTGAGTGTTGTTTATGACAAATTGACTTAAAAAAAACCTTAATTTAAATTTTGCAGAAAGTGCAATAACCTTGTATAAATATCCAAGTCATAGTGCAGTCATCAACATAATACAACCAGTTTTTCCCAAATGATACAACATAGACTAACCTCAATATATTCCTGTCATATACAGCGATCATCAACCTAGGAGACTGTTCAGCAGCATATTCCTCCTCTTCTCTTGTGGCGGCCAAATAGCTCTGCAACTGGCTCCAAACGTCTTTAAGTCTACATGTGGTAACTATGCTAGAGATAAAAGTTTCTATCATTCGTGTAAACCAATAGTCACAATGCAAAAAATATCTGTGTAGTAATAGAGACCTGCCTTGACAGACGCCACTGAAACAAGGTGAGTAGGGGCAATTGCGTTTAATGCGGACCGCAACAATTAATTCCAGCAGCTCTCTCCCACTTCCACGACCACTCCAACCGTCTCACCCAGACCATGTTTTCCAGAGCCTTCACAGGATGGAACTCTGGAACTACGTCCACATTCCCCCACCATATAATGACAAGGAAAGTGTAAGGAAGGAAAGGAAAGGAAGCAAAGAAACAATAAACAAATGGCAGGACAAGAACCAAAAAAAGGAGCAACAGTGGAAAACGTAGGAAAGGAAATAATGCTAAATTATATTTAGTGACTGCATTGATCAGCATCTTTCAGTAGTAAAGATAGTCCTATTTCCGACAAGGGGACCACTCTTCTCGATCTTCTGAATAACGGTATGCAACCGTTGGATTATCCTGGAGCATCACCACCAGAGCTGCTCTCCGACAAAGTTCCATACTCAGTGGGTGTAAGCATGGTGGCATTATTTTATAGTAACTGAATTCTCAACTGTGGAAACCGCAGCAAAGAGCTCCACAGAATCATATCTGTATTCGTCAAGCCCACTTGCACCTCTCCCCAATCCACCCCATCTCAATCACTCTACGACTCCCTCTCCTTACACTTCTACACCACTGCTCTTGACAGGACGACCTCCCTTAACAACAAACTGTCCCCGCCCTACCCCCTCCCACAACCAACCAATCCAATAACCCCCCTCTCCCCATCATCCCAACCCCCAGTTCCCCCACTTACGACTCCTTCAAACAGATCTCCAGAGATGAGTTTCTTGACCTACTATCTGCCAGCACACCCTCCGGCTCCCCCCTTGACTCCTGCCCTGCTTCAGTCTTAAAATAAATATTCTCATCTACTTGCGCAGGAGAACATGCAAGAACCATACTAAATGACTCCCTCAGCTTTCAAAATTGCGTATGTCAAGCCTCTTCTTAAAAAGCCATCCCTCGACCCCCTGGACTCAAAAACTACAGACCCATCCCAGACTACAGGCACACCAGATTCCTTGCAAAACTCATCGACTGAACAGCATACCAGCTAAACGCCTTTGTAGAATCCAACAACCTCCTCGACCCTGCACAATCAGGCTTCAGACCACGTCATGGAACCGGATCCACTCTGACCTCGATCTGAGACGATCTTAGGGTCACTGCAGACTCTGAAGGATGTGCTACACTAATTCTCCCTGATCTCTCTGTAGCCTTTGACACGGTTAATCACTGAATCCTCCTTGACCACCTCCACTCCGTTGAATTCTGTGGCACTGTTCTCAAGTGGATCGTCTCTTTCCTCTGCAACAGGAAACAAATAATCCTTCTCTCCCCATTTGTCTCTGCTGCTCGCTCAGTTAATATTGGAGTACCGCAAGGGGCATGCCTATCTCCGCTCCTATTCAACCTCTATATGTCCATCCTTCCTGGAATCATCCGCTTGCACAACATATTGTGCTACAACTATGCTGACGATACCCAAATCATCCTAAAAATCCACAATTCAGGCACCATCCCCTAACCCGACCTCGAAGCCTGTCTTCAAGACATTGGGCCTCATTCCGAGTATGGCGGTAAGGGATAGCGGCCACCGGTAACGAGACCGGTGGCGGTAATCCCTTACCGCCATACTCCGAGTTCCCTTTGCGCCCTCGCCCTTAACGCCTGCTTTGAGCAGGTGTTAAAGTCGAGGGTGCAAAGGGGCCTCCAAGCCAATAACGGTGACCGTAATGAACGGTCACCGTTATTTGCATCTTCCCCATTCCCATTGAGCCCTATGGGGGCTCATTTGGAAATGGGGAAGAGCCTTGGTGAATGGGGAATTACCGCCCCGCCAACCTTGGAATGGGGCGGTAATTCCACCATCCACCAAGGCGCTGCCGGTCCGGGTACGGCATCAACCAAGGCGTTAATAGCGCCATTGGTTAGCGCCGTTCTCGGAATGAGGCCCATTGACCGTTGGATGACAATAAACCACCTCCTCTTAAGCCCCTCTAAAACTGAAATGATGGTGTGCGGCAACACTGCCCTTCTACCAGATCCACTGCCTTGGCCCCACGTCCATGGGCCAACCCCCAATCCCCTCTGACACTGTAAAAAACCTAGGCTGCACTATGGACTCCGGCCTAACCCTGTCCCGTCAGATCAACAACGTGTCAAAATGTTGTCACTACCATCTCAAAGTTCTCAGACACATCTTTCCCTACCTGTCCTTCCCGAACAGACTTGACGCAGTTATGTCAATTGTAATGTCGAGACTGGACTATGCCAACTCCTTATACCCAGGAGCCCCGGCATACCATTTTAACAAACTCCAAAAAGCGCAAAACTCTACTGCTAAACTGCTCCTCGCCCTGGGTCCAAGAGACCACAGCTCTCCGAACCCTCCACTGGCTCCCAGTCAGACGCAGGGCCACTTTCAAGACCCTGTGCATCACTCACCATGCAGTACACAAGATCGGCCCACTATACCTGCAAGAAAAGATAAAACCATACCTCCCATCTCGCACCCTAAGATCAAGCACTGCCTTCCTTTTAGTGATTCTTACCACTAACTCTGTCAGGATCGGAGGATCCTCCTTCTCAGCGTTGGCCCCGAATCTGTGGAACTTGCTTCCCCCACATATTCTACTCACCCAAGACTATTTGATGTTCCGCAAAGCTCTAACAACGTGGCTCTTTGCGCAATACCAACCACAACCTTCCAAAGTAATTGAAACACAAACAACCCAATGACTAAATCCACAATGGAACTCCCAACAATGCCATCAACAAATACAGCCATTCATTTGGCTATAAACAACTGTATGCCTGAAATGCAAAATAATGATCTCCTTAGGTCATAACTCCTCGCAATTCCCTCCCCTCACTAACATTGACATACCCAGCCAGTATACTTGCAACCTCTTCAAAATACTTGACCAACAACAAAGCCTCCGTCAACTCCCTGTCCACCGCCGGCTCGCTTCCCGTGCCCATGATGTCGCTATATACCGCCCAGCCCTGCTATTTTCCCGTGCTGTCTCTAGATGCCCCCATCCCCCCCAATTTCCTTTGATGTTGCTACATGACCCAGCCCCCGTTCCCCTTTGTCATCACTGTGTGCATCGTTGTACACCCCGGCCCTCTGATTCCCCGTGATCTTGCTGTTTTACCCCTCTGGCCCCCCATGCTACCGCTTTATGCCCAGCCCTCTAGTCCCCATGATGTTACAGTGTGCCTGCGTGCCCCCAACCTCCTTTGGTGCCCTGTGTTGTCGCTTTGTACCCCATGCCCTCTGTCACCCAGTTTGTCACTGTTATCCCTCTGGTCCCCCGTGCTGTCAATGCAGGCCCATCCCCTTTAGTCCCCATGATGTTGCTAAGTGCCCTTTGGTTCCCATGTTGTCCCCATGTACCCCTGCCCTCTGGTCCCCTGCGCTATCACTGTATGCCCAGCCCAGTCTAGTCCATGCGATGTCCCGGCGTGCCCCTGTGTTATCACCAGGTGCACCCAAGCCCCGCTAGCTCCCATGATGATGCAATGTCCCAGCCACTTTGATCCCCGTGTTGTCACTGTGTACCCCTGACTTCTGATTCTCGTGATGTTGCTGAATCCCCCTGGTTCCCATACTGTCGCTCTATGCCCAGCCCCTCTAGTCACTGTATACCCTGCGTACCCTCCGCGTCTTTTGGTCCCCAAGTTTGCCGCTGTGTATCCTCCTCCCTCTGGCTCCCTGTGTTATCACTGTGTACCCCTCTGGCTCCTGTGTTGTCGCTGTAGGCCCACTGCCCCTTAAAGTCCTGGGATGTCGCTGCAGTCCCTCGTGCCGTTGCTGTATGCCTAGCCCCCTCCAGTCCCTCCCTGTGTTGTCTCTGTGTGCCCCTGATGTCCCTGTGATGTCTTCTCTGTGCCCCCAGCACACCTCGCCCTCGATACTGTTGCTGTATGCCCCAAACCCCCTTGTCCCCTGCAATGTTGCTATGTTCCCCTGCCTCTCTGGTCCTCGTGTACTGTTCCCTCCTGTCTGTGTCTTGGCACTTGCACTGTCCGAGTGTCGCTAAACCCAGTGCAGTGGCCACTGTTCATATTGTTGCTTTTCATAGCCTGTGAGAGTCTTTGAGTTCTCCCTTATTCTCTCCCTTGTCGTTGAACGCTTGTAGCGCATGTTGTATGGGCACTTTATGGATGAACCATCATACATCATATCACTATGCTTACTCTCTACTCCACACCATCACACAATTAGAATGCAGCTACACCCCTCGATCATTTCGGCCTAGCTGCCCACATACAAACACTACCCCATAAACACCTCATCATTCTAATAAAACGCAGCTGTATGCCTCGAAAAACCAGTCTAACTGCACACATACGTGTCCCACAGGCCTAACGCAGCCAGAACCCAGTCTTGGTGTCCAACCGCCTGACTGCACACATTAAACCGATGCCACTACCACCACACCTAACACTAGAATTCGGCTACCATCAAGCAACTACATCAGCTGCACACTTTACTGGTGCACCCAAGCACCTTTCGACATTCTTCTCCTTCAACTGACCTGGACCACGGTCCCCGAGGGCGTTCAACCTACCACCCCTTTGAAGTCATACCAATGATATATAGAGAGCTATATAAATGCCAAATAACAAAACAACAACAGGTGTGTCATTTGAGGCATTGACCACATCATCCACCGACCACTTTGTGCCATCCTACAGCTTGACACTCTTCCAAGCGGAATCTTCTACCTGTTGTTCAACACTCTTTTGGGATTCCTAACCTGAACCCAATCCTCTCCTTGGAATGACAAGCTGTGAGTATACTTAATTCTGTCATAGTGTTCTTTATACCTGCATTGGGTTTCTTGCACTCTCTTTAGTATTTCCACTATGTCTACTTTCCTCCTTTTTTTTTCTCAGCCCAGAAAGGGTTCAGTCTATTGCATAGCGCTCTTCCTCTCATCATTACAACAGGTTCCACCCGGGTGGCATAATGTTGAGTTATTCTGTAGGCATTGAGTGTCTCTTTCTGTGTTTTACTCCACAGTAAACTGTTTGCTAACACCAACTGTATGGTATACTTGATAACACCATTCATCCTTTCCACAAGGCCATTCGCCATGGGGTGGGAGAGTGACATGCGTATGTGATGAATGCATCTTTCTTTTAAAAATACTTGCATTTCTTCTGATGCAAACTGTACACCATTATCCTTTACTATTTCCTTGGATTTCCTTCTCTGTTGAACACTAGTTCCAGGAACTCAATAACTTTCTTTGTAGTAATGGTGTCTTCTACTACTCCCCACTCAATCCATTTGGATGTATAGGCTACCAAGCATATGATAAACATTTGTAATTCCCCAACATTACAAACAGGCCAGTAATGTCCATTGCTAGTTTGCACCATACGTTCTCAGGTATTTTAACTGGTATGAGTGGAGCTGTGTGTCCTTTCTTGGGTGTATCACTGTTAGCACAGACCTGGCATTTTTCTACTAATTACTCAGCCTCTCTTAACATGCTAGTCCACCAGTATCTCATTCTCAGACGTCGTTTGGTTAGGTTTTTCCTAAGTATCCTTCATGAGCAAGTTGTAGTACTCTATCATACAGGCGCTCTGGTGGAATTAAGCGTTCTCCTCTGAGTAAGCAACCATCGCTGTTACATATTTCGTCATGCACCTGCGCATAGCCCTGGAATTCATCTTTTTTTATTCTCTTATCCTTCACATATCATGTGTTGAAGCCAAGACATCTCCTTGTCACCTTTTACATCCTCTTTCCAATAATTGTCATGCCTACACGCTCATGTGCCCTTTCCCGGCCGTGTCCCAGACTGAGTGTTAGTACCTGCACACCCTCACGTCTCAATTCCATATACAGGACTAGGTTTCCCGCTATTGGGAGGAGTTGGGGAAGCCACCAGAGAGCACATCCGGAGAAGAGCCATCGCTTCTATCACAGAATGCGACTCCCCTGGCGTGTGCATATGCTGCGGAGTCGGGCTGCTTCTGGTAGACAGCACATACGGGCTCCGAGTTTGCACGGCACCGGATCATCGCCATAACCCAGAAAACGGCGCCTGCTGCCCGTATTGTACAGCATCAGAATGGCTCACCTGTTCATCGCAGCACAGCATTGCGTGTTGCCCTGGCAACGGCCATGCCCCTTTCGCAAACAGCATCTCCATTGTACACTGGACTCAACAACTCCCAAGCTCCTAGCAACCAACGAAATGATCACGGGATGTGTAATGAGTCGTCAGAACTCACGTGATTTGCCTCCCAGCATATAACGAACTCCAGGACGGTATAGGGCACTTCTCAGCTGTACGCTGATGCCGTTTGGAGTTCGATTCATCGTTCACGTTGCCTTGACCTGCCTTCGACCCTGGATTACGTCTTATGGACTTCTTTGCTCTCCCTTTTGGTACCATGCATGGACTTTCTGATTTTCCTGGATTCTGACCACAGACTGTTTTTTGGATAAGCTCCTGTTAACTCCTTTGGCTCAGTTGATACCGGAACTTTCTATTGGCATCCTGGTGCTCCTAGTTCCATACTCCAGGAGCATTCCTCTCAGGTGCATCCAGTGTGGCAATCCTCCTCTCCTCCCCTGGCTTCCGTGCTCTCAGCCCACTGAGGGAACAGGTATTACCCTACCATTCCGGCTTTCCATCTATTGGTCCCTAGTAGGTGATGGTCCTGTTCCTTGAGATTCTTTTTTGCATTGCCCTGTGTATTCTTGATCTTACATGCCCTTCTTTCCCTTACAGCAGCCACCCGGACCACCTGGGTATCCTGGTTCTACACCTGTGGCCCTAATCCTCGAACAGCAAGTGGTTACTGTCTTGCTGTTGGTTGTTTAGGGACGGAGGTATTCTTGTTCCTCACGACCATCAAGTCTTGACATTAATCTTCTGAAATGGCAGATTGGATTCTTGCTATTACACATACCTCAAATGTTCCTTCCTGTTCCTCTTCATCAGTATCATTCCATCGCAATCTTGGCAGACAATCTCCTACCACCTTCTCATGACCTGAAATCTATACCACTTTGACATTGTATTGCATAATGTCCACGAGCCATCTGTTGATTCTCACCGAAGATGACAAGGATTTGGAGGAACAAATGATATGGGCAAGAGGTTTGGGGTCTGTCTTAACTGTTATTGTTAGGCCTCAAATCAAAGTTTTAAAGTGTCTGAGTGCTTCCCTTTTAATTGTTGAATAATTCTGCTCAGCTCTGTTTTGTACGCGAGAAGCAAAGGCAATAGTCACGTCAACACCATCCTGCACTTGCTTGAGAATGCATCCCAAACCTATGTTTCTTGCGTCCAGTGTGAGTATGCTAGTCGCCGTAGGAGAAAATAGATTGAGGCAGGGTGCCTCCATCACTCTCTTTTTGATCTCTGCAAACTCTTCTTGGCACTGTTCTGTCCATCTAAAAGATACATTCTTTTTCATCAATGCCCTTAGCTTCTCTGTCTTACTTGCAAAGTTTGGAACAAACTTTGAATAGTATTCTGCCATACCGAGAAACGAGCGCAATTGGTCTATGTTTGTTGGTGGTGGCACTTTGGAAATTGTTTCCACAAGCTTTGTTTTCGGCCTTATTCCCTCTTGCGTGATGACATGCCCTAAGTATGTTACTTCGGATACCTTTATTCTGCATTTTTCTAGTTTTAGAGTAAATCTACCTTTGCAAATCGTTTTCACGACACCCATCAGCTCCACATCATGTTCCTCTACAGACATTGTGGTTATTAGTATGTCATCATGGAAAAAATATATGCTGTCCAACCCTCCAAATAAAGGCTGCATGAGCCTCTGGAAGATGGCCGCCATGGATGCTAAAACAAATGGCATGCGCCTGAACCTACATGCTCCCAATGGCATCACGAAGAAAATAAGATGTCTTGATTCCTTTTCCAGAGCAATTTGATGGTATGCAGACAACAAATCGAGTGTTGTAAATATCTCTACAGGTTTCATCATCAACAACATCTAGTTTCTGTTGGGAAGTGGGTGCCTGTCTACCCATATATTGTCGTTGAGGTCTCGTAAGTCCACACACATCCTAATACTGTTGTCTGGTTTCCAGACAATGACAGTAGGCGCTAACCACGCAGACGTTTAGATTGGTCCCATGATGTCTTCATTACATAGGGCCTCATTACAAGTTTGGCGGTAGCCTTGCCGGTAAAACCAACAGGCTGCCGCCATAAATTCTGACACCCGGGAATGGGCAATTACCGGGTCATTACAGCCCTGCCGGACTAACTAATTGCCCATTTACGGGCACCAGAATTTATTCTTCCCCATTCCCATTTCAGCCCCATTGGGTTCAATGTGAATGGGGAAGCCGGATGCACCGGCACCATTCACAAATGGTGCATGTGCATCTGACATGCTGTGCTTGTGGGTGCCATTACGGCCACCAGGACAGACCTGGCAGTCGTAATGGCTCCCGCGAGCACAACTTGTAGTTTGCTGGTCCGGGAACTACGGTACCAGCAAGCTTACCGGTACCGTAGTTCCCGGACCGGCAAACTTGTAATGATCCCCAAAGTCTTTTCAATTCACTTTATAAAGCCTCTTTTGCACCTCCAGTAATGTTGCATACTTTGTGTACCTTTGGTTTTGCCCAGTTTTTTAGTATTATGCAGTGTTCAAAACCTTTGAGCTTTCCTATTG
This sequence comes from Ambystoma mexicanum, assembly GCF_040938575.1. NCBI lineage: Eukaryota > Metazoa > Chordata > Amphibia > Caudata > Ambystomatidae > Ambystoma > Ambystoma mexicanum. The sequence goes on from NC_090936.1 coordinate 80,391,964, forward strand.
TGTTGGGGAACACATCGGGAAACAGCTCCATCAACTTTGCCTTGGAAGACGTGATGTTTTCAACAATGCTCAGAATGGGCTTGACCTTTCCCACATGTATTGTGATATGCAGCATTGATTTCTCGTCGCATCCCACGATGGAAGATCAGTTTCTTGCCACGTACAATTTGCAAAACCCATATCTGTCTTTAAATTTTAAGTGAACCCATTGATAGCCGTAAATGGTGATTGAACTTTTGCCTTAACCCAATGCTCTGATGTTTGTCGATCTGAGCTTTTTCAAGTCTTCACCAAGAGTGTTGATGTAGGTGTCGTTGTCTACCATCGTGTAGGGAGAGCCACTGTCTATCATCATGTTTCGGACACGTCCATTTCTCTTCAGGTGTTCCCACAGACACTTCTTGGTGTTGCTATTAATTGACAATATATATTTTGGGGAATCTTCATCTTCGACAATGGTGGGTAAATTGCTTGGTCCTCCTATTTCCTTGATAGCTGTGAGAAACCTGAAAAAAACATCAACAATCAAGGAGACAACAAAGAGAAGCATATTGGATAGACCGGCTAGACACTCTTGTCCCGAGAGAAATTAATGAAGAGTGGGACCTACATTGCTTTCTATAATTGTTTCCTAGAATGAGGATTGCTTACTAACCACCAAGGCAGACATTAATGAATGAAGTGGACTACGAGCTATAACTGTATCATAACTTTGAGGTTTCTGATAACCTTAAGTAGTAGACCAACGCCTAGCAACATCTTAATTATCCTTAGCATTAACAGCTTAAATTTATTTCATTATTGGTTGTCGAATAAGTATGTGGAAAACAACAAACAGCAATACAGCTCACTGTATCAATAACTCACAATTATCGGAAGGTTATTTGTAGTATTAGGACTTGGTAACCAAATAATCCAAGTACGGAACGTGTTGACCAGACCAACAATATAGATAAACCTTAAGGAACGGATTCTGCACACACTTATCAGTGCGACCAAAGTTAAAGTTGTGTATAATATATTCTTATCAGAATCAGAAACATTATCATTAATGACAATTGTTTGTAAAATAATTTATGTGGAAGTCCTCAAATATGTAACAGATCAGAATGTGTTTATTAGTAATTATCACAACAACAGCACTGATAGAGTTCAGAGGATCCCACATACCCAAATGAGTATGGTTATGGTTGAGGTGCAGTTTGCAGATAATATAACAATCAGACTCATGTTTACTGACTATTCTGGAATATTGATCATATTAAAAATGTACACTACATCTAGTACATAGATCGACCATCCCAAGATGGCCACCATTGTCCTGACAGCACGGCCATCTTGTCAGGTAAATATTACCATGACCACACACCACAACGCATTTAAGTATGCAAACACGAGAGTTCGGTTTTCACAAACACAGGATTGCACGCAAGCGCGATCATAACAGATAAACTAGGTAAGAATGATATACACTATATCCCTTCTATAAGGGATCTAGAATAGCAGAAGCTGCTCATTATAATTCCATGCTACGTTTGCTTTATTTGCTTTAGAACGCACTGTACTACATAAGAACGCATACAGCGTCCATTAAGCAAGGTAGTTTTTTACTTTAACATTGTGCAATCACAGTGTGATGTCGTCATATTGACTCCCTGGTCACGTGGAGAGGAACACGGGGCTGCAGGAAGGGGAGGGACAGGAGATGACGTGGGTTGGGCAGTTCTCTAGTATGATGTGAGAAATAAAGATGTGTTCCTGAAGACTCCTTGTCCGCTCATCATTTCAGAGTGTAAGAGATGCGTGTTGAAGTCCGGGCATATCTCGACACTGGCGACGAGTGAATCCACGCGGCAGAATCGCTCATCCGGCGTCTCAGGCGCGACGGCAGCACACGGCGGGTGGGAGTGAGTATACTCCCCGCCAGCTGAACTTTCATCAGGAGTCCGAGAGCGATTTCGCTAATAACCGCCAACGGTGACAGGAAGACTCGCAGGTGGAGCGCGTCGGCTCCCTGCAATTCCACACGTCTGTGTCGCGGGTGGAGCGCATCGGCTCCCTGCGACTGCTTCGCACCCACAGAGGCATATTCGCGTGTGAGTGGAGAGCGTCGGCTCCTCACAGCGTTTTCCCGCCAACGGTGGGCAGAAGATTCGTGGGTGGAGCGCATCGGCTCCCCGTGACGGCTCATTCCTGTGAAAGGAATTTACTCGTGAGTGGAGCACATTGGCTCCTCACGCAGAGACGTGTGAGTGGAGTGCGTCGGCTCCTCACAGCGTTTTGCCGCCAAAAGAAGTGGCACCAGTGGGTGGAGCGCGTCGGCTCCCCACACACGCAAAAGGTACGCGTACGACAGACAAAACGCACAGAGACTTCTTCTCTTTTTTTTTTTTTTTTGAAAGAAAATGTTTTTTCCTTTCCCCTTTTGTTTTCTAGCTCGTTTTCGCGTGAAGACTAGGAAATTTTCTCTCTCTCCAATTTGAGGAAGCCACGTGGGTGGAGCGCATCGGCTCCCCACACACATGTATTTTCGTGTCACACACGGAATATCCACCATTTTCAAATCAAGTCTTGACAGGAAACACGTAACTGCTGTCATCCAAGTTTCCACACCCAATAAGTGCACAGTTGCATATCATCTGTCATGCTTGATGATTCATCTGAGGAATCACTAACTGTACAAGTAACTCCTGCCAGAACAACACGTACAAGCATGACGGTCGGCCTAATAACACAGCTACCCCCCAATTTTGACTTGAGCGACACCAGCACACTAGGACCAAGGTGGAAGAAGTGGGTGAGGGATTTTGAAGTGTGTCTCAAGGCAGTAGGCCCTTTGGAGGATGAAAGGAAACACAGCCTACTCACCCATGCCATAGGATCAAATGTGAGAGACATTCTAGACGAAATTCCTGAAGATGACATAGTCACCTACACCAAATTGAAGACAACATTAACCAACTATTTCACGCCACACACAAACGTGGACTATGAGCGTCACATCTTCCACACCACCAAACAACTGAAAGGTGAAACAATGGATGCGTTTGTGATGAGATTAAGAATAAAAATGAAACACTGTGATTTTAACAACTACTCAAATGAGGAAGCACTCCGCTCACAGATAATAGTAGGGTGTGAAAGCGGTGATTTCAGAAAACGACTTCTGCAAAAACCTCGAAACCTGGAAGAGATTCTACGCCTGGCTCGATCCGATGCGGCGCTGACAGCACAGGTCGAAGGTCTTGATGGCATCACCATCATTCACGGGAAGCATGAGAATCTACATAAACTTGAGAGCACTACCAAGGGAAACGCAGATCCATTTTGCTATCGTTGTGGACATGAATATCCTCATGAAGGCACATGCCCGGCCATGGGTCAAGTGTGCTCTGCCTGCGGGGGAGAAAATCATTACAAGGCCGTATGCCTCATATATCATAGCAAAATGCGAGGAAGTGGAAGGAATAGACGCTCCACACCAGAAAGAGAGCCCAGGCGTCTGAGCCCTGGTTGTGACTCACACTATCAGAATGATGCGACACGTCGCAGACAACGGGAAGAGCCCTCGGATCGAAGACAATCAAGGAGCTCACAGGAATGGCGAGACAACAAACCTGCGTCCTCAGGACGAAGAAGGCGTCCTCGGCGATATGTTAGGTGGTTGGTAGAACAGTCACACTCTGACAGCATGTCCAGCACCTCCTCAGAGGACAAACCCAAGAAAGAATCAAATCTACGAAGAGGAGAACCACGTATAAAAGGCTACTTATATGCACTTGGAAACCCCACCGCAAAAGAAATCAGCCCCACTCTCATCATCAACGTCAACCAAGTGGCTGCCGAATTTCTAGTGGACACTGGAGCCACAGTAAATGTGGTGAGTGAGGAAGTGTACAACAACATGCCAAATGCACCACGTCTACAACCAGCCAGAGCACTCATTTTTCCGTATGGCTCCAAGACGCCGTTACCGTGTAAAGGCTTTTTCACAGCATCATGTCAGTACAAAGATCATGTAAAAGAAATACCCATGCACGTTCTTGAAGCCGCCACTGACAGCGGATGCATTCTCAGTTACAAATCGGCAGTTGACATGGGGCTGATTCATATTCTATATAGACTCATGATGCATAAACATTTGGACCCCACCGCCAACATTGACAACATTTTCCCTGCATTGTTCAAAGGACTAGGAAAATTGAAGAACAGACAAATTGAACTACATATAGACAACAGCATTCCCCCTGTAGCGCAGCATTACCGCGGTATTCCCATTAATATACAAAAGCAAGTGGAAACCGAATTAATGAAACTTTTAGAAGCAGACATAATTGAACCGGCTGAAGGTCCCACTCCCTGGGTGTCCCCCATAGTACCAGTCCCCAAAAGAGACTCCGCTGACATTCGCATTTGTGTGGACATGCGAAGACCAAATGACGCAATCTTGAGAGAACGTCATCAATCTCCCAGGATAACGGATATGGTACATCTGCTCAATGGAGCCACTGTATTTTCGAAACTGGATCTCAATAAAGGGTACCATCAATTAGAACCCCATAAAAGGTCTAGATACATCACCACTTTTGCTACGCACCTGGGTCTCTATAGATACAAGCGGCTCAGTTTTGGAGTTTCTTCAGCAGCAGAAATTTCCAGTCGGAAATTCACAACATAATAAAACACGTGCCGAATTGCTTGAACTACAGCAACAACATATTAGTATTTGGACAAAATCAAGAGCAACACGATGACACTCTTATGCGTGTGTGCATGGCACTGGAGGAAGCACACCTCACCCTGAACAAGGACAAATGCGAATTTAGAAAACCAACCCTACGATTCTTCGGCCACATTTTCTCTAAAAATGGAATGACACCGGATCCTGAGAAGGTCAGTGCACTCACGAGCATGACTCCACCAACCTCCGTCACTGATCTGCGATCATTTCTAGGCCTAGCAAGCTATTGCACCAGATACATAAAAGACTTTGCATCGGTTAGCGCACCTTTGAGAGCCCTCACTAAACTCAACGCCGATTTCCGGTGGACAGATGAATGCCAGCAAGCGTTCCAAATCATCAAAGATCGCATTGCAGATGCCAAAAATATGGCAAATTTTGATCCACGGAAGCACACGGAATTAATAGTGGATGCTAGTCCGGTTGGCTTAGGGGCCATTCCAACTCAACTTGATCCCAAAGACGGCCAGGCCATACATGTAGTATCCTATGCCAGTCGCAGCCTCTCAAAAACTGAACAAGCATACTCACAAGCCGAGAGGGAAGGTCTGGCTGTTGTGTGGGCATGCAAGCATTTTCATCTCTTCCTTTACGGGAAACCTTTCACAATAGTCACAGACCATCAAGCATTATTATTCATCTATGGAAATGCTCAAGCTAAAATGCCTCCCAGAATAGCTCGGTGGGCTTTAAGGCTACAAGAATACCAATTCAACATCATTCATCGACCGGGGAAAGAACAAAATCCAGCGGACTTCCTTTCGCGTCATCCCAGTCAAAATTGCGACCCCGATTCATCCATTGCGGACCAATACATTATGTACGTGGTCCAAGAAAGTACCCCACAAGGTCTGGACATGCAACAAATAGCCAGAGAAACCAACTCAGACCACGCGATGCAGATCATCATGAGATGTCTTGAGACAGGTCACTGGAAACAGGCAAAGCAACTGAAAGAAGACGCCGGGAGGGAAACTAGACAAGACATCTCCTGTCTACTCACAGTAAAGGAAGAGCTCGCTGAAACAGAAGGACTCTTACTAAAAGGGACAAAACTTGTGATTCCTTGTTCATTGAGAAGAAAGGTCCTTGAACTTGCACATGAAGGACACCGAGGAATAATGTCCACCAAGAGGATGTTGCGGCAAAGAGTATGGTTCCCCCAAATGGACACACAGGTGGAAGAACTGCTCAAAAGTTGTCCCACTTGTGTAGTTCTTAACCCTCAAACTAGACCTGAACCGCTCAGAATGACTGAATTGCCCAATGGAACCTGGGAAGAGATTGCGGTAGATCACTATGGTCCTTTGGAAGGGGGAGAATATGTACTTGTCGCAATAGATGAATATTCAAGATTCCCAGATGTACAAATTGTACCGTCAACAGCGGCATATCACACCATCCCTGCATTGGATAGGATGTTTGCCACATACGGAATTCCTAAAGTAGTGAAATCAGATAATGGACCTCCTTTTACCGGACAAGACTTCAAAACTTTCGTGGAATATATGGGTTTCCATCACAGAAAAGTAACACCGTTATGGCCTCAAGCGAATGGCACAGTTGAGCGTTTCATGGGGAGTGTCAAACGCACCACACAGATAGCTCGCCTGACGGGAGAACCAGTGGAGAAATTGCTGTGTAAGTTAACGAGGGATTATCGAAATACCCCACACAGCACCACTGGCAAATCACCATCAGAAGTCATGTTTGGAAGAAATGTGCGAACCAGAATACCCCACATAGAACTAGAAGAAGAGAGATACAAAGGTGATGCTGAAATGAGACAACAAGACGCATCCCAGAAAGCGAACATGAAAGACACAGCGGATGTGAAAAGAAGGGCTGAAGAGAATATCTTGGAACCAGGAGACATTGTCGTTGCGAGACAGCCACAAAATAGCAAAAACATGGCAGCGTTCAATGAAGAACCCCTCACCATCACGCAGAGGAAAGGCTCTCTCATCACAGCTGAAGGAACTACGCATGTAGTAACAAGAAACAGTTCTCACTTCAAAAAAATGCCAGGGATCCTACCCCTAGTCGAGCATCACATGCCAAGAGACGTTTTGGTGCGGGATGCACCCTATGAAGGAGATCAGGAGGATTCTGACATTGATGAGCCCTGTTGGCTGCCTCAGGAATCGAATGAAAGAAACAATTGGAGGCCTCAGAGAACTCGAAGAAGACCACCTCGTCTCATTGAAGAGATGCCCTAATGACGAACTTAATGTTTAGTATCGGGGGGTGTGATGTCGTCATATTGACTCCCTGGTCACGTGGAGAGGAACACGGGGCTGCAGGAAGGGGAGGGACAGGAGATGACGTGGGTTGGGCAGTTCTCTAGTATGATGTGAGAAATAAAGATGTGTTCCTGAAGACTCCGCGTCCGCTCATCATTTCAGAGTGTAAGAGATGCGTGTTGAAGTCCGGGCATATCTCGACACACAGTATGACCTAATGCACCCAAAATGGCTACTACCGTAAGTCCCACAGGGCACCGAATTATTCACAATGATGCCGATAACCATTAAACGCAAGAACGGAGAATGAATGAGACGTAGCAATATAGCATATACCGATTGCGTCACATATAATAAGTGCACTTCGATTCAAGTAAAATATACAGTGACAAACACACTGTACATCCTCTAACTTATCACAATAACGGCACGATCGTGGAATAATATGCCGGGTAACTGGAAAATTGTGTTACTCTCCTGCAGTTCGCTGATGAACAGCATAACCCGTTCAGTTTGTAGAGTAACAACTTCACAGCATGCTCATCAATTAGAAGCTTTTTCTCAAAGTATGGTAAGACGAAAAAGCATATATTAACTGATGGCATGGAGCATAGAGTAGATATTGAAAGAATGTCTTTATCACAAACGTTATTGAAGTTGATACAAGTTATTGTTGGACATGTAACTCATGGTTTCTTCCATATGTTTTCCTACATGTATTGTGTATGTCTTGTGGGTAACCTGTTAATCACCAAAATGTTGTGCCTAATTAATCATATGTGTCTGTTTCTTAACCTATTGTATATTTCCTTGCTTTTGACCACCAACACACGATAATGTTTTAATGAGTGGTGATTTGATTGATTAGACCAGGTCCAGACGAAGGACAATAGTCAGAAATGCATCGGCCTGATAGAAAATATTGACCAAACACTTTCTTGTGTAATTGAATCACATTTAATTGAAAGTTGAACACAAGAGAGTGTATATTATTATTGACATAAGACAAATATTGCAAAGGATCATAAAAGTAGGTACAAGGATGTGCTGCCCACACCGATGGCTAGATAGCTAAGGTCCATTTCCTCAAACCTGAGGGTTTTCTCACGGGCAGACCCTGGGGATCCTTTATTCAGGTGTCCAGGGGCGGGCCATCGTGCTTTGATCCCAACCCTGGGGGCAGACAAGCAAGGGAGGATCACCTAGGTAAAGGGACCTTGGGGCCCGCGGAAGGAACGCCCTCGGGTGAGACGTGGTATCCCCTTTTCTGCGACACAACTCTACCCGACAACCCCTCAATTTTCATAGAATATTGCCACCATAGTCCCATCCTTCCCCAGTGCTTTCCTTTAAGAAAAGGCAGGAGAAAACCCATTCATCCACAATACATCTGTTCCCCCTCTCAAACAATAACCTGCCCTCCTCTTCAGTCGAACTCTACAAACCCCATAATCCCTGTTCTTTTGTTGACAAACCTTTTTTTAAATATTCAGCTGATTGTATCCCTAAATCTGCAACTCACTAGATTTCCCAGAATCCCCTTCATTCACTCTATCCTTCAAATACTGCATAGGAATCCCTGGGTCATTAACTCCTATGGACGACTGCCATGTTGTCCCACTAACGAGGACAGGCATGGTCAGACGTTCCCTTCCAACCACTCACACCTGGATCCAATCACTTCTCCAAGGAAGTATAAAAGGCAAACCAAGAGAGCATACTTAGAGTGAGTTGGGGATGCTGGAAGGTGCACGAAGCCAGAGGAAGACCAGAAGAGCTGCAGAGTCCCTGGGATACCTGGAGGAGGAGAAAACCGCCCTGACCTTGGCTCTGTGAGTCCAGGAGAGACTGCACTGTAGAGAGGGAGCTGTACCTCCAGAAGGCAAGACCAGGGGCAGCCTGACAGTACTGACAACAAGATTCCTCCCCTGGGCCAGTCAGTCAAACCCAGGTCTCTGTGGGTCAGCAGAAGAGACCATGACTTCAGAACATAATCCCCCTTTAGCTCTAGCCCCTTTTTATGCCAGAAAATGCTGTTTTGGGGAGCTGAGAAGGTGGAGCAAAATCCTGACAGTGCATTCTGGGACTAGAAGTCCCAAAACCCTTTTTTGTGGATTGTGAACTTTGAAAGGAGGCTCAAGCCTGGCTGAGCGAAGCCTTCTTGGTGAGAAGATTGTAACTTGGTAAGAAGGTCTGAGTCTGGCAGAGGGAGGCCCTTTGTGAAGCTTGGCAGAGGGGTCCGAGCCTGGAAGAGGGAGACCCCTTGTGGACTTTTGTAGATAACTTTTGCGAGCAGAGCCCGAGCCCGGAAGAAGGAGGCACTTTGTGAACCCTAAGAGGAGTCCGAGCCCGGAAGAGGGAGGCCCTTGGGAACATTGTGAGTGAAATTGGCACCAGAGACAGAGTTGTCCGGCATCACGTGGTGTTGCACATTCGAAGGTCTCTGGCTGGTGCCCCTCTTCTGAACAAGGAAAGTGTTGAACTAAGATTATTGAAACTTCAAGTACCCAGAGGCCTTAGAGGAGGCCAGCGGGAGGTGTCAAAGTGGTCATACCCCTTGTACAGTCAAAAGTCTCTGACACGTTGTGGAAGCAAAGTGAACTGTGTTACTGGGGCAAATGTGAACCAGACTGAGGGATGCCGGTGAATCAGGGAACAGTAACGCACCCGGGAACCTTGTGGTGATAGAATTATTTGAAGCCTGACTGGTGGCATTAGGGAAAGCCTGACTGGGGGCTTATGGGAAAGCCTAACTGGGGGCTAAGACCCAGACTTTGGTAAGGGAAGAACCTAAGGGATCTCAAATGACTTTCTATTGACTATTCTAAAATGGCAATGTAAACCTGTCAGAGGGATACCAGGATAAAGCAAAGGGAAGTGAATCCTGCATTGTGGTAAAGCTAATTGAACTGTTATTTTGGAAAATGTGAACCCGGGTGAGGAAATGCATGTGAATTAGGGTGAGTAGTAATACACTTGTGAACATTGTGATGACAAGTATGAACCGGACTGAGGAATGTCCACAATGAGAGGTTGGTCTGAACTCGACTGAGGAAGGCTAACGCTGAGAGAAGGATCGGAGCCCGGCTGAGGGGGATTCAAGGGTCAAGAGTAATCGCCTGACGTGAAGAAAAATAAAAGGAACTTTTGTTTTGTTGTTTATGGCACATCAGGCCCTCTGAAACAAGAGGCTTTGCATAGAAGGCCCTGATATTGAGGAAAAGGAACTGTAACCTCGTGCTGAAGAAGCCCAGGAGTGTGCTTCAAGAGTCCCGCCTTGTCCCGTGCTAAAAACGCAGGGAAGAGAGAACCCGGCTATTACTTCCTGATTTATAATTTTGTGAACACTTCTTTCTTTTCTTGTGAACATTATCCCACACTATTTTGTAGCATAACTGTAAGGATTGGCAATAGTTTCTTTTTAGTATAGGCCCTTTTTATTTGACTAGACCCCACTAGGACTGTATTATGATTATTTGATGGTCGTAGCTTGCTCCCATCATATATTTAGGTTTAGATTAGGCATTTATCTCACCCATTTTACAGTTTAATAAACCCCCATGAACTGTAAACACTTGTGTCTGTCTTACTTTGATAAATACCTCCCTCACATAGCCCCCTTCCCAGAGGTCGAAGTGAGCGGGAGCGGTCAGGAGCGGTGCTCCTCTACTTTTTAAAATTACCTTTTACAACTCCTATACTTTTATTTTAAAAAGAAACCGTTCCGAATGGTTTTGTTTTAAAATAAAAGTGTAGGAAGAAGTTGAAACTTGCACTTTCAGTGCGCTGCACTGGACGTTCCCACATTGTGTGTGGGAGGGGACGTGGGGATGGGGTTAGTGGGGAGTGGGTGCAGGCCAACAGGGAACATAGTTCCACTACTTCTTTTCGTACACCTCGACCACTGCCCCTTCCTCACGTTTCTTCATTGTGAGTTCCTGCAAGGTCTCCCATAGTGTCCTATCGGACCACACTTGAAACATTCTGCGTTTGTGGCCGGCATTCTTTCTGTCCTTCAGCATGTCTGAAAGAGCTGCACCGCTAGCACCTGGATGAGGGACGGTTATTGGTTCTTTTTGAGTGATCTGACCCATTCATTTTTGCTCTAGTGGACTTCTGATTACTCCAAATTAGAGCTACTTCATTTTCTTCCCCATCTGTTTCTTTTATTGACTGTACTCTCTCTGTTACAGGGTTCTACTCTTTTTGCTGAATCACCTTTATGCATTTGCCTAACTCTATGGTTCTGGCAATCTCTATTGCTTGGTCAAGAGTAGGATCCTTTGCGTGCAATAGGCATTGTTGCATGTGTGGGTCTGCCGTGTGTAATACTAGTTGGCTCCTTAGACACTCATCACCAATACCAGTAAACTTGCACGTTGCAATTAGCCCTTTTACGGCGCCAATGTAGCTAACTACTGATTCTCCCTTATTTTGCTTCCTGAAAAAGAAGTGGTAACGTTCTAACACCACGTTGCTGAAGTGTCGTTCCAGCTTAGCCAGGGCACTCTCATATTTCTTTGGTGATGTGGTGGCAGAATCCCCAGATCCTTCTTTGACTGTGACATCCGGAAGTGTGCAGAATATTCGTAATTCTTCACCCCAGAGACAATTTAATAGGGACCCTTCTCTTAAATCATTGCTGAGTTTCGCTCTCCCTGTTGCTCGTAGGTGTTACATCCGCCCTGCGTCCCGCTACGCGGTGACGCAGGGCACGCTAAATAAAAGCCCTTGGCAACTCTCCACAACACTGTATCTCAACGTGAGGGTACCTAAGGACTTTCTCTCCTCCCCCAGAGAACGGTAAGCCGCAGCAAAGCCCAAGGAAGCCCAACAAGGCCCCACGCCATTTCCTCTGAAGGGCCCACGCCAAGTCTGTGTGGGTGCACGACATCATGGCTGCCGGCACTTCAACCCCTGGGCCCTCCACGCCCTCTAGGATAGGGGCGAACCTATCGATGGCAACACCACCACCTCGCACACAAGGAGGGTCATCAACACTGGTACAACCTTTTGACCCATTCACTGACCCATCGTCCAGCGGACCCCAATGGCAACTATGGATACAAAAGTTCGAGATGGCGATGGAATGCAAAGACATAACGACGGCCAGAAAAATGAAGGCACATCTACTGCTCAGTGTGGGCGATGAGGTACTGCGCATCTTTAACTCCCTAAATGTTGATGATGGCCAGGATGCATACCTGAGTGCGAAGGATGCCTTGACAGCACACTTTCTCCCACAACTGAACCCGGACTACGAAACATTTATCTTTTGCACAACCATACAGGTAGCAGATGAAACTCTGGATGCCTACCACACACGGTTGAGGAAGTTGGCCATGTCCTGTGAGTTCACAAATGTTGAGAAAGAGATACGGAGGCAAATCATCAATGGCATCCACTCAGAAAAGCTGAGGCGACTGGTGCTCAGCGAGAGAGGTATTCCCTTACAACGCATCCTTGAGCTAGGACGACAAAGGGAATTAGCCCACACCAGAGCTGCCAACATGGAGGCCACACTGCACAAGTTACAACCCCCCAGTAACACAGCTTTGGTGGCCCAGATCTCCAACAGACAATTCACAAGGGACGATGTCAGTGGTGGTCATGCCCAGAACAGGTGGCAACCTCGCATCCCAGGGCCCATGGAATGCGGCTGGTGCGGTGGATCACGACATGGCCGACAGAACTGTCCAGCACAAGGCACCACATGCGGAGCATGTGGCAGAAAGGACCATCATGCGAAAGTATGCAGATCAGTGAATGTGACGTCACAACCATCACAGAACCCTCAGGAGAAGAACACGACCAAGAAAAAGAAGCAGGCCAATGCAAGAAGAGTCGTTTTCACCAACTCCTCGACGGAAGAAGAAGGAGATGATGTCTCAGCCATGCAACAGGACGTCAGCAAGGAAGATGACAGAAAAGGCAGAAAGGTATACCTGGTGTTCACACTAGACCAAGATCAAAAATAAAAAAAAAAAGCTGTCCGAAGGAAGGCGAAAGTGCATGGTCACCATCCAAGACCAGCACATCCTGATGACCATTGACACGGGTGCCTCGGTAAATGTCATGCCCGTGAGCGTATTCCAGACTTTAAACCCACAACCAAACCTGAAAAGTACTGACACGCGTTTGTTTGAATACGGCAGCCGGAAGCCCCTACCAGTCGTCGGCAGGTTCCGCACCACGCTGGGTCACGGTGAAAACAAATTGTGGTCAAAAATGTATGTTGTGAGAGCAGGGATTGAAAGCCTTCTAAGTGGGGACGCAGCGGAAGACCTGGGTGTGGTCAAATTCATCTGCCATGTCGACTCAGCCGCTGAGGTAGAACACATCCTCAGTCTATACCCCAACCTGCAAAAGGGAATAGGTTGTCTAAAAGGCAAAACCATCAGACTGCACATTGATGAGTCAGTACAACCAAGAGCAGTGAGGCACAGGCGAACACCATTCCACATGAGGGAACAAGTGGAGAAAGAACTCAAGGCACTAGAATCAGCCGGCATCATAGAGGAGGTCACAGGACCTACACCCTGGGTCTCTCCGATGGTGGTGACAAGGAAGCCCAAGCAACCTGGAAAAGTCCGGATATGCATAGACATGTGCCTTCCAAACACCACAATCAAAAGGGAACGACACATCACACCAACGATCGATGAAATTGTGGCTGACCTCACGGGGTCTTGTGTATTCTCAAAAGTCGATCTGAAGGCGGGTACCACCAGCTCAAACTCCACAGAGACTCCCGCTACATTACAACATTCTCGACGCATCTAGGACTGCGGAGATACAAACGCTTAAGCTTCGGGATCTCGTCAGCCGCTGAAGTTTTTCAACAAACCATTCAAGAAGTCATCAGGGGCATACCTGGCGTCCTGAATGTAAGCGACGACATTTTAATCCACGCTCCTGACAAGAAAGAACACATCAAGAGACTGCAGACCCTATTGTGCAGGTTGCAAAATGCCGGACTCATGATACACAGGGAGAAATGCGAATTCCTCAGACCAGAAATCACCTTCTTTGGCTACAAATTCGGCAGCACAGGAATCTTCCATGACCCCCAGAAGGTTGCAGATATTCAGGCCGCCAGCCCACCACTGACTCCTACAGAAGTATGCAGCTTTCTAGGTATGGCCACATACTGTGGCAGGTTCATCCGAAACCTGGCCACCCTGTCTGAACCATTACGCGACCTGACCAAGGCCAACACCAAATGGGACTGGGGGCAGAAGTGCCAAGAAGCTTTCGAGAGCATCAAGGAATCCCTGTCCGCTGACACCAAAATGGCATACTATAACACGGAACTCCCCACAGAACTATACGTAGACGCGAGTCCTGTAGGGCTAGGAGCCATCCTAATACAGACAACCAAGAAAGGGGAGAAAAGGCCCATTGCGTATGCCTCAAGAGCCCTCACGGCAACAGAGCAGAGATACTCACACATCGAAAAAGAGGCCATCGCCGTGCTGTGGAGGTGTCGGCACTTTCATCTGTACCTTTATGGACGTCGATTCACAACAATCACAGATCATAAACCCTTACTACCCATTTTCACAGGCACGTCGTCACACCTGCCGGCAAGAATCACCAAATGGCTGCTCCATCTTCAGCAGTACAACTTTGAACTTGTCTACCAACTGGGCAGCGGGAATCCCGCGGACTTCCTCTCGAGACATCCTCGAGCGGCAACCCAACAAGAAATCCTAATTGCCGAAGAGACTGAGGAACATATATGCCATGTTATAAGAGCCATGAGACCCAAGGCCGTCAGCATTGAGGACATTGAGGCGGAAACTCACAAAGACCACTGCTGTGATTTAATGAAAGATGCAATCATTTCAGGGGACTGGAAAACATTTATGAGGCATACCCACAACAGAACGGTAGAAGCCAGGAGTTTTCTGTCTGGCATGTTCACGGTCCAACAAGATCTATCAATCACCGAGGGAGGACTGCTGCTAAGAGGAAATCGCATCGTCATTCCACCCACTCTACAAGACAGGATAGTGGCTTTGGCACATGAAGGACACCAGGGGCTCGCAAGAACTAAAGCTCGGATCAGGCACAGGGTATGGTTTCCTCAGATCGATGATCGGGTCGAAACACTCATAAGCACATGCCTACCCTGCCAGATAACTGGGGCCCCACCGGAACCAGAACCGATTTTGTCGGCTGAACGTGGCCACACCCGATGGGAGGCCAACAGCATTGACTTCTGTACACTCCGAGAGGGCCTATATCTCTTGGTGGCCATTGACGACCACTCCCGCTATCCAGGTCGAAATAGTAGAATCAACAGCAACGGAAGTGGTCATTCTGGCCATTGAAAAAATGTTTGCAACCCATGGCCTACCCACCTCAATCAAAAGTGACAATGGACCCCCGTTCACAGGGGAGGAATTCAGACAGTATCTGCATGACCTCAATATAAAGTACCACCACATCATGCCAAGTTGGCCCCAGACAAACAGGGATGTAGAACGTTTTATGAGGACCATAAACAAAGTATTAAGGGTATCAAGGGCGAATGCCAGCCCTTGGAAAATTGACCTCTACCGTTTCTTGAGGAACTATCGGGTCACCCCCCACAGCACAACAGGCATACCACCCGCAGACCTCATGTTTGGTACAGTCATCAACTCCTCCATTCCGCATCATCCAAGCAGGACCCCGGATGAAGTCAACGAAGAACACACAGAAAGGAGGAGAAGGAGCGCCAATGCCCACATGAGCGAAAAGAGGAGAGCGAGGCAGTCCAATCATCAAGTGGGGGACCAAGTCGTCATGCTACGCAACCCCACAAAGTCGAAACTGGACACCAGATACGAGGAGCTTCCATGGACTGTCAGCAGCAGGCGAGGGACCATGGTGACTGTGACAAGAGGACGTCGACAAGTGACGAGGAATGCGTCGTGGTTTAAGGCAGTACCATGCAATCTGTGGACAGATGGCGAGTGCCCCCAAGATGACGCAGACTCTCATCCCAGCGAAGAAGGAGCCATGCCCATCCAGGAGGAGGAAGAAACGATTGACAACGCTTGGCAACCCATGATGACGCCGGGCCTGGAAGACCAGGACTGTGAAGGTGAGCCAACCCATGGGCCTGTGGCGGCCAGTCCCCGACCAAGGCGGTATGGTCTGAGAACAGCCACGAGACCGCCTGCCAGGCTAAATGACTATGTGTGGTAGTTAGGTCGCCTGGACCATGAACCCTAATAGGCGGGGTGGTATTTGTATCTAACATTTGCACAGTGTTTGAAGCACAGTTGAGTGCTGTTATGTTAATGTTCATTTGTTTGCAAATAAAGGAGGAATGTTACATCCGCCCTGCATCCCGCTACGCGGTGACACAGGGCGCGCTAAATAAAAGCCCCGCCCCGAGTTCGGGAAGGGAGTTCCGGGCATATGATCTACAAGTGTGTGGCGTATTCTTATGAGCTCCCGCCGGAGCTGCGACAGGGGCCGCGCGGCCTAGCGAACATGAGCCAGCCCCCGCGCATGCATCATCGCGGGGCTGGGAACACAACAGTAGGTATGCTTGGAAGGATTCTGACCATTGTTCCCAAGGGATTGTGGGTTCACCTGGCATGGTAAGAAAGGGGCAGGGAGGTGGTACATGTTTCTTATCCTTTCACCCTTTTCCCTTTTTTGTGTGATCCCTTGCCTTTATTCCTTCTGGGTGCTCTTCTCTGTTAGTTGTGCATCCTTCTCCAATTCTTATATTATTTGTTTATCAGTATTATTTTTTGTGTGGTTCAATCCCTATTTAGTCACTATCTTTATTATGCTCTATTGTGATGTTCTCCGATCAGTCACTTGAAGCATTCTATAAACTTTGTGACGTTATAATTAGCCCCCAGGCTCTGCTCTTCCACCTTGGGCATAGTGTCCTTTACTCTAATGCTGACAGGAGCTTTTGCCAGCGCTCGCGCTGCGTTGTGACTGGTGTTGTTGGTCCCCCTGTTTTGGCTGCTCCTACCTCTGCACGTGTGGTCACCTCCTGGCACACTCAGTGGACACGCCTGACACATCCGGTAGCCGTTCGGGGCGTGACGAATCCAGGCACTGCAAGTGGACTTCAAGGCACCACGATTTGCAATGATGATGGAGCTGTTGCGTTCCCGCTCACCTCCCTGTCGCCAACTATGTCATGACAGATGAGACAGAAACAAGCTGAGTAGGGGTTTATTGGGGACCGTAATAATTCATGGCAGTGGCTCTCTCTCCCTTCCATGACCACTACCATCGTCTCTCCAGAAACCGGATGCCGTGTTTCAGAGCCTCCACAAGATGGAACTCTGGAACTACATCCACAACAAGACCATGCCTAAATATCCATGTAAATACTTATTGGGGCCAGTACGGTTGGAATATCCTTAATGACAGCAATCGCTTCCGCTATGGTCAACCAAAATCTAGCACATAGTGGACTGTGGCGTGCTGGAGTAAGGAGTCAGATAAGGGGTGTCGTTTCCACAGTGATCTTTTTTGAAATAATAATGAAAAAGTAAAGTTAGATATATACCAGAAAATCTGCGCTTGTCCTAAGGTTTAGGCATTTACTTTTAATGTACAGTTCAGACATCCAGTCCGTAAACTTTCTTTGGAGATGAATTATAGTTATTCAGTTCAAATAATATTAAGCTACAATTGTCAATCTAGTACTCAAATAAAAATATAACATTGTACACAGTAAATAGTACATAGTATATATCCTATTGAATGTGCCCCAGCTGACACATGTTTTTGTCCTTATCAGGGCTTAACATGGGCAAGTAACTTGTTAACAAAGATCCTAAATATATCAATGCACCTCCTGGTTGGATGGGTTAGTGCTGAATAGCTTGTAGTCTTCAATGTTTAAGTTCACAAATCCTGGTGGGAGAGCTATCACTGAGAATTATGTGGAGGCCATTTAGGCTGTGTTCATCATGTTAATTATAACCAAAATTATATGTTCATGATCTGTTATAGATCTTGTGCCATGTATATCTTAATTTTTGTCATAATATAGAAACTTAGCACGCCCAACCTAGGCGGGATGATTCCTAACAGGACATTCAGACTTTTCAGTATCTAATACGCTAACAAGGTGAGCATTTTCCTTACTACTTACATTATTGTATCATTTAACTTTCTATATTTTTCTCAGGTTTGACAGGTTGGTCAAGTACAGTGTCTATACAACTAGCCCCACTAGCCCACTCCTCACCTGATGAATCTGTTGGAGATGCAGTAGATTCGTCTGTAGAACTTTCCTTCTTCTTTTCTCTCCAGGTGGTTCTTGTGGACCTGGTGCCGATCTTGCTCGTGGATTTGAAGAGAGAAGGACGGGCTCGCCTGGAGGCCACTTTGCCAAAGACGGTATGTGCCCGGCAGCGGGGACTCCAGGGATCCCACCCCAAACCAGGGAAAAACTGGATGAAAAAACTCTGGTAGGTCTTGCTATGGATGGTAGTTGATGCAGTCCGTGGAGAGATCCAGTAAGAGTGAAGGCGAGAGTAGTATTGCCTACAGGTACTAGAATGCACTGGTTGTTGTCGTAGTAGGCGGTTGCTTGTTGTCTGGGTAGAGGTCCAGATGGCGTGCGGTTAACACGCGGAGAAAATGGAACACAAGGAAAGACCGTGTGCCAGGAGCACACAGCTCCGACGGTAGACGCCGCTCACAGAAAACAATGAAAGCTGGGGAACCGGCCAGCACGAGAGAGTACAGCAGTAGCAGGAAGGGCTGAGAGAGAGGCAAACAGGTTACGGCGACAGACGCCGCGCAAGCGGAGAGGTAAGTAGTCCAGAACGGAAGGAGGCAAGGAGCCTTTCGAGTGAAAAGCAAAACCCACTAGCAAACAACAAACAAGGTAAGCAGAAAACAGGGAGGGAACACAAGAGGGAGCATAAGCAAACTTACTCGCGGGTACAAAGTAAGGAAGTTGCAACGCACAGGTGCTTCTCATCTGCTGGTCTTTAAGGCGGCTAATACTGGAAGACTAGAACGCACTGTGCGCTACATGGAATAAATCAGTCCTTCTTCCATATCGACCATCTCCTCCATACTTTCCATGGGCGATATGTGACAATTATGACAAAAATTAACATATACTACCGAGGCTTTCTCTTCTTTCAATGTTCTGGACCTCACCACTGAGACGAGGGAGATTACTCCCGATGCCTTCTTCCCATTCAATATTCTTGACACAACTACTGAGATGAGGGGGATTGCTCCAGATGCCTTCTTTATCTTCAATACCTTTGACACAAAGACAGATGAGGGAGATTTTCCCAGTGCATTCAGTACCTCTGGGACAAAGACTTGAGAAAAGGAAGATTACTCCTGATGTCTTCTATCCATTCAATATTCTTGACACAACTATTGAGGTGAGTGGGATTGCTCCTGATGCCTTCTTTATCTTCAATACTTCTAGCACAAAGACTGAAATGAGGGCGATCACTCCTGATACTAATCCTCCCGACACATTCAGTACTTTTGAGACAACTACTGAGACAAGGTAGATTGCTCCCAATTACTTCTTTACCTTCATTATTTCTGCCACAAAGACTAACACATGAGAGATCACTCCCAATACGCTTGGTACTTTTGAGGCAAAGACTGAGATGAGAGAGATTACTCTCAATGCCTTCTTTCCATTCAATATTCTTGACACAACTACTGAGACGAGGGAGATGGCTCTGTAAAGAAGGCATGGCATCAATAGTAAGACAGACACAAGTGACCACAGTTCAAGGGTGTTTATTGAACTTTAACAAGGGTGTGATAAACGCCTATCTAATTCTAAATCTACAGATGGGAGCAAGCTACGATCATCAAATAATAATAATGCAGTCCTAGTGGAGTGGAGTCAAAATAAAAGGTCCTATACTAAAAAAACAACTATGGCCAATCCTTACCTCTAAATACAAATAATGTGGGGTAGTGTTCATGAAAAAGAAAGACGTTTACACAAAATGATAAGTCAGGGTGTTCAGGCTGTTGGCCTCCCTTGTCCACGTTTTCAGCATGGGACAAGGCAGTTCACTCGAGCATAGCACACTCTCTGGCTTCTTTCGGCACGAGGACACAGTTTCATTACCAGCATTTCGGGACTTCTGTGCTAAAGTTTCTTAAGTTATCAAAGTCTCTTCATTCAGAGTGCCTGATGTACCAAAATAAAAGAAAAGTTCATTTCCTCTTGTAAGTACTCAAGTTAGGTAATTCACTCTTCATCCTGGACCCCCCTCAGCCAGGCTCAGATCCCTTTTTATACCACAATCATTACTTTGAATTCCCCTCTCTGGGCCCACATCCCCTTCTCCAATATTTAGAGAATATCTTTTCTCGGGTGACTCAAGATTCACCCTGGATACCCCTCAGCCGGGCTCAGATCCTTCCTCTTACACAATTAGTTTACCTCAGCCAGGCTCGGACCAATTGCAGTTTGTATTAGCTATCAAAGACTTTCAAATGTGCACAGGGTTGTTAACACCACTTCGACTTTACAAATCACAATTTACATTTGCCACCTCTCAGTTGGATACCTAACAGAGACTTTCGAATGAGCACCAACTTGTTGCTGGACCACGCTGCATATGGTATCTATCTTGGTTTCAAAAGTTCAGTCACTTCTTGGGTGTTCAATTATGTTTCTAACACAGACCGGGCTGCTATCAGTCTCCCTGACTCACCGGCTGTGCTGACTTTACCTGCGCTGTTTTGTTGTAGGAGCCAAGGACAGTACCCTGGCGGCAATCGCTCCTTCCTGCCTTGGCTATCGATGCATGAGTGCTCCAGGTATGTCTGACACACAATGTACCTTTCTTCAGCTTTAATTCAAGGTTTTATGTTTCTTATTCTTGAGGGTTCATGAAAGTAGCATTTGTTTCTCCGAAAAGGTCAAGGGCACTTCCCTTCTTGCACGCCTCTCTGGTCTTGCAGTCTTTCTCCTCATATTAAACTGCCATCTTCGAACTGCTGCTTCCTCGTGGGTTATGCCTTGCTCAGAGTGTGCTTTCATGCTTCGCCTTTTATCCGTGTGGGGAAGTGTGATGGAAGTCAGGTGTGTGCAATTATCAGTAATTGCCTGACTCTGCCTGACCATTGTGTTGGGACATGTCAGATATACGGCTCGGGTGTTAATCTGTTTTCTCTCACAGTGAGCTGTCCATGAAAAAGGTTTCGTTTTGGAAAAGGGGAAGGGGTTGAGTTCCTAAGGATCCAACCTGGTAGGATGGGGAAAAGGTGTAACAGGGAAGGGAATACTGTGTCCCACTCCCCGAAGGCCCACCATCCAGGTGATCCTCCCATACTGGTCCACCCCCAGGAACTGGATACAAAAGCAATGGCTGTGTTCTGGCCACCTGGATGACAGATCTCTGGGGACTAGCGGATGAGACACTTTCAAGTTTCTCACAGGTATGATTCCTGGAGTTCACCCCTTAACAGGGAAGTAAGATAACAAGTCTTTGTGCCTCATTACGGGTGACCCTGTCAGGTAACATTGCAGGAAAAAATGCTGGCACTACCAACCTAGGCATTTTTCCCAGACCAGCTCACTCTGCATCTGCCGGTAGGGGCTATGAACTACCAGCAGGCCTGAACTCCCGGGAGTACAGGCCCCTACCGTAAGAGAAATGACTGAATCACTGGCACCATTAACAACAGTGCCGGTGGACTGAATCACCGGCACCATTAACAACTGTGCTGTTCATTCACTAGTTACCATCCCAAGGAGTCCCATAGGACTCCATGGAGCGGGAACTTACCACCATTGTCGGCACCCATAATATCCCAGCAACACTGGGATACCGGGCACCAGTAACGATAAGGCGAGTTTACGGGTAACCCGCCGGTAGTATAGGCGGGCTACTGTCAAACTCGTACTAAGGCCCTTTATCTCTGCTGTGAGGAACCTGAGGACGTCCTCATTCTTTTTCCCAGACAAATTCTGCTCAGGTGGCCAAGGAAAGGCCATTGATTAAGGATCCCGACCCTGGGGGTGGATATGCGAGGGAGGATCACGGGGGTGGAGGGATCTTGGGGAGGGGGTACAGGACGTCCTTGTGTGAGACATGGTATCCTCCATTCCCTTAAAGAAGAAACTGAGTGAAAAACGCTCAGCTAATCAGTCGCTCACATACTGTACCCCATATGGAGTTACTGTAAATGTATGAAAGATCTAGAAAGTATGCTTCTGTTCATGTATTTTTGCCAGGCTCAATGTTGAAGGGAAAAATAAAGATGCTGATCCAAAAGTTTGATTGTGCTTAAAAGAAGGTAAGTGATTTTAATTTTAAACAGAAAGGGAGGCTAGCTGTTGCCTCTGCATGTCACGGGATCCTATTCCAATGCATTTCAGAGTCGTACACTCCTTCGTCAGGGCTGCGCCCTACATGTCATCACAGTCAATGGTCAAGTAATAATGTACATAGGGCCTCATTACGACCCTGGCGCTAAGTGGTTAACGGCGCCGTAAAAGGCTGCAGCGCCGTTAACCACTTAGCGCCTTACTACGAGGTCCCTTTGCGGGACCCGACCTGAACAGCTGGTCTGGACCAGCCGTTAAAGTAGGGACCCGCAAAGGGACCTCGCAGGCGATTACGGGACCGCAATTTGCGGTACTGTAATTGCGCCTTCCCCATTCCCATTGAGCCCTATGGGGCAAAAATGGGAATGGGGAAGGGCCATGGGGAAATGGGGAAATACCGCCCCGCCAACCTTGGAATGGGGCTGTATTTCCCCATTTCCCCATGGCGGACTCGTTACAACACCGGCACCAACCATGGTGCTAATAGTGCCATGGTTTAGCGCCGGTGTTGTAATGAGGGCCATAATCCATACAATTGTTCAAACGGGAAGAATCAGGAAAGTAGAATACAGCAGGTGTACAAACCCAAATTTCAAAGCGCAGTGGTGTGGAGTAATTGTAAGTAAGAAAAACAAAAACAAAAGAATAATGTAACACATGTACAGAAATGTCCTGCTGTCTGCTAAGAATAAATTAGTTAGAGAGCAGTTTTTACCTTATTTTTGAGACCCTCAAGTCAGTATAGAACTGTCTCAATGGAGACTGATGTGAGTTTTCCTCACTGCAACGTTCCAAAAATCAATTAAATAAATGTGTGTGAGTAAAAACCCATAAATAGCCTGAGTGATATGTTACCATTGGCAAAATAATGGTGCCAACGCTTACCTGCACTAGTAGCGAAGGCAGATTGTGTCAGATAGAATAGCGCCTTGGCACAAACGCACACAAAATTGTGTATGTCGTCAAACAGTACCTCGGTTCTGAAAGTGAATGGAGGATAATGGGTAAATCATATTGCAGGTTCCCTTGGTTAAAAACACACGCATACAAATGTACAGGGTCGCTGGACACCTCCTCATTTGGTCAGGATCAACACATATTAACCTCCTCTTGTTAATACAGAAAAATATCAGCTCCACACCAAAAAGAGATGGAAACAACCGAGAGTTATGCACACTTCCATTCATTCTAACTTCCCTAAACCCCACTTTGGTACCGAGACGAGGAAGAAGGCCTTGGAGGAGTGGTGTAATAGCCAGGCATGTCCAATGTAAGGAATCATGGTATCAAAGTAAGACAGACAGAAGTGATTACAGTTCAAGGATGTTTATTAAACTGTAAACATGGGTGAGATAAATGCCTAATCTAACTCTAAATCTACAATGGGAGCAAGCTACGACCATCAAATAATAATAATAATACAGTCCTAGTGGAGTCCATTCAAATAAAAAAGGCCCTATACTAAGAATAACCTATTGCCAGTCTTTACCTCTAAATACAAAATAGTGTGGCATAATATTCACAAGGAAACAAAGAGTGTTCTCCAAAGGATAAGTCAGGATGTTGTAGCCGCGGTCCCCCTTCCCCACGTTTGAAGCATGAGACATGGCGAGACTCTCGAGCAGAGCATACTTCTGGGCTTCTCCGACCGAGCTCACAGTTCCTTTTCCAATATCAGGGCCTTCTGTGCCCAAGTCTCTGTATGCAAAGCCTCTTGCTTCAGAGGGCCTGATGCATCACAAACAAACACAAGTTCCTTCTGTATATCTTCACGTCAGATGATTACTCTTCACCCGAGGAACCCCCTCAGCCGGGCTCCGATCCCTTTAACAATGTCAGCCTCCCTCAATCGGGCTTAAACCAACAACTCACTGTGGACATCCCTCAGTCAGGTTCACGTTTGTCACCACAATGCAGTTCACTTCGCTTTTCAATTCACCATGTGTCAAAGACTTTCGACTGTACAAGGGGTTCTTGTAGTTTTCTCAGTTCAACATATCCTCCTTGTTCAGGAGCGGGGCATTCGTTGGAGTCTTTCGAATGAGTGCCCACGCAGCGCCGACCCCTCTAACCCTAATACCTCGGTTGTTCACAAAAGACCTTTCTCTATAATCTTCTTTTTTTTACGTAAAATGTTGCCACTGCAACCTTGAGTTTTAACACAGTCCAGTTTACTATCAGTTTCCTCTGACTCAACGGCTGTGCTGAACTCCTTGGTTTTTCTTCAGCTGGAGTCAAGGACGGTACTACAGCGGTAAGCTCTTTTCCCCTCCCTGGCTATCAGTGCAGGAGGGCCCCGTGTACCACTCACATCTGCCGCACAAATCGTCAGCTGCAATTCCCGGCCTTACTGTTCCTTTATCAAAGGCTTTGTGGGTTTGGTTTGAAAAGGGCAAAGGCAATTCCCCCCTTGTCATCATTTCTATGAACTGCTGTCCCTGTTACAAGTCTCTCCCCTTCTCACCTGTTTTTCTTGTTTGCTTGTGACCTTCTTTGGTGACTTCTTTCGCACGGTCCGGGATTTACATAAGCCTGTGTGCTGGTCTTCGGATTCCAGCGTGAGAAAGATGTTTCAACTCCAGGATACGTTCAGAAGTCCAGGACAGAACCAGGAAGGAATAGTGTCCGGGCTCAGAGGCATGGAACGCCGTGACTCGAGCGCGGGTGAAAATCCAGGAAGTTCTGAGGTAAGTTAGAGGGAAGAAAGGAAGAAGGAGGATTCAAGGAACTGGGAAACAGGAGTTAGGAAAAAGCCCCAAACGAACTCCGGCAACACACGTCCAACTACAGCAAGCGGTAGCATTGAGACGCGAAGCGCCGCGGGACGTGTCTGTTTAGTAGTGTGCAA
Source organism: Ambystoma mexicanum (assembly GCF_040938575.1). Lineage (NCBI taxonomy): Eukaryota > Metazoa > Chordata > Amphibia > Caudata > Ambystomatidae > Ambystoma > Ambystoma mexicanum. Next base: position 80,417,103 of record NC_090936.1, read on the forward strand.
AGCATGGAGCGCAAAGACTGGCAGGCTGAGTTCCGTATCAGGCGGCCATGTTGGGAGGATTACTGCATTCAGTCCACTATGGGTCAGAGACCACGAAGTCCAGAATGGACGGAGGCGACGGTTCATGACAGTATGCCTCCTCTGAAGCCCAGCTCCTCCGGGTTTACCTGGATGGATAAGATCGTATCTTCGAATCAGCCTGGGGGCATTCATGTTTGACATGGGTTCCCAGGTGCGTTCACTAGGAGGATACCCTTTCCATTCGACCAAATACTGTAGTTGACCGCGTCGGGACCTAGAGTCACAAATTCTGGAGACCTCATATTTGAGGTGGTCATTGACAATCACTGGGGTAGATCTTGGAGCAGTTCGAGAGGGCTGAACATATGGTTTCAACAGAGAAGTGTGGAAAACTGGATGGATCCTCTTCCATGATTCTGGTAGTCGGAGTCGAAAGGCCACTGGATTGACGATTTCTTTTATAGAAAAGGGTCCGTAAAACCTGGGAGGCAATTTATTTGGCCGTAGGTGACGTGGTAGGAGTTTTGAGGATAACCAGACCTTATCGCCTATTGAATAGGAAGGTCCTGGTCTTCTTTTGGAGTCGGCATAATGTTTAACGTCTCTTTGAGCCTTTTCTAGGTGTTCTTTAGCTTCCTTGTGCACATTGATTAATGTCTCAATACAGGAATCAACTGCAGGAACTGGGGTAGGGTGAGGAAGAATGGACGGCAGTACTGAAGGATGAAATCCTTGACTACAGAAGAAAGGACTAGTCTTGATAGCTAAATGATCCGAATTGTTGTATGCGAACTCGGCCACAGGTATTAGGAGTGACCAATCATCCTGGACCTTGGTGGCGAAGCAACGAAGATATTGCTCCAGGGTTTGGTTTACTCGTTCAGTAACTCCATTGGTCTGTGGGTGATAACCCGAAGACAAGACACGTTGGATTCCCAGTATACGACATAACTGTTTCCAGAACTGGGATATGTACTGGGTCCTCGGTCAGAAATGATCTTGGAAGGTAGACCATGAAGCCGGAATATGTGTTCTAGGAAAATTCCAGCAAGTTCGGATGAGGATGGTAGCTTGTTTAAAGGCGTAACATGAGCCATATGTGTGAACAAATCAATGGTAACCATTATGGTTGTGTAGTCGCTGGAAGACGGTAGTTCCACGATGAAATCCATGGCGATGATTTCCCAGGGTCTCGTTGGTATTGCCGGTTGGAGCAGGAGACCTGCTGGTCTTTTATTGTCGTGTTTGTTCTGGTTGCAGACTGCACAAGTCTGGACGTGGATCTTGATATCGTCCCTCATCCTTGACCACCAAAACTGTCTTTGTATTAGATGAAGGGTGTTGGTGATGCCACAGTGTCTTGAATGGAAGGTATCATGACATAAGCTTGTGATCTTTTGTCTCAATCCAGGAGTAGGGATAACCAATCGATTATCCTTGAATAGATATCCGTCTTTTGTTTTGAGTTTCCATCGGTTCTTTCTCCTAAACTCCTTCCAAGGTTCCGAGGACTGAGTTTGGATTCGGATATCCTCCAGGAGAGCAATTGCTTGAGCAACAAATATAGTGTTGGGAAACATCTTAGGAAAGGTCGGTCTTCAAGGGTTTCATAATCAGGACGTCTGGACAAGGCATCGGCTATAATGTTATGTGTTCCAAGGAAATGATAGATTTGAAATTGTTATTGTGCAAAAAAGAAAGCCCAACGGGCTTGATGACTGTTTCTGCATTCTAGGGATTGTAGGACTTGAAGGTTCCGATGGTCCATGCGGACTTGTACTGGATGTTTGGCTCCTAGAAGGAGATGACGCCAATCAGTGAAGGCCTGACGGATGGCTAACAATTCCTTCTCCAAGACGGAATAATGAGTTTCACTGGGAGTCAAGGTGCGGGAAAGATAGGCAATGGGGTGTTCTAACTTGTCAGCAAGTTCCTGTTTCAGGACTGCCCCAATGGCGTAGTTGGAGGCATCAGTTTCAACAGTGAAGGGTCGGTCAGTGTCGGGTTGAGCAAGGATGGGCGCTTGTGTGAACTCTGACTTCAACCGTTGAAACGCCAAATCTTGGGCTGAGGTCCACTTAAAAGGAGTGTCTTTCTTTAGTAATGTAACTATAGGATGCACGATCTCAGAAAAAGTTGGAATAAATTTTCTGTAGAAGTTAGCAAGCCCCAGAAAGGATTGAATTTGCTTTACAGTAGTGGGAACAGGCCAAGAAAGAATGGAATCAACCTTCGAAGATTCCATTCCAATCCTCTTTTGGCTAAGAACGAATCCGAGGTAGTGAACAGTAGATACATGGAAAAGGCACTTCTCGGGTTTGGCCAGGAGTTTGTGTTCACGTAGAAGTTGTAAAACTGCCCTTACGTGCTCTTCATGTTTTGTATGGTCCTTGGAGTAGATTAGTATGTCGTCTAGATATACAATGACGAAGAGGAACAGCCTGTCAGAAAATACTCGATCCATAAAACGTTGGAACACTGCTGGGGCATTAGCAAGTCCAAAGGGCATAACCAGGTATTCAAAATGGCCAAAGGGTGTTCTAAAGGCTGTTTTCCATTTGTCACCCTCCTTTATACGAATAAGATGGTAGGTGCCCCTGAGATCTAATTTTGTGAAGATGACTGCACCCCTGACTGCTTCCAGGATGTCCGAGATGAGAGGCAATGGATAACGGTCCTTGAGAGTGCATTGGTTAAGGCCGCGGTAATCCAGACATGTCCTAAGCTCCTTGAAATCCTTCTTGGGAACAAAAAACAGAAAAGCGCCTGCCGGGGATTTGGATGGGCGAATAGTTCCATTTTCCAAATTGGTATCCTGGTATTCCCAGAGGGCCCTTTTTTCAGGTTCTGACAAAATAAACATTCTTCAGAAAGGAATAACTGCCGAAGGTTCAGTATCGATGGCACAATCCTCAGGTCTGTGGGGTGGTAAGGCTTGAACAATGGCTGTGGAGAACACATCTGTTTAAGCCTGGTAGGCCCTGGGAATCTGGGTGACGTTAGAGACGGTGACTGGTGCTTTCTGAGTTTCTTGGAAGTCATCGGGGGGCTTTGGTAAGGTGTTTAGGGACAAACAGTGGGACATGCAATGTTCCGAACCAAGAAACAAAGAGCCTGCTGCCCAATTGATGTAGGGGTTGTGCTTCTGTAACCAGGGCATGCCTAGAACCATAGGATAGTGGGCAGATCTTATAATATCAAATGTAATCCTCTCTTGGTGGTGGTTAATGGAAAGAAGAAGCTCCTTGGTTTGAAGGGTTATGGGTCCTGAAGATAGGGTTCTCCCATCGATAGCTTCAACAGGCTGCATAGTCTTGTGTTTCATATGGAATGTGATGAGTAGTGACCCAATCATGATCTATGAATATGCCCATGGCTCCACAATCCACTAATGCCATGATGGGGTAGGATTCTTTCTTGGAAGGCGATAGGAATGCCTGTAGAATCACAAGGCTGTTTTGTCCAGGAGAGTTCAAGGAAGGAATTGATGTGAAGCAGACACCACTCTCCCGAAACTGTGCTCCATCTAGGATCGGGAGCTGGCGTTTCCCGAACGCCGTGGGGGAGCGATAGGGCACTCTCTCACAAGATGTTTATCGGAGGCGCAATACATGCAGAGACCAGTGTGAATACGGCGCATCCTTTCTTGTGGGGTAATGGGTCCACGGAAGGCCCCCAGTTGCATGGGTTCTGAATCCGAGGTCGGAGAGACTGCGGGCTCTGGACTGGAAGGATGGTCTATGGCAGTTTTTTGGAATGAAGATTTAGACTTCTTTTTCTCTGCCCTTCTTTCCTGGATTCAAAAGTCGATTTGCAGGGAAAGGTCCAAAAGGGCCTGGAAGGAATCTGGGCGAGCTACCCTGGCTAACCCGTCCTTTATTCCTTCATTCAGGCCTCTTCGAAAGAGGGTGAAGCTGGCCTCTTGGGACCAATCAGCTTCCTTCATAAGTTGTTTGAAACGAGTCACATAGGTAAGCATATCCTGGGATCCTTGTTGAAAGTCAAGCGCTATAAACCTGTTCAGGCAATCAAACATGGCTTTTAGGGCTTCCACGAACCCATTGTAATCATCCAGGAGGGCGTCGCCCGAATTGACTAGGGGGGTTGCCCAGGTCAAGGCGTTACCAGTGAGGTGTGATATAATAAACCCCACTTTTGCTCTAGGGGTGGAAAAGTAGTAGGGTTTGAAGGTGAAATGTACCAAACATGAATAAAGGAAGGCACAAAGGGTCTTTGGAGAACCATCATATTTGTCCACTACTCCACCCAACAACACACTTTCCTTAGTAGCAGAATCACGAGACAGTACTAGCTGCTTTAAAGCAGCATTCTCTGCCTTAAGATTTTGAACTTCTGTGTTGAGTTCCTGCATGCCTCGCATGAGATCTTGGACCGCGACTTCCATCTCTGTATCTGTATAGTTCTTTTGGCGTCTCAATCTGTCACAAGTCTCTCCCCTTCTCACCTGTTTTTCTTGTTTGTTTGTGACCTTCTTTGGTGACTTCTTTCGCACGGTCCAGAATTTATATAAGCCTGTGTGCTGGTCTTCGGAGTCCAGCGTGAGAAAGATGTTTCAACTCCAGGATACGTTCAGAAGTCCAGGACGGAACCAGGAAGGAATAGTGTCCGGGCTCGGAGGCACGGAACGCCGTGACTCGAGCGCAGGTGAAAATCCAGGAAGTTCGGAGGTAAGTCAGAGGGAAGAAAGGAAGAAGGAGGATTCAAGGAACTGGGAAACAGGAGTGAGGAAAAAGCCCAGAGCGAACTCCGGCAACACACGTCCAACTACAGCGAGCGGTAGCGTTGAGACGCGGAGCGCCGCAGGGGCGTGTCTGTTTAGTAGTGTGCAAAGCGAGGAGCGCAAAGACTGGCAGGCTGTGTTCCGTATCAGGCGGCCATGTTGGGAGGATTACTGCATTCAGTCCTCTATGGGTCAGGGACCACGAAGTCCAGAATGGACGCAGGCGACGGTTCATGACAGTCCCTGGAATATCCTTGTGCTTTTGGCCTTGCTCAAAGTGTGCTCTCGTTCTCTGCATTTTATCCCTATGTGGAAAAGAAAGGGCAGTCAGGTGTACTTATTTATCGGCAATTGCCTGACTCTGCCTGAACCTTATGTTGGGACATGCCGGGTAAACGGCTCTGGTGTTAGTCTGTTGCCTTTTGCTGTGTGAGAAAGTGTTTGTGTAGGAAAGGGGGGGCTACAACCTTTTAATATCCTACGGGGTAGGATTGGGAAAAGGTGTTATAAGAAAGGGGGTACCACGTCTCACCCATCGGTGCCCCACTTTGACTCCCCAAGGACCCCCCATCGAGGTGATCCTCCCGCACTGGTCCACCCCCGAGAACTGGATCCAATAGCAATGAGCATGTCCTGGCCACCTGAATGACAGATCTCCAGGGACTAAAGGGTGAGACACCTTCAGGTTTCTCACAAACCCTTCCTCCATGCGATGTGGCCGCATCTGGTTCACAGGGGAATCGAGAAAGGAAATCTACATTCCCCAGGTTTTTCATTTTCGGTGTTCCACAGTGAAACAGTAGGGTTGCAGGTCTAGAAACCATTGCATGACACGAGAGGTGGAGTCTTTGCGTTGGCTAATCCAAACTAGGGGAGAATGGTCTGTGACTAATGTGAATTTCCTTCCTAAGAGGTAGTATCTAAGGTGGATTATTGCCCACTTGATGGCCAGGGCCTCTAATTCCAGCACAGAGTAATTTATTTCACGTGGCAAGAGTTTGCGCCCTGTGAACAAGATGGGATGTGCTAACCTGTCGCAAACTTGAGATAGGACTGCTCCTAACCCTGTAAGGGAGGCGTCCGTTTGCAATATTAAATCTTTAGAGAAATCTACAACCTTTAGAATCGGGTTCTGGCACAGGGTTTGTTTCAAGGTGTTATAGCAGGTACCATCCTCTTCAGTCCAATGGAGTTTCTGGGGTTCAGCATTCTTAAGTTTATCTGTCAGCCTGGCTGTTTTTTCCAAAAGTTTGGGATAAACCTAGAGTAATATCCTATTAACCCTAGAAAGGCTTTAAGATCCCTTGTGGTTTTGGGTGTTGGTGTATCGAAGACGGCTTTCACTTTCTCCTGTTCGGTTTGTACGTTCCCATTTCCTACAAAGAAGCTGAGGTATATTACGGCTGCTTGGGCCAGTCTGCATTTAGATGGATTAGCGTTCAGGCCAGCTTCTCTGAGGACTTTCATAATAGTGTACAAATGAAAGAGATTGTCCTCCCAGGTTTTACTATAAATGACGATATTGTCACTATAGGCTCCACAGAAATCAGAATAAGGCTGCAAGATTTTATACATGAGGTGTTGGAAAGTGGCTGGAGCGCTGTGTAAGCCGATAGGAAGGATTGAATTGAAACAGTCCTAGGGGCGTTGAAAACTCTGTCTTTTCCTTATCTGGCCCATATACTGGGACTTGCTGGTACCCTTTTGTCAAGTCCCGGATGGATAGAAATGTGGCAGATCCAAGTTTATCAATTAGGTCATTGATGCATGACATAGGATATGCATCAAAGTTTGAGATTGCATTTACTTGCCAAAAATCTACACAAAACCTCTAGGAGTGGTCAGGTTTAGTGACTAATACGATAAGGGAGGCCCATGGGCTCGATGAAGGCTCAATAATATTGGTTTTCAACATTTTGTTTACTTCCTCCACCACTATCTGTTTACGGGCTTCCAGGAGTCTATACGACTTCAAATGAACCACATTTCTCTTAGGTATTCTAAATAGTGGTAGGTGCCTTTTATTCTGCCTGGTTTTTCTGAAACTATATCGGGAAATTTGTTAACTACATCTTTTAGATCTTGTTGATTGGATAGCTCTGGAGGAATTAATTTAAAGCTGTCTTTTCCTTCTGGAACCACGATAGTACTTTGGCATGGGTGATTGATGGATTCTCTTTCTACTCTTTTAGGAGGTTTACGTGAGATAAATTGACTTTTTGTTTTCTGTCCAGTTGGGCTACTTTATAAGTACAGGTTCCTGTTCATTTTACTATTTTGTAAGGCCCATGCCACTTAGAGACAAGCTTGTTTTCTGAGGTGGGAAAGAGGACCAGATCTTTCCGTCCTATGGAAAAAGATCTTTGGCTTACTTTCTTGTCATAAGTGGATTTTTGTTGGCTCTGGGCTTTTTCCATATGAGTACAGACTAGATCTCGAACCAGTCTCGTATGCTCTCGCATTATAGTAGCGGTCTGCGAGATGGAAATGGGTGTCTCCTCTCATTCTTCCAAGGTTTCCTGGAGCATGTCTAGGACATCTCTGGGCCCTCTAACATAAAGTAGTTCAAAAGGAGAGAATCCTGTCAAGGCCTGAGGGGGTTTCCTTACTGCAAATAGTTCCCAACAGATCATTCAGTCCCAGTCTTTCCCATCCTTATCTATCAATATTGGTAGAATTAATTTCAGAGTTTATTGAATCTTTCTACCAGGCCATTGGCTTGAGGATGGTACCCAGAAGTTCTTAAGGTGGTAATATGGAATATGTTACAATTTAGGTTTTGTTGCAAAGCACGCTGGTACTCAAGAAAAAGTTGTACGTGGTTCTTTATTTTATTTCTCAACGGTTACTTATAAGTATTACAACATTCTGGTATGAAGGCAGTGGTTACCTCACCCCTGCCCGGTGTCCCAGTTCTCCTCGGGTGGTCCGCTACTTGTAAGGTTCCAGCCCAGACTGTCCCCGTTATAAACAAATCCTACAGTGGAGGTGTTCCACTTAAGAGTTCACCCCTTTTCTCTGCCCGAAGTCCTTTTCTCTTTTGCAGACTCACCTGCTCCCTTGTGGGCAGTATTCTGCATGGCACTGGCCCTCTGACTTCCCAATGTCCACTGCAATCTTCGACAGGCTCACCCGCTCCCTGGTTGGTGGCGTTCCATGTGACACTGGCCCTCTGACTTCCCAACGTTTACTGCAATCTTTAGCAGGCTGACCTGCTCCCTCAAAGGCGATGTTCCACGTGGCAACCCTTGTCTTCCGCTGTCGCCTCTGTGTCCGTTCACGTTGGCCCCTGGCACAGTTTTTTTCAGGCCGGCTAATAAGCACAGACGAACGCCTCTTCTGGCCCGTGACCTGCAGTCTCCCCCGTCCCTCGTGGTATGACCTCTGCCTCCTGGTGGACCCCTTCCTCCTTTTAAAGAAAAAGACAGAGCCAATTCATTAACCCAACTCCGCCTTTCTCCGCATCCGCACCCTCGCTCACACCTGACAGTCCTTCACTCACATAACCATTGCGCACACCCTGATTAACCCCTTCCTGACTGCATACCACAGACTGTGCTCCCTCGGTTTTCACCGTCACCTCTTCACATACCATCCCCACCAAGCCCTGACGTTCGGGCAGGGTATGCGCTCTTGACAAGAAATCTGATTGCGTCAGCAGTTTACCCAGCCGGTGGACAGCCGTATGGGTGAAAGGCTGCAGTGCCAGAAACCACAGCAGGATCCTGGGGTTAGAGTCCCTATTCCTAGACATCCAGACCAATGGCGTGTCAGAAATAGGGGTGGTTTGCGTGCCCCGAGGGGCTTAGGACTGCATTCACTGGCTAAAATGGCTCAAGGACTTTGTTAGGCCTGCCATGCGCATCACTCATGCACACACCATATTAAAGATACGGAGCCTGATGTCCTGTCAACTTGCTTTATTTCGACTCTCACACGTTCTGCCTTCCTTCCTCTTGTCCCCTCCCCTTCCGCTTTCCTCCCGCTCCCCTTGCCTTGGTCCTCTTAAAGGGGCCATGTCCTTTTCCATATACAACAGACTTCATCTACCATGAAGCGGTGGGATTTTGTGGCAAGCACATGTGCAGACTATTTAAGCCCTCCCCGGCCCATGCCGCTTGTTGGTGATTGTTGGTGTGGAGGCACGGGCCAGAGGGGGACAGGAGACGGAGGCATTTTGGACTTGGGCTGTGGTGGTATGTCGGAGGAGGCAGAGCTTGTTGGGAATGAGCTTCAATCCTCACGAAACACAGAGCAGACGGATGGCAGCGTGACCGCTCAACGCGGTGTTCAGCATTGCCCGGGGTGGTGCCGACGGCTGGGGTGGTGCCCCCCCAGGCCTCAGTTAAGTGCTCAGGGGGAATTGGGGAGGATGCTTGCCCAGAAGGGACACTCTCTAATGTTTGGGGGCAAATGAATCTACTGTTTGATCAGGCCCACGTGCTAATTCCCCTGACCTGGAGTCTATAGTAGCCACCTGTGTTTTCGCTGCAGTTTTTCATCACAACCTTGTCCATGTACACGTGCACTCCACGCAAATTGGACCTGTTCAGGTATTCTTGAGCATTCCATGTGTTTTGAACTGAAAGTGAGGGACGCTATGTGTTTGGTTGTGGCTGCTTGCTCTTGTCAAGATCTCATAATAAGGAGAAATATGTGTACTACATGTTGCTGATTCAGGATGCATACACATGGAAACACCTCTGCCAAGTGGTAGGCGTGATGTCCAGGACAATTAGGGGTGCCATTGCCACATGCAAATGTATATGTTATTTTTCATGTTGTATGCCAAGGCTGTTACTAGGAGGTATCTTGTTAACACATCATGTGCTTCTGTTAGTTGGAGAGGGCGCTAGAGAGCCGTCCAAGATGGCGGCCTCCCTGTGAGCTCCACGGAGCTCCCTCAGAAATCCTGACGAATCGAGGCATCTGCGCTGGGCATTGTGTATGCAGCCACCCCCAGGTTGTAGCCAAAGCGATTCTGAACAAAACGAAGTACTTCTTTCGTCGTAATTCGGATGCTGGGTCCAGATTCCTCAGCGACGAGAAACCCTCCCCCTCCCCGGTCCGAGTGGAGCGCCGGCGCGGGCTAGACGCGAGGCAGTCGGAGACAGAGCGGGCCCGGAGGGGGACGGCCTGAGCGGCCGAAAGCGGTGGGACATCCGGCAGAATCTCGGAGGAGCCGTCCTGAACGAACCCCGAAGATCAGGTACGCGCGCCCCCGTGCGCCCCCGTCCATACTCCCCGGGGTGAATTTCAGCCTGTGTGAAGGCGCGGGGCGCGGGAAACCGCAAGCCGGGGTCCGCGTGAACCCCCAACGTACGGGCCAGCCGAGAACCAGCAGTAGATAGCGCTTGGACCCGGCGTCACTCCCGCTTCCACTATACCCTATCACAAAGGGAAACATCAGGAGAGAAACCCCATCCGAGATAGCGCAACGGAGGCGCGGATCAACCGGGACCCCGGACCTACCTCCGGTGCCCTGTAGGACCCCCGCTACACAAGCGCCAATGGCGGCCTCAAAGAAAATGGACAGAGCTCAAAAGAAGCTAAACTTTGAGGGCAGCTCCGTGACCAAACCAACCACCTCAAATGGCAGAGCGCTATCTCCCATCCAAGACGAGGAGGAGGCCCACGGGTTCGACATCAGGGAAATTCTCCTAGAACTGAAAGCCGGAATTGGCGGTCTTGGGAGCAAACTCGACACCCTCTCCTCTAAGGTTGATCTGCTCCAGCACCGGTTAGACAAACACGCCGATAGACTTGACACAGTCGAGCAGAGGGTGTCGGACCTCGACGACGGAGCAGCGGCCCTGACTTCCAGAGTGGCCTCCCTAGAAGGGCAAATGAAAGCGGTAAACGCAAAGAATGAAGACTTGGAGGGCCGCTCCCGACGCAACAACATCAGGATCGTTGGAGCTAGGGAACAACAACTCAACACAAAGATGGAGGACTACATTGAGAAGTTATGCGTAGACCTTTTCGGCACAGACATCCTGTCCAAACTGTTTGTTGTGGAGAGAGCCCACCGAATTCCCAACACCAGACCGATCCCGGGGGCTAATCCTCGCCCAATCATAGCGAGAGTGCTCAACTACAAAGACCGGGACGCCATCCTACGGGCGGCCAGGGAGAAAGGCGATCTTCAGTACGACGGTGATAAAATCCAATTTTTCCCGGATTTCTCCCAGGCGGTCCAAGCGCAAAGAAGATCGTACACGGCAGTAAAGCGCAGGCTTCAAGAGAACCAGATACAATACGCCATGCTCTACCCTGCCAAACTCCGAATCCAACATGAGGGGACGACCCAGTTTTTCAACTCTCCGGAAGAGACGAGCGATTATCTGGACCGCTCGGGCTGCAGACCCGCCTCCTCCAACGGAAGGCCTCAAAGGGGAGAGAGACCGAGAAGAAATCCACCATAAATTTTGCCTACAAGGTACCTAATGGGAGGGCTAGTGTCTGCATGGCTGACAAGGAGAGACCACCGCAGACCACTATTGTATCCGGGGAAGGGAGCTAGCCCTCTCTTGGAGGGCCACTTGCGCCCCGAGCACAGCAATGCAAGTTGTTTCGTTACTATGGGACTGTTTACCACGGGCCTGTTGGGGGTTGCCCGTGCATGGGAGGGAAGTTAATTCAGTAATACCGCCTCAACCCACATACCCCCGATCCACGACAGCCACGCGAGGAACTATGTACCTACAAATCGCCAAGTCTTCCTGGCTCCTTCTCCGGAAGCGACTCCAGCTAACTCCGCGGGCCCCGGCCCGACAGGATTACACTGATCCGTTCAGATGGCAGCGACAACGTTGAGAATCGCCACCTGGAATATACGCGGCGGCAACCAGCCTACGAAAATGAGGAGAATCCTTCAATATCTGCGGAGACACAAAATCAACATAGCGATACTCCAGGAGACTCATCTACTACCCTCGTCGGAACAGCGCTGGGCCAGATCATGGGGATGCCACCGGTACTTCTCGTCCTACTCATCGTTCGCCAGAGGCGTGGCGATCCTGATCGATAAGAGGACCAATTTCAGCCTCATCGAGTCAAAGAAGGACACCGAAGGAAGGGCCCTACTGGTGAAAGGAATAATCGCTGGAAAGGAAGTGGTGGTGGTCAACTCTTACGCTCCAAACACAGATGGACACGATAACTTTAACTGGATAATGTCCCATCTAGCCACGACCGACGCGTCGACTGTGGTGTGGGGGGGCGACCTCAACACCGCGCTCGACCCCAGGCTCGACAGGTCCCACAACACTTCAGGAAACCCGTCCAAAGCAAGTACTCAGGTTCGAGAGATTTGTCAGGCCTTCAATCTTTCCGACATGTGGAGAAGACACAACCGAGACAGGAGAGACTATACCTTCCGATCAGCTGTGCACAACACCAGTTCTAGAATCGATTATATCCTGGCGTCCTCCCACAGCCCTTTCAGGTGGGACGCGTGCCAGATCCTACCAAGGTCCTATTCCGACCATTCGATGGTGGTATTGGAGGCCACCCTAGCGGGCACAGCAGTGCCAGGCCTCAACTGGAGGTTTAAACCCGGTTCACTCACAGACGCAGTGTTTGCAGCAGAACTGCGGCAAGAAATACTCTCCTTCATAGACACCAACCAAAACTCGGTTGACTCCGCAGGCACCATTTGGGAAACATTCAAGTGCTTTGTCAGAGGAATCTGCCTGACCAAAGAAAACGGGACACTAAAAATGATCCGAAGGGAACTGTCCAACATAGAGGACCGTTTAAAGGAATTGGAACAGAATCTCCTCAACACCCCCGATCCATGCACGCAAGCCAAGCTTAAGCAAGAACTCTTGAAATTTAAGGAGACAGCGGACCGCGAACTGAAGTTCATGGGTCGTAGACAGCAGATCAGGCAGTACGGTGAGGGGCAAAAACCAGGTGCACTGCTGGCCCGACTACTATCGATAGACAGAGTCCCACCTCATATTGAATATGTCACAGATGCGCAAGGACAGATAGTCTACACGGAGGAGGGGATCTCCAACACCTTCCGGGAATTCTATCAAGACCTGTACAGCTCAAAAGGAACATCAGACCCCGAAGCGATACAAGAATACCTGAATGACACAGAACTGTATTGGGTAAGCCAAGACTTGCGCGAACCCCTGAACGCGCCCATCTCACTGGAAGAAATCCGGATGGCAATCAAATCCCTACCTAATATCAAAGCACCCGGCCCCGATGGGCTCAACGGCGAGTTCTACAAGGCGCACATGGACATAGTGGCCCCCCTCCTCTTGCAGGTCTACGAAGAGGCGGTGGGTCGAGGAGCACTTCCCCCCACGACGCGTGAAGCCAACGTGATGATGCTGCATAAACCCGGAAAACCTACAGAGAGCTGCGCCTCGTATAGACCGATCTCTCTGATCAACCTGGACAACAAAATCCTGGCCAAAATCCTGGCGGCCAGACTGCTCCCTCTGATGCCAGCACTAGTGCTGGGTGACCAGGCCGGGTTCATCCCGGGGCGTAGCACAACGTTCGGCATAAGGAGGCTGTTTGGCGTCATCGAGGCCCTAGACTCGACACAGCAGGCGATAGCAGTACTGCTGGACGCCGAGAAGGCGTTTGACTCTGTAGAGTGGCCTTTCATGTTCGCGACACTGAAGCAGATGGGTCTGGGCAACTTCTTCCTGAAGCTAGTAGCTCTGCTTTACAATAATCCACGCTCGTACATCACACTCGGGAACACTAAATCATCGGGGATCACATTGGAACGCGGGACGAGACAGGGTTGCCCTCTTTCGGCCCTTATCTTCGCCCTGGTGATGGAACCCCTAGCCTCGAGGCTACGGGCCGAGCAGTTAGAGCGAGGGTTAAAACTGGGTCCTCACAGGCTAATCGTCTCCCTATACGCGGACGATGTCATGCTGTTCATTAGCGACCCCCAAGTCAACCTCAACCCCGTAATGCGAGAGGTGATAAAATTCGGGTTAATGTCAGGGCTCAAAACCAACCACTCCAAATCGATAGTATTCCCCCTGACTCCGTGCACCTCAGAGTTCGCCGACGACCATGGGTTCCAATGGGAAACCTCGAAAGTGCGCTACTTGGGGATCAAGATGTCACGTAACCATCACGAGATATTTAGAGATAATTACGGAACCGCACTGCAGCTATTACTTGAACGTATTCAGAGATGGAAATCACTCCCATTGACGCTGTGGGGCAGGACCTCACTGACGAAAATGGTTATTCTCCCCAAACTCTTATATCTCTTCACAAATATCCCGCTACTTCTCCCCAAGTCCTTTCTGTCAAAGATCAAGAGCACGATCCTAGAGTTAATATGGGCGGGGAAACCGGCTCGGGTGGCTTACGACACACTCACTTTACCTATAGCGAAGGGAGGTCTGGCGCTCCCAGATATAGAGAAATATTACTGGGCGGCTCAGGCTCAATTCCTGAGCCACTGGTACTCAATCCACTATGTAAGACCACATGTGCAAGTGGAAAGAGCCCTGGCCTCCCCCGATTTACTATCCGCAGTCATAATCAGCCACATCCCTGTGCCGCATAAGACACTGAACACGGTCCTGTCTACATATGCGATATGGAAGAAGATCGCCAGTGCGTGTGGAGTGGCTGTACGATTCTCCCCCATACTACCTATAAAATTTATCCCCGGTATCCCTCTCACGAACGAAAAGGTATTCCTGCTATGGGTAGACAAAATAGGAGTAAAAACGCTAGGAGACCTCTTCCCAGAGGGCACCTTTCTGACCACCCAAATGGCCAAGGACAAGGGAGGGAACACATCCTTGGACGTCTTTCTCTATTTCAGACTCCGTCACGCCCTGCAGGAGCTATTCCCCTCATTCCCTAAACAACCCCCCACGTGGGAGCTGCTACATAACACAATATTAGCACAGGGAGAGGGCAGACTGGTGTCAACTCTGTACAAAACCCTGGTGAGTGACACGAGGAAGCTCCTACCTAAAGTGCAACACAGGTGGGAATCGGTTTTGCAGGAACCAATCAGTGAGGAAGACTGGGCCTACATTCTGCGACAAACTCAAAAAGTGGCGCTAAATTCTCGCTACAAACTGATCCATTTCAATTTTGTACACCAAACATATTACACACCCGCCAAAAAACACAGGCACCACCCAGAGGCGTCGGCCCAGTGTGAGAGATGCGTTTGTCCCAACGCCGACTTTCTTCATCTGGCATGGGTCTGCCCCGGTATCCAGCAATTCTGGTCCACCGTTATACAAACAACATCCGAGATTATAGGAGAGCAGATGACCCCCCTGCCGCTGGGCCCGCTTCTTGGCCTCACAAGACATCTGCAGCCATCGTCACGCAAGCTGGCGGCACTCCTCATGGTGCTAGCACGAAGGAGAATAGCCATGTCGTGGGGCAGGGGCCCACTCCCTAGGGTAGCTGACTGGGAAAAGGATATAACTTATTGCCAAGATATGGACACTGAATTTATTCGTACACTACCTTTACACGCACGCCCTCCTGATATCTGGGGACCATATATCACCTACCTGATGAACAAATCTGTTACTTCGGACCCTAATAATCCAAACACCCAGAACTCAGGTCCGTAAGAGGGAGGAGCGGGAAGACAAGGAGAGAAAACGTCCATGCGACTAAGGCAATGAGTAGAAACTCTCAAAGATACTGTGGATACGGGGGATGGGGGGCGGTGGGGTGGGGGAATTGTTGTGGGATATTGCATTCAGCAGCTCCCTGTTGGAGCCATGCCTACCGGTTATTGTAAAATATAAATAAAGTTTGGAAAAAAAAAAAAAATGTGCTTCTGTTAGTTGCTGATTAGGAATGTTGTGGTGTGTGATGCAAGGTTTCCAGGGGCAATATCCGAATTAAGAAGGGTGTTGGCCTATGTCAGGATTAGGTGCAGGAGTAGGTTACAAGGTACATGATTGTGTGTTATTCTTGATATGATTGTTCCTGTTCTTCCCCATACATATCCAATTAAAGAACCCTAAACCTCTTTCTGGTTACCCTAAACACACCTTACCTATCCACAACTTCTCCCTAACCCTCTTGCCTCCATTGGCTGCCTCGAGGTTACCTGTTATACTGGACATTCAGGAGCATGTGCCAACCAAGATGGGAGGGGTTCATTTGGCTTCTGTGGCTAGGGAAGAGTTCCAAGATACTCCAGGGGTGTGACACAGCGCATGATCGCCTGATCCTTTACCGGCGTAAATTTGAGCCCCAGGAGGTAATACATTAGCGACTCAATGGCCTACTTAACCACCAGACACTCCTACTCAATAGTGGCATAGGCCCTCTCATGGGGCAATAGTTTCCTGCTGATAAACCGAATAAGACTTTCTCCTGCACCCTGGTTCTGAAAGAGCACTGCCCCAATCCCTACTCCAGATGCATCTGTATGCAAGAACAAAGTCACCGAATAATCTGGACAGTGTAACAAACACTGCATGTTCAGCCAAGGCCTTCTTCAGCTCTCCAAATGCCTGTTCGGCCTCTTGTTGATTATCCCTGGCCTTGGCGGTCCGGGTCGACTGTAGGCGATCTGTCAACGGGGCTCCCAATGTTGAAAAGTGCAGTATGAACCTTCTATAGTACCCTACGAAACCCAGGACAGCCCGGATTTGTCTGGCATTGGCCGGGAATGGAGGCCGATCAATAGCCTCTAACTTGTCCTGTTGAGGCCAAATGGTGCCCTGACCAATGTAGTATCCTAGATACTTAGTATGGCAGAAGGCTATCAGAGTTTTCTTGGGATTGATGTTGAGACCAGCGGCCTCCAAAGACTGAAACACGGCCCGTAGATGCTGCAGATGGGAGCTCCAGTAAGTGCTATATATAATGATGTCATCGAGGTAAGTTCCAGCGTACTCTTCGTGTCCCCTCAGGAGGGAGTTCATGAGATGTTGAAAAGTTGCTGGGGCTCCATGGAGGCCAAATGGCAGCACTGTAAACTGGTACAACCCGAGGGGGTCGCAAAAGCTGTCTTTTCTCTGCCACCTGCCTTGAGTGGGATTTGCTAATACCCTTTTGATAAATCAATGGCGGTGAGATACATAGCTTTCCCGAGCATTTCCAGTAGGTCATCAACGTCATCATCAGGTATGCATCCAACTTGGAGACCTTGTTTAGTTTATGGAAATACATACAGAATCATATGCTCCCATCCGGTTTAGGCACCAAAACTATGGGGGAACACCATTGGCTATGCAAAGCTTCTATAACTCCCATTGTTAGAAGAACCCAAAGGTTGTACTGGAGAAACTGGAGGATGCACGATCCTTATTACTTGAAACAGAAACCAAGATGGTGCCTATTTGGTTTCCTTTTTGTGAATCCAATGTGTAGGTCAAGTTCTCCTCACGATGGCGACATTCACTTTCCTGATCCTATATCTCTCAATCAAAGGAACGGGTAGATGCGTTGCTACTTGCTCCACTTGCCTGTGCAGCTATTTTAGCATTACGCTTGCCTTCTAAACCATTCTAACCTATATTTCCTTTCAGACTTCCGTCCGCCTGTTCTTACCCTCCGTTACATCCTCCTTTCCCCTTTCCCCTTTTTTCCTCTTCAGATTCCTTTAGGCTTCCAGTCTCCTAGCTACTCTGGTTAGGGCAACTGAATTCGGAGTGTCCACCTTCCGGTGCTCCAGTCAGTTACACTTCTATCCAGCACTGTTTCTCCTGTCTCCAACACCATGCAGCTCCTTCGCATACGGCTCTTCATTCAGCCCTTCGGAGCATCCTGCTCCTGTTCTGCTTCTCCTGTCTCCAACGCTTGCATCTCCTTCGTACATGGCGCTTCATTTAGATCATCAGAGTGTTCTGTCATGGCACTGTAAAGATTCTCCACTGTGCCCAGTTCAACAGTCTTCACTGTCATCTATAACCACGGATTAACTTCAACAAAGGATTGGAAGAACGCCGGTCTTTTCCACTCACCTGTAACAGGTTTTATTCCCCAGAGGGTTTCCCGAGGGTGCCGCCCACGGGGCGCTTGGAGCCCAGACACTGGTCTCTTCAGTGCTTCCTGGGAGACATACCATTTAACAGACCTATTGTGAGAAAAAAGGACCTTGTTGGACACGATTCCAAGTTCTAGTGAGTACATTTTGCACATTCCTTGTGAACCTAAGAGATAGTGACGCCATGGATCAGCAAGTTCAATAGCTGATAACAGCAGTCCAGACTCTCAACACAGAGGTACAGACACTAAGGAATGAGAACAATGTGTTACGTCAGATGGTTACTTCCAGGTCAGAAATACCCCCTGGGCCCTTGCCAATGGGAAAATTTGACGGTAATCCTAAAAAAGTAAAAGAATATGTGGATTCATGTACCGCTCAATTCACTTTAAATCCCACTTTTTACCCACAGATAGGGCTAAAGTCAGCTACATGATCTCTAACATGTCTACCAATGCGTTGGCTTGGGCCACTCCCCTTGTTACCACTAATAACCAATTAATGGATTCAGCGGCAGGATTTGTAAATAGTGCACAGGCCATGTTTAGCAGAAAGGAATTGGTGGTAACGGCTCAAGAACAAACCCTGGATTTAAAACAGGGAAACACAGAACTACTTTCATTCATTACCCTATTCAAACAACTAGCCACTGAAACCGCATGGTCAGACGATGCTTTCATTTTCAGAAGAAATTTATGTGAAGAACTGAAAGATGAAATATCTCGGGTACCTCGGCCTCAAAACCTGGCTGAAATTATATCATTAGTCCTCCAGATGGATTATAGGATACAAGAGAGGAACTCTGAAAGACGTAAAAAAGTCGGAATAGATTACCAACCTTTAAACCGTGCAACGAAAGCCCGAAACCCTCTACCAGATGCGAGGAAGGCAAACCTATGCAATTAGGATCAGCCCGAGGTCCATTAACCCCTGAAGAAAGACATTAGGGCGTTGCATGTATTGTGGATCCGATAAACACACCCTACCTAATTGCTCCTTGGTGCCTCTGCAGCGTTCAGGAAACGCATCCGCCCGTCCATGAAGGGGACCATGAACGGGTACAGTTTAAAAAGTTCCCTGGACTGCCTTCCTACTTCTCAAAATATGGTTGCATTACCAGTCACCCTGCAATTCCAAGACATTACATTAAATGGAGTTCCAGCTCTGATTGATTGCGGAGCAGCCAGGTTATTCATGGATTCTGACTGGGCGAGACAAAACAAACTCCAAAGGCTAACCAAATCAATTGCAGTACCAGTGAAAGGGGTTGACGGAAACCCATTACCGTCTGGTCCTATCAAAGAAAACACTATGGAACTTACCATGAAGATAGCTTTACACCAAGAAAAAATTGTTTTCGACTTAATAAAGGCAGCCCACTATCCTTTATTCTGGGTCTTCCTTGGTTGGTGAAACACAACCCTTATGTCAATTGGACGGCAGGCACTCTGTTCCTGGGGTCAGAAAGCTATCTCTAATTGTCTACGTAAAGGAGCTGCAGGTTTATTCACGACTCCTCACCAGGAAGAACCAACTTCCAACCCACACTCTGTTTCCAATCTTAACCTCTTACCTGAATGCTATAGAAAGTACCATAAAGTCTTTTCTAATGAGGAATTTCAAGAACTGCCACCTCCTCGCAGTGACGATTGTTCCATTGAACTTTTACCCAAAACACAGGTACCTTTTGGCAGGATGTATACACTTTCGGGGCCTGAAAAAGATGCCTTAAAAGAGTATGTACAAACTAACCTTCACCATGGATTAATTACAGAATCCAAATGTCTGGCGGGTGCTTCATTATTTTTCATCCCAAAGAAAGACTGTAAGGAATTAAGTAAGACCTTGAATCGATTACAGGGGATTAAACAAATTGACCCGCAAGGATAGATACCCACTACCACTCATATAAGACATATTGGAAGTAGTTAGATGTGCATCAATCTTTACTAAACTAGACTTAAGAGGTGCATTTCACCTCATCCCAATAAGACAAGGGGATGAATGGAAGACTGCATTTCGCACAGCCTTTGGACATTATGAGTATCGCCTGATGCCTTTCGGGTTAGCAAATGCCCCATAAGTCTTCCAACGTTTTGTGGATCATATTTTCTGATATACTCCTGCATTCTCTTATCGTCTACTTGGATGACATCCTTATCTTTTCAAAGAACCAACCAGAACATGTTCAACACGTGGCAGAGGTTCTAAGTAGGCTACAAACAAAACATCTTCATGCAAAGCTTGAAAAATGCTCATTCCACCAATCCAGCATACCCTATATGGGATACATTCTTTCTGCTGAAGGCGCAACTATGGACCCTAGAAATGTTGATGCTATTCTGCACTGGAAACCACCACATAACATTAAAGAAATACAAAGATTCTTGGGGTTTTCCAATTTTTATCAGAAATTCATCCCGAACTTCTCCTCGGTTATCAAACCCTTGAATACCCTCCTAAAAAAAGGAAAACGATTCTGCTGGGTCCAAGAAGCACAACAGGCATTTGACATCCTAAAAACTGCATTTTGCTCTGCTCCAATCCTAAGACTTCCAGATCAGTCCCAACCTTTTATATTGGAAACTGATGCCTCCTCTACAGCTATTGGAGGGGTACCTAAGCACATTTCTTCCAAGGGTATTGAACATCCTATTGCTTACATGTCCAAACCACTCACCCCATCTGAGTGTAACTCCACCGTTCTGGAGAAAGAATTACTGGCCATAAAGAGAGCCTGTCAAGAATGGAGACACTTACTTCTAGGAGCACAACATTCTATTCTAATCCGGACAGATCACCGGAATCTGAGAGCTCTGCAGAATTTCGAGTGCCAGAACAGTTGACAAGCCCGTTGGGCTTATTTCTTTCTTCATATGACATGGTTCTTGCGTATACCAGGAACCAACAACCAAATAGCAAAGGCCTTATCGCGCAGCTCCTATGAAGTGAACATTCCGGTAAAACCAGAAAGGATGTTACCCCGAACCACATTCATCTACTTAATTTCCTCATTACTACATGAAGTCGAGAACAGAGCACAAACATCTTGCAGCAAGAAATAACACAATACGAATTGACACAAGAAAAGGAGTTATGTTACCATAAAGAGCAGTTGTACCTCCCTTCTCTCGATCCTAGAAAGAAAATCCTGCACCTTTGTCATGATCACAAGATGGCAGGGCATTGAGGAATTTCAACTACACAGGAATTAATCAGCCACTTCTTTTGGTGGCCAACTTTGAAGTTTAGTTCAGTTTAGTTTATTATTTGATAATGCACACCAAACCCTTAGGTAGCAGGGCGCAACAGTTACAAGAATATTTGAGCTAAGTTACAGTACATGATTATTACAATGCATGCAATACATATATACATAGATACAGGGTACATATCAGGAGAAAGGAGGGTAGGTGGTCTAGATTACAAATATATGAATAGCAGGATAATTCTAGGCAGAAGTTCGGGAAGTAGTCAATGGAGGGATGCAGTTTATTGGGTGTCATTAGTCAGGAGCCAAGTTATCAAGTTGCATCTGAATCTAGAGTAGGGCAAATCCACTCTTAAGGCAGCGGGTAGTGCATTCCAGGCACGTGCAGCTTTGCCGGAAAAAGTTGGCTCCACCACCTTTAGCTATCTGAATCTGGGAATTTCTAGGGAGAAATGGTTAGAGGCTCTAGTGTGGTGAATGGATGTTCTTCTCATTAGTCTGGCAGAGATACAAGGGGGCGCAGTATTGTTAAGTCCTTTGTGGGTAAAGGATACCATTTTGAGTAGTATTCTATCACTAATTTTTAACCAATGGTGGTCTTTCCTGATATTAGATATATGCTCGCTGCGGGGTATGTTCAGGGCTGCTCTGAGGGCATTATTTTGCAGTATTTGCATTTTATTTATGATATTTCTGTTGGTGCCTGCATGTAGGGCATTGCAATAATCATGCTTAGAAATTATTAGTGCGTTGGCTAGTGTGATACAGTTGGTTTTTGGAAAGGTAAGGTCTGCAGGCCCTGATCAGTTTTGTCATGCACCAGCCCTGGAAATTCATACATAGGTGGAAATACCACTAACATGGTTCTGATTGTTCCAGGTTGAAGGTCTAGTGTTTTTTCCAACATGGCCGCCGGGAACTATAAACAACGATGCAAACTGGCGCTTAGCGCGTTGTATCGACTTCGTTACGTTCGCTGCCAGTTTCGTTTCCAGAGGCGACTTGCAGTTCAGAGCTCATTCTCTCCCTGTCTCCCTTCTCTGTATGTGTGTCACCTTTATTCCCTCACGTGGGTGTTTACAGGTTAAGGTAAGGTAGCGGTTGGTTCTGTTTCTCTATTCGTTCATACACATAGCGCTAACCTCCCTTTGTGTCTGCCGCTATTTCCCTATAAGTGTCTACATCGGCTATCTCTCTCAGCTTTTTCTCTTTATTTTACCGACGTCCACTGTATCGGAAGTCTTACCTTATTCTATTTCTTTCCCGTTATCGTCTATCTTTTTCTTACCTATTTCTTTCTTTTGTGGAAACTACTGGACTCTGATTTCTATATTCAACCCATCATTAACTCCATCAGAGGAATTGTTGGAGAATTTGTGTACTGTTTCCAAGGACAATTGAAAGATACTGTCAAACAAACACTCAACGCATCTACAGACGGACAGTTACGATCTCTCAGGGTTTTTTGCCTTTGGGCTTTTTCCCAGCATGAAGGGCGTGCTCCTCGGGTTTCCCCAAGATCTGTAAAACATCCAGATCAAGGTGGCCACCGAGGGAGCGCGTCCTTACTTACGTCAGAAAAAGGAGAAGAAGTCAGGAGAAAGCGTAAGAACTAGGAAGAAGACAGAAGCATTAAGGTTGGAGGAGATACAAGAAGACCCAGGTGAGGAGGAGAAAGGGGTAGAGGAATCCAGTCTTGACAAGTTTACATGAATAAGCTGTAGAGGAGGCCATTGAACTGACTTGATTTTTTGAGAGATAGTGTGGAATCAAGGTAGAAACCAAGTGTTTTTACCTCGGTTACTACTTTGATAACGTTGCCACGATGTTAAAGGCAGTGTAAATGGGGCTACGTTTTTTGAGGTTGGAGTCAGAGCCCAAAATCAAGATCTCAGTTTTATCGTCATTCAGGCAGAGGCCGTGTGAGGCCATCCATGCCTGAATGAGGAGGTATATCTTATTTACCAGAGCTGTGTCTTCGACAAAGTTGCCAGATAGGGGTTGAAGAAACACGTAAAGGACTACATTGCTTCCTGTGCTACATGTCTCCAACCAAAGAACCCCAGAAGGCTACCAATGGGCAAACTCATCCAGCCTATGTTACCCACACAATCCTGGGAAATAATCTCTGCGGATTTCATAGTAGAGCTTCCTCCTTCATCCCATTATACCACCATAATGTTAACCATAGATTTGCCCATTTCATAACTTTGGCTAAGATTCCATCTGCCCCTCAAATGGCTCAATGCTTCCTGCATACCATTTTTCAGTTACATGGACTTCCCAAAAGTATTCTATCTGACAGAGGACCACAATATATCTCTGCCTTCTGGGAAAATCTATGTTGGTCTTTGGGAATACAACGCAATCTCACTTCTGGTTACCATCCTCAATCTAACGGCCAGACTGAGAGACTTAACCAATCATTAGAGCAGTATCTTCGATTTTTTGTATCGGCATCACAAGATAACTGGAGTTCTTTGCTACATTATGCTGAATTTGCATATAATAACGCACTTCATTCAGCCATACATACGTTACCATTCTATTGCACCTATGGATTCCACTCTTTGGAGTTTCCAACAACCTTGCCTTCTCCTACCAAGGTTCCTTCCGTGGATGCTCTTTTTGCTGAAATACAGAATGGACACGTTACAGCTCTTTCTGCCCTTTCTGAGGCCATAGCTAAAGCCAAACAACAAGCTGATAAGAAACGGTTGCAGGAACTCCACTACAAAACTGGGGATCTAGTATGGCTTGCCTCTAAATATCTTCCCAAACATCTGATACCATCAAAACTCTCTCCTCTATATTTTGGTCCTTTTTCAGTGATCAGGGCTATTGGAAAAGTGGCCTATCGTATATATTTCCCCAAACGTGGAACTGAATACACAATGTTTTCCACATCTCCCAGCTAAAAAGACATATCTCTGATGGGTTCCACAGAAAGCAAACCACCATTCCTCCCCCGATTCTCACTCCCGAAAGGCCTCGAATATGAAGTTGCAGCCATCTGCGATTCCAAATATGGACGAGGCACCTTACAGTACCTGATAGATTGGAAAGGCTATGGAACTTCCGATCGCTCTTGGGAACCCGCCTCTTTGGTCCATGCGCCCGCATTAGTCCACAGATACCATCGCTCACATCCCTGGAAACCGGGGCCAACAACCCTGCAGGGAGGACATACTGTTAGAAGAACCCAAAGGTCGTACTGGGGAAACTGGAGGATGAACCATCCTTATTACCTGAAACACAAACCAAGATGGTGCCTATTTGGTTCCCATTTTGTGAATCCAATGTGTAGGTCTAGTTCTCCTCAAGATGGCAACATTTACTCTCCCATTCCTATATCTCTCCAGCAAATGAATGGGTAGGTGCGTCGCTATTTGCTCCACTTGCTTGTGCAGCTATTTTAGCATTATGCTTGCCTTCTAAACCATTCTAATTTATATTTCCTTTCAGACTTCGGTCCGCCTGTACTTACCCTCCGTTACATCTTCCTTTTCACTTTGACCTGTTTTCCTCTTCGAATTCCTTTAGGCTTCCAGTCTCCTAGCTACTCTGGTTAGGGCAACTGAATTCGGAGTTTCCACCTTCCGGTGCTCCGGTCAGTTACACTTCTATCCAGCGTTGTTTCTCCTGTCTCCAATGCTGTGCAGCTCCTTCGTATATGGCGCTTCATTCAGCCCTTCGAAGCGTCCTATTCCGGTTCTGGTTCTCCTGTCTCCAACGCTGTGCAGCTCCTTCATACACCGTTCATTCAGATCATCGGAATGTTCTGTCACAGCACCGTCAGGATTCTCCATTGTGCCCAGTTCAACAGACTTCACTGTCATCTATAACCACGGATGAACTTCAACAAAGGATTGGAAGAACGCTGGTCTTTTCCACTCACCTGTATTGGGTTTTATTCCCCAGAGGGTTTCCCGAGGGTGCGGCCCACGGGGCGCTTGGAGCCCAGACACTGGTCTCTTCAGCGCTTCCTGGGAGACATACCATTTCATGAGACCTATTGTGAGAAAAAAGGACCTTGTTGGACACGATTCCAAGTTCTAATGAGTACATTTTGCATATTCCATGTGAGCCTAAAACCCATGGCCAACATGGACTGTATTTCCTGATTCACAGTTTGCACCCTAGCTTCTGGAATTCTATAGGGTTGTACCGTGACGGTGGTCTCTCTGAGTGGTATTTATATTAAGATAGACTTTAGTAGTTCTTCCAGGTAAGGACGAGAACATCTTCTGGAACTCCCGGAGGAGCTGGTCAAGTTGTTCTCTTTCCGGTTTTCTCAAGCCCGTACTAATATGGAATGCCTCTAACCCAGTGCGGTCCCAAACGAAATGCATCTTGGTATTAGCTTGAAGTTCCGTACTGATTAGAGCGATCGTAAGGATTTTCTCCACCCATTTCTTCAGTAAGTTGACGTGATAGGTTTGCACCGGGACTAGCCGGTCTTCTTGCCGGACCCTATATGTAACTGGCCTCAGTACTTGCTCTATCATACACAAGCCCCTACAAGCCACCAACATTTTGTTTTCTGAGGATGGAATCAGCACCAATACCTTTTACCCCACCTGAAAACTCTGCATCCTGGTTCCTCAGTTATACTGGGTCTCTTGGACCTGTTGTGCTTGTTGCAAATGCGTATTGGTGACCGCTTGCAGCTTTGATACCCTTTCGGTCAACTTGGCGTCATATTCAGTCAAGGATATATCTTGCTGGGGCTGTTCCTCCCATTCTTCCTTCAGAATATCCAAGAGGGACCTTGCTTGTCGGCCAAACAATAGCTCAAAGGGGGCGAAACCTGTGGATGACTGTGGCGTATTTTGCAGAGTCGTGAGGATCCATGGTACCATTCAATTCCAGTCCTTGTCAATGGCCCTCTTTGTTTTCCTCTTTATTTGTTTGATTGTCTGATTATAACGTTACAACAAACCATCCGTTTGTGGATGGTAGACAGAGGTTTTTAAATGCTCTATGTGGAGGGTTTTACATATCTGCTTCAGTATGACAGACATGAAGTTAGTTCCCCGGTCTGTGATGATCTCTTTGGGGGGAATCCCACCTGGGCAATAACCGGCATTAGGGCGTTGCAGATCTGTTGCATTGAAATGCTCCGTAGGGGAAATGTTTCTGTGTATCTGGTAGCATAGTCCACAATTACCAATAAATATGTATTCCCTCTACTGCAGGGATCAAGTGGCCCCACAATGTGCATTACTATCCGTTGAAAGGGGCATTGTCTTCAGCTGAGCATTCGGGATGTTAGCTCTGTTCTTTTTTGACACATTGCGGACAGAACCTCTGCGTGTGCCCCTATTATAGCCCCTAGTATAGCTGTCGTGGCGTCTCTTGTGGTAACAACTTCATATCCCGGAACTTTACCGGCTAGGTTTCTTTGTCGTGCCGTAGCCTCTCCAGGACGACCTTCTTCATGTTGATGTAGGCAGTATCTCCACTGGGATTGGCCGCATGGTAGGCGCTCTGAATTTCCCCCGTCATCAAGTGGGCCCCAAAGTAACTCCAGCATTCTTGCGGCCACAGTTCACAAAGAAATGCGCTGGGGCCTCTCCCGGCACATACTTCTGTAACACTTTGGCAGGCACCAGGGCCTGCCTTCTGGTGGTTGCAGCCTCTGCTAGTTGCTCTTGCTGTACCTGCAGGACCTGTTGAAACGTGTGTCTGTTGGTGTTACTCACCGAACGGTGAATGCCCGAGACTGAATACCACGTTAGTGAAGTTTGGGACTTGAGTGTAGAGCTCCGGTTGGAGTCTCCTACCCGAGCCTCCTCTCTATGAGGGAAGTAACTCTTTTCAATGATATGGCCCTCTACTGTATGAACAGTAAAAAGGGTCCTGATCACTTAAAAGAGCAGTGAGAACACACCGCCATGTCACCGGCTGAAAAGAAAGATAGAGATCATAAGCCACAAGTAATAGGTAAATACATATGAACCATAGATTCACAAAGTATACCTGATATGTTTTCCCCCCAGACTGGCTACAAGAGACACTGGCCGTCCTCCTATCAATAAACAACCAAAACAAAGAAAATAATGCTGTAATCACTAAATTGGGAACCAGTCTGTATTACAAAGTAAATTGTTGTGTCTTACCACGAGAAGCACTGGATTCTTTGTAAGGAAGACAACGACAGGTATAAAATAAGAAAGAGGATGGTTAGTAAGGGTACTACTCCCGGGCGTCATGAGGAGCGCTCTAGTTCCGGGTTGGTGCAACCTCAGCGTAGCATCCTTTATGCACATAGAAAAAAGAAGGAGTTCCAGTACTTGGGTTAGGTGGAAGCGGCAGTGATTCCAGTAGTGTGAATGCTGTAAAGCACGGGTGAGTGGAATGTTTTAGGTTGAAACAGGAAGATACAATAAGTCTCTTTCAAGTGGTGAGAAAAAATTGAATGGCTCACCGTTTCAACAGCAAACGCACAGGCGCTGCGCAGTGAAAGAAGGCAGCGCTGTACTGGCCTTCAGGAAGGCAAGCAACGAGTGTGTGCAGATGAATGGCTGAATGAGTTCTGGTACTTAGGTAGGATATACTGAACTTAGGCAATAGACGAAGCAATCCAATTAAGCAGGCAAGGGTCCTGATACACGAGCAGGCAGAGTCAGAAACAAGACGAAAAGCAGAGCAGTCCCATGAAGAAGCAAAAATCCTGGTACACGGGGTGGCAGAGTTCTGGACAAAAACAAAGGGCAAGAGCAGTCCGTATGACACGCCAGGAGTCCTATTACACAGCTGGTCGGAACTCAGAACAACAAGAAGACAGTCCGAAAACCGAAAGGAAACGGGATCAGGAAACCAAATGAAGATGAAACTTCACATAGCAACTTCAAACTGAAGCAGCGAGGAATAGCCCACAGCTGTTTATGAAGGCAGACGCAATTAGGGAGAGCGTCCGGCAATACTGTGACAAGGTCATATGACAACCAACCAGGCAGCATGGGAATTGTAGTCCCATTTACAGCATATGCTGCCTGGCTCTCCCCTGCAGTTTCCATCGGGCTAGAAATGGTGCTACAAAGCGCCGCACACCACAAGGTAGGGCGACGACCTTACGCCTTGCACCAGGGTATTTTTGCATGTGCTTCATACACGGCGTGGAGGAGTCCTGCAAGCGCCTGTGTGCACTGCGAAGTGTGACAGCATCCACACCCAAAGGCGGCGTCAACCCAGTGTGGGCATGGAAACGACGTACAAGGGTAGGCAAACGTATGTTACTCAGTGGTTCCCAAGACCGGTCCTCAGGGCCGTAACCCTTCCAGTCAACCAAATAGAAAGGGCGACCCCTGCGCAGCCTAAAGTCCAGAATGTCAGCCACTTCCTATTCTAAATCACTGCCCACGCGAATGGGGGGCGGGCGAGAAGGCAGTCTAGTTGAGGAAGGACATGGCTTCACAAGGCTAACATGAAATACGGGGTGCACCCTCCAGGAGGACGGCAGAGATAGACGCACCGCCGCAGGAGTATCACAGCCGTAATCGAAAATGGGCCTGCAAACTTCGGGAGAAGCATTCATTTGCCAGGAACCTGCAGGTTTCGTGTGGAAAGCCAGACACTCCTGCCAACCCGGCATACGGGTGCAGGAAGCCGCTTCCGATCGGCATAACGTTTCGCTCTCTCCTGTGCCCGAACCAAATGAGAACGGACAGATCTGTGCACTGTTCTGTTGTTCCGAATATAAGCCTTGGCTGCCGGGTTGTCCAGCGGAAGGGTCGGACCCAAAGGCAAGGATCGAGGATGCTGCCCATAGAGGGCGAAAAAAGGAGACACACCCGAGGCGGAGTGCACGGAATTATTGTAGGCATATTCCACAGGAGGAAGTATTGTCAACCAGGTGGACTGATACTGAAGGCAAAGACAGCAGAGATATTGCTCAAGGGTGGCATTTGCCCTCTCAGTCTGACCATCCGTTTGTAGATGGTAGGCAGAGCTAAAACGACCATCGATTTGAAGAGAGTGTGTGAGAGACCTCCAGAAACGGGATGTAAATTGCGTTCCCCGGTCTGAAACAATAACCGAGGGAAGACCAAAAAACCTGAAGAGGTTCTTGAGGAACAAGGCAACCAATACAGGAGCTGAAGGGAGACCAATGCAAGGAACAAAAATTGCCATCTTTGTGAAATAGTCCACGACCACCCAAATGGTGTCAAACCCATCCACGGGTGGTAGATCCACAATAAAATCCATGAAAACCATGTACCAAGGTTTGTGCCGAACCGGGAGAGGCTACAAAAGGCCCATGGGTTTTGAGCGCAAGGTCTTGCATTGGGAGCAGATTGAAAAAGAATCCAGGTAATCAGTGACGTCCTTGGTCATTGAGGGCCACCATGCCCAACGTCGGACCGACTCCAAGGTCTTCTGTTGACCCGGGTGGGCCGCCATCAAGGAATCATGGGACCAGGCAAGAACACGTAAGCGCACCTCTCCCAGAGGTAAGTATAGCCGGCCTTGTATGTAAGGTAGACCCTGCACAATGTCAAGATTGAGGTCGGCGCACTCCGCCGCGTGTGAAGCCACCCAATCTGCAATCAAGGAACGCAGAGACGGTTGTGGAGTACATCCGCATACTACTCGACAAGGCAATACCAAGCGACGATCCACCGCAGTGGACTGGGGCCCTGGTGACAGGCGAGACAAGGCATCCGCACAGGTGTTGAAATGAGCAGGGCGATAAGTGATTATGAAATTAAATTGTGAGAAGAAAAGATGCCATCGAGCCTGACGAGCAGTCAGGCACTTCATAGACTTGAATGCTTTTAGACTGCGATGGTCTGAGAAGACGGTGACTGCATGTTTAGCCCCCAGTAGATGATGCCTCCATTCGGAAAACTGTCAAAACTTATCCTGCCCTTATGTCCACCAATCTAACACACACACATGTATCTGGAACAGTTCCTCATGGGTTTATACATTCCTGGAATTCCCATAGCATCAGGGAACCCAACTGGACCAGAGCTTGGCGCTCATACAACTTAACATGGAGGAGAAAGGTGTGAACTGCACACTGGAGGCCACAGTCTAGCTCTTTAATTCCTGGGTGTGGCTGACTATTTAAACCACACCGAGCTTCAATCCACGCTTTGCGTTGTTAACTGTCAGCAAGACAGCAGCACGCTCACTGTGTTCCCCGGCCCCGGCATCCTGCCCTGCTGCCGGCTCCTCGTTCAAACAACGCTCTTCAGTTGCCGGCTCATCATTCCCAACAACGTTCTCCTGTTGCCGGCTCTTCGCTACACCAGCTCGCTACTGCCTATACTTACCTGGATCTGTCGGTGCACACCGTGACTCCAGTGCAGGCGTGGATGCCTGTCACTGCAACCAACTGCATCCACACCGGGTCCGCATTACTCCTGCAGGCGTGGCTGCCTGTCACTGCAACCAGCTGCATCCACACCAGGTCCGCGCTACTCCTGCAGGCGCGGCTCCTGTCATCCTAGCCTGCTCTCCCACGCTGGACTCCCGGCTCTCCTGCGGTCGCTGTCCCTCCTTCCGCCTCAGCCTCGTATTCAGCTCTCCACGGCTCCGGATGTCAATCTGAAAGGAAAAGCACAGAGAACGTTCATTACGCATGGCAGGCAAGTGAAAGGACAAGAAAGCAAGAAGGACATATATTTTACAAGCGCACGAGTAGCCACGGACATTAGAAATGGAGAAGGCTACTACAAATTAGACAAGAGTGCTCACCAGCAAAAACACACAAAAGAGGCATTTTAGGAGCAGCCTCGGACATCAGAAGAAAGGCTGCACAGTAGGATACAACAGTCACCCACTTCAGCACAGTGGTTGTACGTGAAAGCGGACAAGAAAACAGCCAGCCAAGTCTGGTAAGAACATTGGGCAAGACATTGGAAGGTTTCAACTGAGCCATCCAGTGAAGCAACTGGTTGATTGGACCTATTGCGCCCCTGCTACTGATCGAAGCAGGACGGAGGGCTAGTCTACTATATTCTTAAGGTGAGCACAGATTCACAGGGGAGGGACCCGGGAGTGTAGAGAGGGGGCTGCCAATACTTTAAGTCTCAGTTTCACCCCAGATTCCCTTGGTTTTCCCCCGCAGACGCAGTTCTCTAGCAGACGAGAGAAGGATCCGAACGGGACCTCCTGATACCCCTGCCGAGCTAAGGCGAGCATGAAAAAAATGCATACTTAATGGCAAGCAGTTCCCTTTCGGTGATAGGATAGTTCTTCTCATATTGGGTCAATTTCCGAGAAAAGAAGGCAACGGGATGGATCTCACCTGAATCAGGACAATGTTGACATAAAACCACACCAACCGCAGAACCCGAGGCATCAGCCTCAACCAAATAAGGCAAAAGAGGGTTTGGGTGTTGCAAAACCAGAGCAGAGGAAAATGCAGCCTTCAAGGCATCAAAGGCCTGCTGGGCTTCCGGGTTCCAAAGATAAGGTTGTTTGGAGCTGGTTAATGCAGTCAGAGGAGTCGAGATGGCTGAAAAGGAGTGTATGAACCGCCAATAAATGTTTGAAAAACCCAAAAATGATTGGAGTGCCTTAATGGTAGTTGGCACAGGCCACTCTAATACAGCCTTGACCTTGGAGCGGCTCATACGGATGCCACGGTTAGTGAGATCGTAGCCAAGGAATTCCACCTCAGTAGTGTTGAATACACATTTCTCGGCTTTCACAAATAGATGGTTTTCCCTGAGTCTCTGAAGAACAAAACGCACATGTTCATTTTGTTTATCAGAGGTCGGCGAATAAATCAGGATATCATCCAAGTAGGCCTGGAATGTGGCCAGGGCATTACAGAGGCCGAATGGCATTACGAGATACTCGTATAATCCATACCTTGTTTTGAATGCGGTTTTCCATTCGTCCCCCTTTCGGATTCGTACAAGATTGTAGGCGCCACAGAGATCCAATTTGGTAAATATGACAGAATCTCCGAGTTGATCCATGAGAACAGATATCAGTGGGAGGGGGTATTGGTTCTTCACGGTAATGGCGTTTAGAGCCCTATAGTCGATGCAAGGGCAAAGGTCGCCTTCCTTCTTTAGGACAAAGAAAAGGGGTGAGGCTGCCGGTGACCTAGAGGGTCTTATGAACCCAATGGCCAAGGCCTTGTCTATGTACTCCTTGAGCACATTGTCCTCCGGAATTGTAAAAGAGTACACTCGACCTGCCGGAATCTTAGCACCGGGTACCAGATTGATAGGGCAGTCAAGGACGGTGTGGAGGTAAATGTTCCGCCCGGCCTTTGTCAAAGACATCAAGGTAAAACAGGTATTCCGTGGGTATAACTTCTTTGGCATTAGTTATAGCTCAGACAAAAGCAGAAGAAGCCACCAAAGCCTGAGAGGAGGAGGCTTGCAAGACACTGGTATTTTGAAAACACTGTTCATTGCAGAGAGCACACGGGAATTGGACTACCCTTTTTGCCCAATCAATGGCAGGATTGTGCTGCTGCAACCAAGGTACCCCTAATATGACCTGGAAGTGAGGAGCCTTTATTAGATCGAAGGAAATGGTCTCCACGTGCCCTTTCTCCATTTGCATCTGAACCATAGAGGTATTTTGGGTCACTAGACCAGACACCAAGGAAGTGCCATCTACGGCATGGACGGTTTCTGGTTGTGCCTTAGACAACAACGGAACATTGTGGGAAACAGCATAGTCATAGTCCATGTAGTTTCCCGTGGCTCCTGAATCAATGATGGCCAATAAGGAAAAAGACAAGTCAGGCGCAGTGGTGAAAACCACAGGTATACTGACGGGGGCAGCAGCCTTTGCTTGTGAGTCCAATGGACGTATCCCCGGCGTATGGACTCTAGCTATCGCCGGGTTTTGGCGTTTCCCGTTTTCTTCACGGGTTTCTTTGGGCAGTCTTTTAGCTGATGGTCAGCTGACCCGCAGTACATGCATAAGTTGTTCGTCCTGCGGTGCTCCCATTGAGCAGGGGTCAGAGATCCCCATACTGCCCCTAATTGCATGGGTTCTGGAGCAGAAGAGAGTGGGCCGGCGGTCTCTGGAAGGGAAGAAACCGGAGTCACCGGTTTGTGTTCCCCTTTCCTTTTGACCCTTCTGGCGTCTATCTGTAACACCAGATCAAGTAATTGTCCAAATGAGGTTGGAACCACTGGTACAGTGGCTAAAATATCTTTCAGTTACTCGGATAGACCCTTATAAAAGACCGTTGATTTCTTCCCTTCAGGCCAGTCAGTCTCGGCTGCCAGCTGGCTGAACCGAGTGAGGTAAGAAAATAGGAAAGAAGTCCCTTGACGCAAGTTCAAGAATTCTAGGTCATAGCCTGGGACTTATAACGAGTATCAAAGACCCGGTGCATCACGGTTATAAGGGCATTGCAATCGTATAGGAAATAACTATTGGATTCAAGCAACGGATTGGCCCAAGCCGCTGCGGTACCACCAAGGTGGGAAAGCACAAATGCAGCTTTGGTCGTTGCATTGGGAAAGGGCGTTGGACGGCAGAGGAAATGCAACTTGCATTGATTAATGAAAGTTCTGAAGTTCTTAGGGTCACCGAGGAATCTCTCTGGAGGGGCCAACGGGAACTGGGACGCCATTAGGA
The DNA here is from genome assembly GCF_040938575.1 of Ambystoma mexicanum. Lineage (NCBI taxonomy): Eukaryota > Metazoa > Chordata > Amphibia > Caudata > Ambystomatidae > Ambystoma > Ambystoma mexicanum. Next base: position 80,450,619 of record NC_090936.1, read on the forward strand.
CCGGAGCTGCCAAAAAAACAGAACCAGAGGCAGAAAAAGCCCCTAAAGTGGATGCAGGAGCACTAGAAGTATCGATCCCCAGAATTTGGGGAGCTGGAAAGTGCTGTATGCCATCAATCCGGTGATTTAAGGCATCGTGGGCAGCCGCCATGTCTGCCCTGAGTTCAGCTACCAACCGGACCATAGCGGTCAGGGGGTCCTCCCCTTCCATGGCTTCTGTTTCTGTTACTCACGAACGGTGAATGCCCGAGACTGAATACCAAGTCAGTGAAGTTTGGGACTTGAAGGTAGAGCTCGGGTTGGAGCCTCCTACCCGAGCCTCCTATCTATGAGGGAAGTAACTCTTTTCAATGATATGCCCCTCTACTGTATGAACAGTAAAAAGGGTCCTGATCACTTAAAAGAGCGGGGAGAACACACCGCCATGTAACCGGCTGAAAAGAAAGATAGAGATCATAAGCCACAAGTAATAAGTAAATACATATGAACCATAGATTCACAAAGTATACCTGATATGTTTTCCCCCCAGACTGGCTAACTGCTGTAACCACTAAATTGGGAACCAGGCTGTATTACTAAGTAAATCGTTGTGTCTTACCACGAGAAGCACTGGATTCTTTGTAAGGAAGACAACGGCAGGTATAAAATAAGAAATAGGATGGTTAGTAAGGGTACTACTCCCGGGCGTCACGAGGACCGCTCTAGTTCCTGGTTGGTGCAACCTCAGCATAGCGTCCTTTATGCACATAGAAAAAAGAAGGAGTTCCAGTACTTGGATTAGGCGGAAGCGGCGGTGATTCCAGTAGTATGAATGCTGTAAAGAACGGGTGAGTGGAATGTTTTAGGTTGAAACAGGAAGATACAATAAGTCTCTTTCAAGCGGTGAGAAAAAATTGAATGACTCACCGTTTCAACAGCAAACGCACAGGCGCTGCGCAGTGAAAGAAGGCAGCGCTGTACTGGGCTTCAGGCAGGTAAGCAGAGAGTGCGTGCAGATGAATGGCTGAATGAGTTCTGGTACTCAGGTAGGATATACTGAACTTAGGCAATAGACGAAGCAATCCAATTAAACAGGCAAGGGTCCTGATACACGAGCGGGCAGAGTCAGAAACAAGACGAAAGGCAGAGCAGTCCCATGAAGAAGCAAAAATCCTGGTACACGGACGTGCAGAGTTCTGGACAAAAACGAAGGGCAAGAGCAGTCCGTATGACACGCCAGGAGCCCTATTTCACAGCTTGTCAGAACTCAGAACAACAAGAAGACAGTCCAAAAACCGAAAGGAAACGGGATCAGGAAACCAAATGAAGACGGAACTTCACGTAGCAACTTCAAACAGAAGCAGCGAGGAATAGCCCACAGCTGTTTATGAAGGCAGACGCAATTAGGGAGAGCGTCCGGCAATACTGTGACAAGGTCATATGACAACCAACCAGGCAGCATGGGAATTGTAGTCCCATTTACAACATATGCTGCCTGGCTCTCCCCTGCAGTTTCCATCGGGCTAGAAACAGTGCTACTAAGTGCCGCACACCACAAGATAGGGCAATGACGTTACGCCTTGCACCAGGGTATTTTTGCATGTGCTTCATACACGGCGTGGAGGAGTCCTGCAAGCGCCTGTGTGCACTGCGAAGTGTAACAGTCGGCCTGGGCCTGCTGACTATGGATTTGTAGTGCATGCTGAAGTTGCTGATGCCCTTCCATCAGTGCTTTTAGCAATCCCTCCATCGCGTTCTTTCCTCGATCCCACCACTGCCACCACTTGTCACAACTTGGGTTTTGTTACAAAGCACGCTGAGACTCAAAGAAAGTTGTACGCGGTTCTTTATCTTATTTCTCAACGGTTACTTATGAGTAGTCCAACATTCTGGTAGTAAGGCAGTGGTTACCTCACCCCTGCCCGGTGTCCCAGTTCTCCTAGGGTGGTCCGCTACTTGCAAGGTTCCGGCCCAGAATGTCCCGGTTATGAACAAATCCTGCGGTGGCGGCGCTCCGCTTAAGAGTTCACCCCTTTTCTCCACCCCAACCCCTTTTCTCTTCAGCAGGCTCACCTGCTCCCTTATGGGTGGTGTTCCATGTGGCACTGGCCCTCTGACTTCCCCGTGTCCACTGCAAACTTCGGCAGGCTCACCTGCTCCCTTGTTGGTGCTGTTCCACATGGCACTGGCCCTCTGACTTCCCAACATCCACTGCAATCTTCAGCAGGCTCACTTGCTTCCATCGTTGGCGGCGTTCTGCGTGGTAACCCTGGTCTTCTGCTGTCGCCTCAGTATCCGTTCACATAAGCCCTCCGGCACTGATTTTCCCGAGCCGGCGAATAAGCTCAGATGAACGCTTCTTCCGGCCCATGACCTGCAGTCTCCTCCATCCCTCGTGGCACGACCTCCCTCTCCTGGCGGGCTCTTCCTCCTTTTAAAGAAAAAGACAGAGCCAATTCATGAACCCAACTCTGCCTCTCTCTGTATCCGCACCCTTGCTCACACCCGACAGTCCTTCACTCTCGTAACCGTCTTGCACACCCTGATTAACCTCTTCCTGTCCTGCGTGCTGCAGACTGTGCTCCCTCGGTTTTCACTGTCACCTCCTCACAGAGTAGCTCTTTGACATCTGCCATAAGCCTTCTCATAAAATTTGAACCTTGATCGATCAGTATTTCCTTGGGGAAACTGATGTTACGCTCACCTGGTATCCACGGGGGCGCCACACAATACTGGATGGACGTCTAAACGCTATCACGGACCCCTTTCTGCTTGGTTACGTGCCAGACCGTGGGTAGCGCCTATAACAGGCGAATGGAGGGTTAGGATACTGGCTCTGTGATGGGTTTACTCCCACCTCCCTCTGATCCAAATCCCCTCCCTTGGGGCTATTGCTCATCTTAGGTTTTTGTGCGTTGAACTCTCCATCCTGCATGTCTGTGCAAGGGCGCATGGTCGATGCAGGCGTTTAATGGACTAGTTGCTTCACTGGTCCATATGCCCTTATTTCGGGTCCAGAACGGCTGTGACTCCGACTCTGCTTGCTGTGTTCCAGGTGAGTCATAATGTCTTTTCAGTCTTTATTCTGTCTCTTCCTTTCCCTTTGTTTTCTCTGTCTTCTTAGCATCTTTGCTCCACTACGCTGTTCCCCAACAATATCTCTTTTTGTTTTCACAGGGATGATTGCGATTTTCAGAGTTGCCGCACCGAATGGCGAAAACCACGGTGAGTTATTGGCCCTCATTACAAGTCAGGCGTTAAGGGTTTAACGGCGCCGTCGGCGCCGTTAACCCTTAACGCCTGATTCACACTTTAACGCCTGCTTTTTGCAGGCGTTAAAGTCCAAGGCGCTAAGCGACCTTGGTGCAAATTACGGCACCGTAAATTACGGTGCCGTAATTAGCGCCTTCCCCATCCCCATTATGCCCTATGGGTGCAAAAATGGGAATGTGGAAGGGCAAATGGTGAATGGGGAATTACCGCCCGACTCACCTTGGAATGGGGCGGTAATTCCGCCATCCACCATGCCAGACTCCGGCATGGACCATGGTGCTAATAGCACCATGGTCCAGCGCCGGAGTCGTAATGAGGCCCATTGATGCGCAGAGCGCTGCACTGTTTGTTAGTGTAAATTGCTAGCCTGTGTTCTCTTCCCTTCTTTGTACAGGTTGCAGCGATGTTTCGGAGTGATGAGTGATCGAAGCGCTGCTTGCCCAGGTAAAAATTGCTGTTAATGCTGTCCTTGTTCCTTTACCTTTGCAGGCTCCGGTGAAATCCGGAGATGGGCGAGGTAAGCGAAGCGCAGGATGGTTTCAGGACCGGTTACTCACAGGTAAGTGTTCTTGCTAGCTAATGCTGTTCTTGTTCTTCCAGGTTAGAAATGGAATCCGGATCGAGGACTCATGATCGGGCTGCCGGATAAGCAGATGAGCAGGAGCTGAATACGGTGAGCGTTATGCTGCAGGAGTGCAGAATAACGCGAAGCGTGTTCTGCTGTTTGGGTGTGGTTTAAATAGCCCAGGTAAAGTAGTTCCAGGCCAAGTAGTTCCAGACCCAGCCACACCCAAAACACTAGACTGCATGGCTTGATTCTAAAGAACTGAGCTGTGTAATAGGCCTCCATGTTAGATTAAGGTCCAAAACCGGTGTTGCTTTATTCCTGATAATGAGCCTGGCGTCAAAGGCGCCAGGACTAACTCCATGTATGTTTCTAATGGAGTTTTAAGGCCCTTGAGGCCATTGTGAAGGGACTTAGCCCCACTGCTGCCAGGGGGCTGTTATACCTGAGTGGGTCAGGGGCATGGATTGTGACAGCACTCCCCCCTAAGGCTTCTCTCACGGTATTTCCTCTGTCTGGCCCTGGTTTGGTTGGATGGTTCCGATGAAATCGTCTTACCAGACGTGGCGCATGGACGTGCTCGCTAGGCTCCCATGTCCTGTCCTGAGGGCCGTATCCCTTCCAGTCCACTAAGTAATATAACTTGGACCTGGTGAGTTTAGAATCTAGGATGTCCTTGACTTCAAATTCGGGTTCTCCATTATCCAGTACCAGATTTGGTGGTGTTTTGACCCGAGTTCCAGGCTGAACAGGTTTTAAGAGTGACATGTGGAATACGGGATGGATCTGCATATTTGGTGGTAAAGCTAATTTTACTACCACAGGATTTATAATAGCCTTGATGGTATAGTGCCTTAGATATCTGGGAGGAAATGTTCAAGTTCCTCTAATGGGCACGTGCCGAGACGCCAACCAGACTTCATCTCCGACTTGGTCTTCTGGGGCTTTTCTTGGGTGTTGATCAGAGAATCTTTTTTGTCTTTTTTTGGCTTGGATCAAGTGTTCTGCTGCCCTTTTGAAGGCTTGAGTGATGGTTGTATGTAAAGTATTCACCGCAGGCATTTCCAAGGCCAGGGGGGGGCATCTAATTCGGAAGTACGTGGGTGCCTTCCATCTACGGTATAGAATGGACTCCCTCCGGTACTGGTGTGTAGCGAGTTGTTGTAGGCATATTCGGCTATCCACAGCACATCCTTCCAGCTTTCTTCCACTTGATGTAACATGCACCATAGGTATTGCTCTAGTGTCTGATTCGTCCGCTCCGTTTGGCCTTCAGTTTGGGGATGGTGACTAGCGGACAGATGAATATCGATTTGGGCAATTGCACAACACCTCCTCCAGAGGTTAGACACAAACTGACTACCTCGGTCAGAAATCAGGATGGAGGGGAAACCATGTAATCGTATGATTTGCTCTAAAAAAACCTTTGCCAGTCTGGATGCGTTTGGTAGACCCTTAAGCGAAGTTCGATATAAATGTTTTAGCAGGCGTCATTGATCCCGACTTCTGGGGAGACCTAAAGGTTATCTTACAGGCTAATGGTGAAATCCCATTTGAAGTACATCATGGGGATCACATTGCTCAAGGAATTCTGGAAAAGGCTCTTATTTCCTCAGTTTAAGGTAAGTGAACCGGACGAAACAGAAAGAGGTACACTTGGCTTTTGGGAAGCTGATAAACCTGTTAACATCGAAGAAAGGAATGGAGACGATCAATGCCGACCTAGCCTTCGCCCAGTGAAATGATCCAGCTCTCGCTGAAGCTTTTCTACAAGCTATGCCTGAAGGAGAAAGTATGAAGAAGGGAAGTGCCTTTTTCTTCTTAAAGCAGGGGTTGCTATATAGAAGAGAGACATCTAAAGAAGACCTAATAAAGACGCAGTTAGTGATCCCCAAGACCCACCGAAAGGTTGTACTAGAAATTGTACATTCCCATCTTACCGGGGGGCACTTAGGACAATCCAAAACTCACACACATATCAGTAGGAAATTTTACTGGCCAGGTATTCAGGCTGATATAAAGACCTTCATCCAGATGTGCAAGATCTGCCAGAAAATCAGCACGCACATCCCCTTACATGCCCCTTTGAATCCTTTACCAATCATAGAAATCCCTTTTTCAAGAATAGGGAGGGACATCATTGGCCCCATAGAAACATGCACATTAGGCAACAAATATGTCCTTGTGATTGTGGACTATTGTCATGACACCCACACGACCCACACGTACAATCCAGACCACCCCACCTGAGACCTGCTCCAGACGTTCCACGTGGATTCGCATCCCTAGAATCCATCACGCGTGGAGTTCCGCGCTGGGAAAACATCAATAAGGCTCCTGGCGATTGTGGCCCCGATGGAGATGGGGTGCATCACGAAACGCCGGCACCACTTCCTGGTGACGTGCCATCTGTTTTCTTGGATTTTTGACCTTGTGCTTCGTGTTACTGGACTGCCTTCGCTTGTACCTCGGAATTGGTGTTTTGGAACTTTTGCTTCTCAGGATTTTGGAACTTTGGCTCACAGACTTAGGACTGCCTCTGGATACCGTTCTGCTTTTGTGAACTCTGTCCTTTGAACGCTGAGCACTACTTCAGGTGCATTAATCAAGGGGAACCAGGTTACCCGTCCTCCTCTGGGTGTTCTATTATTCTCCACCACCTGGGATCTACCCGCTCCCTCCTCTCACTACAACATTGGTAAGTGCTGTTCTTACTTCCTTCCTACTATTGCCCTTTGTGATTATTGACCTGGTATTCACGATTTCCTAACCTGCTTCCCTTGCAGCTGCCTGGTACCCGCGCTCCTGCCTCTTGTGCACCTGTGGTCTCAATAACTAGTTAGGGAGCATTCTTTGATTTCTCCCTGACCGGTGCTTGGGGACAGAGGTGTCCATAGACATCGCAGTAATCTCGGCGTGACAACTATGCAACCAGATACCCTGAAGCGTTCCCAATGTGAAATAATACTACACAGCAAATCCTTAAACACCTTCTACTGTATTTCTCCAGGGTCGGTTGTCACGATCCATGCCCCTGACACCCTCAGGTATAACAGCACCCTGACAGCAGTGGGGATAAGGCCCTTCACATTGGCCTCAAGGGCCTTAAAACTCCATCAGAAACATACATGGAGTCAGTCCTGGCGCCTTTGTAGTCAGGCTCATTATCAGGAATAAAGCAACACCAGTTTTGGACCTTAATCCAACATGGAGGCCTATTACACTGCTCAGTTCTTTAGAACCAAGCCATGCGGTCTAGTGTTTTGGGAGTGAGTGGGCCTGTAACTACTTGGCCTGGAACTACTTTACCTGGGCTATTTAAACCACACCCAAACAGCAGAACACGCTTCGCGTTATTCTGCACTCCTGCAGCGTAACGCTCACCGTGTTCAGCTCCTGCTCATCTGCTTATCTGGCAGCCCGATCTTGAGTCCTCAATCTGGATTCCATTTCTAACCTGGAAGAACAAGAACAGCATTATCTAGCAAGAACACTTACCTGTGAGTAACCGGTCCTGAAACCATCCTGCGCTTCGCTTACCTCGCCCATCTCCAGATTTCACCGCAGCCTGCAAAGGTAAAAGAACAAGAACAGCATTAGCAAGCAAGAACACTTACCTGTGAGTAACCGGTCCTGAAACAATCCTGTGCTTCGCTTACCTCGCCCATCTCCGGATTTCACCGCAGCCTGCAATGGCAAAGGAACAAGGACAGCATTAACAACAATTCTTACATGGGCAAGCAGGGCTTCGATCACTCATCACTCCGAAACATCGCGGCAAACTGTACAAAGAAGGGAAGAGAACACAGGTTAGCAATTAACACTAACAAACAGCGCAGCGCTCCGTGCATCAATAACTCACCGTGGTTTTCGCCATCCGGCGCGGCAACTCCGAAAATCGCAATCACCCCTGTGAAAACAAAAAGAGTCATTGTTAGGGAACAGTGTAGTGGAGCAAAGACGCTAAGAAGACAGAGAAAACGAAGGAAAAGGAAGAGACAGAATAAAGACTGAAAAGACATTATGACTCACCTGGAACACAGCAAGCAGAGTCAGAGTCACAGCTGATCTGGACCCGACATAAGGGCATATGGACCATTGAAGCAACTAGGTCCATGGAACGCCCGCATCTACCACGCGCCCCGCACAGATACGCAGGACGGAGAGTTCAACGCACAAAAACCTAAGGTGAGCAATAACCCCAAGGGAGGGGATTTGGACCAGAGGGAGGTGGGAGTCCACCCATCACAGAACCAGTATCCTAACCCTGCATTGTCCTGTTATATGCGCTACCCAAGATCTGGCACGTAACCAAGCAGAGAGAGGTCCGTGATAGCGCTTAGACGTCCATCCATTATCATCTGGCGCCCCCATGTGAGTAACAGAAAGCAAAGCCTCAATTAAACATCCACCTGAGCGTCATGGAAACATCAGAGACTGACCAACTAGCCCAGTTACTGGGGGAATTACGGGCTGAGGTACTCTCCGCCCGGCAAGAAACCAACGCCCTTAGGAAGGAGTTGACTGTCACCAAGGACCGCATTGACGAATTGGCCAGACAATTACTCCAAACACAGGCTGGGCAGGCTCCATTGCCAGGAAGTACTCCGTCGGTTTCAGCCTCATCCGTCAATCCAGTGCAGGTGGACCTCCCTGGGGTAGGGGGTTCCTTTGGCCCCACCGGAACGTTTTACGGGGGACCCAAGAAGATATGCAGTGTTCATGAACCACTGCCACCTCCATTTTCTTTGCAGACCCAGAGCCTTTCCTAACGATCAATCGCGGGTTGCCTTCATTCTGTCATATCTGAGTGGCAGTGCCGCGGATTGATCCATACCGTTAGTAAGCCAGGATGACCCACTCCTGCGGGATTTCAGGCGGTTTCAACAGGAGATGGAGAAGCTGTTCACCTGACACAGCCAGGGCCAAGCTCTGGATAACAAACTTCTGTCCCTCCGCCAAAGCAGACAGATTTGTTAACGTATATCGCCACTTTTAACAGACTTGTCATTGAAACTGGGTGGCCTGAGGAGAAACGAACAACGTTGTTCCATCGAGGATTACGGGGGGAATTTAAAGATGTCTTAGCCCAGGTGGTAAACCCGCCAAAAGATTGTGCAAAGTTCATCAACCTAGTGGTGTAGCTAGACCACAGGCTGCAAGATCGAAGGAAAGATCAAGCCAGAACGGATAATCGGACTGTTTATGTACGCTCAAGGGAGAATATTCTGCGTTCATCAGAAAACACTTCGGAACCCATGCAAATTGGGGGGGTACGGAGTCCATTAACCAAGGCGAAAGAGACAAAAGGAGGCAACAGCAATTATGCCTGTACAGCGGGAAATCAGGTAATTTCCTCAGAGAATGCCCAGTAAAGCCCCCTAGAACTGTTGGAGCCACAGAGAAAGAAGGAGGCAAACAAGAGTCAGAAAACTTCCAGGCCCGTCAAGGGTAGAGGTCTGTTTGTCGAGCGAAGAAAAAGAGCCACAGACCTCACACCTTGCCCTGCCTGTGATTTTAATTAGTCACCAACAACCGTCTTGATTGCATGCTGTGGAGGCATACATAGACAGTGGAGCCGTTGGTAACTACATAGACCAAGGCCTGGCAACAAGGAAGGGACTCCCCCCCTGTCAGAAAACGTCAACTGAGAACGTCACCACTGTCAACGGCACAATGATAGCGTCTGGTCATGTAACCCAACGTACAGCAGAATTGACCCTTCTGTAACAAGACGGACATTGGGAAGCCATTGCCTTCGATCTTATCAAGGCCCCTCAGTTCCGGGTGATTCTAGGGATGCCATGGTTGGTGGCTCACAATCCTAACATTGACTGTCGAGCAAACAAATTGGCCTTCTCCAATGAGTGTGCTCATGCGTGCTACCAAGTGGAAATGCCATTATCTGACCCAAAAACACCTGTCCAAGATAAAGAGGTGTTGGTACTAGGTGTAACAAGTACACTACCAAGCGAATACCATGATTTCCAAGACGTTTTCCAAAAAGAACAGGATAATACCTTAAGATTTTGGGGCCAACCTTATGTAAAACCCAGGAGGGGATATCAAAACCAAATCGGTAGGAATCATTCCTCTTTTCCTAGGAGGAACAACAGCTTCCCTACTACTACAGATATTGAAACCTATCGACTCTTTAGTGGAGACAGAAGAGCTTGAAGCTCTATGACTATGTTTTTGAAATGGTAGGGTTCCCCAAATTGTTTCAATTGAGTCACATCCCACTACTGACACCATATGTAAGGATGGCATGGTATCAAAGCAAGACAGCAACAAGTGATCACAGTTCAAGGGTGTTTATTAAACTGTAACAATGGGTGGGATTAAACGCCTAATCTAACCCTAAATCTAACATGGGAGCAAGCTACGACCATCAAATAATAATAATAATACAGTCCTAGTGGATTCCTGCAAATAAAAAGGGCCTATACTAAGAAAAATCTATTGTCAGTCCTTATCTCTAAATACAAAATAGTGTGGGATAATATTCACAAGGAAACAAAGAAGTGTTCTCAAAAGGATGTCAGGATGTTATAGCCGGAGTTTCCCTTCCCCACGTTTGAAGCATGGGACATGGCGAGACTCTCAAGCAGAGCACACTTCTGGGCTTCTCCGGCATGAGCTCACAGTTCCTTTCACAATATCGGGGCCTTCTGTGCCCAAGTCTCTGTATGCAAAGTCTCTTGCTTTAGAGGGTCTGATGCATCACAAGCAACAAACAAAAGTTCCATCTGTTTATCTTCACATCGGGTGATTACTCTTCACCTGAGGATCCCCCTCAGCCGGGCTCTGATCCCTTTCACAATGTCAGCCTCCCTCAATCAGGCTCAGACCAACAACTCACTGTGGACATCCCTCAGTTGGGTTCTCTTTTGTCAATTCACCACGTGTCAAAGACTTTTGACTCTACAAGGAGTTTTGACTCGACCCTTGTATGAGCGTGTTGACATCTCTAATGGCCTTCCATGGGGCCTCTTGTTTCTTGTAGTTTTCTCAGTTGAACATGTTCTCCTTATTAAAGAGTGGTGCATTTGTTAGAGTATTTCGAATGAGCGCCAACGCAGTGCCAGACCACTCTAACGTTAATACCTCAGTTGTTCACAAAAGACCTTTGTCTATTATCGTCTTTTCTTTATGTAAAATGTTGCCACTGCAACCTTGAGTTTTAACACAGTCTGGTTTACTATCAGTTTCCTCCGACTCACCGGCTGTGCTAAACTCCTTGGCTTTTCTTCCGCTGGCATCAAGAATGGTACCACGGCGGCAAGCTCTTATCGCCGCCCTGGCTATCAGTGCAGGAGGGCCCGTGTACCGTTAAGATCTGCCACACCAATCGTCAGCTTACTGTTCCTTTATAATAGGCTTCACAGGTTTGGGTTGAAAAGGGCAATTCCCTCTGTAAATGAAAGACCTGGCAGCAAGGATTGTTGAACCAAAAATAAGAGATAACTGCTTCAACTTAAAAGGTTCTTAATAAAGATTAGTTCTTTTTTCTGTAGTAAGGATGAGGCTTCACAAAGGTGTAGCTAGTTCTCATAAGCCCACAGCGTCTCGGGTGCTCCTTCTCTCTCGGGTTCCTGCAAGGAAATGGAGAAGACACACGCAGTCTGTCATTTGACTCCACCTTATATAGGGGCTGGAGTGTTGTGAACCAATCAGGGAGGTGTTGTTCAGGTAGTCTATAAAAGTTCCCATAAGCCCTGCCCCCTTTCTCTCGTAACAAAGGTTGCCTCCATGCCTGGCCCGCCAAGCCCGGGCAACTGAAAGGAACGTCGGCCTCCACGTGAGCCGACACCGCTGCAGTCGCTGGACCTCTGCAATGAGAAATGAAAGGTGAGCGTTTGGGCGGGTTCTCCGTAATCCGGTACTCCCACGTTTTTCTCTGTCGCGGCTTTCCACTGCCATGTGAACAGAACTGCTCGATGGTAATCCACCGGCTGTTGGGGAGCATAACTGGTCTGATTAATGTTACCATGCTGACATGAGAGTATATTTCTCGGGTATAGGGGAGCGGGTACGGCCGGGAGGCTTTGTTTCCCGTCTTCTCTAACCCCACCTTCCGAGGACTCGCGGCCATCAGCAGCCTGGGACCATGTATGCCCTCGACATTGTTGTTCTATCCCCTTCATTTGGTCTATGTCGAACGAACCATGCTTTCTTCCTTCCATTGCTCTATGATTAATTGTTCTCCTTTGATCTTCTCTGTTCTGTCTTGCCGCTGCTGGTGTCTTTTCTTCAGTGTTCTGTTCACACCCTCCTTATCGTCTTTTTGGTTTCCTCTGCCTTTCTCCTTCGTTTGAACTGCCATCCTGGGATAGCTGCTTCCTCGTGCTTTTGGCCTTGCTCAAAGTGTACTTTCATGCTCTGCCTTTTATCCCTGTGTGGAAGGGAAAGGGCCGTCAGGTGTGCGTAGTTATCACCAATTGCCTGACTCTGCCTGACCCTTGTGTTGCGACATGTCAAGTAAACGGCTCTGGTGTTTGTCCGTTGTCTTTTGCCGTGCAAGAATGTGTTTGTGTAGGAAAAGGGAGGGATAGAGCTTTTAAATATCCTATGGGGTAAGATGGGCAAAAGGTGTTATAAGGAAGGGGGTACTGTGTCTCACCTGTCCGTGTCCCACTTACACTCCTCGAAGACCCCCCATCCAGGTGATCCTCCCGCACTGGGCCTCCCCCAGGAACTGGATCCAGTAGCGATGGCCGTGTCCTGGCCACCTGGATGACAGATCTCCAGGTACTAGCGGGTGAGACACCTTCAGGTTTCTCACACCAGCTAATAGATTTCACCATGTTTAGGCTTTAAAGATAAGGACTCACACCTGCAGTGATTTGCCAAGTCCCAGATGTATAAAAATGATGACGGCCCAGCACAACAGGAAAAGATGACCTAGAGAGAAGAAGGCGTCATGGAGAAGCAGAGCAGGCTGGAGAGAAACAGGCGTGACAGATGCCTTGCAGAGCAGGAGTATGATAGACATTCTGGGGGCAAGGCTGGCCATGAGAGGGTATAATACCCTGCTGTCCCCCCTGTCTGGTGCTCATGGCAGGAGCTGTGGAGCACCAAAGCCTCCCGATCACTGCAACTCTCAGAGAGAGCGAGTTGTGCTCTCAGTAGCTTCCGCTGGAGAAGAAATCGTGGCTTCCGGGAAAAGAAGACAGAGCCAATGGATGCCGAGATGCAAAGCAGAGAAACCCAAAGGAACTGCTGCATACCACCGTTTAGTGAAAATAAGGGAACACTCATACCGGCCGCTCCAGGAACTGGAAAAGAACGTGTATGAATGCTGATCAAGCTGAGAACTGTTATAAGTACTGTGGAAGTCCCAAGCCAGTATATCTGAATACCGAAAAAGCTACAAGCTATTACAAATGTTTTTGAAAGTTGAAATGCGTAACATTGAGTGACAAAGTGACAGAAACATATTAAGAGTATATTTGGATACTGTATAGAACAAAAGCAAGTGATGAACACTTATGAAGGATATGACATAAGAGTGGAAGCCACAAGTGGTGGGCAGGTTAAAAGATTGCAATTAGAGCAAGGTGGTATTAATGGGAATTACCATGGAATGAGATGTGTGAGCCACAAGTAATGACAAAGCCAGAAAGTTATCATGAAGGATATGAAATAAGAGTGGAAGCCACAAGTGGTGGTCAAGTTAAAAGAGTGCCAAGAGAGATATGAGATGTGAAATTGAGCATTGGCCACATATAAAAGAATCCAGGGAACTACATGTTAAGAGAAAGAAAACCTCTCTTGGCAAAAGCCAGAGGAATACCGAAGGCCTACTGAAGGTCATAGGGTTATCGGTTGCGTGACCTGTAATGGGTGTACCATGTGGTCCAACAGCTACGTCTAGACTGAGTGACCCGTACTTGGAAAAAGCCAAGGAAAGCAAAGGTAAAGAAGTTTATGTTTTGCAACAATCAAGTGCACAGGGGTATTGGTTGCATGACCTGTAGTGGGTGGACCATGTGGCCTGACAACTGCACATAGACCAAATGACCCCACTTGGAAAGAGCCAAGGAATGAAAATGCAAAGAAGTTTGTGTTTTGCAACAGTTGTTGAAGTGAGTAATAAATAAAGAAACAGAGCAATCAATGTGCTATTGAAAAGCCTGGATGACCAAATATTTGAACTGATAGTGGTTTTGAAAACTGGAAGAGTTGAACTCTTGGGGATGGGAACCCTTCAAGACTTTATGAATGGTTCTGAAAGCTGGAAGATTTGAACTGATATTGGTTTTGAAAACTGAAAGAGTTGAACTCTTTGGGATGGGAGCCCAAAGTTTTTTTGAACATTGTTGAATTCTTGGCAAAGGGAACCCTGAAGCCATTTTGGAACTATTTTGAACTTAAGGAAGGGGAAGCTCGTTATAAGCCAAGAGCTGGAAGAAGCTTGGAACTTTATTTTTGAACACTATTCTTTTTGCTGCTAACATTCCTACACATTGTATACAGTTGGTTGTGAGAGCAAGTATAGGTTTTGGACACAGAGCGACTTTTGATTTAAACTTACTGACACAGACTATCCTTAGTTTTCTTTTGGTAGGCAAATCCCACCTTAGTATAGAGAAAGGTAGGCCTTACTCCATCCTGACATTTAAGAAAAATGAAGCTTTTGATTAGAAAGTTGAATTTGTTGTCTGTGTCTTACTTCACGATGCCTTCACACTACACTAAAGTGAAACTGCAGAAATAGTCTCTCAAAGTTTAAAAATGAAATTCCTAGGTCTTCCCCTTCATGGTAATGTTGAAGAATCCCATGTGGCAAAATGGGTCTTGGCTAGACGCTATTTTGTCCAATCCCTCCTGGAATTTTATATCGGGCTGGATTTGGTGACTGACCAGGCGGTCCGGTAATGCCACGAGGGGATTAATCATGGGCCGATTGGGAAACTGAGTGGGAAAATCTATTGGACTCTTTTTTATAGGACTAACCTTTATTTTCTCCTCTTTCTTCCCCATTGGACTTAGGAAGTGGTCTCAGGCTGATGTGTCCTCCCAATCTCTAGATTTTCCTTCTTCTTCTTCTTTGTTAGATTCCTCTGACAGGTCTAGTGAAGGTGAAGAGGGGGATTGCGGGGATTCGTTATACCTCTTCTCGCTATTGAGAGGAGAGCTTGGTATCTCTATCAGGGTTATTCTCTTCTGACCCCTCTTATGAGTCACTCAGGGTCCTTGGATAATTGGATTGTGGCTCAGAGCTTTTTATCAGTGGTGGTTCTTCTTCTAGTCTCTCTGAGGTTTCTAGGATAGACTCTTCACAGTTGTCTCCATTGTCTGAACTCTCTGGTAAGGAGGACGTGAAGTGGTTCTTTAAAGGAGATCTGGTAGACAGTCTTTTTAAACTGGGATTTATTCCTAAGGAGCCTATGGGTGGTAGGTCTCTTCCTGCTCTAGCCATATCCTTTGCAGAGTCCCTCAATTTGTGTCAGTTGAGTCAACATCCCACTTCTGACACCATATTTAAGGGTATTGAAGAAGGAGACTAACACATATTGCCATGATTTTGGTTATAGACTTTTATTTTGGAAATTGAGAAAAGGTCCTCACTATCCCTAACTTGTAAGTGGGAGTTCCCAGCCTCAAAACTAATACTAAAAGGGTCTGTCAGAATGTCTGTCAATGTAAAGTCCACCGTCCTGTGTCAAAACCTACTTCTAACCCTCACACTATAGAACTAAAGAGGAAACGTACACAAAGTTCCTTCTTTAAGGAGGGTGGCTACTTTCTCCTGCTTCTTGAATCGCGTTTAACAAAAAGCTAATTCTAAACAAAAATAGCTAAGGGGAATGACTCCATTCCTCTGGTTTGCAGGTTTCACGACAGTCTTACACAATTTTCTCTCCAGGAAAATGACTCCTTTCTCCTGGTGTGGTGGGTCTGCACAACTTCCAATAAAACCATGGGGAATGACTCCCTTCACCTTGTATATCCTGATACAATGCACAACAAGGCCAGAGGAAATGAGTCCCTTCTCCTGGCTGCTTCACATTAACTCTCAGTTCAGGGCCAAGAGAATTCCTCCCTTCTCTTGGCAGCTTTTGCAGAGTTCGGCACATAGCCAGGGGAAATGACTCCCTTTCCCTGGCTTCTCCACACAACAATTCCTACTTTAGGGCCTTGAAAGTGCCTCCCTTCTCTTGGTCTGCTTTGGCATAGGGCAATCACAAAGCCAAGGGGAATGCCTCCCTTCCCCTGGCTCCTTTAACACGACTTGTGTTTTGCTAGCAGGAGAATGACACCCTTCTCCTGGTATTCCTTGATAGCATCTTTCGTCAATGCTTCCAGGTTGATACACACTTTGTTTTTGTGATTTGCTTTCAACAATGTCCCATATCTTGTTTAGGATCCCAGAGCCTTCTCCTATGACTAGTGGACTTATCTCTGCCACTATAGTGTGAAAGAATTTCTCTGAGCTTTCTGTTCAGGTCCCAGACCCTTCTTAAATGACCAGTGGTTTCCTCGTCTTCACTGTTACGGTGGACAGGGTGCCAGACCCTTCCCTGGTGCCCAGTGGACTTCCCACCCCCACTTTGGTTGGGGACAGGGTCTCAGATCCTTCCCTGGTGGCCAGTGGACCTATCTTTGCCACTATCTAGAGGGCTGCTCCTTTTGGTACTTGCTTGATGCTAATTCAGGTTCCAGACCCTTATCTCACTTGGATTCTAAACCCTTGCCTTTATCCCTCTTATGCTAGTCTCACTTGGTTCACTCTCCTGCCAAGTACTACCACAAGTAAGATAACTCACATCGTTAGTTTCAATCAATGTGCCTTCCTTCTCCAACTTTACACCCCACCGGGTCCCGCATTACACCCAATGCCTTCACTGGCTTCGGGTCGCTCTGCCAATTCTTCTTGGGGTCTTGCTTCCTTTGGGAGCACTGCATGGGTGTTCTGTGTCTCCATGGCTCTTGTGCCTGGTGTCTCGTTCCCGTCCTCCTGGTCAGCGGTGTAGGCGCTGTTGCAGGACCGCACAGTTCACCTTTCCAAGGTCGCACCACTGTTTCCCAGCCTCCAGCTACGTTCCTGACCAGTTCCAGACCACCGGGCAAAGGATTCTCACTGTCTGCTTCCAGTCTCCAGCGGGTGATGGCTTATGGCATTTTTCAGAGCACTTTCTGCATCTTCCTTGTTTTTACCAGGCTGGACTGTCTCCCATGCTGCTCTCCTTATCAGCTGGCCTGCATCCAGGACTGTTCTCCCTTTCACTAAGTCCTTTATCTATTTTTATGGTGCTTAGGTGAACATTCCCCCGCAGAGCACTAGAACGTTTCCTCACATTCCATGGATGACTCTTCATGGCTCCTTGGAGCCACCTCTTGTCAGTACTTGCATTGGTGCTGATCTTTTTGTCTCCAATGATCTTCGTCTCAGTTGGGGAAACTGACTTGATGTCACAATAGCACATGGATGTATCAGTCAGGGGAGGTAAGAAAGGGTAGTAGAGGTTTTGGGCAGGTTTGGGTTTGGGTGTTGTGCAGTCTATCACCTAGGTGGTCGTCCTTATTGTGAGGGGTCATTAATACAAGGCGGACAACTACTTGTAAATTTCTTAAAATATGCCATTTTATTAAAGAAATTATATAAAGAAAACACCTTGCTTGCCCTGCTCTACAGACAAATTCCCTATCTAGTGTAAGGAACTCATGGTGGCAACAGTAAAGACAGACACAAGTGTTCACTGTTCAAGGGTGTTTATTAAACTGTATAAATGGGTGAGAAAACACCTAATCTAAACCTAAATCTAAGATGGGAGCAAGCTACGACCATCAAATAATAAGGCAGTCCTAGTGGTGTCTTGTCAAATAAAAAGGGCCCATACTAAAAAAACCTGTGGCCAATCCTTGCTGCTAAGTTATGAAATAGTGTGGGATAGTGTTCATCAGAAAAGAAAGAAGTGTTAACAAAATCATAAGTCAGGATGGTATAACTGGGGTCTCCCCCACGTTTTTAGCACGAGACAAGGCGGGACTCTCAAGCAGAGCACGCTCCTGGGCTTCTCCAGCACAAGCTTACAGTTTGTTTACAAAATAACAGGGCCGACTGTGGCCAAGCCTCTGTTACACCCAGTCTCTTGCCTTAGAGGACCTGATGTACTATTAACAACAAACCAAAAATTCATTTTCAGTAATCTTCTTGTCAGGCGATTTATTTTCACTTGTGGATCCCCCTCAACCTGGCTCCGATCCTTTTTGTAACCTTGGCTTCCCTCAGGTGGGTTCACATTTGCCAGTTTCACACAGTTCACTTATTCGTGAGCCTTGCAGGATTCACTTCCCTTAGCTTTCTAGCCCCCTGTCAGGCTTTCCATATTTATCATTCATGCTGCATTTTCCGTCACCCGGGTGCACATGCCTGTTTCACACTGTCACTACTCTGGTAATGGGTTAAGGACTTTCGATTGTACAAGGGATTTTGGCTCGACCCTCGTATGACCACCTTACTCTGTATGTCGGCCTTCCCTACTGTCAGAACCCATCCACACTTCAAGAAGTAGGACGGATATCCTGGAACTGGTGGTTGAACTCGTTCTGTAGAAGACAAATTCTCCCTACCAATGTGCCCCTCTGATGTGTTTGAATAAGAATCAGCAGAGGGATCTATTAATCGGAAGATATGGAGGATGCACAAAGGACACCAGAGGCTGCAAGAAAAAGGCACAGAATCAATACCACACTAGGAATACTTGTAATCGGGATACAGCGAATACACAAAGTTTTCTAACCTTATGGTCATTGCATCAAATTCCTTGCATCGACATGCATTCGCATCAAATTTTTTCCATCTAAAAAATTTGCATCAAATGATTTTTTTTTGGTTTTCTTTTTGAGGGTCAGGGGTCCCTTCCAACCCCTGTTTTTTACCTTTTATAATGCACCTAAACAAAAATTAACCCTTTACTCCCCAAAAACATGCATTAGATGGACATTTTTTAGATGGAAAAATTTAGATGGAATGGCATTAGATGCAATGGCATTAGATGCAATGACCAGACACCGAAGCCCCGCTAGGGCAGAGCTTAAGTTGAGCAAGTCACATGACTATGTGGTCCACGGCTCCTCCGTCGCATTGTTTGGCGCAGTGTATGCACTGAGTACCAGCATTTCTAGAGTAACCCCCAACACGCCCGGAAAGACACGTTGTGACCAAAAGGAATAGTTGTTGTATGAAAACGGGCTAGTGGGTGGCCGGATTCCAGACGGTTCTTTTTGGAAAGTTTAGTGATAACCGGTGAAGCCGTGTTAATGGTGCAGGGGGCGTGACTCTGAGTGGTTTCCTGACATCTACGGCCTCTTATTACTATATTATTCCCAAGAAAAGGGGACCCGCCAGAGTCTTTCAAATGGACGCCCACGTGGCACAGGACCACTCTGCAGCCGGTCTTTCTCTTGATTTAAAAAGTTCAGTAGTACACAAGTTCTTTGTTCATAACAAGTTGCCGTTTGGAACCTTTGCTCAACACAGTCCGGCTATATATCGGTTCTCCCTCTGACTCACCGGCTGTGCTGACCTCCACATCGTTTCTTGTCTCTGGAGTGAAGGATGGTACCACGGAAGCAAGTACGTCTCCCCACCTCGGTTATCAGTGCAGGAGGGTCCTGTGCACGGTTGGCTTCTGTTACACCACACGTCAGCTATAGTTCCCAGTCTTATGACTCCTTTCTCTGAGGCTTTTGCAGGCTCGGATGGAAAAGGGCAAGGGCATATCCCTCCTTGTTGTCCTTTCCAGTCTCTCCGTCTTTCTTCTCTGTTTGAACCGCCATCCTAGAATAGCTGCTCCCTTGTGCGTTTGTCCTTGCCCCAGTGTGCTCTCGTGCTCTGCCTTTTATCCCTGTGGGGAAGGGAAAGGGCCGTCAGGTGTGTGTAGTTATTGTCAATTGCCTGACTCTGCCTGACCCTTGTGTTGGGACACGTCAGGTAAACGACTCTGGTGTTAGTCCATTGTCTTTCCCGGTGTAAGAAAGTGTTTGTGTCGTAAGGGGGGGGCGTTGAGATTCTAAGTATCCTACGGGGTAGGCTAGAGAAAGGGTGTTAGAAGGAAGGGGGTACCGTGTCTTACCTGTCGGTGTCCCACTTCCACTCGCCGTAGACCCCTCATCAAGGTGATCCTCCCCCACTGGTCCACCCCCAGGAACTGGATCTAATAGCGATCAATGGCTGTGTCCTGGCCACCTGGATGACAGATCTCCAGGGACTAGCGGGTGAGACACCTTCATGTTTCTCACATACCCTTCCTCCATGTGATGTAGCCGCAGCTTTTTCACAGGGGAAATGGCAAAGGAAGTCTACATTTCCCTGGTCTTTTCCTTTTCAGTGTTCCACAGTGAAGCAGTAGGGTTGTAGGTCTAGAAACCATTGCATGACCCAAGGGTTGGAATCTTTGTGTTGGCTAATACAAACTAGGGGCAATTGGTCTGTAACTAGTAGGCAGTATCTAAGATGGATAATGGCCCACTTGATGGCCAGGGCCTCTAGTTCCAACATTGAGTAATTTATTGCCGCTGGAGTAATTTTTTTACCGGCACCCGGCAATGGGGATGTACCGGGGCATTCCGGCCCCAACGGACCCGGTAATTCCCTTTCGCCGGGTGCTGGTAAAAATAACTCCTCATTCCCATTGAGACCCATAGGACTCAATGGGGATGGGACGGCGGGTAGCACCGGTACCGTTATTAACGGTGTTCGTACTACCATGTAGGTCTGCTCGCGGGTGACATTCTGCCTGCTAGGTCAGACCAGCCGGGCTGAAAGGCACCCGCGAGTAGACCTTGTAGTTTACCGGTCTGGTAACAACGGTACCTGCAAGATTAGCGGTACCGTTGTTACCGGACCGGAAACCTTGTAATGAGGCCAAGAATAATTTTCTTTATGTGGGAAGAGCAAAACTTGGAACAGTACTTCTCCTAAGCCTGTAAGGGAGGCATCTGTCTGTAATATAAACTCTTTAGAGAAATCTACTACCTTCCGGATTGAGTTCTGGCACAAAGTTTGTTTTAGGATGTTCTAATATATATCATCCTCGTCATTCCAATGAAGTTTCTGGGTTCGGCATTTTTGAGTTTATCTGTCAGACTAGCTGTTGTGTCTGAAAAGTTAGGGATAAACCTATGGTAATATCCTATTAACCCGAGAAAGGCTCTAAGACCTCTTTTGGTCTTGGGTGTTGGCATATCTAGGACGGCTTTCACCTTCTCTTGTTAAGGCTGTACATTCCCATTCCCTACGAAGAAGCCGAAGTATTTTACGGCTGACTGGACCAGTCTGCATTTAGCTGGATTAGCAGTTAGGCCGGCCTCTCTGAGGACTTTCATGATGGTATAAAGATGGAAGAGATGGTCCCCCCAGGTCTTACTACAAATTATGATATCGTCGATATAAGCCCCACAGAAATCGGAATCGGATTGCAGGATTTTATCCATGAGGCACTGGAAAGTGTCTGGTGCACCTTGTAAGCCAAAAGGTAGGACTTTGAATTGAAACAGTTTAGGGGCGTTGAAAACACTGGGCCTCATTACGAGGTTGGAGGTAGCCATGGTGCTATTAGCACCATGGCTGCCTCCAAACCTGTGTCCAGGACCGGTTAGTCGGAATGGTGACTTACCTGGTCATTCCAACCCTGGAGGACCCAGTAAGTCCCAATTCTGAAAACCATTCCCCATTCCCATTCGAGCCCCCCTAGGGCTCAATGGGAATGGGGAAGGAGCTAATAACAGGTCCGCAAATAGCGGGCCCGTTATTAGCTCCCTGGACCCTTAGCGGCTCCCGCTAAGGGCGGCTGGTAAAACGATCCGGCCTTAGTGGGAACCGCTAAGGGACCTCGGAATGCGGCGGTAGAGGGTTAACGGCACTGGCATCCTTACCGGTGCCGTTAACCCCTTACCGTTGGCCTTGTAATGAGGCCCACTGTCTTCTCCTTATCTGGCCTATGTGCTGGAACTTGCCAGCACCCTTTGGTTAAATCTAGGGTGGATAAAAAGATGGCTGCTCTGAGTTTATCAATTAGGTCATTGATGTGTGGCATGGGATAGGCATGAAAGTCAGAAATGGAATTAACTTGACGGAAATCTATACAGAATCTCCAGGAACGGTCAGGTTTAGTGGCCAACACGATAGGAGAGGACTGTGAACTTGACGAAGGCTCGATAATATTGGCTTTCAAAACTGTGTTGAGTTCCTCAATCATTATCTGTTTACGGGCTTTGGGGAGTCTATATGGTTTTAAATGAACCACTTTACCTTTAGGTGTTGTAATATAGTGGTGGGAGCATTTTACTCTTCTGGGTTTCTCAGAGAATACATCGGGAAATGAGGTAACTACATCTTATAGATCTTCTTGGTGTTGTATAGATAGTTCTGGAGAAATTAATTCAAAGTTGTCTGCCTCTTCTGAAACCAGACAGGCTAATACTTTGGCATGGGCGGCTGATGGGTCTCTTTCCACTCCTGCAAGAGATTTACGTGATACAAATCGACCTCTTGTATCCTTTCCGTTTGGGCTACTTTATAAGTACAGGTTCCCATTCCCATTCGTTCTAATATCTCATAGGGCCCATTCCACTTAGAGACAAGTTTCTGAGGTGGGTAGGAGGACCATTACTTTCTGTCCTATAAAGAATTATTTTAAGCTCACTTTTTTGTTGTAAGTGGATTTTTGTTGGCTCTGGGCTTTTTCCATATGATTACAGAATAGATCTCAAACCAATTTCATATGTTCCCGCATTGTGGTGGTGGTTTGCGAGATGGGAATGGGAGCCTCTTCTCGTTCTTTCCAGGTTTCCCTGGAGCATGTCTAGGACATCTCTAAACTCTCTACCATATAGCAGTTGAAAAGGAGAGAAACCTGTGAAGGCCTGAAGGGTTTTCCTTACTGCAAATAGTGCCCAAGGGATCATTCGGTCCCAGTATTTCCCGTCCTTACCTACCAATTTTTGTAGAATTAACTTCTGAGTTTTATTGAATCTTTCTACCAGGCCATCGGTTTGGGGATGGTACACAGAAGTCTGCAAGGTAGTAATATGGAGTAGCTCTTTGACTTCTGCCATAAGCTTACTCATGAAATTCAAACCCTGGTTGGTTAGTATTTCCTTGGGAAAGCCGACTGTTACGCTCACTTGGTATCCACAGGAGCACCACACGACACTAGATGAGAGGCTGTGCCTTATCTCAGACCCCTTCTGCTTGTTTGTGTGTTGGCTGGTGGACTGATCCTATGACAGGGGAATGGAGGTTAGGTATCAAGTCTGTGATAGGGACCCCTGCCTCCCACTGATCAATCTCCTTCCCTTGGAGATTCTGCCTCAACTTGTTTCCTTGTATGTTGAGCTCTCTGTCCTGTGTCTGTGCGCAGGGGCGCGTGATAGTTGAGGACTGTCTGAGGGCCTAGTTGCTTCACTGGTCCTGTGCCCTTTGTGTCGGGTCCAGTACGGCTGTGACACTGACTCTGTTTATCTGCTTATAACGTTCATGTTAGTCTTTTTAGTTCAGTTCCTTCACCTGTCTTTTCGATGTTGAATTAAGTTTCTTTCTGTCTTCCACAGGTGTTATTGATGGTGGAGCTGCTGCGCTAGGCGATAATATGGAGGTAAGTGGTTTAGCGCGAAGAGCAGCGCCGCTTAATGTGACTTAGTTGCTAACCTGCCTTTTCTCTCTTTCTCTCCTCAGGATGCAGTGCGTTGACGAACCAGAGCGAAGAACCCAACGACCGGTTATTCAGGTGAATGGATTCAGGTGTCTTTAGCTTGTTACCTTTGCATGAGGCGTTGCGCGATGTAGAACCCGTTGCTTGCTGAGTGTGGGTTACTAATCTGCTATCCTTTTGTTTTGCAGGTCGCAGAGCGCTTCGGAGATGGAGAAACCGTCCAGCGCTGATGGAAGTGCGGACGAATGTAGGAACCTCTAGAGTTCTTTGGTAATGCTGTTCTTTGTTCTTGCAGGCAGTGAAGCACTCCGGTGATGACAAGACCGCCGAGCGCTGAGGAAGTGCGGATGGATCACAGGTAAGCTTCCTTTAATGCTGTTCTTGTTCTGTCAGGTTCCCGATGGGATCAAGGTCGAAAGACTCCAGAGGAAAGCCTCTGGATGAAGCTGAGGAGCTGGAGCTGGACATGGTGAGCGTTACGCTGCGGGAGTGCAGAATCACAAAGCATGAATCCTCGTTCGGGTGTGGTTTATATAGCCAGCAGATCGACCACACCCAAAACACTAGCCTGCCAAGTTCAGATCGTGGGGCTGAGTTGGAATAAGGACCTCCATGTTGGATCAAGGTCTCAAGTGTGTATCCATTTTGGATCAAGGTCCCAAGTGTGGTGTTTGCTTCAGTCTGAATAATGAGCCTGGCACAAAAGGCGCTAGGACTGACTCCATGTCCTGCGCTGATGGGTCTTTAAGGTCCTTGGAGTCTTTTGGGGGGGTGTTGCCTTACTGCTGTCAGGGGGCTGTTGTCTCCGAGGTGGGCATGGGTAGGGATCGTGACTGCACTCCCCCCTAAGGCCCTTCTCAAGGCATTCCTTCTGGCTGGCCCAAATTTGGTTGATTGATTTCGATGGAAACGTTTAACCAAGCGTGGGGCATGAAGGTGCTCGCTCGGCTCCCATGTCCTGTCTTGGGGACCATACCCCTTCCAGTCTACCAAGTAATATAACTTGGACCTGGTGATCTTTGAGTCTAGGATGTCCTTTACTTCGAATTCAGGCTCACCATTAACCAGTATCGGATTTGGTGGTGTCTTAAACCGGGTTCCATGTTGAACTGGCTTTAGAAGAGAGACATTGAACACCGGATAAATCTGCATGCTCGTGGTAAGGCTAGTTTAACTGTCACTGGGTTATGATAGCCTTGATGGTATAAGGTCCTAGGTACCTGGGACGAAACGTTTGAGATCCTCTTATTGGTACGTGCAGAGATGCTAGCCAGACTTCATCTCCAACTTGGTAGATTGGGGCTCTTTGTCGATGTTGGCCAGAGAATTTTTTCTGTCTTTCTTTGGCTTGGATCAGGTATTCTGCCGCTCTTTTGAAAGTCTGGGTTATAGTTGTATGTAGGGTCTTTACCGCTGGCATTTCCAGGGTTGTGGGAACGTCCAACCCCGAAGTACGAGGATGTCTTCCATACATGGTATAAAATGGACTTTGCCCAGTGCTGGAGTGTAACGAATTGTTATAGGCATATTCGGCTATCCACAACACCTCTTTCCAGCCTCCTTCCACTTGATGTAACATACACTGAAGATAATGCTCTAAAGTCTGATTCGTCCGTTCCATTTGACCATCAGTTTGTGGACGGTGACTGGTGGATAGATAGATATCAATTTGGGCCTTTGCACAACTCTTCCTCCAGAAATTAGACACAAACTGGTTGCCTCGGTCTGAAATCAAGACGGAAGGGAATCCGTGTAGTTGCAGGATTTGTTCCAAAAATACCTACGCCAGGCTGGAAGCATTTGGTAGACCCTTAAGCGGTATAAAATGGGCCATTTTTGAAAAGAGGTCAACTACCACTAAAATAGTGTTGAATCCTTGGTAGGGGGTAGGTCGGTGATGAAATCGAGGGAGAGTGTATGCCAGGGTGCAGGTGGAATGTCCAAGGGCTGTAGGAGACCCGCAGGTTTTTGCTTTAGGGATTTATTCTACGCACAGATGCCACATGATAGGATATACTGTATGACGTCCTTTCGCCATGGTTGGACACCAATAATGTCTTTTTACTTTGGCTAAAGTTTTAGCAATCCCTGGATGTCCTTCCATCATGGAATCGTGGTAACCTGAGACGACTTGTTTTTGAAGTACTTTATTTGGTAGATACAAACTGTCCCCTGAAATACGGGAGATGATCCTTGATTGTGCATTGTTCATTTTGAGCAGCCCATTCCTGTAATGCCTCGGTGCTCATTAGGAGCCGAATTTCCTTTTGTAGTTAGTGCAAGGATACAGTGGCGGTGAGACCTAGTAATTTGTCACCCGGTATGATGGCGACGGGTTCTGGTGTCGAGTGTGCGTTTTCATCGACTCCCATGCGGGATAAGGCATCTGCCTTTCCATTCTGAACTCCTGGTCGAAAGGTGATTATGTAATCATATTCCGCGAAGAATAAAGCCCACCAAAGTTGAGAAGATGGTTGAGCCTTTGCCGTCTTGAGGTATTGAAGGTTCCTGTGGTCGGTAGTTACAGTGATGGTATGTCTGGCGCCCAAAAGGTAATGCCGCCAAGCCTTAAAAGCTGCCTTAATCGCTAGGAGTTCTTTGTCTGTTATTGCATAATTAAGTTCAGGTGCAGTGAATTTACGTGATCAGAATGCCACGGGATGCAATTGGCCGGTCCTGGGATCCCTCTGAGAGAGAACCACCCCCATTGCCATACTGGAGGCGTTGGTTTCCACTATATACGGGAGGTCCGGCCGGGGGTGTCACCACACTGGGGCTGAGGTAAACCTTCTCTTAAGTTCGGGAACTGGTGAGAGAGTCGGAAGCGGCTGTAACGAGTGAGACAGTGCGGCTTGACTCGGTGGACTCGGTGGTCAGTAGGTCCTTTCCTCTGATCTGGAGGCTGTGGGCGGCGGGCCGCGGTCTGTGTGACTGGCTGCAGGCTGCGGACTGCGAGCGGCTGGCTGCGCTGTGGCCGCGGTGGGCCGTTGGCGGCTGTGGGTGGCGCAGGAAGCAGGAAGTGCAGGAAGCACTGGAAGCACGGGCTACGCAGTTGAGCGCAGGGCATTCGGCCCGAGGCCCGAGGTTCCGAGGCCCCTGAGTGCCGGGAGTGAAGTGCGGGACACGGGCACTGAGACTGCATCCTGAAGCGTCCGGAGCGCGTACGGCGGTCTGCAGACCCACACAAGTAGGTTATTAGAGAACGGGGTGCCAGGACTGGAGTAGGAGTCGGCACAGTTAGCTGGTACAGCTAGATCCTAGATCCCATTACCCCTGAGTGCCTGAGTGACGGCTTACATTGCCGAGTAATATCGTAGGGGCAGGGGCTCTGATTGGGGGGGTCGGGGGCAGGGGCTGAGGGCTGAAGGCGGCTGAAGGCGGCTTACAAGGTGCAATATGCAGGCACGAGACACAGTCGTCCCCATAGGTAAGCTCTAAGCTCTAAGCCGGGGCAGTCCTAGTGCATTTCCCCAGCCCCAGTGTAGTGTTGACCTAGTGGGGGTAGCGGACAGTCTAGTACTCCTCACATCGGAAGGAGGACTTGAAACTGGTAATTCAGCATCCACCCCAGTACGGAATCAACACACTGAGGATATCCAGCAAGGGAGAAAAGCGCCCCTGACAATGTATAACCTACGTAAAGGCAAGACTAGGCCATTGAGTGACGGCAAGGAAAATAAGAAGAAAGGCAATAAATGCAAAAAGAATTTAAAAACAACGCCGGTGGTACAAGGAGCCATCACAGATTTTTTTGGAGTGAATCCACCACTTGAGATCAACTCAACCATAAACGAGGAAATAGCAGAATCAAGGAATAAGGAGAGTATCTCGTTAAATTCTTCAAACTATGAGGATATTGACAATAATTCATTATTGGACCTCTGTTTGAGTATCCAGAGAGGGATGGCAACGCAGAACTTGGCAAAGGCTAATAACAATTCCATCCACCATACAGAAAGTATTAATACTTCACTGGTAGAAGCCAATCTTGTGCCCAGCTGTGGACGTCTCTCTGCATCTCCTAACCTTGCAATGGCCTCAATGGAGGATGATCCGGAAAAGGAGGATAATGAAGAATTAAGTCCGCACTCCAACAATATGGCAATAAGTGAGCTCCAATTGTCTGTGGCCTCACTACAATTTGCTCTTAAAATACTTTTGCAAATGGTAGGGAGCATACTGACAAACACTAATATCATCACGAGGACATTAGAGCGAACGGATGTCCCGCGGGATGAGACAGAAGCAAATCTATCGGATGCCCTTCAAACTATGGAGGAGATGAAAGAAGCTGAAGAGATAATGGAAGCAGCCACCGAAGATGTGGCCTCGAATCTGGTCCCAGAGGACAACCCCCCAGTAGAAGATTTGTCAGTAATAACTGTAGAGGACTTAGAAGTTGTGCATAGTCCCGGGAAATATCTCACGCGGAAACAACGTAGATTGGCTAAAAGGGCCCTGAAAAACAAGAAAGCAGCAATAGAATTTATACCTCCCAGTGGGAGACCTAAAGCAGCTATGGAACCAACTTCCAAAAAAATCAGAAAAAGAAAGGCGCGAGCAGTAGCACGAGCCGCAAAAACAAAGGGACCACTGACTGATTGGTTAGTGCCAGGAGAAAAGTATGAAATGGCTGAAACAGAGGACATCACACAGGAAGATATTGACCAAGGTGAAAGTGTTATAGCTGACACAGATGACCAAATCAGCCTAGTTGGCATAGCAGAAACATCTGAGCCTACAGGGACCGTGCAAACCTGCTCGGAAGGGGAATGTAATTCCAGTCGCATTTGTTACATTAAGAATTTGTACCCCAGTGGCAAAAATCCCTGGCTGGCGCGTTCGGAATTCTTAACCCGACTGCATCACATCCCACAACTGAGAGTTATGAAATCTGATGATTTCTCGTATATCGAACCTTTACAGGTCCCTAATCCTCATGTCTCTGCTATACACTGCACTTTTTTAGCTTCAGCACAGTTGATCAGAAAATTCAAAAAAGAATTGAGAACTGTAGATATTGCCATCGATGTAGATCCTCAGGAGAGAGACCTCACTGAAACTGAGGTAGCCATGATGGAGAAGTCACAACCTCCATTGGCCAGTCTAGTGGTGCCGGAAAATATGAACAATACAGTGGCTCCAAAAAATATGGCGATATCAGAAATACAGCAAGCTCTCAAAACATTGCTGGAAGCTCTCCCACGAATATCACAGAATCTCTGAAGCTTTTCTTTTGTTTCATGGAATTGTCGGGGATTTGCCCACCTTCTAAGACCAGATGGGTCTATGGACTTTTTGCTGCAAAATAGCTGTATATGTCTTCAGGAAACTTGGGCAATGAACCTCTTATTGCTGGACGGTTTTGTAGTGTATCAGACATTCGCCAAAAGAGGGGACAAAGGTCGTCCTTACGGGGGACTTCTTATAGGGGTGGTCAATACGGTCAACTCACGGCAGATCCAGGTCAACGCCACTGATTATCTCTTGGCGGTCGAGGTTGACTACCCCAACGATAATGGACACAGTAGATTTTTACTGATGAACCTTTATAATCCCCCGGGAGCATCTATAAGGGAAGCTCTACAAGAAGCTATTCATGAGGTATTGACCTTTTGGACTCAAAGACCTGGGAATCGGTCGGTAGTGGTGATGGGTGACTTTAACTGTCATATGAAGGACGATCAGCTGGTCACCCCTCACGCTGCATTGAATGAAAGATGCTGGATGACACATGATAAAAGAGAGAATGAAGGGATGGGGTGGCTACAACTGTGTGAGTCATGGGATTTAGCCATGATCAACGGTCGAACAATGGGTGATAGGCCGGGGAAACACACCTGGTCTAATGGAACATCAATCAGTACGTTAGACTACATATTTATGTGTCCAGAAATGTTATCCACAGTGACTGACATGAGGGTAATAGCCAATAAATGGAGTGACCATGCGGCTCTGATGTGCTCTCTCCAACTCCCACTCCCTACTGCTTTCAAGTGTAATACGGGCATTATCCAAACTAACTATACAGGCTCTAGAATTATTTGGTCAGAGAGAAATATTAATAAGGCTACAGAAGCGCTTTTACATCCGGCCCTGGGACCTCTCCCCTATTTTGAGCAGTTAAATGTTAATGAAATAGAGGAATGGATACTGGGATTTTCAGGATTACATGCTACCTCTAGGAAAAATCATATGACAAAGCCTGGAGGTGTGATTATGCCTTATAGCAAGGAAATTCGTGATGCGAAAAGAAGGTTTAGAGCAGAGATGCGGGGGCTCAGGGGACAAAATATAGCGCACACTATCTATTATGAGAAAGCCAGGAAAGCCAAAAATAATTATAGTGCTAGTATTAGAAAGATCAGAAATACAGAGAGGAACGTTAGAAACCAGAGGCTGGTGAAAACCATCTGCTCTGGAAATTCGCGTAACATATGGCAGTTACTGAAGGAGAACAAAGAGAGGGTCAAGGACCAGCTGGACAATCCCATTGGAGAGGAAACTTGGGTAAGATTTCTCTTGGATCGTAATTCAGGAGAAGTAGATGAGCCAATAACTACAACCATGATGAATTATTATCCTCAGCCCTTTGAGCCCTCGGAGGAGGCCATTTTTAACAAAATAACAACCTTGAAAGCTTCCAGAGCGCCGGGCCCGAATGGCCTAGCGAATGTTGTCATTAAGAACCATCCTACATTTTGGGCATCCCTCCTCTCCATACTCTTTAAAAAGGTCCTAGCGCAGGGGAAGATCCCGTGTACATGGCAAACAGCAATATTGGTGCCGGTGTATAAAAAAGGGTGCCGTACGGACCCAAATAATTATAGACTTCTTTCCATGTTGGATATCACGGGAAAACTTTTTGCAGCACTTTTACTTACAGAATTGCAAAACTGGGCTGAACAGGCTAATATTCTTAGTAGGTTTCAATGTGGTTTTCGTCGGGGTTTCTCTACCACGCACAATTTGTGGGTGTTAGATATATTACGAGCTCGGGCGTTCAATAAGGGCCAGCCCCCGCTTTACGCCCTCTATATTGACTTTAAGGCAGCATTCGACTCTATTCCAAGAGCTAGGCTATGGAAGAAACTCGAAGCGATGGGATGCCCGCGTAGTCTCCTGTACTATCTAAGACAGTTGCACTATAATACCACGGTGTGCCTCAGACTAAATCAAGAGGGCTCCCTGACTAGACAAGTGAGACAGGATAGAGGGGTAAAACAGGGATGCGTCACAGCACCTCTCGTGTATAATCTATATGTCCATGATATTCCAATAGTGCTGGACGAGGTGAATAACTGCCCCCCTAAAATAGGGGATGTACCGTGCGTAGTGTTGGCATATGCTGACGATTTAGTCATCTTTGACAATACTATTGCTGGTATTAGGCGCTCCGCGGAAGCACTATGGGAGTACGCTAAGATCAATGGGTTAACGATTAACCTGGACAAGACTAAAGTGATAAGATTCACGAAGAAAAAAGTCTCCCGTGTTGAGCTTTGGGTGCAGAATAATACTATACTATATTCCCCCTCCTATTGTTACCTTGGAGTTGAAATGGAACCACGGGGTGATTATTCCCTGTGTAGACAAGGCAGGAGAATAAGGGCGCAGCAAGTAACAGCATTCATTGCATCATTTACCCGTAGGCAGGCGGGCTTCACACTATGGGGGACGAGACACCTGTATATACAGGTGTTCGCGCCCATGATCACGTATGGGCTGGAAGCCCTAACCTCATTTGATCTAGCCTGGCTACAAGTGGTGGAGGGAAAATTTTGGCGTCGCATTCTGGGGTTACCTCCGAGTGTCCCTATGGCCTTGATAAGGCTTGAGTTGGGTCTACCTTCACTTAAAGCAATGGTGCTTAAAAAAAGGGTGAGCTTCTATCTTAAGATGAAGAGCAGTTCTCCCAATCCTCTATTGGCTACCATATATTTAGAAGTAAGTAAAAAAGATACTTCTTCCCCTCTTCAGAAAAGTATGAACCAGTTACTGAGAGATATTGGTTGGACAAATAGAGGGTCGACTGTTTCCCAGGAGGCTTTAGTAGCCCTGGGGAAAAAGGTAGAATTATGGGACTGGCAGGAGAACTTCTCACATCTAGGATGTTTAAAGTCATGTGCTTTTGTAAAACATCGACTGTATAGCTATATGAAACCTCAGACATATCTGCATTTATGCCCTTCTGTAAAGCTTAGACGGTTTATCATTCTCTTCCGTTTGGAGCAATTACCTACTTTCTATAATCTGGGATCGAGGGAAAAAATTGCAACTGCTGACCGAATATGTCGCATATGTGCTCTAACGGAATGCCTGGAGACGGCTAAGCATCTACTAACCGAATGCCCTAAAATGAGACCCTCAATTGTTAAACACCTTGGAGAATTTGCTCACAATTTGGAATCAATATCTGAAAATCAATTCTGGCTATATTGTACAAATACATCTAATATGCATCTTTTTATTGCATTATACAATATATGGCTACAGATTGAAAAAGTGTTAGGCATTTTTATTTAAATTGACTGAAAGTGTTTTTATAGGAAGGTTTTATTATTATTATTAGTAAGATTTTGGATCTTGTAAAAGCGTTATGTACTTATAGATACTTATGTATTTTATATTTCACTTTGTTTCTTTTTAATTTTTTCCTTTATTCCTTTTTTTCTATTTGTATAAATGTAAAAAGTGAATTTTCTTTTTCCTTGGTTTTGTAAATATAACATGTGTAAAGTTTGAATTTTTTCATTCTATATCACATTAAATTATAAAAAATAAAAAAATAAGTTCGAGAAAGGCTTTTTCTGCCTCTTCTGTCCATTGGAAATGCTTGTTAATCTTTCGTAATAAGGACGTGATCGGATGTATGATTTGCGAGAAACTCAGGATGAATCAGCAGTAAAAGTTCGCAAAACCAAGCATACTTTGGAAGACGGAGACGGCCAGTTTAGAATGGCGTCTACCTTGTGCACATCCATTCGGACCCCTCTGGGAGTGAGGACGAAACCCAAAAACTCTACTTCGGTGACATGGAAGGAGCATTTCTCAAGTTTTGCGTATAGTTGATGTTGACATAGTTTTGCAAGGACGGAGCGTGCGTGCCTAACATGATCCTGTTTAGACGAGGAATACACCAAGATGTCATCAATGTAAACTAGGGCACATAAGTCAATCAACTCCCGCAGTACATCGTTCATGAAGTATTGGAATGCGGCGGGAGCGTTGCAAAGCCCAAAGGGCATCACCTGATATTCGTACAATCCATACTTGGTACGAAAGGCGGTTTTCCATTTGTCTCCTTTCTTTACCCGCACAAGATGGTATGCCCCTCTGAGGTCCAATTTGGTGTATATTTGGGCACCTTTGACTTGGTCCAACAGTTCCCGGATCAGGGGTAAGGGATAACAGTTTTTTACAGTTACTTGATTAAGTGTGACGTAATCGATGCATGTTCTCAGGTCCCCCTCCATTTTTGGGTACGAAGAACAGTGGTGAGGCTGCCGGGGATTTGGACGGGCGGATGAATCTGTTGGCCAGATATTGGTATGACTTCAGATGGAGATTTACTGGATCCGTGAGTGCATAAATTCACCTACATGGCATCTGCGCACCGGGTAAAAGGTCGATCTGACAGTCATATGGCCTGTGAGGGGGTAGAGTGTTGGCATGTTCCTTTTGGAACACATCTTGGAAGTCTTGGTATTCTCGTGGCAGCGTACTCGTTACGCCTAGAATGGCTGCTTTTTTACTTTGAGCTGGCGTGGATGGGTCGGACATTGGCATTTCTACTTGGTAGTAGGCGTGGACACAGTCATTAGAGAAGGTTAGTTTCTTTGCACGCCGGTCGATGCTAGGATTGTGAGCCACCAATCACGGCATCCCCAAAATCACCCGAAACTGAGGGGCCTTGATGAGGTCGAAGGCGATAGCTTCCCTAGGTCCATCTTGGCACAGAAGGATCAATTCCGCTGTGCGCTGAGTGACAGGACCCGAAGCTATTTCCGTGGCGTTGACAGTGGTAACCTTCTCAGTTGTTGTTTTCTGACAAAGGGGAAGCCCCATCCTTGTTGCCAGGCCTTGGTCCATGTAGTTACCAACGGCTCCGCTGTCAATATAAGCCTCCACGGCATGCATCCGAGATGGTTGTTGGTGACTAATCTATATCACAGGCAGGGCAAGGTGCAAGGTCTGTGGCTCTCCCTTTTCGCTCGACAAACAGACCTCTACGTTTGCCGGGCCTGGCAGTTTTCCGATTCATGATCTCCTCCTTCTTTTTCGGTAGCTCCGACCACTCTCCTAGGTGGCTTCACTGGGCATTCCCTTAGGAAATGACCAGACTTCCCACAGTACAGGCATAGTTGCTGTTGCCTTCTTGCCTTCTTTTGTCTCTTTCAGCTTTGGTCAGTGGACTGCACACCTCCCGATTTGCATGGGTTCTGAAGTATTGTCTGATGCACGTGGATTATTCTCCCTAGTACGTACATACATAGGATGATTGCCAGTTCTGACCCGGTACCATCTTTCGATCTTGCAACCTGTGGTCGAGCTGTACAACGAGGTTAATGAATTCAGCGCAGTCCCTTGGCGGGTCTACCACCTGGGCTAGGACATCTTTCAATTCTCCTCGTAATCCTCGATGGAATAACGTGGTTCTTTTCTCTTCTGGCCACCCGGTTTCCACGATAAGTCTGTTAAAGGTGGCGATGTATGTCAGCAAATCTTGGCTGCCCTGGCGAAGAGACAGGAGTTTGTTATCCAGAGTTTGGCCCTGAGTGTGCTGAGCGAACAGCTTCTCTATTTCATGTTGGAATCCCCCAGAATCTCGCAATAGTGGATCATCCTGTTTCACTAACAGGACAGACCAATCTGCGGCACTACCGCTCAAATACGACAGAACAAAGGCAACCCGTGATTGGTCATTCGGAAAGGCTCCGGGTCTACAAAGGAAATGCAGGCGACACTGGTTCATGAACACTGCGTACCTTTTCGGTTCCCTGGTGAAACATTCTGGAGGGGCCAAAGGAACCGCCCCAGGGAGGACAACTTGTACTGGATTGACGGGTATGCCTGGAACTGATGGAACAGTTCCAGGCAATGGGGCCTGGCCAGCTTGCGTTTGGAGTAATTGCCTGGCTAGTTCATCGGTATGATCCTTAGTGACTATCAACTCCCTCCTAAGGGCATTGATTTCTTGCCGGGCGAGGTGTACTTCAGCCCGTAATTCCCCCAGTAACTGGGCTAATTTGTCAGTCTCTGATGTTTCCATGACGCTCAGGTGGATGTTTAAATGAGGCTTTGCGTTCTGTTACGCTCACCTGGTATCCACGGGAGCGCCACACTACACCGGATGAGAGGCTGTGCACTATCCCGTACCCCTTCCGCTTGTTTGTGTGTTGGCTGGTGGACTGATCCTATGACAGGAGAATGGAGGTTAGGTATCAAGTCTGTGATAGGGACCCCTGCCTCCCACTGATCAATCTCCTTCCCTTGGAGATTCTGCCTCAACTTGTTTCCTTGTATGTTGAGTTCTCCGTCCTACATCTCTGCGCAGAGGCAGATGATAGTTGAGGGCTGTCTGAGGGCCTAGTTGCTTCAATGGTCCTCTGCCCTTTGTGTCGGGTCCAGTCCGGCTGTGACACTAACTCTGTTTATCTGCTTATAACGTTCAGGTAAGTCTTTTTAGTTCAGTTCCTTCACCTGTCTTTTTGATGTTGAATTGAGCCTCTTCTGTCTTCCACAGGTGTTATTGATGGCGGAGCTGCTGCGCCAGGCGATAGTGCTGAGGTAAGTGGTTTAGTGCGAACAGCAGCACCGCTTAATGTGACTTAGTTGCTAACCTGCCTTTTCTCTCTTTCTCTCCTCAGGATGCAGTGCGCTGACGAACCGGAGCAAAGAACCCAACGTCCCGTTATTCAGGTGAGTGGATTTGGGTGTCTTTAGCTTGTTACCTTTGCAGGAAGCGTCACGCGATGTAGAACCCGTTGCTTGCTGAGTGCGGGTTATTAATCTGCTGTCCTATTGTTTTGCAGGTCACAGAGTGCTCTGGAGATGGAGAAATCGTCAACCGCTGATGGAAGTGCGGACGAACGTAGGAACCGCTACTCACAGGTAAGAGTTTGTTGATAATGCTGTTCTTTGTTCTTGCAGGCAGTGAAGCACTCCGGGGATGGCGAGACCGCCGAGCGCTGAGGAAGTGCGGATGGATCACAGGTAAGCTTCTTTTAATGCTGTTCTTGTTCTTGCAGGTTCCCGATAGGATCAAGGTCGAACACTCCAGAGGAAGGCCTCCGGATGAAGCTGAGGAGCTGGA
The DNA here is from genome assembly GCF_040938575.1 of Ambystoma mexicanum. Classification (NCBI taxonomy): domain Eukaryota; kingdom Metazoa; phylum Chordata; class Amphibia; order Caudata; family Ambystomatidae; genus Ambystoma; species Ambystoma mexicanum. Next base: position 80,486,416 of record NC_090936.1, read on the forward strand.
GCTGGACACAGTGAGCGTTACGCTGCAGGAGTGCAGAATAACGCAAAGCGTGAATCTTAGTTCGGGTGCGGCTTATATAGTCAGCAAATCGACCACACCCAAAACACTAAACTCCCAACTTCAGTTCTTGGGGCTGAGTTGGAATAAGGACCTCCATGTTGGATCAAGGTCCCAAGTGTGTATCCATGTTGGATCAAGGTCCCAAGTGTGGTGTTTGCTTCAGTCTGAATAATGAGCCTGGCGCCAAAGGCACCAGAACTGACTCCATGTCCTGTGCTGATGGGTCTTTAAGGCCCTTGGAGTCTTTGGGGGGGGGGGGTGTTGCCTTACTGCTGTCAGGGGGCTGTTGTCTCCGAGGTGGTCATGGGTAGGAATCGTGACACCGACCCTGGAAAAATATGCTAGAAGGTGTTTAAGGATTTGCTGTGTGGTATTACTTCACATTGGAAATGCTTTGGGATATCGGGTTGCATAGTCCGCGATCACAAGGACATATTTGTTGCCTAATCTGGATGTTTCTAGAGGTCCAATTATGTCCATTCCGATCTTTGAAAAAGGGACTTCTTTGATCGGCAACTGGTTCAGAGGGGCAGGTAATGAGATGTGCGTGCTGCTCTTTTGACATAGTTTGCATGTTTAGATAAAGGTCTTTATATCGGCGTGAATACCTGGCCAGTAAAACTTCCCACTAATATGTGCCTAGGTTTTAAATTATCCTAAATGTCCCCGGGTCAGATGTGAATGTGCAATCTCCAGCACAACATTTCGGTGGCTCTTGGGTATTACCAACTGTGTATTTACTAAGCCTACCGTAGATGTCTCTCTCCTATAATGTAAAATACAAGAAAATATAGCAGGCGCCCCTCTCTAGATTGAACATGGCATGATAACCTGTTCTGTGTATTTTTTTCTCACTTTGAGAGTCCGGAGCCATCACTTTTTGCTCACTGTACTTTTCACAAAGGAGGACTATCCATTTGCATATCAGTCTTTGTCCCACCCACAAGGGCAGTCCAGCACCGAAAGGCCAGGAAACCTCCTTTGAGCAATAGTACCAACAGCAACCCCATAGACGTGTTTCAGCCTTGTTGGGCCTCATCAGTGAGGTGGACCTGTGCCTCTCTGAGTACAGTGAGCAAGGGGTCCACGTCTGGGTTCCCCTAGGTAATTTAGGGTGACCAACCCCAAGTTCCTTGCAAAAATACAAGAAAGAGTAGCAGGCGCTCCTCTCTAGGTAGAACATGGCATGATAACCTGTTCTGTGTTTTCTTCCCACTTTGAGAGTCCGCAGCCATCGCTTTTTGCTCACTGTACTTTTCACAAAGGAGGAATAACCATTTGCATATCATTCTTTGTCTCGCCCACAAGGGCAGTCAAGCACCGAAATGCCAGGCAAACCTCAGTTGAACAAGAGTACCAATAGCAACCCCATATACATGTTTCAGCCTTGCTGGGCCTTATCAGTGAGGTGGAGCTGTGCCTCTCTGAGTACAGTGATCAAGGGGTCCACGCCTGGGTTCCCCCCAGGTAACGTAGGATGACCAACCCCAAGTTCCTTGCATAAATACAAGAAAAGGTAGCAGGCGCCCCTCTCTATATAGAACATGGCATGATAACCTGTTCTGTGGTTTTTCCCACTTTGAGAGTCTGCAGCCATCGCATTTTTTCACAAAGGAGGAATATCCATTTGCTTATAAGTTCTTGTCCCGCCCACAAGGGCAGTCCAGCACCAAAATGCCAGGCAAACATCCTTTGAACAAGAATACACCTGTTTCAGGCTTGTTGGGCCTCATCAGTGAGGTGGAGTTGTGCCTCCCTAAGTACAGTGAGCAAGGGGTCCATGCCTGGGTTCCCCCAGGTAACCTATGGTGACCAACCCCAAGTTCCTTGCAAAAATACAAGAAAAGATAGCAGGCACCTCTCTCTAGATAGAACATGGCATAATAACCTGTTCTGTGGTTTTTCCCACTTTGAGAGTCTGCAGCCATCGCATTTTTTCACAAAGAGGAATATCCATTTGCTTATCAGTCTTTGTCCCGCCCACAAGGGCAGTCCAGCACCAAAGTGCCAGGCAAACCTCCTTTGAACAAGAGTACCAACAGCAACACCATACACGTGTTTCAGCCTTGTTGGGCCTCATCAGTGAGGTTGAGCTGTGCTTCTCTGCGTACAGTAAGCAAGGGGTCCACGCCTGGGTTCCCCCAGGTAACTCGTATTTAGACAATGGCCCTCATTACGAGTAATAGTGCTGGTGCCGGTAAACCCATTCCGCCCTATTACTAGGTTCCCTTGTGGGACCCGCACAGAACGTCTGGTCAGACCAGACATCCTTTGCTGGTCCCGCGAGGGGACTAGGGAGCTAATAATGGGCCCGTTATTAGCTCCATCCCCATTCCCATTGAGCCCTATGGGGGCTCGAATGGGAATGGGGATGGGTTTTTGGAATAAGGAATTATCGGGTCCTCCAAGGTTGGAATGACCCGGTAATTCCTCATTCTCAGAACCCCGACCGGACACGATTTTGGAGGCAGCCATGGCGCTAATAGCACCATGGCTACCTCCAAACTCATAATGAGGCCCAATGTCAGGTATACGGTAGCAGTTTAGGGAGAGATCCCTCTTGTTAATTAGGGCCACATGACCACTCTGTTAGGTAATAACAGTCTTTGAATGCTTCCCCAATGGTTTTAGCTTCTCACACAAGTGTGGATCTTTAATGTCATACGCGAGTGCTACAATTCCATTGTTAATAAGATTTCAGATTGACCTAATAGCAAGTTACTTAGGAGCTGGCTACAGTTACCGGCAAGGCTAGCACAGTGTATCTGAACGCTGTGCTTCACTCACCGACTTCATAGACACTGGTTGTGTGGGTTGCACTGCTTTCCCGACTTCCTCTACTACTTCTACTACTTCTGGCTCACTGGGGACGCACACCCTTCTCCATCACAGGTGTCTTCGGTCCGGCAACTTGATTTGGGAGTTCCTTTTCCTCCTGGGACCCACGGCTTGCCTTCTGCTTCTTGCCTTTGTCTCCGGCATGTTCACAGCTCTGCAATCACAGCAATCAGGCTCACAGGTGGAAAACTCAGCCTCTTGCAGGTCTTTCGTTGCACAGCCTCTGCACTTCAGGTTTTGGGAGAACAGGACTCTCTCAGAACTTGCAGACGAAATCTGCCGTTTCCACTTTCCGGCGGCCCTTCTGTTCTTCGACTTCTTGTGATTTGCCAGCCTTGTGCTTCTCCTCTGATACTGCAGCTACAGCCAGCCTTCCAGCTCCTGTTCCAGCTCCTTCTGCTTCTCCTTTCATGCTGGGGCCTTTTATGCCTCACAGGTTCAATAATTGTCTTCGGGTGTGGGCTGTTAGCCTTAATTGCCCGACTATTGCAATGGCTATTAGAATTAATTGCCTGACTACTACAGCGACATGTCTCTTCAACTCTCTTCCTCGTCTCAGTACCTGTAGAATTCTGGGACTTGTAGTTTCTTCCAATACAGTTACGTTTTTCAACTTTTGCATTATTTGTAAGGGTATATTTAATTTCCTTAAGGCTTTTCACAGAGGGGCTATAACAATTAGCTATCGTAGAGGAAGATGGTTTAGCGACAACAACATTTCCATAATCCTTTACATTGTACCCTTGGGATTGAGTAAGGTATTTAGTTGTCATGCGCCACCCGTGGAAGTGTTGGCAACAGTGGAAGTTCCAGTGAGTGCAGCCAGGTTCTGCCTATACCTCAAGTTATCGGTCTAGTCTACACCCAATATGGATGCTGCATCTATATCTGTGGGCCGATACAGTGGCTCACTGCGTTGTATCCGTTTCTTGGAGTTCACCCTGCTTGTCCTCTATCCCGTAGCATACGAACCACTTTCCAGCTCTTCACCTACTCTCCAGATCCCTTCCGAGCCCTCCTTTGGTTCTTGTTGTGTTCTCACTCCTTGACTCCTTCTGTTTCCTCACGGTCCCCTCTGCCGTGCTCTGCTGTCTTGTCCGCGTCTCCGTGGTTCTGTCCTTTTCCTCTGTGCCTTGCCGGGCTCGCCGGCTCGTTACCTGCTCAGTGTCTGCCCCATTTGGTCGGGATTCTAGCTTTCCTTTTCACCTTAACCACTCTCTGGGTCATCTGGCTCTCTTGCATTCCACTGCATTCTGTTCGGCAACTCACTCTTAACTTACCTTCTTTTCTATGGGTATCTTTGCCACTGTTCAGCACTGCTATGTTTCTAACTTATGCCCGCGTGGTGCTTCTAATTCTGTCTTCTACCTATAGCTGCCTTGAGAATAACGCCCTCCACTGTTGGGTCGATTCCTTTCTGTCCCGGACTTGCAGCCTATCTATTAGGCAGACTACCTCTGCAAGTAGGCAGCACCTTCTTTCTAGCTCCTCCGCTTTTCATTCTAGGCGCTCTTCTTTGGAAGGTACAGTCACTGTAACCTCATACCCAGTGTACCAAGTGTTACAGACACGGATAGACTCTTCCAGCTTTTCACTCACCTTCAGTTCATCAAATTGGAAGAGACTTTCATGGAAAAGCACAAACCTCAAGTCCTCATTACTTTCGTGATCAACAAAGCTCAATCTCATACAGGGTTTTTTGTGCCAAGCGGCTTTTTCCCTGTTGCTGGGGCCTTGCTCCTCGGGGTTCCCCTAGGCTTGGGTGAACAAGCAGGCCAAGGTGACCTCCGAGGGAGCTGGCCCCTACCTTCACGAAAAGAAGGAGAAAAAGACCAAGGAACCAAGGAAGCCCCCTGCAAGAAGAGGTCGGAAGCCCAAGACAGTGCTATCCAAGATCTGGGTGAGGAGGCATATCGGGAGGGATCCCCAGTGTATGGCATTAGTTTGGGATACCAAAAAGGATCTTTCGTTCGGTATAGTTTGTTCTGATTTTATAAACCTGAGGTTTACAACCTTTTATCAATATGAGGTTGAGAGATATTAAAATGAGAATAAGCCATTACCTCTTTAGGTACAGTGGTAAGTATCTTCCTGTCAGTGGAAAAATACTGTGTCCCATCTGAAGTAATCTCTTCACCACCCTGGGCCCTGTCTCCTCCCAGGTGATCCTCCCGCAGTACATCACCCCCAGGGTTGGGCCCAGGAAGTGTCTACCTTCCCCGGGCCACCTGTGAGGTATCCGCAGGATTCTTCACATTATCCCTGTAGGGGAGTCCCTCCCCATGAGGTCCTCCCGCATTAAACCACCCCTAGGGAGGATATATTGGGTAGCAGCCTCACCTCCCTAGCCTCATGAGAAGGGGTTCACCCATGGGGAGAAGTGACGACATCTAGTGAATCGTCACACAGGCTAATCACACAATTTATCAAGGCAATAAACTGGGAATGCACATAAATGATTTGATCAGTTTTTTTGTTTTTACAGCGCCAGTCTATTCTTCAAATTAGATTTAAATAAGGGTATCATTAAGTAGAACTGTCTCAATCATCATGATACATCGTCCAATTCTTGTTCAAATATAAGAGGCTCAGATTCGGAATCTCTTCAGCTGCAGAGTTATTTCAAGAAAGCATCAGGAAGTTGATTAAATACATATACAGAACTATTTAAATCACAGCGATGACATTCTTGAGCACCATGACAATACATTGGCCCTCATTACGACCCTGGCGGAAAGCGACTGACCGGACCGCCACAGCGTAAATAGCGTTTCCGCCATTGCACGATGGAGCAAAGTGCGGCCCATTCCGACCCATCAGGCACGAGCACCACGCCATGGCGGAAGTGCAAAGTCCGCGGTGGCGGAAATGACCCCAAAACGGCCCACACCGCCGCCGTACGGCGCCCTAGGTGCAATACCGCCACCCATCATAGCGGACACCGCAGTGAGCGCCAACCGGAAAGTACGGCGACCGTAAATATACGGAAACGGAAGTAAAAACATGGGCCCGGAACGGGAAACAACACCCCGTACACCTATAAAACCACAAAATACACACAACCACTAAAAACACCACCCTGAGACACATCCCAACCCGTCATCCACCCTAGTGAAACCAAGAAAAATGGGAAAAGTAGCGAAGAAAGCGTGCGACCGCAAGCGGCAGGTCCACTTCTCCCGTGAGGAACTCACCGTACTCACAGAGACCCTCCAGGAGAATGCCGCCGCCGTCTTCTCCACGCAAATGACCAGGACGGCACTAGCGAACAAGAAGGCCATATGGGCCCTGGTGGCACAGCGGGTAAGTGCGGTGGGGACCGCACCCCGCAACCCACAGCAATGCAGGAAGCGGTGGGACGACCTGCGGATACGCGTCCGTAGCATACTTTCTGCCAACCGCAACATTGCCACAGCCACCGGGGGAGGGTCGGAATCACCCATCAAGTTGACCCCCTGGGAAGAAATCTGTGCCTCCACCATTGGAATGGAGAGCATAGAGGGAGTCGGAGGGATGGAGAAAGGAGTGCAGACATCCGGAGAATCAGGTAGGTGGCCCAAATAAAACCATGCCAAATCCACAATGTCCAATCATGTGACTCACATGTGTCCACATAGCGCAACAGCAACACATGGCCAGGAGAACGTCCACATACATTGGCCTGATAGCGCACTTTAAAACCACAATAAATACATAAATAATTAAAAACCCCAAAAACACCCACTACACGTGCAGCAGGCACACCCTAACTGCAGGCTGCCAAACAACTGCACCCTCACTCCACACACAAATGAAAGCACCTCCAAGGGCCCGACCCAAATCACCCTCAGGTACCACCCCAATGCATGTGATACATTGCCATTCCAATTCCCACAGACCCATTAATAACGCTCGCCCTCCTTTACTCCACCACAGGGTCCGATCCAAACGACGAGCTCCAGGACACCCCTACCAGCACACCTGCAAAGAGGGCCAAGACCGACGGCCAAAGACCCTCCACCTCAGCTGCACGCATCAAGACACGGCAGCAGCACATATCAAGTGGCAGCACACAGGAGGGAACATCAACAGGCACCCCAGCAGCCAGCATGCCCACAACAGCACCACCACAGGTCCCCCCAATGGATGCCACAGAAGGTACTGCCTCTGGTGGCAGCAGCACCATAGGTGACACCCCATTAATGGCAGCATGCTCCGACACAGAAGACGGGGATGTCGAAGTCAGATCCATCCATGACCTGTCCCAATCCCCCTGTCTGTTCCATCCCGTACACCATGAGGATACCACGCAGGGGCACCCACAAGACGACGACTGGCCATCCCCCACAAGCCCTGTGGCAGGGCAACATGAGGCGAACAGCCCCTCTGTGACACCACCGCAAATGGCCATGGCACAGCACAGGCAACAGTCCCTCGACCAGTTAATCGTGCAACAGCAGCAACTGGCCACGCTCCTCAAGGACCATGCCGATGGATGTGGGGGCACTAAGGCAGACATAGAAACATCAACTGAGACACTTAGGGCACAAATGGAGAGTAGCACCGAGAGCCTGAGAGTCCAAATGGAGAGTAGCACCGAGAGCCTGAGAGTCCAAATGGAGAGTAGCACCGAGAGCCTGAGAGTCCAAATGGAGAGAAGCACCGAGAGCCTGAGGGGGGAACTGCATGCGACGTCCAAAGACGTATGTGCCGAACTTGCCGCAGTGCGCCGTGTGCTCACTGAGCTCTCACAAACCCTTAGGGACATGCATGGACGTGAGCAGGCAGAGACATCATCCGTTGCAAGTTCCGTCCAGGGCAGCCCCCAACGTAGATCTGGGAGGAACCTGCGCTCCACAGGCAGGGGTGCCCCTGATACCCGCAGAGGGGGCTTGCAATAGCGACTGCCCACTGACAATGAGCATCTTTGGACACTGGTGTTCGGGGGGGAGGTAGGAGGGTGGAGGGGGTGTGTTGGGCTCACTTGGGTGGCGGGTCGATAGGGTGTTCAACATGATATCACATATGCCATAAACAATGCACGATCAAACAATGAGATGTGTGGACAATGATCTTTGTGTACTAGGCCATCATAGGCGTACAGTCCATATTGTGCATGTACCAGACACACACAGTGCCACGAGTCCCGTGTCCATGTATCAGCCACCAGGTGTGAGTGCTAGAAGCATGCATCTATGAGATGCTGACGAATTTCACGGCCCTCCTGTGCCTCGCAGACTCCTTGAGGTGCTGCCACATCCCCACCCTCATCATGACCATCTTCAGGTGCTTGCAGTTCTGCGTCAGGGGGCATGGGCACATTTCTACGTACGCACATGTTGTGGAGCATGACACATGCCATCACCATCTTTGCAACCTTCTCATGGCGGTACAGGAGTGCCCCGCCAGACCTGCTGAGGCACCGGAAACGAGTCTTCAGTAGGCCGAATGCCTGTTCAATGACTACACGGGTACGTGAGTGGGCATGGTTGTAGTCCTCCTCATGCTGGTCCCGTGGGTTCCGGACTGGTGTGAGGAGCCATCTCTTCAGTGGATATCCGGCATCACCTGTATGTGGACGATAAACGAATTATGTGGAATGCCATTGCTACGTACGCACCCCCCCCCCCTTCCTGCCAGGTCATTGCCGCATCACATACCCCACATCATCATGCATGAAATGAGACTCACCGAGTAGCCAGGATCTGTTCCCTGCGTGTCGCTCCATGTAGCGTGGTATTGTAGAGTTCCTCATGACCATAGAATCATGGGTTGATCCAGGGAATCGGGCACAACAATGTGTAATGATCCTGTTGGAGTCACACACCATTTGTACATTCAGTGAATGAAATTGTTTTCGGTTGCGGTACTGGGCCTCCATGGCATGTGGGACGACCAATTCCACATGGGTGCAGTCGATGGCACCAATGCAACCCGGTATGCCGCCAAGTGCATGGAATCCCACTTTTGTGTTGGTAATTTCCTGCTCCGAGCGTGGTAGAGAGATGTAGTCGTCTGCGTGCTGCAGGAGGGCATCGAGCACTTGCAATAGTGTCCGTGAGAACAGTGGCTGAGAAATGCCATGCAACTGTCCGACTGTGTGCTGGTAGGTGCCTGTGGCCAGGAAGTGGAGTACAGACACCATCTTCAGTAGGGGTGGGATGGCGGTTGGGCTATCTATCATGCTGACAAGGTCAGCCTGTGTCATGTCCACAATGGCGGCTATGGTGTCCCGGTCCAAACGGTAGAGGGTGTGGATCTGCTCATCAGTGAGGTTGAACGGATGTGCTCGGAGGCGTGGGATTGCGGGCTGCCTGCGTGGTGGTAGTGGCTGTGCTGGCAGCCCTTGCTGGCCCTGCCTTGCCCTCCTCCTCCTCCTGCGTCTCCTCCGTGCGGCCGGTTGTAGTTGGTGTTCGTCTTCTTCTTGGAGTTGGAGTACTTGCAGTGCTATCAGGGCCCCCAGGGCCAACATCGCGGTCCTGCCGGTAGCATTTCGGAGTGGTTGTGGGAGGAGACTGGGCGTGCAATTTATGTGTTTTCAGGCTGTATGGCCTCCACCTGTGGTGATTCATTCCACCTGTGCAAGCTGCTCTCCCCTTTGGGCGAGCACGTCCCGCACACAACGCTGCAATTCGAGGAATGGCATCTTGCTATTACAATCATGTATTAGTACCCGATGGCCGTGTAACATTGGTTGATATGTTCATTCGGCTATGGTCCCATTGTTTCACATGCATTCTTTGCAGTCGCGAACAGACTTGTGAAGGGTCAGTGGAACGTAGTACTCGAGTAACGGTGGACCCTCATGCATCACTGTACCGAGGTTCACCGACGGGCGGGGCCTCCCATTTGTGAGTGAAGGCAGTTGCCATTTTCACACACAGCCGCACTAGATGGATTAATTTGTGATTTCAAGCGGCCACAGATGCCTTTTCGACGTGATGTTGCAAATGAGGAATTCGAAGGGCGGCGCTTTCGGTCTTCAGCTAGCGGCGAGGAGATGCCCACAGGTCTGACTGCAAATATAACGTTCTATTGTTCAGTGTCCTTGGGACAGGGGCCATGGCGAGGATGCAATGATTGATATGAATAGTTTGGGATGCGCAATAGCGAAGTGGATGATGAGGCCGGACGTTCCCAAATACATGTTACTTCACAACACTGGAATTACGGGCTGGGGCACAGTGGATTTTGCAGGCTGCATAACGCACAGACTCAATGGAATTCTCACATGTTATGTGAGTATGGTAACAGGCGTTCTCATTACGGGATGAGGGAATGATGAATGGATGCATGGGCAGATAATTTGATACGGTGTTTGCCATGTACAGGGCTTCTTGGAATCTGTCCGCCTCCCCTGCGCTATGTGATGCAGGGCTGCCATAGTGGGACCATCGTCTATCTGGCCTTGTTGAGCCCTCCCTGTCTCGACGCGCCTTCAGACACTTGTGTCCATGCACGTTACCAATCCCATCTGATGGATTCTGTTTTCACAGACGCATGCACAGGTACACTCGTTTGTGATGGTGTTTTCACCTCGATATGGATAGTTATGAGTCGCAAGTGGTTTTGGGGTGGTGATGATCCTTTGGAGTGGGCTAGCATGCATATGGCTGTGGATTTAGTGTGATCATTGAGGTGAGTTGTTCGGATGTAGTTCTGATGGCCATTCTTTTCTTTTTCTTTTCTTTTGGTTGACAGGTATCTCCTCCCCTTTTGCCACTGCCATCTGTATGCCACTCCTGCAGATGGGTTTTACACCCGACACCTGCTGCTTCGTGTTAATCAGTGGAGCAGCATTACGATCTTATGGGACGATCACCAATGGGCCACATGCCCTTACGCAGTACTAGTGGCTCGGAGAAACATTTAGGCCTTTCAGCTGGACTAGTGCCTCCCTATTGGGACGGCCCTGCGGTTCTAGGCGCTTCCATGTTGCCTTTTCGTACGGAATGTAGACCCTGTGTACCATGAAGGAACAGGGCGTCACACAAGAAGTAGCTGGTCATTTCTTGCGGATGCAGCCCACAATGGTGAAATGTGTTTTGGAGTTCATGGCCTAATGGCTGTATGGGCTTGGTGAATTTGTTGTGCATTAAATTTCTATTCTGATATGGGCCGTGTAGCGTTCTTCTTTGCAAGTGATGTGGCATATTCCTATTTGGGGAGCGATGTATTGTGAGGAGATCTGCATTGGGTTCCAGCTTCGGAGTATAGTTGCGTGGTACTGTGCTGGGCGCGTTTGCCTACGAAGCCCAGTGAGGTCAGGGGTGAGGGCTGCCAATATGACTGTTTGGATGATGTCATGCTCAGGGGCGGGGGATTAGGTTTTGTGTAACAGATGCCGGTCAGCCAGGTGGATTGGTGGAATGATGTGATTATCGGAATATTGCTGGTCACAGGTGCCTGTGTTTGCGTGCGTTTCTTGGTGGGAGTCTGAGGTCATGTCCATTGGAATAGCTTCTGTGTTCGTGCCATCTGTGCCCTGCAGCTCCCATTGGCCCCTCTTGTGATTCTTTTGTTCGTTGGCATGCATGGGTGACTTGTACATTTCACTGGTTGCATTGTGACTTCGTTGCACCTACGGGGAGTTGTACTATGTGGCCAGGGAGCGGTGTACAGGCACTCAGTGGGGCCGTTTACGGTTGATTCGCGATGCCGTACTTCTCACCATGGCGGAATGGTACTTTCCGCCGTGCTTGATGGCGTTAAGTACATGTCCGCTAGGGTCGGAAATTCGCGTACCCTTGCGCCATGGTGCTAATTACGGTTTGGCATGGCGCGCGCGCGCGTACTTGGTGCAGTTAGCGTTGGCGTTCACTACGGTGTCGCTAATGGCATCGTACTTTACGGTGACGGGTCATAGTCGCACCGAGCGCTATTCGATGGCGGTATTGCATTTCCGCCATCGTTTTTCGCTTTCCGCAAGGGTCGTAATGAGGGCCATTGAAAGAAGTATGTGCAACATTAGGGGCAGCTGCCGTTACCCAAAACATTGAAAAATGTGAATTTAACAAAATGGCATTAAAAAAATGTTTGTCCCATTTTCTCTGGCAAGGAGCTGCATGCAACCTGTCACAGAGAAAGTCTAAGTCATTGCGGAAACACCTGCCTCGTCAGATCCAAGCAATGTTACCCTTTCCTTAGCATGGAGGGCAACTGCAGGGGATACAGAAAAGACCCCACCAAGGGAACTAAAAAACAAGAAAGATCATCCCATTTATTGAATGAATGTGTGTTTTAGAAAGTTCAGTTGGACACCAGCAGACACATATTTTGATCCCCTTTAATTCACAGAACTGTTAGTCCATGCTAGTCTGGTTGGACTTGGGGCCATTATGACCCAGCATGAACCTGTAAGAGGCTATCAGGTGTGTATAGGGCCGTTTTCATAGATGGAAAAGGAGAGTCTTGCCATTGTCTTTCAAGCACTTTCATGCGTTCATTTTTTGAAAATACTTTACCATGCTATTAGAGCACTGAGCTCTGGCGTCCTTATATGAGAACCAAAGATGCAAGTGCTCCCATGGATTGAAAGGCTAGTTGTCAGGTTGCAATAACAGAATTTCAAAATAGTCCATACTCCAGGGAAAGAAGTCAATCCTCCTGACTTCAAGCCAAGGCTATATCACTTAATCAAGAATTGTGTGCTATGTGTAAGGAACTCATGGTGGCAACAGTGAAGACAGACACAAGTGATCACAGTTCAAGGGTGTTTATTAAACTGTATATGTGGGGCAATAATAGCCTCCCTACTGCTGCAGATCTCAAACCCTATTGATTCCTTGGTGGCGATGGAAATGTTAGAGGCTCTCTGACTATGTTTTTGAAATTATAGGGTTCCCCAATTAGTTTCAATTGAGTCATATCCCACACCTGACACCAAATGTAAGGAACTCATGGTGGCAACAGTAAAGACAGACACAAGTGATCACACTTCAAGGGTGTTTATTAAACTGTATATCTGGGTTAGAAAAACACCTAATCTAAACCTAAATTGAAGGTGGGAGCAAGCTACAACCATCAAATAATAATAAGGCAGTCATAGTGGCATCTTGTCAAAATAAAAGGGCATATATTAAGAAAAACCTATTGCCAATCCTTGCACTAAATACAAACAAAGAGTGTGGATGAGGTTCATAAGAAAGAAAGAAGTGTTCACAAATGATAAGTCAGGTGTTACTCACCGGTATGGGGAGTTGTAAAAAACAGACCGGTCCTCTTGTGCTGTATTTGCTTGAAGAGCTCGGGTTGGAGCCTCCACCCGAGCCTCCTCTCTGTGAACTCTTTAAACTGATATGACCACCTGCTGAACTATACACACAAGGGGACCGATCAATCAAAAGAGCGGGGAGAACACACCGCCACGGACCCAGCTGTAAAGAAAAGACAAGAGATGAATATTCTATCGGATTCAATCCTGGCTTTCCCCAAGACTATTACCCTTAATAGAGTACCTGAGTGAGTTCCCCTTAAGCCACAAAAAAGGACCTGGAGCAACCTATAAAGCAGAAGAGACTTTAGATACTAGTTCTAGATACTAGCTAAATGTGAAAACTGCCCAATGATGGTAATCAAGGAAATATACTTTACCACTGATGGAGGTAAGAGTAGTGCAAAGAATCCTGGGCAACAACGAAAGTATAAAACAAAAAAAAGGAAGGTTAGTAGGGTAGCTATCCCCGGACGGAACAAGGGTCGCACTGGTTTCGGGATGGTGCACCACAGCAAAGCGTTCCAAAATGCACTTTAAAAATGAAGCAATGTTATCCAAAGATGAGGTCAGTTCGATGAAGACAAGATTCCAAAATGAAGAATTGTTCTTACCAGTGTTATTCCCCAGAAGAACGCAAGCACTGTGAGGAATGGTTTCAAGAGTCCGTGGCCAAATGAGAGATGGTATTCCTACAGGAAGTAGCCTTAGCAAAGTCTTAAACAGGGGTCCAGGAGCAGGCAAAAGGTCTGGTACACATGCGGTCAGCAAACAAAACCAAGACAGGATCAGGAATTAGAAGTCCGTGTGCAGGCAAGGTCGGTACACAGAGAAAACAGGAGAATTCTGGAATTAAGGTACAGAAAGTAGCACTTCAGAAAATGCCGGTTGTAACTATAAACAGAAGCGGCGTTCTGAAAACCGCTGTGGTTTAAATACAACAAGGAGGCGGAACATAATCGAAAATGAGGCTCCCGTATTAATGCCGGGAACTACAACCCATGGCAGGTTTTCTGGGAAATGTAGTTTGTTACAGCTATTCTCCATGGCAGCTGCCACCGTGAGAAAAAAGGTGCATGACAGCGCCGTAGCCCCTTATGAAGAGCAACCACTTTCTTGTCCCTCTTTCTGGCCTTACATAGATTTCCCCAACTGTCCTTGCGAACGCGGGAGACTGAAGAGGCACGGGGCAGACACCGGGGAGTGTGATGAGGTGAAGGTCGGGGTGTAACAGTCAGGATGTGGTAGTCGGGGTCTCCCTTCTCCACGTTTTGAGCACGGGATGAGGCAGGACTCCTGAACACAGCACACGCTTTGACCTTTCGCAGCGCGAGCCAACAGTTCTGCTCTCAGATATCAGCGTGTTCAGTGGTTAAGTCTCTTTTCTATAAAAAGTCTCTTGCTTCTGAGGACCCGATGTATTCCAAAAATAGCAAACAAAAGTTCCTTTCTGCTTGTACGTTGGGTGATGCCTTCTCACCCTTGGACCTCCCTCTTCCGAGCTGAGATCCTTCTCGAATATTAGCTTCCCTCCGTCTGGTTCACTACAGCTTTCAACTCAATCTCATCTGCCACATTCACGACTCAATGTCTTTTTAAACAGTTCACTGTGAACATCCCTCTGCCAGGTTCACTCTTGTCAACACACTGTTTTATCGGGACTTTTGACTTCATGTAACGCTCACCTGACTCCCACGGAGGCGCTGGCCTGGTTCGCGCTGCTGTGACCTCTTCTAAGGTGATGCGCAGGGTTCGGAAGACGGACTGGACCGGGCCCCCAAATCTGGCTTGTCTGGCTCGCAGAAGTATCCTTCTGTAGGCAAAAATAGGGGATTAACTGTATGCGGGGTAATGCAATCGGCCTCCCACTTTCCGCACTCACCCTCCTCGAAACCCTTCTGTGATTCCCCGTAGTGTATCACCTTAGGGTCTGGAAGGACGATCTCTCCATCCTGCTTCTGATGCAGGGGCGCGTTGGTATCCAGTTACTTCACTGGATTTTCGGATTGGTGAGAACCAAACTTGCTTGGCTTCCAGGTAAGTTTTTTGATAAGAGGTTCCCCTTGTGTCCATGCATTAATGTACTAATGCTAGTGTCTTTTTCCCCATAGGGGCCGGGGTACGGAATGCCGGGGAACAGGCACCGACCCGAGATGAGAGTTGAAATCCTTGTAGAAATCAGGTAAGTCTTTAATGAGCGTTTTTTGGTAATGTCTTTTCATTCGCTCATTAACGCTGATGTCTCTTTTTCCCCTTAGGGGCCGGGGTCCGGAAATGCCAGGATGCGGCACGGACCCGAAATGAAGAGGGAATGAATCAACAGGTAAGTCTTAACATGGAGATTTAGCTTTCCTTATTCCCTTCTCTCTCTCACCTTTTGTTCTTGTCTTTTTCTCCCTAGGCGCTCGGGCGTGACTGCGAATTCGGATGATCGCTGCCGAACATGGAGGCGCCCTGTAAAGGTGAGTGGAATGTGGCGCTGCAGCGATCGACGCGATGAGCTTTTAAATAAAAGTCTTCCTTTTCAGGATTGTCGGCGAGATGTCTCCGGGATGCGGTTTTTAGCAGGTAAGGACTTTTCCTTCTTCTGTTCTCTTCTTCTCTTCCTTTGCAGGTGATCCAGGATGCTGGCAGGCGTGGCAGAAGTCAGGATGCAGGAGCAGACACGGTGAGCGTCCAACTGCTAGATGCAGAACAACGCGAAGCACGTGTGGCTGTTCGGGTGGGGTTTAAATAGCCTTGGAAGAAGTTCCAGGTATGTATCCTTCCTCCAATCAGGTATGTATCCTTCCCCGACCACGCCCGGATGGTAAATTAGTTCCACAGGTAAAGTAGTTCCTTTCAGGCCTCAAGGAGGCCGGGGTCCTGCAGCATGGTCTGCATCAGGTAAGTGCACCCAATCACTCCCATAATGAGCCTGGCGCCTATGGCGCCAGGACTGATGTCTTTTATGAGCCTGGCGCCATAGGCGCCAGGACACTGTCCAAAGGGCCCCTATATGGGGTTGCTGGGTCCTTCCTTGGGGACTGGATGTCCGCTTTCGGGAGCGCAGGGCTTGAACCGGCTCCCCGGGAGCGGGCATCATGACAGCACTCCCCCCCAAGGCCCCTCCCAAGGTTGTTCCCTCTGGGGGTTTTGGTTTGTCTGGGAAGAGTCGGTGGAATTTCCTGACTAATCGAGGTGCATGCACATGGTCGCTGGGTTCCCACGACCTCTCCTGAGGTCCGTACCCCTTCCAATCAATTAGGTAGAACAGTTTTGACCTAAACATTTTTGAGTCTAGAATGTTCTTCACTTCGATTTCGGGCTCCCCATCTATTAGAATAGGTTCTGGAGGTTTGAGTAGTCGGGTTCCGGGTACCACTGGTTTCAGAAGTGACACATGAAAAACAGGGTGAATTCGCATACTAGCTGGTAAATCAAGTTTAACAGCCACTGGGTTAATTATTGCCGTAATAGAATAAGGTCCCAGATATTTTGGGTTAAAAGTTCGAGGCCCTTTGAGTGGTAAATGTCTGGTAGCTAACCACACTTGATCCCCAATCTGATACGGAGGTGCTTCACTCCGATGTAGATCAGCATTCTCCTTGTATTTTCTCTTGGCTTGTTGTAAATGCGTAGTTGCCTCTTTGAAGGCTTGGGTAATTGTAGAATGCAGATGTTCCACTGCAGGCATTCCGAGGTTCTGAGGTGAGTCAAGGTTTGAGGTTCGAGGGTGATGCCCAAACAAAGTATAAAAAGGACTGTGGCCAGTTCCAGAGTGTACCGAATTATTATATGCGTATTCGGCTATCCAAAGAATGTCTTTCCAGTTGCTTTCAGATTGCTGTAACATACACCGTAAGTACTGCTCAAGGGTCTGATTTGTCCTCTCGGTCTGACCATCGGTCTGAGGGTGGTGACTGGTCGATAATCTTACGTCGATCTGCGCCATTTGACAACATTTGCGCCAGAAGTGGGAAATGAATTGGCTTCCCCGGTCAGAGATTAGTATAGATGGGAATCCATGTAGCCGAACAATATTTTCGAGGAATTCTTTGGCTAGGACAGAAGCTGAAGGTAAACCTTTCAAAGGAATAAAGTGGGCCATTTTGGAAAACAAATCCACAATTACCAGAATAGTATTGTACCCCGAACAAGGAGGCAGGTCCGTAATAAAATCCATTGATAGGGTGTGCCAGGGTGCTGGCGGTATGTCTAGAGGTTGAAGGAGACCAGCTGGTCTTTTCTTTTGACTTTTATTTTGGGCGCAAACACCACAGGACATCACAAAAGATTTAACATCTTTTCGCCAAGAGGGCCACCAAAATTGTCGTTTCACCTTTTCCTCTGTCTTGGCAATACCGGGGTGTCCCTCTATTAATGTATCATGATAACCAGAAATAACTAGTTCGTGTAATTCCTTATGTGGCAGGAATAGGCGTCCTTGGAAATAAGGTAAACCATTATCTATGGTAAAGTCTGATCCCTTTTGTATCCAATCCTGTAAGGTTGTAGGGTCCAGGAGTTGTTTCACTCTGGCTTGAATGTCTTCAAGTGTCTGTAACGAAGTCATGCCTAGAATCCTCTGTTCGGGAATTATTGGTACTGGTTCTGAGTTTGTATCAGATTCTCCCATTCCAATTCGGGATAAGGCGTCTGCTTTGCCATTCTTGCAGCCAGGTCGATAGGTAATCACGAAATCAAATTCAGCGAAAAACAAAGCCCATCGGAGCTGCCGTGATGACTGAGCCTTGGCTGTTTTCAAATGCTGTAAATTCCGGTGATCAGTGATCACTGTGATGGTATGTCGAGCGCCAAGCAGATAATGCCGCCAGGCTTTAAAAGCGGACTTAATGGCTAACAGTTCTTTGTCAGTGATTGCATAATTAACCTCGGGTGCCGAGAATTTTCTGGACCAAAATGCTACGGGATGCAGTTGGTTGGTTTCGGGATCTCTTTGGGACAGGACAGCTCCCATGGCTAGGCTGGATGCGTCAGTCTCAACGACATAAGGGAGATCTGGACACAGGTGTTTCAATATAGGTGCGGAGGTAAACTTAGCTTTTAAATCCTGAAAGGCCTGCTCGGCTTCTTCAGACCATTCAAAACGTTTATTTTTCCTCAAGAGTGCAGTAATGGGTTGTACCACGCATGAAAATTCCGGGATAAACCTGCGATAGAAATTGGCAAAGCCGAGCATGCTTTGAACCCCTTTTACAGAGCTAGGTGATGGCCATTTGAGGATGACATCCACTTTTCTTGAGTCCATTCGGACTCCTTTGGGTGTCAAAATGAAACCTAGAAACTCGACTTTTGTGGTATGGAAAACACATTTCTCCAATTTAGCAAATAGTTTGTGTTGGCGCAGTTTTTCAAGTACTGCCCTGACGTGTTTTCTGTGATCAGATTCCGAAGAGGAGTACACCAGAATGTCCTCGATATATACGACAACACAAACATCGATGAGTTCCTGAAGGACATCATTCATGAAGTATTGGAAGGCAGCCGGCGCGTTACACAATCCGAAAGGCATCACCTGGTGCTCGAATAATCCGTATTTAGTACGGAAGGCAGTTTTCCATTCGTCGCCTTCTTTAACTCGTACCAGATGATAAGCCCCTCGGAGATCTAACTTGGTGTATATGCAAGCGTCCTTCACCTGGTCAAGGAGTTCAGGGATCAGAGGCAGAGGATAACGGTTTTTAACCGTTATCTGGTTCAATGCGCGGTAATCGATACAAGTTCTAAGGTCGCCTTCTTTTTTGGGCATGAAGAACAAAGCCGAGGATGCCGGGGACTTTGACGGGTGAATAAAACCATTAGCTAGGTATTGATCCAAATATTGTCTCAAATGCAGGTTCTCAGGTTCGGTAAGGGCATAAATCCTGCTACAAGGGGGTTGTGCACCGGGCACCAGATCGATTTGGCAATCGTACGATCTGTGAGGAGGTAACGTGTTGGCCTGTTCCTTTTGGAAGACGTCCCGAAAGTCTTGGTATTCCGGAGGTATTTGCATGGAGGCAGAGGTTACAGATGCTAGATTAATCTTCAGGTTTTCTGGGTAGCAGGTTTGTGTACAATCCGGGAAGGTTATTCTCTTAGCTTGCCAATCAATTCGAGGATTATGTGTCTCTAACCAAGGGATTCCAAGAATAACCTGAAACTGTGGAGCCTTGATTACATCAAACACAACACCCTCCCGATGGCCGTCGGGACCAATAAGAGTCACCTCAGTAGTGGAATGTGTTACCGGTCCAGAGGCAATTTCAGTTCCATCGACTGTGGTGATGACATCTTTGCTGGTTTTAGGACGGAGAGGGAGGTTAATCCTAGAGACCAATTCACGATCCACATAGTTTCCAATAGCCCCACTATCGATGTATGCCTTTATTGCATGCAACCGCTTAGGCTGTTTTGGATCTATGAGAACCATTGGCACAATGAAATGCGAGGTCTGAGAGTTAGTTTTCAAGCTCGGCAAGCGGACCCCTACGCTTGTCGGGCGGAGTCGTTTCCCGAAACAGAGTCTTCATGGTTTTTATCAGCGGCTCCTACCGCCTTTCGGGGCGGTTTTGCCGGGCAATCTCGTAGAAAGTGTCCAGAATTCCCACAATAAAGACATAATTTTAACTGCCGCCTCCTCTCACGTTACTTTTGAGTTAAGGGTCCTTTAACCCCTCCAATTTGCATAGGCTCAGAGACATCAACTCCCTTGGGATTAGCATGGGTCTTGACCAACACCCGGGTCTCAAACCTGGACCGATCTGCTTTTCTGTTTTGAAGTCTATGATCCAATTGGACCACTAAGTCTATATACTCTGTGCATTCTTGGGGCGGATTTACAACTTAGGCCAAGACATCTTTAAGTTCTCCGCGTAGGCCTCGATAAAACAACGTGACTCTTTTATCCTCTGGCCATCCGGTTTCCACAATTAGTCTATTAAAGGTTGCAATATAGGATAGGAGGTCCTGATTGCCCTGTCGCAGGGATAGAAGTTCATCATCCAGAGCCTGCCCCTGAGAGTGTCGAGCAAATAACCTTTCCATGCTTGCTTGAAACCCTTGAAAATCACAGAGAATCGGGTCATCTTGAGTAACCAGTGGAACTGACCAATCGGCAGCGCAGCCGCTGAGATATGACAATACAAAGGCTACCTTGGTCTGATCATTAGGGAAGGCCCCAGGTCTGCATAGGAAGTGCAAACGACACTGATTCATGAATACGGCGAATCGTTTGGGGTCCCCAGCAAAGCGTTCGGGTGGGGCCAGCGGCATGTTTCCAGGTAGATTAATCTGCACAGGGTTACTGGAAACCACAGGAGCGGGGTTCCCTCCGGAACCGGGTAGAGGAGTTTGCCCAGCTTGACCTTGCAAAAGCTGTCTGGCCAGGTCATCAGTTCTTTCCTTTGATATTATTAATTCCCTCCTGAGGGCATTAGTCTCTTGACGAGCGGCATGTACTTCGGCCCGTAATTCCCCCAGTAATTGGGCGAACTGATCAGTCTCAGAACTTTCCATAGCGCCTGGGTGGGAATTTGTAGGAAGGCTTCGCGTTCTGTAACGCTCACCTGACTCCCACGGAGGCGCTGGCCTGGTTCGCGCTGCT
This sequence comes from Ambystoma mexicanum, assembly GCF_040938575.1. Lineage (NCBI taxonomy): Eukaryota > Metazoa > Chordata > Amphibia > Caudata > Ambystomatidae > Ambystoma > Ambystoma mexicanum. The sequence goes on from NC_090936.1 coordinate 80,507,094, forward strand.
GTGACCTCTTCTAAGGTGATGCGCAGGGTTCGGAAGACGGACTGGACCGGGCCCCCAAATCTGGCTTGTCTGGCACGCAGAAGTATCCTTCTGTAGGCGAAAATAGGGGATTAACTGTCTGCGGGGTAATGCAATCGGTCTCCCACTTTCCGCTCTCACCCTCCTCGAAACCCTTCTGTGATTCCCTGTAGCGTATCACCTTAGGGTCTGGAGGACGATCTCTCCATCCTGCTTCTGATGCAGGGGCGCGTTGGTATCCAGTTACTTCACTGGATTTTCGGATTGGTGAGAACCAAACTTGCTTGGCTTCCAGGTACGTTTTTTGATAAGAGGTTCCCCTTGTGTCCATGCATTAATGTACTAATGCTAGTGTCTTTTTCCCCATAGGGGCCGGGGTACGGAATGCCGGGGAACAGGCACAGACCCGAGATGAGAGGTGAAATCCTTGTAGAAATCAGATAAGTCTTTAATGAGCGTTTTTTGGTAATGTCTTTTCATTCGCTCATTAATGCTGATGTCTCTTTTTCCCCTTAGGGGCCGGGGTCCGGAAATGCCAGGATGCGGCGCGGACCCGAAATGAAGAGGGAATGAATCAACAGGTAAGTCTTAACATGGAGATTTAGCTTTCCTTATTCCCTTCTCTCTCTCACCTTTTGTTCTTGTCTTTTTCTCCCTAGGCGCTGGGGCGTGACTGCGAATCCGGATGATCGCTGCCGAACATGGAGGCGCCCTGTAAAGGTGAGTGGAATGCGGCGCTGCAGCGATCGACGCGATGAGCTTTTAAATAAAAGTCTTCCTTTTCAGGATTGTCGGCGAGATGTCTCCGGGATGCGGATTTAGCAGGTAAGGACTTTTCCTTCTTCTGTTCTCTTCTTCTCTTCCTTTGCAGGTGATCCAGGATGCTGGCAGGCGTGGCAGAAGTCAGGATGCAGGAGCAGACACGGTGAGCGTCCAGCTGCTAGATGCAGAACAACGCGAAGCACGTGTGGCTGTTCGGGTGGGGTTTAAATAGCCTTGGAAGAAGTTCCAGGTATGTATCCTTCCTCCAATCAGGTATGTATCCTTCCCCGACCATGCACTGATGGTAAATTAGTCCCACAGGTAAAGTAGTTCCTTTCAGGCCTCAAGGAGGCCGGGGTCCTGCAGCATGGTCTGCATCAGGTAAGGGCACCCAAGCACTCCCATAATGAGCCTGGCGCCTATGGCGCCAGGACTGATGTCTTTTATGAGCCTGGCGCCATAGGCGCCAGGACACTGTCCAAAGGGCCCCTATATGGGGTTGCTGGGTCCTTCCTTGGGGACTGGGTGTCCGCTTTCGGGGGCGCAGGGCTTGAACCGGCTCCCCGGGAGCGGGCATCATGACACTTCACCCCATCTTTATCTGCATCCCTCAGTCGGGTTTACTCTTGCCACCCTTTATCAATCACACAGTTTCTTGAACAGTTCTTACGATGCAGGATTCACTTCCCTTAGCTTCACAAAGACTTTCAACAGTACAGAGGATTTTACGAGACCCTGTATGACCACGTTGACCCCTTTTTTGCCTTTTGCCAAGGCCTTCTGGTAACAGTAGTTTCAACAATAGGATAGTCGCCAAGAGTTTCCAGAGTGAGCACCAATGTGGTGCCTGACTTCCGTAGCTGGTTTTCTCCTTTCGTATCAACAGTTATTTGTACTTTCTCTGATTAGCTGCTTGCTACTTTCGTTCAACACAGTTCGGTTTCTCATCGACTCCCCTTCGCGGCTTGGCCTTTCTTGTCTCCGGAATCAAGGCCAGTACCACAGTGGCAAGTATCTCTCCCCAGCTTGGTTATCAGCAGAGGAGGGCCACACGTACCGTTGACATCTTCTGCAACACACGCTGGCTATTGTTCGCTGTTTTACAATTCCTTCCGTGGAGGTTTCACAGGTCTGGCTTTGAAAGAGCAGGGTTGCTTTTCTCCTTGTCACCCTCTTGATTTGCACCATCTTTCTCCTCCTCTTGAACTGCCATGCTGAGTTAGTTCTCTTGCTGTGTGGTCTGCCTTGCTCGTATTGTGCTCTCGTGCTCCACCTTTTATCCCTGTAGGGAAGGGAAAGGGCCACCAGGAGTGCGCAATTCTGGTCATTTGCCTGACTTTGCCTGACCATTGTGGTGGGATATGTCAGGTAAACGGATATGGTGTTTGTCCGTCTTCTTTCATGATGTGCGAAGGTGTTCGTGTCGAAAAGGGTGGGGGGTAGAGTGTCTGAGTTCTACGGGGTAGGATGGGGAAAAGGTGTTATAAGAAGGGGGATACCGCGTCTCACCCGTCAGTATGCCACTTCCACTCCCTGAGGACCCCACATCCAGGTGATCTTCCCTCACTGGTCCACCTCCAGGAACTGGATCCAATAGCGATGGCCGTGTTCTGGCCACCTGGAGGACAGATCCCCAGGGACCAGTCAGGGAGACACCTTCAGGTTTCTTTCAACACTCTCCACTTAGTAATGTAGGGAAGTTCCTGGGTAAACTCATGTTCGGACGAAAGTCATATTCCAGATTGCCAAAATTCCTTGCTGACAACCATGAGGGATCAGTAATGCGATTCAGACAACTGTTTGACAATTTATCAAAAACATGCCATTTTATTCTCAAATGGATATAGTAAATTGCCTCACTATCCCTACTCTGCTAAAGATTACTCTGCCTAACCAAAGCTAAGGGAATACACTCTAACACAGGATATCTGGCTCTCACACCTCACACTAAACAACAAATACACAAAGACAATATATGGCAATGCAAGATAACATAAACAACATTCACAGTTTCTTAATGACCTTCTAATGTTCTGGGTCAATCCCCTTCCCCAGGATTCAAGGTGAATTCCGTTAATGTTCAATCAAAGAAGGAAATCAAAGTGGCCCTTTTTTGTGTTAGGGCATCTCTGCTCTTTCCCTTTCAAGCGGGAATGCTCCCGGAAGCTTCCCACACAGGGGGAGGGGGTAGAAGGGGTCCACTCATCCAGTCAAGACAGTTAGTTTAAACCACATTAAGATGTTACACATACACCCTACAACGCAGCGACTAATTTACCACCTTACCGCACCGGAAAGGGGTTCCACAGGCAGTGGGGCAGTGATTGTTTTTCTCTTACGTAAGGATGGCTTGCTCTGAAGGCATAGTCTTTGGTTCCCTAAACGGGAAGGGCCTAAACTTCCCGCAGAAAAGGTCAATGCTAGCGCGCCAGTTTGAACAATCCAAACTAGACATCCATTTCATACAAGAGTCAAAATATGCCAGTGGGGGAGAGAGGAAAATCTCAGGAAAAAGGATTGGGGATGCGATCTGGGCGTCTTGCCCACAGAAGAAAGGTGGGGTGGGTATCCTGTACAGAAGATCCCTGGGGGTCCAAAAAGAGCATGTTTACAAAGATTCTCAGGGGAGATATGTGGCACTCAAGGGGAAATTGAGGACACGTTCAGTCACACTGTGCTTGGCCTACGCCCCCAATCAAGGACAATCGTGCTTCACTGAAACCCTGTTTGAATTTCTAGATAACTGGAGGGAGGGCACACTGATTTGTGAGGGGATCTCAATGTAAAAGCAGACCGAGACTGTGACTGGCTCCCAGTACAACAATGCACCCTTCCACCCAGCAGTGTCCAAGTAAACAGATTCACGAGTCAGCTGAGGGAACATCATCTAATAGACACCTAGCGTACAATGCACCCGGAGAGAAGGTCTTATACCTTTTTTTCATCACCACACCATACTTTTTCAAGAATTGTTTATCTTCTGTTAGGGGCTGAAAACGAAAGCGATATCCTAGGAGCATCCATCCAAGAAGTCGCCTGGTCTGATCACGACCTATGCACTTTAAATTTAGATTTAGGCCCCCTTCCAACTCCTGATCATAGGTGGCACTGTAACGACTTCCTGTGCAGAGACCCAATATTCAAAGAGACTCTCTCCGATGCCATTAGGCAATACTTTGAAATGAACGACACGGACGGAATGTCGTTGAATACGGTGTGGGAAGCTGGGAAGGCCACGACAAGAGGTCTCTTGATTTCAAAGGGGGCAGCCAAGAAAAGCCCCCGACTGCACAGGGAGGGAGAACTAAGAGAAGGCAACACCCGGTTGGAGCGCACTCTTAGAGAGCATCCCGCTAATAGCGAACACACAGTCATGAGAATTAGAAAAATGAGGGAAGAACTAAGGGACATTTGGAATGGCAAAGCTCTTACACAACTTAAATATTTCAAGCAAAAATTCTTTGAGAAGGGGGACAAAGCCCACACTATCTTGGCCAATAGGCTCCAAAGGCAAAGAGCGGACAGAGCAGTATTTAAAATTATAGACGAGTTAGATGCTCCTCTGCTACTCCCACAAGATATAGCTGACTGCTTCTCCAGATACCATTCAGAGCTGTATACTGCCGAGAATAGCGACGCCCACTCGACAATTGAGGAATACTTGGCCGCCCTTCTTCATCCACCCATAGCTGAGGAGCACCTGGCCATGCTTAACGCCCCAATTACTGCCATAGAGGTTCAGGCTGCTATCTCAGCCCATAAGGCTGGCTCAGCGTCAGGGCAAGACGGGTACACGCCGGCCTTCTACAAAGCTAATTCTAACTCACTCTCCCCATTCCTTGCTAAATTGTTCAACTCTACCATGGAGTCTGGACAGGCTTATAAATCCTTCACTGAATCTATAATCATAGTCATCCTCAAAGAAGGCAAAGACTCCACAGACTGCAAATCGTACCGGCCAATCTCCCTAATAAATGTAGATGCCAAAACGTATTCCAGCATTCTGGCTGCCCGCTTAGCACAAGTCTTACTCCAACAAGTTCATACAAACCAAGTAGGGTATATGAGGGGTCGGCAAGGGGCAGACAACAGTAGAAAAACCCTGGATCTAATGGCAACACTCAGAGAAGCGGGAGAAGACCCTCTCTTACTGTCAGTAGACGCTGAAAAGACATTCAACTGTGCCGAATGCCCATTTATAAGCGCTGTCCTGAGTTGGGTGGGGTTGGGGGTTATGTGGACGCAGGATGCATGGGCGTTATACCAATCGGCCTGAGCCATAGTCTCCAACAATGGAGTCTCCTCGCAATTTTTCAATCACACCCGTGGCACAAGGCAGTGCTGCCCACTCTCGCCCCTAATCTATTCCCTGGTGGTGGAGCCCTTTGCTCAAGCCACACGGTTAAACCCCATGATCCGGGGCATCCCTTGGATCTCACCAGCCCATCGACCTCTATCCTCGCCTTCTTTGGAGGATTGTCACGATATGGTGCCCTCTCGGGTTTTAGGGCTAATCTTAAAAAAAAACATAGAAGTCCCCTTGAAGACGAACGCTGAGCTATTAGAGCTTTTAAGAACGAATTGGAGCTTCAAAGTACAAACTGACTCTGTCCGGTATTTGGGGGTAAATATAACTGTCTCTATCTCTGATCTTTTCGAGGCCAACTACATTCCCCTGTGGAAGGCTATTCGGAATTATATCACTAGGTGGCTCAGACTGCCTATGTCTTGGGCAGCGCGTTTCACTGCTATAAAAATGGATATTCTGCCACGGTTTCTGTTCTTATTCCAATCCCTCCCCATCATTGTCCCAGAGTCCTTCTTGGCAGAGGTGAAGCGCACACTATTAAGATTCCTATGGGCAGACAAAAAGGCAAGGATCCAGTACTCCACACTGATCCGGCCCAAAGAGGAAGGTGGTATGGGTTTCCCAGACTTGGGAGAGTATTATAGGGCAGCACAGCTTTGGGTCCTCCCAGACCACCTGTGGGAGAACCCTGAAAAACAGTGGGTAGCAATAGAAAATGACATTTTTGCACCGGTCACGCTGGGAGAATGGTTGTGGGTTCCATTATCAGTCATGATGCACAGAATTAAAGAACATCCCATCCTCAAGGTATTGTGGTCCCTCTGGCGCCCAGCCCGAGCCATGTAAGGCGTCACGTGAGTCAGACATCGGTCCTACTTACCCAACCCGCCTTTCCCCTGCACGATTTCCGGTCTACTACCTTTCCCAACTACCTCAGGGATACTTCCTCTGCAGAGCCTTGGGACTATGTACCACTGTACCATGTGTAAGATATGTAATTATTAAGTCTGTTTATTACGTTGTATTGTTATACTTTTTTGTAATTTATCTCCCTGTATGTTCTTTTCTTGCAACACTGTACAAATTGCGCCCTGATGCCCCCGGGCCTGATGGTTTGCACGTTATAAATAAACAAATACAAATACAAATACGTCTTGGCCCTCCCCCCTTAGTTGCATTTGGTCCCCACCCATTCGTGATCTCTTAAGTGCATTCCAGCGATTTCAGCCCTGGTATGAAGCAGGGCTCATCCGTGCTGGCCAGTTGTGGAAAAAGGGTATTTTTACTACCATAGAATAATTTAAGGTCGACCTGCAAGGTGTAGAGGTGCCTCCCATGCTTTTCCTTCAGTTGAGAAGTGCCCTGAACGATGCCTGTTGGGGCAACTCCATAAAGCGCCCCTTGACGCCGTTCGAACAAATACTGAGCGCCGCCCAAATGACAAGAGGTCTTATATCAAAAATGTATAAATTGTTGCTTTCAAGAGGCCACCTCCAGCGCCCGCCATCAGAAGTGAAATGGGAAACTGAGCTGGCCATAGCAGCTCGACCAAAGTTATGGAAGGGGATATTTGGAGCGGTATGGGCGTCGTCTATTTCCATGCAATATAAAATGCATAATGCACGTCTTCTGATGAGATGGCACTTCACACCTGTAAGACTGTCCAAGCTGTTCCCAGGCACGTACCTCTACTGCTGGCGGGGATGTGGAGAGCGTTGTGCTTATTGGCATCAATGGTGGAAATGTGATAAAGTGCAGGTGTACTGGAGAGAGGTGCTGGGTTGGATCCGAGCCATAGATGGAATTTCCAGGGAACTGACACCCTTGCTTGTGTTGTTTGGGATAGAGCCAGCTGAAGACGAATCGTATGAGTCACTGACACATCTACCACGCAATCTGCTAATAGCGGCTAGAGTGTGCCTGACCATCAACTGGAAATCGGCTGCCCTCCCCTCAAAAAGAGAGTGGTTAATCAAGGCACATTCTATTTTTGAAATGGAGAGTCTTACGGCCAAAATACATGAATCGCGTAAAAATATAGACATGATATGGTTGCCTTTCTTAGAGTACTATACAGCGTTCTGGGAACCTACAGACTAATCAATTTCCCCTACTGCTAAAATCAACAAACCATTCCAAAGACGTTGCCCCTTGTTGCCGGTCATCTGTTGTCCTTTTGCCATAAATTATTGTTGCATGTGGTGGTGCGAGTGATACTTATGGTAACCAGCGTGGTTTTAGGACTGGACGGTTAATTGTCTACCTTTCATTTGTTCATTGCTTCTGTTCTTCAATTAGCGATATGAGATGAGTTGGAAAGGGGTGTGGGGGGAGGGAAGGGAGGGGAGGGTTCAAAGTACAAGGCTTGTGTCTTTTTCAGTTTATTTTGCTTCGCTCTTATTCAGTCAGCGCAACAAGATACTATATAATGATACTGTGAAGTCAACATGTGTCAAATTTGCCTTGTTGAAAAGTAATAAAAATATATTTTTTTAAAAAAAAGAAAATGGGCGAAATTCTGTGCCTGGTCCGAGCAGCAGCCAGACGTGCGCCCGTTGGAAGTTTCTCCAGCCCAAGTTCGCCCATACCTGCTGCATCTGGCGCAAGGGGGCCTGGCCTTGTCTACAATCAAAGTACATTTGGCGGCCATTTCCAGATTCACCAGATGGCGCCATGCTACTCCTCTGTTTAGTGACAGATTGGTTAAGCACTTTCTGAAAGGACTTTTTTAGGCATTTCCCCCCAGAGAAAAGGTTTTCTCCGGTATGTAGTCTCAATGTGGTTCTCTCTGCGCTCATGAAACCACTGTTTCATCCCATATCGACGGCGTCCTTGAAGTTCCTCTTGTGGAAAGTCGCATTTCTGGTTGCAATGACATCTGCCAGGAGGATTTCAGAGCTTCAGGCGCTGGTCATTGACACTTCTTATATTCTGTCCTTTAATCAATAGGCGTAATGACGGGTTTTGGTAGTTGGCTTCTATTTTAGACATGAACGCCTCCCTGAAACCCATTCTGTGCATTGTAGAGAAGAGAAACCGCCACTCCACCCTATCAAATGTCTTTTCTGCATGTAACATGACCACTAGGGCTGCGGTTTGTGACTTATTAATGGGTAATTCTCCTTGTATTATCATGCATTTGCCTTACTTGTACGAATCCGGCCTGGTCTGCGTCCACCAGCCCTGGGAGTAGAGGATCCAGTCTGTTTGCTAAAATCTTGGTGTACATTTTTGCACCTAGTTTAATTAGAGCAATCAGTCCGTACGCGCTGCATGTTGTGTGGTCCTTCCCTGGCTTGGGCAGTAGTACTACCTTCGCCTCTTCCATCGATGGTGTTATACCACCCCTTCTCCCAAATTTGTTAAACAGGGCTGCCATGCGTGGGGCCAACATATCCCTAAACGACTTACAAAATTTGGAGGTAAAGCCATCGGTGGGCCCGGGGCTTTATTAGCTGGGAGTGCAGCGATTGCCCTAAGCACCGCCTCTCTAGATAACTCCTTCTCTAATTCTTCCCTCTCAAGGGCCGTTATCTCTGATAACTTACATTTTGCTAGGTATGTTGCTTGGGCTTTCTCGTCTGGGATATCTGTTTGATAGACCTCCCCATAGTATTTCTCAAATTCTGTCTTCATTGATTTGAGGTCTGATCTTTCCTCTCCCCCTGCTGTCTTAATTTTTAATATCGTTTTTTTTCCCTCTTTCCTTAGCAGTCTAGCCAGGAGTCTATCCGCTCTGTTCGCTTTAATATAATACTTCTGTTTGAGGTGCAGGAGAGCTTTCTCCGCTCTAGTGGATTGTATCATTTCCAGTTGGCCCTTGACCGCCCTATATTCCCTTCTGTTCTCACCTGAGGGTTTTACTGCCATTTCCTGCATGATTGCCTTCATTCTATCCTCAAGATCGTCTTCCATCTTCCTGACCTCTCTATCCCTTCTTGCATTTTTCGCTTTTAACCTGCCTCTAATAGTGGCCTTAAATGCATCCCAAACTACACGTGGGTCAACCTCCTGGGATTCATTCATCTGGAAATATTGGTCTATCTCCTCCCACAGTGCCCTCCTCAGGATTTCGTCTTTGAATATGTCTGCTGGGTATTTCCATCTCCACAGACCCGCTACTTGTATCAGTTGTGTGAGTGTTACTGTGATTGGGGCGTGATCCGATGTGGTGATAGCTCCTACCTCTACTTCCGCCACTCTACCTAACTGGAGGTGTGATACCCATACATAATTTATTCTTGATGCCGTTCTGTGTACATGGGAGTAAAATGTGTAGCCCCTGGACTCCCCCTTCTTTTCCCTCCATGTGTGCACCAATGACAAGATTTCCATTTTCCCCTGTAGTTCCTTCGAAGGTCTATTTTCAGTGTGTGATATTCTCGCACTCTTATCCCTTGTTGGGTCCCACGCTAACTTGAAATCCCCTGTGAAAAGACCCTTCTAGTTTGCACAGTGATGTTTGTATAAACCAATCTTGATCCGTGTTGGGCACGTAGATTGTTGCAAGTGTTACTATGTCCCCCCCTCCTTGCAGGGTTACTGCAATGAATCTCCCTGTGGCGTCCCTACGTGTGTCCATCATTTTCAGATCTATATTATTTTTCTGGGCTCTAAGAACGCCCTCCTTCTTTCTGGGATTGTTTGTTTGCTTGTTCTATATTTGTCCTTCTCTTGTATGTGGGTTCCTGTAGGGCTATTATGTCTGGGCTCTCCCTTGCTAAAAACAGCTCCAATGTTTTCCTCTTAATTGGCGAATTGAGCCCTTTGATGTTTAGGGATATGATTTTTCAAGTTCTATCCTGCCAATGGTTACCGGAAATGTGCTTGATCCCCTTTGATTGCAGCCCTTTGCTTCCTTCCTGACACGGTCTCACCCCCCCTCGCTGGGTTGCTCCACCAGCCTATAGTCTCCCCCCCTGAAACTCCTCCTTGGATGTAGTGAGCCCTTCTGCCCCTAGTGTCCCCACTAGCAAGTCGTCCCTGACCCATGTGGATATCCGACCGTCTCCCCACCCCTCCTCCCCATCGCATGTGATCTTATTTATTTTTTCCCCCTCCCTGGGCTTTCTTACTGTGTTCTCAAAGCCGTGGTAGTCTTGTCAGTTGGGGCCCCCGACGAGGGGCTCCAATTCCAGTGGTGCATCATTAGTAGGGGATCTCGGACCGGACGGGCCCCTCCTTTTCCTTGCCTTCCTCTTTGATTCCTGTGTTGTCCACTCCCATACCCTCCTTGTTGGATGTTCCCTCTCCATCTCTTGCGGCTCCTTCTGTTTCAGATCTGGGGATTGGGAGGGCCTTTGCTCTGTTTTTTTGACATTTTTGGGCTTGTCTGGCTGGAGAATTTAAAAAAAAAAACAATCTTTTTTTTCAATTTAAGACAAAGATTGACCTTCTGTTACACGTTATGTTGCAGTTATTAAATCCCAAATAAACTCTATTCAACATGCTTGAACTCTGTCAAAGAGGCTAACATAGCCTTCAAACTGTTCCCCAACTTCCCCCCACCCTCGCCCTCCCACCCACCTCCTTGCCGTATTATTGTCCATACCAAACAGCACCAAGAGCATAACCAAAAGCGTTCCATATGTCCTGCCCTCCTCCGTAACTTCTGCTGTGCTTATCTAATATGGATGTTCTTTAGAATCCTAGGTTTAAAGAATTGAGCCTCCCTCTCCCCAACATAGGGCCTCATTACGACCCAGGCGGTAAGGGGTTTACGGCAGCGTAAACAGCGCCGACCCTTACCGCCTGAGTACGAGGTCCCTTAGCGCCATGGCGGATTTAACACCTGCTTTTAGCAGCTGTTAAAATCCATGGCGCTAAGGGACCATGGAGTTAATTACGCCACCGTAATTTACGGTGGCGTAATTAACGCCTTCCCCACTCCCATTATGCCCTATGGGGCAAAAATGGGAATGGGGAAGGGTAAATGGGGATTGGGGACTTACCGCCCCGCCAAGGTCGGAATGGGGCGGTAAGTCCGCCAACCACCATGGCGTAAACGTAGTTTACGCCATGGTGGTAAAGTCACGGCCCAGGCGGTAACTTACCGCCTGGGTCGTAATGAGGCCCATAGTCTTGAAGTGGGTCCCATACGGCCAAAAACTTTAAATACGTCCCTGATTTTGTTGCACAAATGTTCTCCATCGCCATAACTCCCCACACTTTCACCCACCACCATGGGGCAGTGGGGCCTTCCACTGTCTTCCATCGTTGAGCCACTGTCATCCTTGCTGCAGACAGTAGGTGGGTAATGAGGGCCGTTTTGTTCCCTGAAGCTGCATATATTCCATCTGCCACTGCCCCCAACAGGATGACTTTCGGGGACCATGGTAGCTCCCAATCCCTGTTTAACCCCCCGCCCCGGATGGCCCTATCCCAAGTGTGTAAAGTCGCTTTAGTGGACTCCAGAAGGATACCTCCCTTTTCTCAAACCTTTGGCCCCAGGAAAGCCAGCATGCCCAGCGGAATGTATGTCGCAGACTGTTCTATTTCCCCCCACCTCGGGAGGGGGTCACCACCCGCCCATTTCAATGCTGGCACTAGTTGAGCTGCCAACACATACCTCCCTATATCTGGGACTCCCAGCCCCCCCAGAAGCGGTGGGCGCATCATGATCCTTTTTTGGACTCGTGGCCTTTGCTCCCCCAGATAAATTTAAACACGGCCCGCTGGAGTTCCCGGATCAGATTCGGGGGGTCAGCACTGGGGTTGAGCTCACTACGTATAATAGTTTGGGTATCAGGGTCATTTCTATCGCCGCTATCCTAGCAAACCACAATAGTTCCTGAGCATCCCAGCTTTGCAGGTCTTCCTGCAGGCGCTTCCATAAGGGCGTAATGTTTGCTCTGAGCAGGTTCTTTGTGGATCTAGTGATACGGATTCCCAGATATTCCAGCGACTGCCTTTCCCACTGTAGGGGATAGCGCTCCTTCAGGAGTGCTATGTTTTCGCTACCTTCCGTTATGTTCAACGCTTTGGATTTGAGATAATTTATTGTAAACCCTGATATCTTTTCGAACTCCTGCAATTCACTAATAATTCTGGGCAGTGTGTGTAATGGGTCAGCTATGTAAAGCATAATATCATCTGCATATAGGGCAATTTTATTTTGGGTCTCCCCTATTCGCACCCCTCTAATTCCCGGGTCCTCCCTAATCCTGTGGGCAAACGGCTCCACTCCATAGCCATGGCAAATATGAGAGGGGAGAGAGGGCACCCCTGCCTAGTACCTCTTCGAATATCGATTCTTTCTGATGTGCAGCCGTTCACCATTAGATGCGTAGAAGGGTGCTGATAGTTTGCCAAAACCATCTTGATGAATGTCGGCCCACATCCAAAACCCTCTAGCACTAGTCGTAGGTACTCCCAGTCTATGCTGTCAAATACGCGCGTGGCGTCAAGTGCAGCAATAGCACATTTCTGGGTCCCTCTGGTCCCCCAGTCTATGATGTCGATTGCACGCCTGACATTATCCTGGGTATGTCTCCCCCGTACAAAGCCCGCCTGGTCTGTGTGTATTATCTCGGGCAATACTGGCGCCAGCCGATTCGCAAGTATTTTAGCATACATTTTCGCGTCCGTATTGAGGAGAGCCATAGGGCGGTAACTAGAGCATTCTGCCGGATCTTTCCCGGGTTTTAGGGGTAAAATAGTGACCGAGTGACCCATGTCCTTTGACACCGCTCCCCTATCCCTCATTAGATTGAAAAGGCGAGTGAGGGGGGTTGCTAGCTGTGTCAGGAAGGCTTTATAAAACCAATTTCCCAAGCCATCTGGACCCGGTGTCTTTCCCCTAGGTAGCGCGGCTATCGCATCTCCCACCTCCTGTGTAGTGAAAGGGGCACCCAATATTTCTTTTTGCTGTTCCGAGATCTAGGGTAGTTTTATGCCTGACAAATAGGAAACTTGTTCCACAGCGTTCAAGTTCTCGCTAGACATCAGGTTTTTATGGAAGAGGGCCATCGTTTCTAATTTCTCCTCATCTCCCGTTTGCAGCTCCCCACTACTATTTCTTAACCGGGTAATGTAATTGCGCGCCTTCTGTCTACGTAATTTAGCCGCCAGAAATCTATTCACTTTCCCCCATGTATGTAATATGATTGCTTAGTGTTTAGCAGAATTTGCGCTGTTCTGTCCACTAAATGGTTTTCTAGTTTAGCCCTGGCCTTTTTAAGGTCCCGCCAGGCTCTAAGCGTCTGACGGGTCTTGTGGTGCTTTTCTGCATTCCTCACCTCTTCTTCCAATTTACGCGTTATGAGGGCTTTCTCCCTGTAATGCGTTGCTTGTGCTATAAATTCGCCTCTAATAACTGCTTTCCCCGCGTCCCACACCACCATCCAGGCTTCTTCCCCGTTGTCATTTTCCAGGAAATAATTTCTTATGACTTCTACTATGTGGGCCCTAAGCGCTGTATCCCTCAAAATTGTTTCATTTATCCTCCATTGTGGGCGGGGCCTGTGCATCGGTCTCTGCAATTCCATGGTGGATACCACTGGGGCGTGATCTGAAAAGCATTGGACCCCAATTTCTATTTTCCTGACATAGGGGATCAAGGTGGAGGAAACCAAGATCATGTCAATTCTTGAGCACCCCCTGTGCACCGCTGAATAGTGTGTGTATTCCTGGCTTTCTGGGTGGAAAACCGCCATGTTTCTATGACCTCCAGGTCTCTAAAGAATTTCCCCAGGGCTTGTCTATTGCACTGGTCTGCAGCTGTTGAGGGGAGTGTTTTATCCAGTTTTGGGTCCATTACACAGTTAAAGTCACCACCTATTATCATTCTGCCCTCCTCCCATGCCCCCACCCTCTGAAGTAGTTTTAGGATGAATTGGTCCTGTCTCTCATTGGGGACGTGTACTGCTAGGAGAGCATACATTTGGCCATTGACTGTGCCCTTCACACCCAAATATCTGCCTTCCGGATCCTGCATTACAGATAGTTTTTGGAAGCCTAGGTCCCTGCTACACAGGATTGCCACCCCTTTCGTTTTGGATGGACTTGAGGCAAAGAACTGAGGAGGGAATGTTCTACTACGCATCCTATGCTCATCGCGCTGGAGTAGGTGCATCTCTTGTAGGATCGCTATTTTCGCATGCATGGCCTCCAGCCTGCTCAAGGTCGACCGTCTTTTAGCAGGGGAGTTCAGACCCTGGACATTAATCGAGACTATGTTCACTTCTTCCATTGCATCCTACGTAAAGAGACTCTGCTTGTTGGGTGCCCCATCCCGCTCCGAAATTTCCATCTAACTGTTTTCTTTCTGGTAAAACACAGTCGTGGAGGTGGTCCAACTTTACTCAAGGCTGTTTGCTACCCCGCTTTCTTATCCGTCGTTCCGTTTCCCCCCTTTTCCCCCCCTACTCTTTCCCACCAACCTGGTGCGTGAGGCCCGGGCCCCTAATGGGACCCCCCGCTATACACGCGGGCAGACAGCCTCCCGATTCCCCCAGTTCACAGTAGTCAGGAGTTGTTTTGCCTGACCCTGCTTCCAAGATTAGTGACCTCCTACCTCCGTGCAGGCTCTTCGAAAACAGATGCGGACTTCCACATTTAGGTAAGGCCTCACTCATTGTCTGTGTGCCGAGCTGCGTCCGGAGCCGGCAGGCCACTCCGTTCGCAGGCCTGAGACGGTCGGGAGCTACCGGGTCCACCCGTCCTCCCCCGTCTCCGTCTTCTTCCGGTTGACCATTCCCATTGTCTACTAGGCTGGCCGGCTCCGGTAGGCCGCGGGCGAGCTGATGCTTCCGGCTGCTCATCCTCCAGGTGTAGCATGGCTAGACCTTCTGCACAGTTCCCAATTCTCTGCTGTTTTCCTTCCCATGTAAAGGTCAGACCGAACGGATGTGTGCATCTATATCTTATTTGCTGTGCCCGAAGGGCTTTCGTGACAGGTTGCATTAGACGTCTTTTATGAAGAGTGATCCATGCGAGGTCCTGATATAGCTGTATACAGGACCCATTGATCGTAAGGTCCCCATTTGTTCTCGCTGCACGTAGCACCTCTTCCTTCAAGCCGTATGATGTAATTGCTATTAAGACGTCTCTGGGTCGCGACCCTGGTTCATTGCGCATTGGGCCCACGCAGTGTATTCTATCGAAGCCGATGGCGTCAGGCTGGACATCCGCGAGTAGGCTGCTAAAGCAGAGTTGCATCGTGTCTCTTAAGTCCTTATCCTGTATTGATTCCGCCAGGCCCTTGACCCTAATGTTGGGTCTTCTCGAGCGGTTCTCCAGGTCATCCACCTGGAGCTCCAGGTTGTTCGTCGCGGTCGCCAGTTGGTCCAGTAACAGACTATTTTTGTTGGTCTCCTCCGTGAAATGCGAAAGGCCACTTTCCACTATGTCCACTCTTTCCCCAATCCCCGCCATTTCCTTATGGACCTCATGAAGGGACGATTTCAGGTCCTCCCTTAGCTGTTCCATCTGGGTGTGGAAGGCTGTCATCATTCTAGCCTCCATACCTTTTAAGCAATTCAGAAGTTCGTCCTTGTCGGTGGCCATCTTGCTGGATGAGTGGTCCTTTACTTCGCTGGACCACCTCGGGAGAGGAGACGGCGAGTCTGCCTGTGTGTGGCGCGTTTGTCGCCAGCACTTCTCTATCTGTCCCTCCTGGAGTCTCGCCGGGGTCTGCGCTCTGGATGGGCCCGTCTTGGGTTTGGTGGCTGGCATCGGAGACTATCGGGCAACCGTCAGCCTGTAGTGTGTCCAAGGCCGAGCGTGCGATGCTGTTGTGACAGTGGCCTTACCCGTTTTTAATTGGGTGTCGCAGAGCAGAACAGGGATCCCTTCCACAACTCGGAGAGGGCTCTTCAAACTTGCATGAGAGGCAGGGTGCCCGACTGCCAAGCCGATGCGGTATCACAGTCCTGGGGGGGGCCCCCAAACAGTCCAAGCGCTCCCCACAATGCGGCCTCCAACACCACTCCTGGGTCCGTTCCCATTCCCCCGTGTTGTCCCTTCAGTGGGATGAGAGGGGGGCGGGGGTGGGGGGTTCGGGGACACGCGCCGCCGCTCCTCCGGTGTGCGCGCAGGTCCTGCACCCAGGGCGGATCTCCCCCAGATCCCCACCACAGGTTAGCACCCCGAAGTGCACTCCTCCAGCTGGGCCCAGTCTATCCTCCTGTGCCTCGCCGCACCTCCAGTTGATCGACCGGGGGCCCCGGTTTAGCCTCAGGGGCGTCCTATCATCCTGGAAGGGCCCCGGGCAACCACACAACCGCAGATCGCCGCCCGCCCCCGGCACCAACTCTTTGTTCTTCCACGGAGGGGGGGCGCACCAGCCCCCACACTGTTCTGATTTCCTCCACCTCCTCCACCCGGTGCCCCCACACACAGGGCCGCTTTCAGCACCCATCGCCAACTCACCTCGCACTCCGCCGATTCGTTCTGCCCGCTGGACTCGTGCGGCGGGAGCCGGCGGCCCCTCGCGGATTCCACCTCACCACCAGATCACGTCGCCGGAGGGGGGAGGAGGGAAAGCACCCGTCTGCAACCTGCTCTTGTCCCCAGGTGTATCTGCCACCGGGGCACCGGGCTCCGTATCCTGCGGGCCGGGCGCAAGCCGTTGCCGGATATTGCTGGGTCGTGACTCCCCGCGTTCTTCCGAGGCCTCCCGTGGAGCACGCCTGATTGTCCCGGGCTCCGTCACTCCCGCCGGAGCGCCGCTGCCGTCCTGCTCCTACGGGCTCTCCGCCTTAGTCCTGTTGTGCCCTCTGGCTGATTATGAAGCGTTCCTGGGGGGCTTACATATGCCGCAGTGTCCACCTTATGTTTGCCCGCACGGAGGACCCGAGGAGTATGTCCTCACAGTTCGGTGGCCATCTTGGAATGTCCTATTTATTGGTTTTTTACAAATAAACATACCACCTTACAACTGTGGCTTAAATTCACATAATACACATTTACTTATATAACTGTCATATCACTTCCCAAACTCCCCCCTCCCTCCCCGGCCCACATCGCTCTTCTCTTCCCTGCTGGATCTAATCGGTCTTCTCTCACCCTACTATGTCCTTTATGTATTTGTCTGTTCCCGGCCCTGGGCACCCTGTGCCGATACAGCCAGATCAGCCACCAATTGCCTGCCTCAGAACCTCTAATCCAACTTCCTCCTGCTCTGTATTCCTACCTCTCGCTTCCTGCCACACCACAGATTCTGCATTTGCTGTCTGGCTGGAGAGTTACTGCTCCCCCGTATATTGTGCTTTCCCACTTCCCTGGCGTGTCGTTGCTGCCTATCTTATATTCTGTCCAGCTTTATTTTTAGAGACGTCTCAGAGTGACTCTCCTTACTACCTCCGGAGGGGCCAGCAGCTTCCGTGTTACACTCCTTTTGTATCTTAAATTTAGGGGGCCCGGACCTCTTCTTCTTGCCCCTTTCTCTGGCCAACCCCCACATTTTAGGGCTTGCCCTGCTGGCCCCTATTTCTCTGAGTTCCAGCGGGGGATCATGTGCTTCCTACTATGGAATAGCCCCTTTTTATTTTTCACCCCCCCAGGGGTCAGAGCAGACCTCTGTAGTGTTGATAATAATTATATGCGGGGTGTAGCTTTCCATTGCCTCCAGTACCCTGCAGGTTTGGGTGCTCTGGGGGAGTATGTAGTGTCCAGACCTGGTTTTGTGCCCCTCGAGTCCTCTTTAGGTGCTCCTACATTGGCCACTTAGCTATGTGTTGAGCTTTCTGTTATTGGGGGAGCTGGGCTTCAGAGTGCCTGCTTACTGAGTGTTTGAGGGCTCCCTGTGGCTGTTCCACTCTTTGCTGTTTGAACCAGCTCTGTGGTGCTGTCCGGGGGCTCCTTGTCTTGCTGTATCTGCTCTTATTCTCTTACCTCATCGCAGTTTCCTGCCGCTCCACCATCTGGACCTTCTCTTTACCCCCAGGTCTTCCGCGGGTTTCTGCTGGGCTACCACGGCCGCCGGTCCGGTCCACTCATCCTCAAGCACTTTCCTTCCTTACGCCTCCAGCTGGCCCCGATTCGGCGCTGGCTCCTTTTTCGAGCCACGGGCCGGATCCAGTCTCTCTTTTCTGGGCTCCACGCCACTCCAGACCTGCCCCCCCACTCTGGCTCCTCCTCTGTAATGCTTCCCTGATCCGAACCCCTCAACGGCCATACCCTCCTCTTCCGCAGCAGACCTTCTGCTCTGCTTAGGGTTGCTTTCCAGCGAGGCTCCAAGAAGACTTCTCCACTGGTCCACGTCCTTCTATGTTAGCTCTGCGCTGAGCCCTCTACGGCCCTCGTCTCTTTATTGCTGGGGCGGCCGCTCTGCCTGGAATCACCGTTTACATTCCTCACTTGGTCTCCACCGCAGTTGTCAGGGACAGTGTCCTCCACTGGCTTTTCAGTGTGCTAAAATAAACGCCCAGGGAGGGTTTTTTAGCACAATTGTCTTCCTTTTGGTGGTGGGGCTGTGCGGAGCAGAGTTATTACAGTGTCCTCACCCAGGCAGACATCTTGGATTCCTATTGATGATTAATCTGATGGAAATAGTATGCAAGAATGTGCTGGCACAAAGGGCTCAAGGGCTCAAGGCTGAGAGGCCCGCCCCCGCAATCCCCGCGTCTCACAGGGGATATTGGTGGAAAGATAGTTCAAAATAGTGCAAAATAGTGCCAAGGAGTACCGTGGCTCAAAGTGCTCAAGGCTTAGGAGTCTGGCCCCACAGTCACTGCAGCGTTTGTATTCAGTTAGTGAAAAGAGTACTCTCTGTTCAGACCAATACTGCATGCACAAGCTATTTTCTTTTATTTTCTTGTTTTAGAGCCAATTAAGGCTTTTACAAGAGGTTGAAGGTGATGAAAAAGGCAAAATTAAGTTTTAAGATTTCCGCAGAAAGTTCTCTGTTTTTGATTTAGATGTTACTTGTCGTCACTTGTTTCTAGATCTGCGATTTTGTCCATAGCCAATTTTATAATTTTGGCCGCTGCGATTGTCCATTTGATGTTATCACCTGACAAAAGGCTGGTCCACCAGAGGTCCTTCTCCCGAAAATCACTGTCCAGGAAAAGTGGCGACAGATAAGACTGTCTGAGAATGAACGTTGCTGGGCATTCCATCATTAAGTGGTGTATAGTTTCCGGTTGTTTGCTGTCTGGCCATAGTCTGCATTCGTTCGTTGCCACTTGGGAGCACATTTTCAAAATGTCCTCTATGGGTAAAAGATTGAGACGTGCCCTGAGGAAGGTGCTTCTCAGGGTCTTATTCGGGAATTTTTTTACATATTCCGCAACTTCTTTTCTTTTGCGAACTATGAGAGGAAGATGCGCCAGAAGTTTATTTGAGGCTGTCTGATCGAGGGTTTTGATCCAATCTAAATCATCCATCTTTGCCTTAATCCTCAAAGGATTAGCCATCAGCTCTTCTTCTGTGCACACTATTGAAACCAACAGGGCTCTATTTCTGTCACACCAGGCAGTTAGTTGAGGGCAGGTCCCTTTTATGGCTTCCTCTTTGATCTTATGGTAAAGAGTCGGACTATCTATAAGCAAAAGTTTCCTGAACAGTTGCATTCGGCTGTTATTTAGAGATGCCTCTAGAGAGAGCATCCCCAGTTCACGTCTTATCGCAGAGACTTCTGTTGACTTTGGGATTCTCAATACTGAGCGCCAGAAAAACCCCTCCAGTTTTAACCAGATGGTTTCTGGCATTGACAACGAGGCATCCATGCCATATATCAGAGACGCTGTCACATTTGTTTTGTAGAACTGTATGGCCGGCGACAGAGAAAACCTTCCATGCTTCCTGTCAAGAGTTCTTGCTTGGGCTGCGAGATTGCAGATCTTGGCCCATAAAACTCGCTGCATCTGAGAATCATATTTTGAGCAGTCGAAGGTGACTCCCAAGTATTTGAAATAGCCAACTGACTTCAATTTAGAACCTTCCAGAAACCAGATTGATTTTTTGGTTTTCCGCTGTGCTTTTTCCATCGTCAGGATTTTAGTCTTGTTCTTATTGATCTCAAGATGGTTTGTAGATAAGTAGGCCGCTAAGTTGTCTAGCTTACGCTGGAGCCCAATCAGAGTTTGATCGATTAGGATCACGTCGTCCACGTACATTAAGTACGGGATCTCTGACGAGCCAATTTTAAGGGGAAAAGCACGAACTTGCTGCGCCGAGTCCTTATAGTCTCCCAGAAAGGCTGTGAAAAGTGCAGGAGCCAGAGGGCAGCCCTGTTTTACCCCTCTGAAAGATGGAATCTCTGCAGATAACAGACCATTCTGACTCAAACGGACTCGCATACTGGTTCCTGTATGGAGAGCTCTAATAGGTGCCAAGATGGATATTGGGCAATTCCAACCCGCTAATTTCTCCCATAGCTTTTGGCGGTCGATCCGATCGAAAGCTTGAGTTAGATCCACGAAAGCGAGGTAAACTCGCGGGCCGCCCATTCGAACTTTGCTTTTCAAGATGTTTAGAGACATAATGTTGGCCGATGTATTGGCGTTTTTCAAAAAAACAGTTTTGAGCGTGTCCGTGCAGGCTGACGATTTGGCCCAATGTTGGAATTTTCCAAGCAGCAGCGACGCAAAGACCTTGCCAATGATATCCAAAAGGGCTATTGGCCGATAGTTAGATGGATCTTCTCTCAAGCTTTTTTTAAAAATGGGGACCACCACCGCCGTTTTCCATGACGAAGGAATAGTTTTGAGTTCAATAAAGCGTGAAAAAATTTCAGTAATCATCAATGCCCTTCCTCTGGATATTGCTTCGGGTCAAAGTTGGTAAGGCCGTCAGGGCCCTGTGCTCTCGAGACTTTTAGCTTCCGGATTTTCCTCAGGATATCTTCATTATCTGTTACGTCTTCTCACGGATGCGCGGAGAACTCGTTGGACAAGGGCACAGCCTCTGAGTTTTGAGCAAATAGATTCTGAAAGTGAAGCACCCACTTCTCTTCACTTACAGCGTTGATAAAAGTTTCGTTCGTTTGAGGGCCAGAGGACGTTACTAGCAACCAAAATTCCTTTGTTTTTTTTTGTACAATGATCTGAAGCATACATTCTGCATCTTGTTGGTACAAGGTGATTCTATGAAATAGCCAGGAGGAGTAGAGCTTTTGTTCGGTCATATATTGGGACCACATCTCCGGTGTATTCGATTTCAAAGTACGTCTTCTGAGTTGTCTTAACTTGCAACAACGTTCAACCAGGTCGGTGTTGTAGACATGTTGGCCTTTTCCTTTCCAGATTTAGTTGGCATGCAATGTTTCATAAGTAGAGGTTGGTAGTCTACGGTTGACTCATTGCCACTGTCTATATGGGTCTTAAACTGCTGTTTGTATTTTTTTGCCAAATTGATGCTAGAAGCGGAAGAAAGCTTAAGCCGTGTTTGTTGGCAGTTGGATTCAATTTCGCTCTTCCACTCAGGGTTTTGGCTACGCCAAGCAGACCAGGTTATAGACAGCAAATTATGGTCACTTTCTACCGTCCTCTGCACTTCAAAAGAGTCCAGTCTAGCCAACAGAGCTGTTGAGACAAATATGTGGTCCAAAGTTGCTGGTTTTGCGCAAGTAGCATTCAAATCCCCACAAATTAGAATGTTTGCTAAATGATGGTCTGATAGAAAATATCTATCACTTCTCCTATATTAGCGCAAAAAGTTTCAGTACTTATTCTCATGGGGTTCCAGTAAACAGTGATAATCCCCAATTTTGTTTTCTTAGGCGCCTTTTTCCGGTTATCCCAGGCATCCCAGGTCAGAAGAGCCGCTAAGTAGCCATAGGATTCTGATGTTTTCTTGATTAGCGTTATCCCTGAGCCATTGCGAACCGCTAAAAGCAAGCCGAACGATGGTCTGCCCAATGGGCCTCTGGTTGCCGGGGAAGTAATTACGATTTCAACCAAGTTTCCTGTAGACAGATTACATCAAAAGCGCCTAAATCCAGTCCTCCTGGTTGCGTGAGATGGTGATGCCCTCTCGTATTCCATGATCCAAACTTTATGCATGACAATCTTGTTATATCTTTGTTTATTGTTAACTCTTTGTTTTTGTCTAGGTTTTTAACTACGGTCTGGAACAGAGGCTGTAACTGCTATCTCTTACTCATTGGATCGAAAGATTTCGGTAACCATGCCCATATTCCTTTTCTTGCGGTTGCACCTCGGTGGTTTACTGGTGGCGTGAATTTAAAATCTTTTAGTTCCGTAGACCTATCAGATCTTTTACTCAGATACGGGCTCCTGTTTCGGCATGTTGGTGGAGATCTTGACACACGGACACGGTCCTGAGGTTTTGAGTGTGTTGTGACAGGTCGCTGCAAATCACGGTAGTCTACGTCGCCGTGATTATATTCTGTTGATTTAGAGCCATCTCTTGCTTTAAAGAAGGCTCGGAGTTCTTCCTGGTTCTGTCAGGACCTCTTGGGAATCTCCCCCACCTTTGGTCCCTATAAAGCCCTTCAGTCTTTGATGCAAATCGGGAGAACGTTCCACCTTTGTGAACGTCGTTTCTTTGACAGGTGATACTCAATCTGCTGGTTTGTAGTTCTAAAAGTCTAAAACCTCGGGCTTCAAGCTCTTGGGAGGCCTCCGAGCTATAGGTGACAAGAGACGCAGCTTTAATGTGCAAATAAGCTTTGGCTAAACCATCTCTGTGGTAAGGTTCAACAAGTATGAGATCCTCCGTTTTCAAGGTGTTCATCTTAAATGTTTTAGACAGGATACGTAATATGGTCCGCATATTAAGGGTCAGCTTTTCCTGTATCTTTGGTGTTTGCTCCAGTTTAAAAAGGCGAGTCGTAGAGTGCATTTTTTCACCTTGCTTTCGATCTTTAACTTGACTAGACGTCTCAATAGTTCTTATAGAATGGTGATCATGGTTTAGAACATCTTCTTTCCTCGAGGTTCTGATTGTTTTCTCGTGGCGATCTTTCACCGGAGATCTTTGTTTTACTTGCTTCGGTGAGCATTCTGTGGTGGAGGAGTAGGTTCTTCGATGCGTATTTGGCAAGTGAACAGAAGGTCTCCGAGAGGTTTTGTTCTTGTAGGTCTCAGGAGGTGTCGCTGTTAAACCTTTACCAGGTAACCCCGGAGATGGAAAGGCCCTCTATTGTTCATTGTCTTTTCCCAGAGTGTTCGACCGAAGTTCAAGAATTGTCGTTGTCTGTACTGGTTTCGGGCTTTCTGCTGATTCCGAATGGATGGTTAGGTCCATTGATGTTTTATCTTCCAAATAGTCGTTTATTGTAATTGGTGAAGATGGCTGTGTGCCCTTGGAGGCAGTTGGAGCTATCGGGTTTGGAAGCTCTTGTCGAATAGTACTTGAAATAGCCTGGTTTGATACTGCTAGAGACAGGAATTTCGTAGGAATTTGCAAAACCACTTGTCTAGGGTTTTCAGTGGGTCTTTTCAGGTTTGATCTTGCCTTGTCGAAGATCGCATATCCTGCCGACAGCCCGTTCGATGTCACTAAGTCCGATTGTTCAGCCCTCAACAAACCGTCCTCCACATTTTCCATCGCAGGGCAAGGTATCAGTGGAGAGTTAGTTAGATCAATTGTCGTTGCCGACTGTTTGTTTTTTAAGGACTTTGAAAGGACAAGGCCGAGACCAAACTTTTCCTCTAAGGTCAAGTTGCATTGCATACTCTTTGTGGACTGCCCGCTCTGATTACGGGCACTGCCCAATTTCTTTAAGTCGGTCATTAGGCGGTTGAAATTGGCTAAATGCTCCTTCGATTTTGAATCCATAGCCGCAATGTAGCCCTCAAAATAGATCATTTTTGAGTGGGTCATTGCAAGGAGAGTAGTCTGATCTTTTAATGAGTCGTTTAGAGCCTCGTACAGCTTACTAAATGGTGCCAGCGCTATGGTTACCGTAGCCATAACTGACATCAGGTCCGGTTTCTTATTTGTTGTCGGGCTTGAAGTTGCACAGTTATGATCACTTACACATCTGAGTGTTTTTGGGCTAGACCCTTGAGACCGCCGCCTGGGTGGTGAAACAAAAAGGCAATCTACGTGGCCTTTTTTATTTGGATGTCCCAGACTGAGCCTTCTATTGGAGATAGATTCATTTTCTAGGAGCTGTGGGAGGGCTTGATCTCGTTGTTGAAGAGCCAGAGACCCTTGAGGCCTCCGCACGTCCTGCGTTTCTATAAGATGAGATGAGTCTAGGGGCCTTTGTAGTGGTAAAATGTGTGGAGGGGTCAAAGGTCTTTGCTGCAGGGGGCCTCCTTCCCCGTTGGCCTCCACAATCCCCATCTTTGGAGGGGAGGACTTGTTGATATATGCTTCTGACTTGTGCCTGGACCGAAAAACCTCCAAGGATTGTGAGGCTGAAGACAGGAGGTCGGGCTGGGGACCGCCCGCGTTTCCAAAGGTAGTTCATTACTCTTCTGGCCTAGTATTTGGTTGGTTATTTCTGGCGGGCAGGCCACACCTAAAACCGGAGAACTTTGTGGAGAGATAGGTAACAGGCTAGTCGTACTTGGTAAAAGCGATTTGACTCTGCGTTCTTTAAGTGGTGGGAGGTCTTGAACAGCGTCCAGTATTTCGCTGTCTGAAAGTTCAGAGGAAGAATCGAATTTCCTCTTGCATTGTTTTTGAAAAAATATTTTCAAAGCCTTAGACAGTAGTGGGGTCGGTAGAGATTTTCCTTTAAGACCCCCTGTTCTTTTTCGCTCAACACTGGGGCCTTTTTATGGTACTTTTCTTCCCATCTAAAAGTTGCTGGATTTCCACTGAAGCTTTAGTGGTCTTCTGGATTTTTCCGGGTCTTTGCTTGTCTTTGGTCAGAGCAGGTACTCCTTGCTATTTTGAGAGAAGTGGCTCCTTCTGTGTTGGAGATGGCGTCTTTGAAGAGGCAACACTGGGTTCTGCCAAGCTCCCCAGTAGACAAGACTGCTGGATGTTGATAGACTGAGGGTGATAACTTATACTCCCGCCCAACGTGGGGTCTTTGTCAAAGGGAGACAAACGTTGGGCATGGATAAATGCCGCTTCTGGTACTGTGTGAATCATTACTGTGGTTAATCCAGGCTTAGTCCCCCCCCACTCCATCAGTACCGTTGTTATTGTCAGATGGAGTCGGAGCCGGAAAAACTCCACCCCCAGATGTACTTTCGCCGATGGCTTTGGGTGGATCAAGGACATCAGAGGCAGGCCCTTCCAGCCCACCAGACGCGTTGGCATCCAGCTCGGTGAGGACATTGGCCAGCGAGGTATGCTGCAGGGACGCACGGACTCCGTCTCCTCCCACCCCTCGAGAGGCCGAGAGGACACCCGGGCGCTGCGCAGTACCTCGGGAAAGCCCCTCAGAAACGTCCACATCGATGACTTCGATGATTTCAGCAGCCATCTCCAAGCCCGCCCCCAGGTCACGGGCAAAGAGGCCACCATTTGAGTTGTGCTCCGCTGGGCTAGGTGCAGGGCTCCGTTGGCCAAACTCCCCACCCCCACCAAAAAGAGGCTCCGACTCCGTCTCCATCCCCGGAGGTAAGTTCAAAGCAGGCGTACAAAAATCTTCGGAAAGTAGTCTGATGGGAGTGCGGAGGCTTCGTAAACGCCGCCCCTCTCCCTCGTCTGAAGATTTGTTGGCTTTCCAGACATGGGAGTCCATTATTGCTTCAGATAATTAGGTGGATGACAACAAAGAATGTTTACAAAGGATGTTTAAAATTTCAAATTAAGATCCGAGGGTCTTCCCAAAGTGAAAGTTAAAGTTGACAAGAAGTGGGGGGGAGAGCGGTCGGCGGCTCTCGGCTACCTCGAGTCCCGAGATCACCGCAGATCACTTTCACTCCCACTTTCCGCTCCGCGTTCCGCGTACAAAAGGAGCTTTTGAGTCCTTCTGCTGGGCTCCAGGGGCAGAGGCCCCTCCTTCTGTGTCAGGTGCTACGGAAAGTGAAGAAACACTGCAGAGCAAGGCGCAGGCACTGCAGATCACTTTCACTCCCACTTTCCGCACAAGCTATTAGCAGAAAGGGGCCGTTAATGGGATGTACATCACCATCACTCCGCCCCAGGACCTGGTATACCGTTGGCCAAGCAAGGTCGGTCGCCAAACCACGGCACATGGTACAAAGGCTCTCCTCTCGGCTGAAGCTCCACTCCTTGCCTGCCATCTGAGATCAGACAAAAGCACCTTTGAACGTGAGAGAACGTATCAAGCCGCACCTCACTGCTCACTCGGAAAGTCTGAAAGAGGCCGCTTCCGTCACCAATCCCAACCATATTTGCGCGGCAGCCCCTTGATCTACCATTCATACCTTCACAAAACAGTACTGCCTGGACTCTGCTTCAGGCCAGGAAGGAGGATCTGGAAAGGCGGTTCTGCATTCTATCCATGACAAAACCTGAGAATTAAATTTATGATTAGAAAATGATTACTCCTTCTTCCAAACCTTACACTGCTTTGGGAGTCTATCTAAAGATGAGGAATAAGTGAGAGGACACAATCCATTTGAAGAACAAATACTTACCCCTGGTAATGTTCTTTTTTGGACTGGATGTTCATCCCACATATTCCTCATCCCCCTCCCAGCCTACCCCACAGTAGAATTTCTGTGCATTACACCTTGCGCTCCTTCATCATCCAATACTGTCTTTAACACGCTAATGCTGCTAATCCTGTGGGAAGAAGGTAAAAAAACTGAACTGAAGTAACAAGCGCTTTGCATGTTCTTTATACCTGCGATGACGTCAACCTCAAGATGGAGGCCCTCGAGGGACATCGAGTTGACTGCATCAACGCACAGCGCTCTCTGCCAAAACAAATTTCCAAAGCAGCTGACGCTGGAAGGGAAGACATTTTAAGATTAGGAATACATGGGATGAACGTCCAGTCGAAAGAACATTACCAGGGGTAAGTAACTTGTTCTTCTAATTGATTCACAATGAGAACAGTCACCTTTGTCACACAGTATTCCACTTTATTTAGGCTACTACAGTGTTGCATCTACTGACAACCAGATATACCACCACAGCTTCAGTGTTCTAGACTACTACCACAGCTTTAGTGTTCTAGACTACTAACACAGCTTCAGTGATTTGTAATTTCAGAAAGGCTTCGACAAGACTCACTTTAAAGTACTTCAACACCTTCAAGTAGCCAGGACACTCTTCCTCTGAATATCCCTCTTCAAAAGGGGCAGCCTCTTTGCCTTTCGTGTCTGTCTGCCACAATAACAACCTACGTCTGCCTTTAAGACTCACTTCTCTCTGTCTTCCACACTCTCTGGCAATACAGGTTGTGTTAACTTCAGAATAGTCTTTACAAGCAGCCAGTTTTCCTTCCCCAACTTTACCTTCACCTTTCTGTCAGATAGCAGCCGCAGGGATTACCCAGAAGCATTGATACCACTCTCTTAGCTTCAGGTAATGTTTGTACACTTGTATTGTAGGCCAGTTGAACTGTTATTAGATTCACAGTAACAGTTGGTTTGCTTTTTAACTCTGAGATAGGCTGGTTTCACTCTAAATATGGGGAGACTCTTGGCTTGGGCAATGCTTGTTCTTCTCTTCAATAGTAGATAAACTGTTAAAGGATGTAACTTCTTATGTATGAACGGTATGCTGCATTAAAGTGAAGAATAGAGTTCAGTCTTCCTTTAGGAATCACTATTCGGCATACCGACCACTTCTTAATGTACTTTTCACAAGTTAAAGGTTTCAATATATGTTTTATCAAAGTTAGGTTTTCAGTAATGGCCTTCAGAACGTTCACTGTTCTTAATTAATGACACACGACCACTCCTTCAGATAGTTACAGTCTTGTAAAGGTTTAACAATGGATTTGAAGCAGCGTTTGCTTTTCACGTGAGTAAAAGGACTTTCCTAATATACACGAGCATGGACGTCATTTGGGGGTAGTCAGGGGTAGCAAGTGCAACCCCATGTGGTCGCGGCTGCTACCCCTGGCGTCTATCCTGCCACCCCTGTAATAGAGCTTGTGTTTAAAAAAAATACTTTGTTGTTTTCAACTGGGGGCACGGACCCCTGTTGAAAACAACAAACTATTTAAAACAAGACGCAAACTCCATTATGCCTGCCTCTGCATCAGGGGCGGATGCTGGAGTGTTAAATCTCATGGTTGCTCAGGGACCTGGATGGGATCACGAGACATAAAACACTGATGCTGGTATTGTTTGGGCTAGAATATATATATATATATATATTACCGAAAATGGTGCATGGTCTGCTTCTTGCGGGGAGGGCATGCCAGGCCACACAGTGGAAGAGAGGGCTACCCCTGTCTAAGAAAGAATGGGTCAACACAGCTAAGAATTTATATCTGATGGAACGCCTAACGCCGACAATACACAGCGACTCTGTGTCTGTGCAAACTGAGTCCCTGATTCATGGATTATTTGCGCCAAAAAAAACGGGATTTGTGCGCCATTCTGCCCCCAAATCCCCATTTGTTAAACAGGGATTCGCTGGCAGAATGATGCACTGAATGGGCTGGCTTCTGTGAAAAGCACATGCAATAGGTGGGCCTTGTGACTGCTCCGCTCACTGATGGGGAGGGGAGTCATGACCTCTCACCATTTCAATTAAGGGGTCACCACACAATGATTGAACTCTATACCAATCGTAGAGACCGTAGACCCCCTCAAGAAATGTTACGCAATTTAAGTGAACATTGTAGAGCCGTTTCATTGTTAAGCAGGTTAGGGTGGGGGGTGGGGCTAAGTTGGGGAGGTGGTGAGGGGGGTAAAGTATAAAAGACACATTCAGAGGTCTTTTGTTGTGAACTCTCAGACGTGTTCTGATGATATTAATGTTGTAAACTTCTTCTTTCATCTTTACTGAAAATTCAATAAAAACTGAAGTTTAAAAATCTCATGGTTGCTAAGCAGCGTCACCCGGTCCCTCATGTCCCAGCAGACGGCCAGACACCATCTGCCAAGTCCCTCCTCGCCTGATTCAAAGTTTAAACGCGATCTTTTTTTCCCCTCTGGTTGTGTGGGGGCTGAGCTGCTCTGACTTTTTTTTTCCTCTAGTGGTGTGAGGGCTGGGCTGCTCTACTCTGCCTTGACTCGCTGCTGCATGAGCACAGCACAACTTGATACATTATCACTACGCTCTTGAATATGACATTATTATTTTTTTTTAAAGACAGTTACAAAGCGTAGGACATGGGATTCAAACTTGCGTTGCTGGGTTGTCTTGCTTCCAAGACAAACGCATTGCCCCTGAGCTATCCTGCCATCCCCATTGCCTGGGCCTCTCCCTGGAGGCTGTTAACTATGCTGTTGGAGGCGGGATACAATGCGACAAGCGAGGGAGTGAGCGAGGCAGCACCTACTTCGAGGAGACATGCAAGTGGGCTGGCGTGTTCTCATCTGGGCTCAGGGGTGCACAAAAAAGAATGACCTTTTTTATGCAACCTAGAAATGCTATTATGATGCTGGGAAATCAACAATTGGTGGGCAGATAATGTAAGTACATTTCCACAAGCCTAGTTTGTATCTTCTTATGCTGTGTTCCTAGACTTAACACTCCAAAGAAGTACAGGGAATTTTAGTCAATTTCTATAGTTTTAAATCTGTTGGGCAGTTTTTTTTCCAGTGATAAGACGTTTTACCAAATATTTCAGTAATTATTTGGCTGTAATAGTTTTGTCTATGAATGTTCATATATTCTGATTGTATTGCGGTCTTTCAACAGCAATATTATTGTCCATTTCTGGCACTGTGTCATTCTAAGGGAGAGCACATGAATGAAAGCAACATTAGTGCTTGCATGCTTTTCCAAATCAATGCATTTTTGCACAGAAGAAACTCCTCGCCCTACCCTCACACACTGCAGAAAATTAATAATAAGCGTCCTTTTTTATGATCTGCTCCATGTGGGTTTTCTCCTCTTCTAAGCTTTGTAATGGATAATCTATCTAAGAACATCTGAACGATGTTAGGCCATGTCTGCCCTGCTGGGATGCAAAGCGGTTACTCTAAGTTGCACAATGATCTCTTCAGCAAGCACTTGCCTAACTTATTTTATCAGTACCACAGTCATTGTATTTCGAGCATGTGCTGGTTAGGTGGAGCTACTCAATTCTATTGCTACTGTGACAATAATTGGACTAAATAGTCTGAGTTCCAAGATACTTTACTATTTAATGACTTAAGCAGCACATGTTGGAGAGGAGAGAAATGCATTTAATGTAAATCATGTTCATTTAGCCCGCTTCAGTCACATTTCCATGGAAAGGGTAAAGGTGTTTTTTGATGTGTTTGGACTGCGCCTGTATTTGTGGGCAAGTTTCATATCTGAGAGTGGTTTATGTCAGGCATTGGGAAATCATACGGGGTGTGTGAGAAACCGAAGGTACTCTCACATCTACTCCCCAGGGATCTTCTGTTTAGGTGGCCAGGGAAGGGCCATCGCTCTTGGATCCCGACCCTGAGGGTAGACTAGCGAGGGAAGATCACCTGGGCTGAGCGTCTTTGGGATTGGGGCGAGTGTTTCAGAAGAAGAGACACATTATCCACCCTTTTCTGGCAGTGACATAACTTACCCTCCCTCAGTTTGTGTAGGATATTGCCATGCTTATCCTACTTCTCCCCCTAAAGTGAAGGGTAGTACTGGGAAGATGATCATCCCAGGTAATCTATGAAGAGTGCCATTATAGTACTGGGACAATGAAGAGGGAAGCCTTAGAGTTACATATCTGCAGGTCAGTCACTTCCCAATGATTGGCCTGATTGTGGTCAGGCAAACAGGGAGAATTGTACACACCTGAAACCACTGATAGAGGCACAGGCGTATGAAAAGAGAGTTGATGCTTCAGAAGCAGCTGGCACAGCTCATGGAAAATCGGAAGAGAGTGGGACGCTAGAGGAAGACCCTGTGCAGTGAAGTGTGGATGCATGGCGAGGGCGCTGTGACTCCAGGAAGCCGGATTATGAGAGCAAGAAGGGAGCCGTGAAGTTGGGCAGGCCCTTTTATATGGCCAAGAAGGGCTTGTTCCCCTGAATGGAGAGTCCTTCAGGGGTGTCGAAGGGGCAGGCAATAAGACCCTGACCTCCAGTCCCTGGAAGCTGCTGACTACAAACAAGAATGCGACAACCAGTGAGTTTCAAAGAGTTGTGCTGAAACCTGGTGCGCAGCAGCAAAGCGAAGACTTTGCAATGTATCGGGAGCGCTCGCGTGTAGCTGACACGTCTTCAGAAGCTTCCAATTGAAATAAACTATAAAGACGCTAGCAGTTTAAAAGTGAAGCCGAGGAGAGTTAGTGAAGTGGAAGCAAAATACTGAATGAGCAGATTTCTGTTAAACCAGCAAACCCACATTAAATCAACAGAGAGACTTCTATCTAGCACGTTATTGTGAACTTTTGAGCTTAAAAGCTTTGCCAAGGTCGCAGGAAGTGGGTCAAGGACTACTGGTTGCGTGACCTGTAATGGGTGGGCTGTGTGGCTAATTAACTGCGCCTAGACCAGGGAGGTCCCAGCCCATCCAGAAGGAGGCTAAAGCTTAGAGAAGGGAACCACTGAGCTCTTGGACATTTGTGTTCTGAACCAAGGTGGGAAGCTTAGGGAAGAGCCCTGAGCACCCTTGGAACTTGTGCGATTAAGACAGCGAGGCCAGAGACTGTTCTTTGCTTTTCCTCTGATCTCTTGGAAGGTGATATTGGCTGGAGGCATCAATATTTGTGTTTCGGAGCAGAGGAGTGCTACATTTCATACGGAAAACATCATGCCTCCAAGACCGCTTGCAGAAAGTGAACTCTTAGGCGGCCTATCCCGTTAACTTAAGTGCAGACCTTTGCTGCACAGAGTTACTATTATACTGACAATGAGGAATGGGGCAATTGGGGAAGGGGGGGATATTTGAGCCTTTGGGGAGTATGTGAGTAGGAGCAGTGGGTGGGTGGGTGGAGGGGGGGTAAAATGGTGGAGGTTGGGGGAAGGAGGTAATGAAATAGGGAGGGGCGGGCAAGGATGGTGGGCTCCAGCAGCGAGGGTGTAGGCGTAGGGAGAGGGTGGAGGGGTAGAGGTGAGAAAGGGGAATGACTGGTTATAACGGTAGGGGAATGGTGGTTGTGAGTAATTCGGCCATCCACATGATGGGTGTGCACTCTCCAGGACTTATTTGAAATTTTAAATGAAATGATGGTAGACCAACCTCAGGTAAATGTGTGGGGCTAATGCACACACCCTGACAAACACATGGACCTGTGTACTCTTGCAGGGGACACAGCTTAAAGACACAGTCCACCCTGTCATATTTAGTTGGAATGTGACAGCCAGGAAGGGGGTGGACCAAACTCCTCCCTGCCATGGCCAGCCTGATTAACTAATAATGGCTCCATGGATCCGCCCAGCTCTTTGTTTGTCCCTGCAGCTGGTTGCATAGATTAACATACCAATTAGAGGGTATTTCAAATCGGCCCACACGGGGCCTGGCTGCAGAAGTTAACAAAGGAGGCAGGAAACCAACAACCTTTCATTTGTAATGTCAACCTGAAGCCAGCTTCCATCCTCTGTATCAATGACAGTGAGATGTCAAGTCTGGGACTGCGTGTTTACAGTAGGTCACCCCGGTAGGGGGGGGGCCCAGTCATAAGGTACAAGAATGTGGTTTTCAGGAGCCACAGAGTCTGGTTTCACCACAGCTTCAAAGGAGACCTGCTGCTTTAATCAGCAACCACAGAGATCTCCATTAACCAGAGAAACTATTTGATCAACAACAGACAGGAAGATGGGTGGGACTTAGTATTGCAAGTGTTCACCCCTTTACCTTTCCTGTTGCAAAGCACTCTGTTTTTTTACCACACGCATACAAGAGATTGTTGGTTGGGAACCCAGGATTATTTCATTAAGGTAGGCTAAGCCTGCACCAACCACTGTGGCCCACTTGGCTTTAAAAGAGGGCTGAGCCCCTCTGTTGGGAGATCTGTAGACTTCACCAGAAGTAACAAAGAAAATCTCAACCTTGGACCCTGGCTAAAGGTACAGTCTGCCTTACATCTTCCGCCAGTGAAGAAGGCCAGTATTTCCAAAGAGGGAAGCAAGATTCCTCCCCAAAACATCTCCCAAGGAATAGAGGGAGATAAAGAACCATTGCAGAACCTGTACCCAACCAGCACACAGCGTGCCCTGCAGTCAGCCTCCTGGATAGGAAGTGCCAGAAGGTCTCGGAACCCGAAACCATGGGCAAGGCAGCTGCCTGCAACTCCTGAGCTTTGGAGTGTCTGCCTTACAGGACGATACAAGCCCATTGACAAAGCTGGGAGAAGCGACTCAACGAGCATCTACCGACACCCGCCTTATGACATTTTAGAGCAAGTGGAGTTCCCCGAGCTGCAACCGACTGCAACGCTGTCAAGCCGCAGTGGCTTAAAGACATCTGAGATGTCTCTGCCAATTCTTTAGAACCACCGAAAAGCACTGAGACAACGATTCCTGACCTGAGCCTCCGTGTAGGCCAGCCTGCAGCCATTCCCCAAACAGTCTTGCTGCCTGATACGCGCAGCTGACTCCCATCTTGAACTGTGTCACAGAAGCCTTCAAAGTGCCATGAAGCTGACTCGACCGTGTTGAGCACCAAGAACACCTACAGCAAAAGGTACAATGTTGTTCTGTCCCCCTGGTCCTTCCCAGAATGCCCCACGTGACATTATAAGACCCTTTTGGTGAAACAAAGACACCGTTAAAAACTATTGGGGTTAGTAAGCATATGTGAGGTTGCATCAGCTATGTCCCAGGTCCGGCCATGAACTACGCTTCCCATGGTGCATCTTACACCGCAATGTCCCATATCCCATGTTACCTCTCGTCCCTGGCCAACGAGACACACACAACTCTATCATGGTATGGCCAGTCCGTATTCAAGGTTTGGTGGGAGGGGTTGTCCAGGTCCTGTAAACTACCCTGTCGCACATGCAGCCTTCCCTAGCCCTGTTGAGGTCAGGTGTCGCTCCGGGCTGGAGCTAGGTTTGGATAAGGTTTCACTACCCAATGGAAGGTACCGCCCAAGTGGGTGGGATGGGGTCAGCTGGAGCACCATACGCAGCGCAGCGTCCAAAGACCCTGCTGATTGGATGGTGGTCGGAAAGGGTATGGCTCATTGCGGGAGCGCTAATATTTTTTTGTGTTCTTTTCCTTGTGACTGCAGACTGAGAGAGACGCAGAACGTTGGAGAGAGGAAGAGGAGGGATTCCACTGGGCATACTAAGGTACCATTCGGCGGATGAACAGACAGCATCCGTACTCCAGAATTCCAGTTTCAAACTCCTGAGAACATTATCGAATTGTTGAGCCCTGCCATGAGCGAGCAGCTTTGCAACCTGAATGACTTTTTTTTTTAAGGCAAAACGTCGCCAGCCTGATATCTTCACAGTGGTGGCAGCGGTGGGATAAGGAAGGTAACACCCCCCACCCCCATGGAGACCATTATTAAGATGCTGGCAGAAGGCCAGCAACAGCTACAACAGCTGATTCAGGCACAGGCAGACTGCCAAACTTTGCAGCAGCCACTCTAAATACAGGGCGCTGCTCAAGACCAGAGGCGGGAAGTGCCTCGACTACTAGGGGAAGCTGTGGCTGCTAGTAAAATTCAACCTCTCATACACCCCACCGTGTTACAGAAATATCAGACTGGTGATGACTCTGGTTTGTTCTTCGTGAATTTCGAGCGAATTACCAGGGCCGCCCATTGGCACACAGCGAGGTAGGGTTTCTTCCCTGCCCCTCTGCTTACTGGTGTGATGCAGGGGGCTTTTCAAGCCGCCAACCCCACAGGAGACGCTGCGTGAACGCATAGACTTGGGCTCTTTAAGACGAGGTAACAATACTTATAGATTGATGGGGATGCACAACTTGCTCGTACATCAAAAATCAAACTGACTCAGAAGTTGGCAAAACTTAGTACTGTTTTATTTATATATCTAAAACAGGGAGTTACAACAGATATCAATGGACGTTCGCTCGGGCTCTCGATTAATTTCATAAAAAACACAACTTTTATAGTCCATATTCGTCATCATTGGAAGGAAACACACCTAACGCAGTTATAACCGGAACAAAGTTTGTAAGAGAAAAATCCCTATACCTCACACCTTACCTTGCGACCGCAACGGAACACCAACACCTCAACACGAAAACCTCGAGACATACAAAGATTTTCCCGAAACACCCGGAAAAAAGACGGCTGCACTCAACAAGAGAGTGGGATGGCTCCAACCCCATTGCCCCTTACATCACAAGAACAGAGAGGCACCATCGATCTCCACAACATCCCGCACAATACGACGAAGCCCCAACAACCAACAATGCCACCTCCCACCTAACAATCGGACTCAATGAAGAAGAAGCCATTGCTGATCTTCAACCGAACAGCATCACAGCAGAAACACTGCGACTGATCAACCCTGTTATCAACTTACTGGACAGCTTCAATGTCGCCGTTCTTCATCCTACCAACATCAATGTGGAAACACCACGACCGGACAACTACAAACCTGAACAACAAATAACAAAACAAAATTACACCCAGAGATACACTGTAACTTAATAAACGCAAGGTCAATGTCCAAACATTCAACCGAAATATACGACCTCCTATCAGGAGGCATAGCCATCTATTTGTAACCGAAACATGGCCAGACGACAACTTCAAGATCACCCTCAACAACTGGCTGTCTGAAGACTTCAAATGCATCCAAGCAAACAGGAAATCCAAAAGAGGGGGGGGGGACTAGCAATCATCCACAAGGAACAACTGGTCATCAAAATGGAAGATCCACTAAACATCGATAAATGTGAATCCTTAACACTACGGCTATCAGTAAACCCCAAAACGGACCTGAAATTCATACTGATATACAGACCACCAACCTACGATGCGACTTTCATAGACGTCTTCACGGAAGGAATCACTATCCTGGCCATCAAGTACAATCATCTGATCATCCTCGGAGATTTAAACATCTGGTTCGACAAAGAAACCACAACCACACACAAATCCTTAACCACCCAACTAGCAGCTATGAACCTACAACAACTAGTCAAAGGAGCAACACATCCAGCGGGGCACACACTTGACGCAATCTTCGCCAACAAGGATCTCATCACCACGGCACCCACAATTCAAATACTCTGGAGCGACCACCTCAGCATTCCATTCATAATCACAACGGCCACGCCAACAAAAAAGCAACAAGAAAAAACACTGATCATGATGAAAAGAAATTGAAGAACCCTAAAAAGCTCCAACCTACCCGAGCTCCTGGAACTCAGCAAACCACACGCAACAACCATGGAAGAAGCTGACCTAGACAAAAAAGTTGTCCTACTCCATACCTCGATCGCAACAACTCTAGATGACATCGCCAAAGAAAAACCCTTCACCCCATCACGTAAGAAAACAGCAAAATGGTTCACCCCACTACTCAGCGCCATGAAAAGAAAAAAACAAAAACTAAAATCTGAATGGAGGACCAACAACACCACTGCAAACAAATTGAAATCCCTGCAACATATCCGCTCATATAAAAAGGAAATACAAAAAGCGAAGAGGAAACACTACGACACCCGAATCTTCAGAGCACCAAATGCCCAAAAAGAACTCTTCAAAATCATTAACGAAATAAAAAACCCACCGTGCTGCAACAACACACCAATTCCATCGATGAAACTCTGCGATGACCTAGGAGACCACTTCAAAAACAAAATAACCTCCATCCAACACACCATACAAAACAGGCCAAGCCATCACACCTCTAACCCCACCGACACCGACAAAGAACATCCAAACAAGCTACGAAGCTTCCCAGAACTATCAGTGGAGACTTTCGTCAAACTGGTAAACCAAAGCAACACATCAGGCTCTCCTGAAGACCCTTGCCCTCCAGACATATTCAAAACAATTCTCAAACAAGGAACCCCCATGGAATACCACAGGAATCTCCTCAACCTCTCAATCTCAACAGGTAAAGTACCACAATCCTTCAAATCAGCTTACATCAAGCCGCTACTCAACGACACAGCAGGAAACGTAGAGGACTTATCCAACTACAGACCCATTTCCAACATACCCTACATAGCCAAACTGCTAGAAACGTACGTCTACAAAACAACCCAAGAATTCATAGAAGAGCACTGCCTACTAGACCAGGCACATGTTGGTTTCAGACCAATGAGAGGAACAGAATCAGCTCTCCTCTCAATATGGGATGACCTAAAAACGAACGCAGACTCGGATAACAGTACCGCCCTGATCCTCCTTGACCTGTCCGCAGCTTTCGACACTGTCAACCACGACATCCTCATAAAGAGATTAGAAGGACTAGGGATTACAGACGCCGTCCTACTATGGATCAAATCCTTCCTAACAAACAGAACCGAAACAGTATGGATGAAACCTTTTAAGTCCAAACCTAGAGACTCCACGTACGGAGTACAACAAGGATCATCCTTCTCCCCACTTCTATTCAACATCTACATGTACCTATTAATCAAACTCATCAAAAAACATGGCCTCACATGCTACAACTACGCCGAAGATACTCAAATAATCTTCAACATACAAGACACCCGAGAAGAAAACACAACACTAGAGAATTGCCTCACGATATATTCAACTGAATGAACCTCAACCACCTCAAAATCAACCCAGGCAAAACAGAGATAATGATTGTTTCAGAAAAGGGAGGAGACATCAGCTACATCCCCTGGCCAAGAGAGCTTAGCACCACACCAGCACCATCATCAACTGTAAAAAACCTAGGGGTCCTGATGGATAACAACCTCACTCTAGGGCCAAGTAAACTCTCTACTCAAGAAATGGTTCTTCCTCCTGCGAGCAGCAAAAAGGATCCTACCACTTCCATTGTTCGCCAACAAAACACTTACCATCATTGCTCTGATCATGTCCAGAGTAGACTATGCCAATAGCCTATACCTGGGCATGCCCGAACGACTTCTAAAAAAACTACAACGCATACAAAATACGGCAGCC
Source organism: Ambystoma mexicanum (assembly GCF_040938575.1). Lineage (NCBI taxonomy): Eukaryota > Metazoa > Chordata > Amphibia > Caudata > Ambystomatidae > Ambystoma > Ambystoma mexicanum. The sequence continues at coordinate 80,545,087 of NC_090936.1, forward strand.
AGACTCCTCCTCAAGCTACCCAGAAGAGAACACATCACACCCGCGCTAAAAATACTACACTGGCTACCATTGAGACAGCGAATAAAGTTCAAGTCCATGTGTATCACGCACAGAGCAATACACAAACAAGGTGCAGAATTCCTAAGCAATAAACTATGCCTACATCAACCGACAAGAACACTGAGATCAAGCACCGACATCCGCCTGGAACCAAAACCCTATAACAGAAGAAAACTCGGAGGATCCTCTTTCTCTCACCAGGCACCGAAAACCTGGAATGACCTACCTAAGAATATACGGAACACAACAAACCACCTAGCATTCAGGAAACTCCTCAAATCATAGCTCTTCACAGCGTAACCACAACAGTGACACACTAGAATGCCCGCCCCATTAAACAATGATGAAAATAACACCAACCTCGGTCCTTCCCAAAATGTACAATCACTGAACCCAAAGAACAGACCTCACGACAGACCATAAGATATCATGGGAAATAGCGACAAAAGGAGGTCACCAAGGACTGATCACATACTCAACCCGAGACGAATGCTCTTAAATGACTCACCCACTCCCTCCCTGACGTACCATATCCAAAACGCCAGCAGACGCGTTTAGATAGAAAGTTTGTGAGAGGAGTCCACTACACAACCCGAAGAACCAAAGAAGGAGGATAGACACCCAACCCACATTAATCAATCCATCAGCATTAGAACACCTACAGAGCTCGCCAGAATTGAGCAGCGAGGAGCAATTAGAACACCTACAGAGCACGTTAAAACAGCACAGGGAGCGCCTCACACAAACAAAAACCCTGCCAGAAGTAACCCCTTCGCCCACCCTGATGAGATTGGGGGGAATGGCGAGCACCACACTCGGACGGAGTTCTGAATGTTAACATGTTAAACTTCATACAACCCACTAACACAAAACTCAGCATTTCTGCAGACTTATCTCACTCAAAAATCTCACACAACCATCTCTTGCACAACAACCCACACGCACTTCACAACACTGCAACAATACATAAGCAACACCGACAGCACACGAGGACTGACACCGATCCGAGACTCGCACCAAAGCTCAGCACCCGGTGTATACCGAGTTGAAGCTGCCAACAGAACACCACTGCTCTCACTATCCTACTCCTGCTTCACCTACTAACCCATCCAACCTTCTCATTTGCAGATCCACCAGAGCGCCTGGGGACCAACTGCGTTGGTGACGGTGTGCGGTACAAATACCTTTAACATTTAACATTTAACAAACAAGCAAACTGCTTGGTAATGTTACTCACCGATATGGAGAGTGCGTAAACAGGCCGGACCTCTATTGCTGGGGAGTTGCTTGAAGGAGCTAGGGTTGGAGCCTCCTACCCAAGCCTCCTCTCTGTGAGGGAATGAGCTCTTTAAACCGATATGACCACTTGCTGAACTGTACAGACAAGGGGACCGATCGATCAAAAAAGCGGGGAGAACAGACCGTCTCAAACCCAGGCTGTAAAGGAAAGGATAACAAGTTAATAATCTGCCAATAATGAAACTGGTTTATTCCCAAGACTATTCCCCTTTAGTAGTACCTGGTTTAATCTCCCCTTAAGCCAAAGGAACCGGAGTAACCTATAAAGTAGAGAGGTCTTAGTATATGGCTAACGTATATCTCTGCAGTATGGAAAAACCAAGAAAAACTATACTTTACCCCTGATGGAAATAGGATTGAAGTAAGAGTCCTGGAAAACAACGAAAGTATAAAATAAAAAATAGGGAGGTTAGTAAGGTAGCTATCCCCGAACGGTACGAGGGTCGCACTGGTTTCGGGATGGTGCACCACAGCAAAGCGTTCAAAAGATGCACTTAGGAATGAAGTCGAATTCCACAGAAAATGGTGTTCCAATTAGAGTTTTTCTTACCGGAGTAGTTACTGTCTCAGAGTCCAGGAAGCAGGCAGGGGTCTGGTACACGAGCGGTCACGAAACAGCAGAATCAGTGTCCAAGAGTTCCGAAAGCAGGCAAGGGGTCTGGTACACGAGCGGTCACGAAACAACAGAATCAGTGTCCAAGAGTTCCGAAAGCAGGCAAGGGGTCTGGTACACGGGTGGTCAGAAAACAGTTCAATCGGGGATTCAGAATAAGGAGTCCGTGTGCAGGCAGGGTCGGTACACGGGAAATACAAGGACTTCACAATTCAAGATACCGGGAGGGCACTTCGGAAAGTATGCCGGTTGTAACTTTAAACAGAAACAGCGTTCTGTATGCCGCTGTGGAATAAATAACAACAAGAGGCGTATCGTTTGAAAATGAGGCTCCCCTCTCAACGCCGAGAACTACAACGTAACAGGTTTTCTGGATACTGTAGTTCGAGTAGAAATTTGCCATGGCAGCTGCCAGCGCGATAAGAAGGGAGCGTGCCGGCGCCGTAACCCTTTATGAAGGGCGATCACTTTCCTGTCCCTTATTTTGGTTTTAACCGGAATTCCCCAATTGTTCTTGCTCATACGAGAGCAACGAGGCAGAACCCAGGAAACGCGGCACGGCCGAGGGCGAGGTGTAACAGGTAAATGTTTCTTCCACTCACATGAGCGTTTTGCTTTAGAATGGATATGACTCATCAGAGTTAGCAACTGAATTTAGCACTTTTAATGGTGATCTACACCGCAAAAGGTCACTATAATTAGTTCTTTATTAGAACTTTGTGGGAAAGCCTCAAAACTCCTTGAAAGCACATAATCACTGGTACATCTGGTTCCAGGGTCCTAAAGCCATCTACATAAAAGTAAGGTCACGTACCTCGCTTTGTTTAGTCCACTTTAGGTGGAAAATCGCGCCCATTGTTGGGAAGAATGAAATATTTACAAATTACTTTCCCTCACACCCACATTTTCTTCAGGTTTCAGCATTTTAAATCTCAGGAGGATAACTCAATGGCACAGTGTTCGCCTTGGAAGCAAGATGACACGGGCCAACACAGGTTCGATCCCCGGATCCGCGCTTAGAAACCTATGGGTATCAAGTGCATTATACATAACATATATCATATCATATCAATGACAAAATAAGTAGGTACAAAACCTTTAGGAAAAGTGGCTAGTTTCCAATAATATGGGGAAACAATATACGTTGTAATAGTAAATCCACGTGCTTGTTTGTTCCGTTGATATTAATACTGTTCAGCACACGCCGCTTCGTATTCAGTGTGAACTGTGTAAAATTGTTACAGTGTGACCAATAAGAGTGCTGAGTGGGTTCATGCGTTTGTGACTGACATCAGTATGCCATGGGCAGGTCCCTTAACCCTGGAGGATGAAAAGCGCATACTCAGTCAGTTGTGTCGTAGTAGTATTGCTGTAGACCCCGTTGTAGATGCTGTGAAGTGATGCACACTATGCATGAATATGCTGACAGGCTATCGTGACTGCCCATTCTCTGCCCACGTGTGCTGACGTGGACCCTGGCCTCGGGCTGGAAAGAATGAGGTGTGGGTGTGCCCCACTCCAGGGTATACCCAGATAACCGAGCCGGTGGTAGATGCTGTGTAGTGGCAAGGCTGATGTGGCCCCTGGGCGAGGCAGCTGTCACTGGCCGTAAGTGCGTGCATTAGTCAGACATGGTTCGGGCACACAGAGGCCCGCTCAGCAGCACGTTATATGTCTTGGTCCTATGAGGGATGACCTATCCGGTCATCTCTTTGTGACACTGGGGAGTACCGTGGCCGGTACAGTGCCGTCTGTCCCACTCTTGCAGATATTGGTGCCATCTGTGCAGTCAGGGGTGGGAAGGCCACTGAGGAAGGGGATTACTGGAAAATGTCAGTTAAGTGTGAAAAACTTATTCCATCAGGGACACCTTGGGTTCTGTGTGGCACCTTCCTTGTGATTAATGGCTGTAGGCCTTGGTTTTTAAGCACTCTCTTCCGGGGTAGTCAATGGGCTATTGGTTTTCCAGGCATGACTTATTTAGGCAATGCCTTTTTGCACAAATGCAAAGAGCATTTGCTCATATTTCCCCCGGATTTTTCGCACTGTGTCTCCTCTTTCCAGCGTCAATTATTGTTTGGCATGTATGGCTTGGAGAGGTTGCTTGTTATGTGTGACACGGCATCATATCAGGTTTCCTGTTTTAATATATGGTTTCCTGTCTATTTTGCGGCCCCTTTGGACTAGTGGGGAGTGGACTATATTGAGTTGTGAGTTTGTTTTTACAAAGCATTTTCTCAGCACGCAAATGTATATGTTTGTTCAGGATGATTTACTGATATAAGAAATGTGTATTTTTTAGTATATTACAGTGATATTGTAACCATATTTTTCTTAGTGTACTGATGCCACTTCCTGTTTTGTCAAGGGGTGAAAGGTTGTGTGCCATCACTTCCCATGATACCACTTGGGGGCGGGGCGGGGTCAAAGGACATCACTTCCTGTGATGTCATCAGATGTCAAGGGTCATGAGATGTCACTTCTGCTACTCCTGGCATGACATCCCTGGACATGAGTGCTACTTTTCCATTGTTCAAATATTACAGCCTCAATGAGCAACTTCAACTCCCTTTAAACCACACGCAAGTGAATAGGGAACTGGATACTGTTGCCAGCAATACTTGCGCAAGGTATTAGAATGCCAGGCTTCACTCGCCGGCTTCTTTAACACTTGCTCTGCGGGTCACACTGTTTCCACTCTGCTACAACCTCTACTGCTTCTGGCTTCTTAGGGACCCCCACCCTTCCTTTCTGAAGGTGTTTGTGAATGGCCACTCGTTTATTGAGCCCCTCTCACTCCTGAGACCAATGGCTTGACAACTGCTTCTCGCCTCAGTCTTCAACACGGTCTCTGCACGGCAACCACGGCTATCAGGCTCACATGGAGAAAGACAGCTCTCAAGCATGCCTTCCAATGTGTAGACTCTGCACTTCAGAGTTTGGGGGAACAGAACCCTCTCAGAACAAGCAGGTGAAATCTGTTGTCTCTGCGTTCCGGCATCCCTCTTGTTCTCCCACTTCTGCTTGGTTTGCCAGCTTCATGTCTTCCTCTGTCTGCTACTACTGCTACAGCTCGCACTCCAGTCACAGTTCCAGCTCCTTCCTCTCCTTCCTGCACCTGAGGGGGCCTTTTATGTCTCCTAGGTTCCTTCAGGTGTGGGCTGTTAGAATTAATTGTCTGACTACTTCAACGCTATGTCTCTTCAGTTCTCTTCCTCATAGCAGTACTCATGGGATTATTGGATTTGTAGTCCCGTTCAACAAAGTTGTTTCTTTTAAGAATTAAGTAAGTTTTAAGGGTAGGTTACTCCTTAAATGATGAACTGTTACAATTGGTTGTTACAGAGGAAGACATTAAATTAAGTCACTTTTGTTAGATCTTTTCATATTGTACCTTTGGGAGTATTCTTGCAATTATCAGCCGTGGTGGATCCCCCGGAATTGGTCTTCGCCCACTTGGTATTCTATGAGCTCTCTCCACCACAAATATGTTTGAGAAATCCTCCCTTGCCAGCGCCTGTCTCAGGATCTCCACCACCATCGATTCCATACTTTGTTGTTCGAGCGCCTCGGAAACACCTACAAGTCGCAGGTTATTTCTTCTAGATCGTGACTCTAGGTCATCCTGCTTCTCAGTAAGATCCTTAAGAGTTCTCTTCATCTGTTGCATATCCCTGTTGCATATCCCCCGTTCTACAGCCCTCACCTGATGCCATCCGTGTTTATGACCTGCAGGTTTGGGTGCTATTTGCTTGGGGGCAGCTGTGCGCAGTTATGTGCTGGGCCTGTTGATACTCCCTCCCTCTCAAGGGTGGGACTGCTCTAATGTTCAGGGCACCCAGCCCCCTCTGCCCCGCTGTCCGTTACGAATAGAGTGGGATGTTGACCAGCTTGTCTGACTCCCTGTGCAAGTTCAACACCTCTGATGTTCTTGGGGCTCCTCAAGATTACAGACCAGGTAAATGGGCATCTCGACCCGTGGCCCGCTGTTGCCCTTCTGGTGACATTTTGGTGGTGTGATTTAATAACCGGGTGCTGTTTGGCTTCGGGTCTCATCCAGGTGTGCGGCTAGGAAGACACCTTCCAATTTTCATTAAAACCGGGTGTGAAGGGGGGCGCCGTCCAGCTAGCACCAGTTCAGCTTGTGCATCTTCTAATGCAGGGGTGCTAACGTGGTCCATACATAGAATGTCGCCGCCAGCTTGCCCTAGTATGCCAACGCCGGTGATGTCCCTGAGTAGATGGACGTGAGGGTGTGCGGTTACGCAGTGCTTGGTCGGCCCGCCAAAGGTTCCTTCAGCATTGGCCCTCACTTAGACCTTGAGGTGGGTGAGGAAGCGTCTCTACTCCTTGCCTTATGCTATCGGGGGAACACCCCTGATAAACTTGAAGGTCCCTGGGGGCGTAGGCTGGTGAAGGAGGTGTTTCCCCTGATGCATATAGATCTGGCCGTCAAGTATGCTGGCTAGTGGCTGGGGAGTCCCGCGGTGGCAGTTCTCTTCCTGGCTCTGTGGCCTCAGTGGGTATTGGTCCAGTCACCTCCTGGTTGTTTGATTCTGCAGGCCGAGATGTCACAGTGCTCTGAGTGCCCCTGGTTCTCGGGGGGGGGGGCACGGCGGTAAGGGTTGGTGTTTCCAGGTGCCTCGCAGTCTGAGCCTGCAGTGCCTGCAGTGGTGTTTTGGGCAGTCTATCTGTTGCTTATAGAGGGGGGCAGCGACCCCCTCTGTGCCCGTGGCTGGTAGTAATAGCAAGATGGTTGTATCACTGGGTTGTTGCTTCCTGCGGGCGTCCGTGCCGGGGGGGATGGACTCTCTTCTTCCCCGCTTTGCTGCAGCCGCCGGATGCAGCCGGGGGCCATGCGTGGGTGGGCGGGGGATAGCCTTCCCAGCTACCTTTGGGAGTAAGGAGGGTGTTTATTCTTAAAAGATCTTTCTGTTGACAAAGTTTGCTCAGATTTTAGAGGACATGTACCCATGGTCATAGATCTTATACGTGGGTCACAGACATTATAATGACAATATGCCATTACCTGTTTTGGTAACCCAGAAAGGTACTTTCAGAAGGGAAATACTGTGTCTCATCTGTAAGGAACACATGGTGGCAACAGTAAAGACAGACACAATTGATCACACTTCAAGAGTGTTTATTAAACTGTATGCAGGTTGGAAAAAAGTCTAATCTAAACATAAATCCAAGATGGGAGAAAGCGTTGTGTCAAATGAAAATAAGGCAGTCCTAGTGGTGTCGTGCCAAATAAAAAGGGCCTATACTAAGAAACCTATTGCCAAACCTTACAACTAATACAAAAAGGGTGTGGGATGGTTTTCAAGACAAGAAATAAGTGTTCACAAATAATATGTCAGGATGCGGTAGCTTGATTCTCCCTTCCCCACGTTTTGAGCACGGGGTAAGGTGGGATCTTGGAGCACAGCACCCACTTGAGCTTCCACAGCACGAGTTGACAGTTCTGTTCCAGTTTATCAGGAGCCTTGATGGCCAAGTCTCGTTCTTCTTGAAAGTCTCTTGCCTTTGAGGGCCTGAATATTCAATCAACACAAACAAAAGTTTCTTCAACAAATGAAAGTTTGTTTCCTGCCCTCTCTTGGGTTGAGGATTCTTCACCCCTAGATCCCCTCTTCTGGGCTTTGACCCCTCTTTACTCTCAGCCTCCCTCCACCGGGTTCACTATGGCTTTTCCTTTCTTCACAAATCTTAATGTCTTTTTAAAAAGTTCCAGTGGAAATCCTTCGGCCAGGTTCACTCTTGTCAACACACTGTTTCTTGGGAATGTAGACTTGCCCCCTTCTCGTCAGCATCCCTCAGTCCGGTTCACTTTTGCCAACTTCACTTTTACAAGGATTCACTTCCCTTGCATTCTAACAGTTCTAAGGTCAAAAGCTTTCGACTATACGGGGATTTTGCTTGATGTCCTGTATGATCACTTTGACCTAACTTGGCGGCTCTCCTATGGCCTTCTGGGTTCTGTAGTTTCACTCAGACGGGGATCGACCAGAGTCTCTCAAGTTAGCACTCACATGGTGCTAGTTCCCTCTGCAGCTGGTCTCCCCTTAACACTAGTACAGTTCTTTAAACTTAGTTCAATTTGCTATTTTGCGTCTTTTATTCACCCCAGCCCGGCTCTTATCAGCTCTCCCTTCGACTCACCGGCTGTGATGAACCGCTTGGTATTCCACGTAACTGGAGTCAAGGCCCGTACCACGGTAACAGCAGTTTCCCTTGCTCCGGCATTTTAGCGTCAACACACTCTTTGTACCATTGACATCTGTTGCAGCACACTTGAACTATTGTCCTTAGTCTTACGATTCCCTCTGCGGACGTTCCGTGGATCTGCGTCGAAAGGGGCAAAGTCGTGTCTCTCATTGTCAGCCTCTCTCAATATCCACTGCCTTTCTCCTCCTCTTGAACTGCCGGACCTGGATAGCTGTCTTGTCGTGCAGTCTGCCTTGCTCGTACTGTGCTCTCTTTCTCCACCGTTTATCCCTGTGGGCAAAGGAAAGGGCCGTCAAGGGTGTGTGATTCTGATCAATTGCCTGACTTTGCCTGACCCTTGTATTGGGACATGTCAGGTAAATGGTTCTGGTTCTTAGTCCGTTCTCCGGTGTGTCATGCAAAAGTGTTTGTGTCAAAAAAGGGGGGGGGGCAGTGGTTTTGAATGTCTGTGGTAGGATGGGAAAAAGGTGTGGAAAGAAGGGGGATACCGCGTCTCACTCGTCGGTGTCCCGCTTCCACTCCCCGAGGACCCCCCATGCAGGTGATCCCCCTGCACTGGTCCACCCCCAGGAACTGGATCCAATAGCCATGTCCTGGCCATCTGGATGACAGATCCCCAGGGAATAGCTAGGGAGACACCTTCAGGTTTCTCACACATCCCACGAGATCTGCTCACCACCTTGGGCCTTGTCTCCTCCCAGGTGATCCTCCCACAGTGCACTACCACCAAGGGTGGGATCAGGAAGTGTCTGCAGCGAGGGATGCATAGGATTCTTCACACAACCCTTTGGGACATGAGGAAATCAAAATACATTAACAGCACAATATGGAAAATATCAACACAAAAGCAGGTCCGTGGTGTCAGGCTAAACCTGTCATAAACCACTGACCTGCAGTATGGGGTAATCACTCAACCAAGAACAAAGCCTTACTGTCCACACAACCTCTCCAACAGTCAAGTCAACATGGGGGTGATTGGGTGCACTGAAAAGTCGCAAAATGGATGCCAAAAGGTTCCTCTACAGGAAGCTGATAAGGGGAGAACCCCAGAATGCAACAGTTCGCCAGAATATCTAGGAACAGGACCAGAGGCGAGGAAGGCAATCCAATGGATAGGAGTGTCAGGAGCTTAAGGGCAGAGACGTGCCCACATAGTCGAGGGAAGAAACAGGCACAAGAGACCGCAGTGTAAGGAATCCTAAAGACAAGAAAGTATAGGCAATAACTACAGACAGACAACAAAGGCAATGAACAGAAAGGGGCAGAGAGTACACACAAGACCAACATGTTAGGTTCCCAATTGTTGTGTACACAGAATGGGGGAAGTGTTTCTGACAGGGTCAGAGGAGACTTTAGCCTTCTGAGCTGGTTACTATTACAGGGCCCCACCCTGAATGCTCATGGAAAGGAGCAGCAGAAGTGGGTGTTTGTCTGGACCCTAAGGCACTAACAAGGAAACAGTACTCACAAGACTGAAACCTGTACAGATCCAGCAGGAACTGAAAAGTGACTGCATCCTGAAATAGGAAACACCACACTGTTAACAATACTGAAACGTGACTAAGGAAAGGGGCAGTGGTTGCCTGCTGGGAATGCCAGCAGCCAAACTCTGCACAAAGGAATTACACAAGCACAAGTGGGGATAAGAACAGTAACAGAAATATCCAGGGGAAAAACAGGAAGACAAAGAGCAAGATTCAGGACCGAGAACTGGAAGAAAGAGGAAAAGTAAGAAGACAAGAATCTAAGTGCAAGCGTACAGGAGACTGGAACTGCAGACTAGAAACTAAGGACCAGAGTCAAGGAACAGCAGGCTGAGCTATAGACCAGAAACAATAAAACTCAGGACTGAAACTCTGGGCTAGGAAAACTCGGACTGATCTGCAGAAAGCTCAGGACCGAAACTCTGGACTAGGATAACAAGGACTGAACTTCAGACTGGTAACAAGGAATTCAAGGAACTGTTACTCTGGACTCGATTAACAAGAGCAGGACTGCAGGGAGATAACAAGGAAACTCAGGACTGGAATCTGGGAAGCTAAAGCCAGGTAATACGGACTATGAGTACAGCACAAGGAACTTCAGGCAGGGAATAAGATAGTTGGTGGTAGAGAGCATAGGGCTACAGAGAGGGAACCGAGTACTGCAAGCCGGGGAGCAGGGCTGCAGTGCAGGAAGCACAGAGGAGCAGGGCAGAAGGCAGGGGAGTGCAGGCATAGCTGCACAACTGCAGCCAGGGATCACAGTGCACTGGAACAGGAGCAGGTTCTGGAATCAACAGAACATGGCAGATATCAAGGATCAAAGCACTAAGGGCTGTGAACTACCTCAGTGCAAGAGCCCTGTGCTCCTGCAGGCAGCTGCTTAAATACTGAATTGCCCTGTGTTGAAGCAGGCTCATTAGCAGCACCTGGGGCGCCACACCTGAAGGTAATCTGCCTCCTCCCACTCTAGTCCTGGGAAAGTGAAATCAGCACTGATCTCTAAGGCTTCTGGGGATTGTAGTTCTATGACTGCTGCATAGGAATAGCCAGAGAATGAGAACTGCCACACAGTGCATTGTGGGATATGTAGTTTGTGAAATTAAGCAACGAAGTACCAAAGTCTTGCAAACGGAAAGTAAAGACAAAAATATGAATATGTATTGTCCGGAGAGGATTATGGTGATAACTGAGTCGCAAATAGTCCACAATGAGTGCCAATTGGTACTCCAGTGGCACAGTCGTGACAAAGAAGGTGTAATGTGCTTTCTTCCTGCCTTGTCTGCTCTGGATGGATCTGATGTCATGCGTGTTCTGAAAGAATGTGGTGTGAGATTTGACTGCTGAATGTTCCTTGGATGACAGTTGTAGAGAGACTGGCTGAGAGAGAGGTCGGCCGGTGGATGTTGCCCATTGTTTCTGTGTCCATTGTCCTGTAGCCTGTGGGCTTATTTATACTATGCTGTCACTTAAAGAAGGTTTCCTTTTCTACCTGGCGACTCCTGGTATCTGCGGACAAAGCCACTTCGCAACACAGAGCTAGCCAGTCATAGAGTAAACTTCCAAGCCACAGAGCCAGGGAAAGAGGAAAACCAAAGTTAATGTCCGAGAAAAAAACAAGTTCCAAAGCAAATAGCGAGGCAATCCAAACAGAGGAGCAATCCACAGCATTAGTCGAGAGGCAGTCCAAGTCCAAAGCCACGAACCCAATCGAAAATGAATCCAAGGGAAATCCAGGGGAAGCATGGAAAACCAATCTGGGTCAAGGAGCCAAAAATCCCGACAGGCCTGGGCAATCAGCAGCACACAAGCTACTTGGTTACAGAGAACCGTTGAGGAGCCTGGTGGCGGGAAAAACAGCAGCAATTATGGTGGACAACACCCGCAAATTCATTGGCGTGCTGGCGCTTCAGACTCACTTTCCCAGAGGTCTATGCATTAGAGAGTGTCCGCAGCAGTACAGATGCCAAGGCCGATACTGGTCAAAACACCTCCAGCGCGGATGGTGGGCTGCGAGCCCTGACCTCCTGACAAAACCACCCAAATTGTACATAGGTGATCACGTGCGGGTTCGTGAGCACCAAGAAAGAAAATCTTCACAAAGACTCAATGATAACAGCAGGGACTTCAGACAGAGCTATTATGAGCAATGCCTCCTACTTCAAAAAGCACAGGGTCATGAGGGTCCAGCATGAAGACTCATCAGAGTATTGGGAGGCAGAAAACACTGAAGTGGAAGTTAGAGATTCAGAAGCGACACTCGCTGATAGTCGACACTGGCAAATTCTGGAAATTTGAGAATCCTATCTGTTGCCAAATTCAGGAAAGATGCAATGATGGGATAAGGGGTTAAACAGGACATACGGGCAGGAGGACTGGATAAGTGAGCAACACCTGTGAGACTCTTGTCTGTGGTTGGTCAGGGACAGGACAAAGTGTTACTGGAAGAAAGGTGGGAGCGCTAGCTTTTAAGACACACTTTCTGGGCTCCATGATTAGAGAAGCAAAGTCGTGTACAGAGTAGATCAGGAGAAACAACAAAAGAAGACAAAATGTGCAGGCCATTGCACATTGCAAAAATAAATAAATTCTGCAGAAGATCCTGTGGCTGGAGCTTATGCTCTCCAGAGATATCAATGTCTCCACGTTCAGGAACACAACAATCTTCAAGACTTCCCTCTATCACTTAGACTCTGCCTATCTGGCAGGAAACAATGGCCCTCATTACGACCCTGGCGGATTTTTTCCGCCATCGACGGACTTTTCCGCCATGGCGTAAAGTCCGTTTACGCCATGGCGGATGGCGGACTTACCGCCCCATTCCGAGGTTGGCGGGGCGGTAAGTCCCCATTGACCCATTTACCCTTCCCCATTCCCATTTCGGCCCCATAGGGCTCAATGGGAGTGGGGAAGGCGTTAATTACGCCACCGTACATTACGGTGGCGTAATTAACACCAAGGTCCCATAGCGCCATGGATTTTTACGCCCGCAAAAAGCGGGCGGAAAAGTGACCATGGCGCTTTGGGAACTCGTAGTTGGCGGTAAGGGGTCGGCGCAGCTAACGCTGGCGTAAACCCCTTACCGCCAGGGTCGTAATGAGGGCCAATAAGTCACTCACGGCCTTTGAGGTTTTCTTTCTTTCTTTGTAGCAGCAATCACTTGCTTGTCTTTCATGGAGGATGCCAGGATGTTGCACTTCACCCTTAGAATATACCACTGTGATGGGTCATCTATTCTGGGGCCAGGGACTAGAGTCTGTAAGAACCTTTTCCGGATTGTGGTGGGTCTTAGAGTTCTTAGGCTTTACCATTGACAGGCTGTCAGAGACCATGGTGGAAATTACTGCTTCCCCAAGCAGGAGTTTATCGGGGGACCTTGGTCTTAACCAATCCTTTCTTGGCTTGTCACACTCTCTGGTCGTCTATTTCTACTTCTCGCTATCCCTATCCTCTCCTCTGATTTTCACCTCCTCTTCCTTTGTCTGTATGTCTCCTCCTTTCCTTTTCGTAGATTAGAAAACTCTATTTTGTTCCTCCTCCACCTATTTCTCTCTTTCTCTTGGTGCCCTCTCCTCCCCTGTTTTGTTCTTTCTCTACCTGGCTACTAATCCACTTCCCGCTGTGCTTCCCTTGCCCCCCTCCTTTTTGTTAATTCCCACCATGTCCCCCTCTCCTTTTCTCACAATCTGCTCCTCTTCACTGCCCCTAATCACCCCTATCAATTTCCCTCCTCCTCTCCATGGGGCTCTCTCCTCCTCCAATCTGCTCCACTCATTCTCCTCCACCTCTGCTTCCACCTATGACGAATCCCAAGATGTTGTCACTTCTCTTCAAGGGGGAGCCCCTTTCCATGCATCCAGGGAGGTGAGGCTGCTACCCGATAGTCCGTCTGGGAGTGGTACTCAGCAGGAGGCTCTCACAGGGAGAGACTCCCGTTGTGGGGATCAGAGAGGACGTCTTGAGAGAAGACGGTATTCCGACAACACAACCACCTCACATACATCCTCATATCCCTTATATCCCACTTCCATGTTACACACCTCCATGTATGCTTGTGAGACTGGGAGCTACACACCTACTGAGATGAGGAAGAGTAGGGATGACTTGACAGGTGTTTCCTTATTAAGTACTGGGACAAGGAGGAGATAAAGCAGAGCAACGAAGAATCCTCAGGAGAACGTGAATGGGCATGCTAGTTGTGGTTGTCCATTTAATATAAAAAGTAAAGAAGGACCTACCAAGTTGTCAGACTCTCCTAGGAGGATCTGCGAGACTGGAGGACGTACAGTGTGGAAGAGAGAGGCTGCAGCTGACCGGCATAGGTGCGAAGGATCCGAGGCGATCCTATCTGGTCTGCCATGCTGGGGCAGACCAAGGAACTGAAAGAGGGAAGGTCTGGGCTAAGGCAGTAATCGGACCATGCGGTCAGGGCCAGACACGCAACCTGCCCAGAGAGAGGCACTGCAAAGCTGCTGCAGATGCTGTGGATGCAGCGCAAGAACGTGAGAAGCCGAACAAGCCGCTGGAGAAGCAAACGGCCGATGTAGAAGAACCGGCAGAGTCGCAGAAGGTCCGTGGGCTGTCGTGATTTAGAGACGGGGAAAGAGAAACCTCAAACCTAGGGCCTGGGACACAGATATATTCAAGGAGAGTGAACCAGGTATGTCAGGAACATAATACAGAGGCGGAAACATGGTTGGGAACTTGCGACTTAAGAAGGAGATCCTCACGAGCCATCTTCTTCATGGCAGTACCTGGCAGGCGAGTGGACCAGGTCTGCCCAGACGAAGCCTTAAAGAAACCCGGGTGTGGAACACACACCAACAATTACACATATGACAGAGGCTAGGGGAAGGGAGACATTACTCCTGGCATTGCAGACTTTGATACAAAGTCTGAGAGAGGCCAGGGGAACGGAGACATTGCTCCTGGCATTGTGTACTGTGTGAAATAGCCTGAGAGAGACCAGCGGAAGGGAAACATTCCCCCTGACACTAATAACTTTGAAACTAAATCCAATAAAGGCTTGGGAAGGGTGTTATTCCCCACGGTGTTGTGAACTGTGAAAGTAAAGCCAAGAGAGTGTGATAATAAAGCCAGGGAAGATCAAGGGAAGGGAGTCATTCTCTTGGCATTGTGAAATTGTGAAACCAAGTGAAGAGAGAGCCCAGGGGAAGGGATTCATTTGTGTGGAGAAAAACACTGAGAGCCAGACAACAGGAGAAGGGAGTGCTTCTGGCAATAAAATGTACAAGGAGGATCAAACCAGTGTTCCAGGGGAAGGGAGGAGGGAAGAAATAATTAACTTTTGATGCAATGCCAGCAATCTTTTGTTTTGAAGTATTGAAGGCAGGGAAAGGGTATCATTTCGCTTGGTGAGAGACTTGTCAACAGAACTGTGCTGTCCAGTGCAGGAAGAGGAAGTCATTGGGCCTCAGTATGAGTTTGGCGGTAGCGTGCCAGTAAAACTGGCATGGTTGCCACCAAACTCGTGAAATTACCGGCACCCGGGAATGGGGACGTACTGGGGCATTCCGACCCCGGTAGACCTGGTCCGTCCCCATTGCCGGGTGCCGGTATTCATTTCTCCCCATTCCCATAATGGGAATGGGGAGGTCGGATGCACCGGCACCATTCATGAATGGTGCCTGTGCATACGAGTTGTGCTCGCGGGTGCCACTCTGCCCGCCAGGTCAGACCTGAACTCGTAGTTTGCCGGTCCGGTAGTAACGGCGCTGGTAGAACCGGACCGGCAAACTTATAATGAGGTCCATTGTCCTGAACCAAGAACATTGGTACAACTTTAGTTTAGTTGTAAGTGTAAGGGACAGAGATAGGGACTTTTGACACAGGACAGTGGACTCCTTTTAGTTGGGACAGCATCCTGACAGACCCATTAGCAGTTTTAGTTGAGACAGGGAAACCCTTCTAGATATAGGGAAAGGTAGGTTTTCTTTTTATTTTGATCTTAAATAAAGTCTATAGCAATCACTTTGCCACCTGTGTCTCAGTCTCCTCCTTTTGCACCCCAGACACCTCGCTACACATGTTCTCCTCCCCTCTCTTCAAAGCTCTGCAATTCTTCTCTCTCCTTCAATTCTTGACTCTCACCCACCTTTCTTCTCTTTCCCCCTTTTCATCCACCTGTTTAGCAACTAGTGAATTATAAAATTGATTGAAGGCCGACAGACAGTTGCAGCTTATAAGTGGACACTGTGGTTGAAGCTCAAACTGAGGAACTAAAAACCTTTATGTATTATTAATTTATGATCATGGCCCGGTGCTGATCCACTCGCTGAGGTTACATGAAGTACAGTAGCCATTATGGATCCCAAAAACTTGAGGCTGCATTTACTGGGAGCTACCATTTTTCTGTTACCAGCTCCTTTCCAGATTTGAAAGTGTGTCTGTCTCTGGAGACCATGGTCCTCGCAAGCTCTGCTTGACGGTGCTCATAAGCATGCCTGCAAATGACTTTTGTGAATTTCTGGCGATGTTCAAACCACGTCTCTGCATCAAGGTCCCAAGCACGGCAAAAATCTGAGGGAGCAAGTCGGCAGCCCCCTGAGGCCACAACGTCAAGTCTTTGGTGTTAGTCACACAGGCTGTGTTCCAAACAATAAACTCTGGATTCATTCTTTTTGAAACCTGCAGCATTTCTTTTAATGAACTCCCAGGCAGAACCTGTGTTAAGCCGAAGACTAAACCCCCCCATAATGTCCATAGCAGATTCTTTCTTTAATCTGTAAGGCACTCTTTTGGGCCATTGCCAAGCAATCAAGCAAATCACTAGGGATGGTCTGGGGGACCGGAGATCCTCCATGTACCTTTTCCAGGACTTTCTTTGTGGAACGGGCGGTGGTTCCTAATACAGAGGATTCCCTTAGCCTAATACATGAGACTTTCTCACAAGCATCAAGTAGGGATCTTTCAAATCGAGATCCTCCTGCCACATATCTCAAAGGAGGTGAATTTCCTCCATCTTATTTATTTAGAGTAGATTTGTATTGTGCCAGTGGTAAAGCACAGTCATTTTGTGACAGCAGTGGAAAATTGTCTGCACATCACCAAGACATTCACTTCCTTAAAAGTGATCACCGGCCGCACATTCTCCTTCCTATGAACCAGGGAAACATTGCTCAAGGAGCAACAGGAACGTAAGAAAGATGCTGCATTTTTGGGAAAAGAACCAAAGCCCAGATCGTTGCACGGAAAATGAAAATACATTCTGTTACCCTGGTGAAATAAAAGAGCCAGTATTGAGAGCGAGATAGAGAGAATGGCAAAACCCTCAGTGGCACAAGAGGGGTTTGGGCAAGCAGGATCTCATTGGGAGTGACTACCCGTTAGGGGACAAGGACTCCCAATCGAAGAGGCTGGTAACACCACCCTCAGTCTCAATGTCCTATGTTCTTTCTGCATACATAGGAGCAGATACAAGTATTAAGGTAATGGGACAATCAGACATGCTTGGCCCCTCCTTAATGAAGAAACCTCAGGACCAAAGGGAGGGTCCCACTGAAATTCGGGATTGGCAGATAAAGGAAGCTCCTCATACCTGGAGAGATGGAGGAGCTGATTTGAAGATTGACAGACTGAAGACAGCGACGCAGGGCGGACCTCACCACTAGAGTGTTGAGCCGGTACAGCCTGGAGGCAGGGCCACAACAGTCATGTGGTGTGCAGCGTGCCTTTGCAACACTGCTGAGCCCAGGTGTACCGGGGAAGCACAGACTGAAGGTCCCTCCTGGTGAGAGACCGAACCGCGACCAACGTGGGAGACCGGTCTGCCGGAAGGGAGGCTGCTGAAGAGTGCGCAGCCACAGAGAAGGCAGCTGCCAAAAAGGCATCCGCGAGAGGAAGCCAGGAACCAGCTTCCAGCGGCAGACGGTTCTGCTGCATACAGAGTGACAGCCTCCTCCTTGGAAGAAGACCGTGGAACAGCAGGTACGTGGAAGTCAATAAGGCCAGGGCGGGGGACAGGTGAGCCCTGTGGCTATAAGCGAGAGACACAAAGTAACACAGGCATTTAAACAACTCATGGGCCCCTGAGGCCTAACAAAGAAGAGCAAAGAAACTCCAATAAAGGGGTATGATAATCCCTAATAACAAAAGGGGATATTAGAAACCAGGAGCTAGAGGAGAACCTGAAAAGAGGGGAACGAGGACAGGGGAGCCTATAACCTATAGTTGGGTAGAGCCAAGAAGAGGACAAGTCCAGCGAGGGGATTATTTGCAGAACTTAGTCTCCCTGGCACAGACATCTGGCCGAGAGGCAGAGGCACAGACTGGACAAAAAACCAAAGACAGAGCCAGGCATTCGAAACACATCGCCAGTCATTGGAGTAGACATCTAACGGTCCACGTAGGACCGCCGGCTGTCATTTCACCCACAGTGTGGAATAGAACAGAAGGGGTGAGTCAAACCGAGTCTTTGGCCAACTGAAATGCGCTCTAAACCAAGTTCGACCCATAAGGAAGAACCTTATAAGGTTTACCCAGAGTTGGGGAGACAAAATCTAACACCCCGAGAAATAACGACAAAGGGCCACATAGAACAGGGGACTACTAAAAACCCAAAAATATATTGATACTTGAGAAGAAATTAACCAAAGGATCATATCCTAGAAGGGGATAGCCAGTGGACATGAAAGAGGAAAAGACCTGCAAGGGGTATATATGAGAGACGTCATCTACTCAACAGAGACAGCCAGCCAGAAGGTAAAGCTCTGGATCAATCAGATAACCAAGAACACAGACAACAGTTGGGGAGTAGGTGCAAGTGGATCTTGGTCACCTGGCCTAAGCCCCACCCACCTGGTGCTTTCCTGATTGTCGCTCTTTTTCCCCACTTAGCATACCCCGCCCACCTGCTGCCTTCCTGGTTGCTTCTCTTTTTCCCTACTTAAGGAGCCCTCCAGCCTCTTTTCTTTTGCAGATGGGGAGAAGGTGCAAGTGGATCTTGGTCACCTGGCCTAAGCCCCGCCTGCCTGGTGCCTTCCTGGTTGTCACTCTTTTTCCCCACTTAGCAAGCCCCGCCCACCTGATGCCTTCCTGGTTGCCGCTCTTTTTCCCTACTTAATGAGCCATCCAGCCTCTTTTCTTTTGCACATGGGGGGCGGAGCAGGTGCAAGTGGATCTAGGTCACTTGGCCAAAGCACCACCCACCTTCTTAGCCCTGCCTCTTCCTCCCTGCTCTTAACTCTTAGATCAAGGGCGTCTCTCGCCTGGGCGTCCGAAGCAAAGGGCAGACAAAGAAAAGGGCAATTCCTGTTTGGAACTGTTCGGACCAAGACCATCCAGGGCCCGAACCTCTGCCACTCCCTCTGTCCCCACAGGCCATCCCCACCCCTCTGATCCCTCTGTGGTGTTCTCTTGTGCCCCCCCTTCTCGTACACAGGTGTTGCCTGCTTTGCTTGATTCTTCTACACTGCTCCCCCTCCCCCCTCAAGCCTACTTCTGCAGGAGTCTGTCTTGATACATTCTGGTTTCACCATCACCGTTTTGTGGCCAGTGCTGGATTTGACTTTTATGGACTTGATTGATTCACGGTTCATCACCATTTCTCATGGTGGCCCTGAATCGTGCTGTTCCCATCTTCACCTTGTATCTAGGCTTGCAACATTATGTGTTACTACTGACTTCTGCAATTGTATCCGCTCTCCCCTCTTGCTTCTCCACTCTTTTTGACTGCTTACTCTCTGTTCCTCCTCCTCTCCCTTTCTCCCTTTTCCTATCTCCCCTTACTTTCTTCTATGCACTTACTCAGAATTGTCCCTGGACCTAGTATGATAGCAACCTCGTCTGTCTCCGCCCCCGTCCCTTACTTGCCCCCGCCCCAGCACTATCTGAAATGTCGTCAGGCCTAGTACGTTAGTCGCTTGTTTAGTTCCTCCCCTCCCTTTCTGCACCCCTCTCCCTCACCTTTTGTTTTCTCCGGCTCTACCTGAAATGTCGTCAGGCCTAGTACGATAGTTAATTTCACATCCTTACTGTTCATGGCCTATAAGAATGTCATTGTATTTTCCCTTGTTCCCTCCCTTGCCTTGAAGCGCTTTGAAACACATTGTGTATAGGCGCTATATAAATAAACTATCACATCATAACAACTAAAGAACTATACCCAGTCCTTTAGATCTGAATCTATAGCTCTATAGGGGACCACCAAAAATGACCTCACCTCGAGAAGAAAATCAACTCGAAGGGGTGAGAGAAGGATACCTTTTGAAACTGCCAAAACTCACTCAAACAAGTTCTAGACATAGAGAAAAGAATTATAAATGCACCTAAAACCTGTGAATAGTGACACAGAAGTTCAACCCTTTTGGGCTATGAAACAAAGTTGAGAAACTGTATGACTTACTGGAAGTGTAACAAGAAAATCAGGTCTATGAAAGACAATAGGAACATTTCTATTTGGTTTATTTAAGAACGTTTGTAACTCATTGAAACTCTGAAAGCAACAGAGAACCTGGTAATTTCCAGAGGCATTTAGATAGGAGAGGGTAATGCAAAAGCCAACAACAGACAGACTAATGGTTTTGAATTTGTTTTCCTTTAATAGGTAGATAGCATAGGTTTTGGACAGAGTATAGAATGAGTTTATGTAAGAAATCCTGGCGAGCACCTTTTATTTTGAGTTATTAGATAGGGAATCACCCCCCTAGCAATAGGTCTAAGGAGGGATTTTCTTTTTCTTTAATAAAAACCTAAAGGGGCTAAAAACAAGTTGGCCTTTGCAGTAATAACGTGCTGGTATTAACATGTACTGGCAGGCTAGCGCACTGGCCAAGCACGAGTTTGCAAGTTAGGTAGTGGAGTGACCTCCAGCTATTCCACCATCTTACCGGCAAAAATGCCAGTATTACAGGCGCTGGTAATACTGGCGCCTGTAATTCTGGCAAAATCCCCCATGGAGTCCAATGGGACTTCATGGAATGGGGATTCACACCGGCTATCACCGGTCCGAGTGAAAGTATCGGTAAATCTGTTTGCCAGTATTCTCGGCAGATATACTGCCAGAATACCGGCAAACTTATAATAAGCCTGAAAGTGTTTTGCAAACCTATCCAGTTGTCTGCGTCCTATCTCTGATCCATCGGTATCCCTACAAAATATCCCCACCAAAAATATTGCCATACATATGGCCATTTGGCTCGCCATAGGTGATATTTTTGGGGAGGATATTTTGTGGGAGCAGGGGTTCCGGGGGTTGTCACGCACATTTTAAAATAATGCATGGGTTGCAGGGGTGTCCCCCGCAGGGTCCATGGATCAATATTGCCACAAAAATATGGCAATAATTTTGTATCGCAATCTTTTTTGCGTGGAACTGTTCCATCACAGTGCTATCAATGATTTATTCCAGGATTTTCAAGCATTACAGGACCCTTAACAGACCTACTGAAACCTGCACAATCTAATCAACTATGTGGGATCAGTCAAGGTCGGAAACCCTTGAAGGAGTTGAAGCATTTATGGTGCCGGCTACCCCTCCTGCTACTCGAATGTGCCTAGGCATCATATTCTTACAAGGATGGAGTGATACAAATGCCCCATAATGTTCATCAGCAGAAAAGCTGTACCCTCAGGAAAAGAATTGCACAACCATCAAACTGGAATGTCTTGCCACTAAGGGGATGCAGTTAGGTATTATTGAAGAAGTAGATATTTGCAGTTAATTACTGATTGTGCCCCTCTTACCTGGCTTGCGAGAAATAAGGAGACTAACCATTAATCACGTTTAAGTTACCATCCAATGGAAAACTGTCGGGAGGCTGCTCTAATGGATCAAGGTAGGTGAAAAAGCCCCATTTTTGAGGCTAGAGATTTGGACTGGGGATAACGTGGGGTTCCAGCACCACCAACCGCTCTCTGATCTGAGCCTGGGAGAAGATATTTGGCAGATCCTACAAGCCCTCCAGCCCATCCTAGTCGCATTTGTGTTTCTTACCATTATGGTCTTAATCATCCCTGGCAGTCACAACCTGGGCACTCTAACAGAGAATCAATCAGAACCTATGAAAGTGGCAGGACCACAGGCTCTGGCATCTGCAAGCTTTCTAAATATGATGCTTGATTCATGGAGGGACAGCTACTCATGAGTGGGGCTCACCCGGCGGTGCAGCGACCATGCCTTCACCTGCAGGTGAATCCGTAAAGCTGCCTATTGGAAGTGCTCCAGAATGATGATGAGCCGCTTGCTTTGGACCCTGAACAAAGTGGAAGCTACTCGTGCTCGGAAAGAAAATCAAGATGGCGTCGAAAGGTTTTTATATGTTGGCACATGAACCATGAGCCAGGTGCCTATTACTACCGATTCTGTAGTCAAAGTGAGAATGGGATAATCAGACCGCATGTCCATCCTGCTATCACATCTGAACACACCTGCACCTTTATGGTCCGTTGGAAAAATCCCATGAAGGGATAAAAGGGGTTCAAGCAATGTGGGTGTTGGAGAGTGAAGAGTGAGGAGAAGGCTGGAGTGTGTCAGTGTCGCAAGAAGAAAAGAGAGAGGGGTAAATGGGTGGAAGGAGAGAGGAGAATGTAGGTGGGAAAAGAGAAGAGGAGAGAGCACAGAGGAGGGGAGAGGAGTTAATGAGATGGAGGAAAGAGTCGGAGATGGGAGAATTGAAGGGCATAGTGAGGCGATGAGGAGGCCAGAAACTGTAAAGGAGGACATGAAGAGAGAATGCAGAAGAGAGGAGAAACAAGAAGGATGGCGAGGGGTAGAAAAGTTATAAGGAAATTAAGAAAATGTATAATGAAAGTAGAAGAGAGGAAGAGACGTGAAGTGAAGGGAAGAAAGCAAAGGACCCCAGAGTTTCAGACGTATTCATAATCATTCAGTAGTAGGGAGAGCTTAGGCTGCAACTAAACGCTTGGTAGATCAACCAGCTCAGCCAGGCCAACACCACAAAAAAAGGGGGGGAGCCTATCAATCCTTTAATGCAACCCCTGCATACAGTACCAGTTTCTACACCCGAGGACCAACAAAACATACTGACAAGAAAAAGGCAAGCAAAGAAAGATTATGTAGGCTGCCAAGAAAGTGTGGGTACTCAGGATGTTAGTGACTATTGTCCTGTTCTTTATGTGAGAAAGCGGCAGGAAGCTGCATAGAAGCACTGGAGGGAACTGAGGGTTAATGACAGTGCAGTGAAAATAAACACACAGAGTCAGAGAAGGTTTCAACCTTCCTTTATTCTTTGCGCCGGCAACTGCCTAGCACGGCTTTCCTTATAGCGAATGCACAATTCACTGCATTCCCTTTGACGGGCACCTCTTATGTCGGAGCTCGGACGCCCCTATAACTGCGTCATCACCCCCCTTCCGGCAAACAAAAAGTCACTCACAGTTTAGTGTCCTCATATCTCTTCAATGAGATGTACAGGACTTCTGATACACCTGGTGGACCGACATTCTTCCTGCTGGTCTCTCGGCTCTTCTTCTTCTTCTCTCATCTGCTCTTCATGTGTCCCAGCAGCGCCTTCCTCCTCTTGATCTTCTCAATCCTCTTCTTTGTATAGTTTGAAGTGGGAGACGTCCCGAGTAACCACTCTCCTCGGGGAGCGAGCTGTTATCATTGTTCCATTCACATGAGATATCATCAAATGTTCTGGATCAGCCGTTGAATCTGTCTTTCTATCTTGTCGTCTGTATACGAGCACCCTGTCAACTATTTGCAGGTCAGATCTCTTTTCTTGCCTTTTGTTATCAGAGTACTCCTTCATCTCTTGCTTCTTGCAGGCATCTACTTCTCTAACCTGCTTTACGTTGTCGCTCACTTTATCCGTGAGATGAGGGAGTCTGGTCCTTGCCTTCCTGACAAACAGTAGTTCTGAGGGACATTTTCCTGTCGTGCCATGTGGGGAGTTTCTATAGTCCTTCAGCATGTTGCACATAGCCTGGTTGAGCGACATGGGTCTTAGTTCATTTTGCTGGAGAACTCTTTTCAAGCTGCCCATGAATCGCTCCACCATGCCATTGCCCAGTGGCCATAGGCGAGTAATTCTTCTGTGATGGATTCCCATGTATTGCCATTATCCGACTTCAGGACTTCTGGAATACCCCACGCAGAGAAAATGTTTCCCAGTACTGGTATAACAGTGCTGGCTGCCGTAGACGATATTAGATGCGCCAAAGGAAATCGAGAATACTCGTTCATAATGACCAGCCAATACTTGTTTCTTCAAAGGGGCCGAAGAAGTCAATTGCAATGTGGGTCCATGGTCATTAAGGCATGTCTGACATCACCAGGGGCTCCAGCCTATTTGGTCTGGAGTTGCTCTAGCATAGGTAACATGCATTAATGATGCGCTCTAGCATTTGGTCCAGCCCCGGGAACCATGTAGTGTCTCTAATTTGTCTTTTCGTGGCCACCATTCCACAGTGACCTTTGTGTGCTAGATCGATGATAGATTGTTGTAGATCCGTGGGAATTACTATTCAATGTCCTCTCATGATAAGCCCTTCCGCCGAAATTGATAGTTCTCTCACATTCTTGAATGGATGCTTTTCCACAGCGAGGTGGGTTTCTCGTACTTTGTTGGTGCTGTACAGATCTCTCCATCTCCCAGATCAGATTAGGTCTTGCACCTTCCTCAGTGTAACATCTCACTTAGTGTGATCCAGAATGGTTTCAGGTGTGATTGCTCTGGGAGGGCCATGTTATGTGAGAAAGTTAATATATTCTTCTGCTAGGCTTTTGTTAGTGGAGTCGCATGGCAGCGGGTGTCGCAACATGAAGTCTGCTGGGTTGTATTCTTGGCAGGGTTTGTGGATAGTAGTGAAGTCGAAATCCTGTAATCTCAGGCCCCACCTTTCTATTCGGGGAGGCATCTTGCATCGAGAACCTCCGTAGATGGTCACCAGGGCTTGATGATCGGTCACGATTGTTAATGGTTTGCCAAGGAGAAACTTGGGAAGTGTTTGCATGCCCTGACGACAGCAAGACCTTCCTTTTCAGGTTGTGAGTACCTGATCTACACCTCTGACAGGCTCTTGATGGCATAGGCAACGACTGTCTGGGGAGATTCTCGTCCCGGGTGACGATGTGCCAGAATTGCTCCCAGGCTAACTGGGCTGGAATCGATGGTCCTCTCTGTGCACAGGTTCAGATCAAAATAGGCAATGTGTTCCACTGATGCACTGTCACTTTTGATTTGTACAAATGCGTCTTCACAGTGTTGTGACCATTCGAATGGTATACCTTGCTTGGTGAGCTCTCTGAGGGGTGCACTGGTAGTTGTGAAATCTCTGAGGTATCGGCCGCAGTAGCTGGCCATCCCCAGGAACGACCTGACTTCTCTGACATCTTTGGGGGGTGAGATCTCTGAGATAGCAGCAACCTTGCTCGGGTCAGGGCTCATGCCCTCTTGTAAGAAGATGTATCCACAGAACTTGAGATGTGACTTGTGAAAGACACATTTTTCACTGTTGAGTGTCAACCCGGCGTCCAACAGGGCTGTGCACACTTGTTGTAGGGCGTGATCATGCTGTGCCAGCGCGGCCACAAATATTAAGATGTCGCCACTATGATTGAAGCAATTGTTCACATGGCAAATCACTCACCTCAAACTCTCCTGAAATATCTCGGCAGCCGAGCAGATGCCAAATCTAAGGGCCTCATTACATGGAATGCGGTAAACCACGGTGCTATTAGCACCATGGTTGCTGCCGGTACCATACCGGTACCACCATGGAGAAAAGGGGAATTACCACCCTATTCCAAGGTTGGCGGGGCGGTAATTCCCCCTTTCTCCATGGCCCTTCCCCATTCCCATTTTTGCCCCATAGGGCTCAATGGGAATGGTGAAGGAGCTAATTACGGTACCGCAGATTGCGGTACCGTAATTAGCACCAAGGTGCCTTTGTGGGTCCCAACTTTAACGGCTGGTCTAAACCAGCCGTTAAGGTCGGGTCCAGCAAAGGGACCTCGTAGTAAGGCGGTAAGGGTTTACTGGTACCGGTGCCCTTACCGGTACCGGTAAATCCTTACCGCCTACCGTGTAATGAGGCCCTAAGTCTCTTAAATCTGAAGAGTCCAATTGGCAGGGCATACGTGGTGATGTATCAGGATTGTTCATCTATCACAATCTGATGATATCCTTTGTTCAGGTCAAGTTTTGAAAACATCTTTGCTCCATGTAGTAGGCTGATCATATCGTCCAGGTGCATTCTGGGATGACTCTCTGTCATGAGGAGAGCTACCGGGAAGCTGTGGTCTCGGCGGAGGAGTGTTAGAACTTGATGGTCGTGAAGATTATGAAAGCCTCTGTCTCCAAGTACCACACAGGGAGATACTCAAATAACTCCCTGTGCAATCTTTGAAGCCACAGGTATTAGGTCCTGGAGTGGCAGGAACCAGGAACGCCGGAAACCCCAACCTCTGAAAGGCAAGCCGGTAATTACCACAAAGCCAAAACAAGCAGTAACCAGAAAGGTAAACTATGAACCACTAGGGGGTTTACCTAGATGGGAGGAGGATAGGGCATCAACCAAGTAGTGGTCTCGGGGGAGCAATGTGGGGAGCGTTCAGAGCACCCTCAGTGTGTGGTAATCGGCGGCAGCAGTCGCGTGGAGTAAGCTATGCACTGCTCTGTTGAACGTTAAGTTACACACTGGAAATACCTGTGAGAGCGCTGCGGGTGCATACTCGAAGTGTATTAGTAATGCAGGATAATCCAAAAGGCAGTCCGTAAAAGTTCCGGGGTCAAAAATTCCAGAGAGTCCGATTTAACAACACATCTGAAAAGGAGAACCAGAAGAAATCCAGGTATGGCAGTCCGTAGGTCGGTATACCAGAAGTAACGAGATGTGGGCAAACAATCCAGGGAAGAAGCGAGGGGAGTCCGTTATGCAATTACGTAATCCAAAAGCCGTGAGTCGAAGTCAAAAGTACGACAAACAGTGCCGGATTGAACAGCTGTGAAGCACTGAGCAAGTGCGTACTCAACACTTTTAACCTGTTGCCAAATTGTCAGGTGATCGAGTCTTCCATGTCACGTGATGCATGCCTACAGCACGTACTCTGGTCCTCCGCATCACATGCTCCGTAGTGGTAACAACTGGTCGGACCTTCTGAGTCACATGATGCGGAATGGACCTGAGTCGGCGCATGACACGACCCCTGATGAGTCGCCAAGGGAGCTGCCAGTGGAGAAATGGACGCAGGCGATTCGGACAGTCACTGATGCCTGTCTGCTTCCATGGGTGCTGCCAACGGGTACCCCGCCGCTGCCGCCCTAATCGTGTAGGAATGGGTATGTGTGGAGAAGGGGCGTTAGAGTGAAGTGCAGAAGAGGCATTAGAGTGAAGGGAATCAGAATGCATGACAGAGCCCCCCCCAATGGCCCACGACCCCGTGGGCAGGACGGGTAATCCCAATGGAATCGGGCAACAAGACGAGGGGCATGGACGTCTGAAGCAGGAACCCACGAACGGTCCTCAGGACTGTACCCCAACCAGTCCACCAGATACTGCAACTGCCCCCTACAGAGGCAGGAACCCAGGACGGCGCTAACCTCGTATTCATCAGGGGCAATGGCAGATACAGGAGCAGGGGGAGACATAACACGGGTCGGGTCAGGGCAGGGTTTAAGCAGAGATCTGTGGAACACTGGGTGCACTCGCCAACTAGCAGGGACTGAGAGGCAATAGGCTACTGGGTTCAGGACCTTGGACACTCGATAGGGACCAACGAATCGAGGAAGTAGCTTGCGTAAACCAGGTAGGTGTAGGTGACGAGTAGACAATCACACATGGTCCCCCACACAATACACGGGTGCCATAGCCAGTTTCCTGTCAGCCGCAGCCTTCATGGACGACTGGGACTCCCGGAGATGGACAATGGTGCGGGCATGGACAGTGGCAAGATCATGGATACAAGCAGAAGCAGCAGGAGTACTAGACAACGAAAGGTCAGGGAATGGAAGAGTTCGAGGATGTTGACCATAGAGAGAGTAATACGGAGAGAAGCCAGTGGAGGCATTCAGAGCGTTGTTATAGGCAAATTCAGCGAGGTGTAACAAGCTGAGCCAAGATTTCTGGTGGTGTACTGACAAACAACGCAAATACTGCTCCATGCCCTGGTTCACCCTCTCCATTTGCCCGTCCGTTTCCGGGTGATAAGCAGAGGAGAAACGTGCGTCAATACCAAGCAACTTCGTAAGGGGTCGCCAGAATCAGGACGTGATTTGCGAACCCCTGTCAGAAATAAAGCCAGAAGGGAGCCCAACAAGCCGAAAATGGATCTGAAAAACATGCTGGCCAGGACGGGAGCGGAAGGTATCCCTGAACAAGGTATAAAGCAAGCCATCTTTGTGAATGAGTCAACCACTACCCAAACCGTGTCGCAGCCCTGCACCCGTGGTAAGTCTGTAACAAAATCCATTGTGAGGGTGTGCCAAGGTTTCGGAGGTATAGGCAGTGGTTGAAGCAGACCCAAAGGGTGACCTGTGCAGGTCTTACATTGGGCGCATACCGAACATGTGTTGACGTAATTGTCTACATCACGTCTCATCGAAGGCCACCAACACCTACGCTTAAGCAAGGTTAGGATACGCCTTTGACCAGGGTGTCCATTGATGATGGCGTCGTGAGACCATTCCAGTGCCAGGTTACGAGTATCACTGGTGGGCAATACTAACGTCTCCTGTACGAAAGGCAGGCCATCACGATATACAGGATCCCATTCCGATAGCTAGTGTGGGTGTTGGGAAACCCAAAGACGTATGGCGGACAACAAAGGCTGCAGGGGTGTACAGAGGCAGACTACGTGACTCTGATCGAGTATGTTTTATGGAAAGATCGGAAGCGACACTCCCCCACCCCCGGAGAGCGGGACAATGCATCTGCTTTACCATGCGTCACACTGGCCTGTGTTTAATCTGGAAATCGTATGCAGCGAAAAACAGGTGCCATCGCACTTGCCTGCTATTGTTGCACTTGAGCAAAGCAAGATCCTGCAAATTACGATGGTCCGTAAACACAGTCGTTTGTTGTCTGGCGCAGAGAAGGTGGTGTCTCCATACTTGGAAGGCGTCTTTGATAGCTAGGAGTTCCTTCTCTGTAACAGTATAGTGAGACTCAGTGGTAGTGAATTTGCGTGAGTGAAATGTCACAGGGTGTAGCCGGCCAGAGGACGGGCATGGTTGTGAAAGTACAGCCCCCAATGCAAACGATGATGCATCTGCCTCCACCCCAAAGGGTAATTCCGGGTCTGGATGTTGAAGAACCGGAGCTGTGGTAAAGGCAGATTTGAGTGACTCAAAAGCAGCTTGATGCTCTGGTGACCACATGAAGGGGACATGAGGGCTAGTCAGGGCCGTAAGAGGTGCCACGATAGAAGAGAACCCCGAGATGAATCATCTATAAAAGGTAGCAAGGGGGCGTGGCCAG
The DNA here is from genome assembly GCF_040938575.1 of Ambystoma mexicanum. Taxonomy (NCBI): domain Eukaryota; kingdom Metazoa; phylum Chordata; class Amphibia; order Caudata; family Ambystomatidae; genus Ambystoma; species Ambystoma mexicanum. The sequence goes on from NC_090936.1 coordinate 80,574,172, forward strand.
GAGCGCCAGCGATGCGGCTGCTTCCCTGATGGCCTCCGTCCGAGACCCGCAGCATCCAGCAATAAATTAATCCCCCGCGATCGGAGTGAAGCGATCATCGGATTTATTGCAGTCTAAAGATCAGAGACACCTGCTGTAGCCCAGTGGGGCTTTGCTACCCCCCTAATTAGCCTTGAAATGGCCCGAACTCTCCCGCGTGCGCTATCTTGAAGCAGCGCTTCCAAGATGGCGGATGGGGCTTCTTGATCACCCAGACGAGGAGCAGGGTGAGGGGAATCCCCACCCTGATGCCTCAGATTCAGAAGCAGAGCTTAGAGGGAGCCGACAGTGCCAGCGGCATGATGAGGGAGAGCTGCCCGTCCCTTGGGTGAGCCGTGAGTGAGCGTTGGGAGCGAGGGCTGCAGCTCTTATCCGGAGCGAGGGCTGCGGCTTCCTACAGCGATGACAGGGAGGAGGAGTGCCCATTCCGTGGAAGTGACTGACCTCCTGGGGGAGCGACGAGCTCTGTGCCTGAAGTCGCCGGTCGAGCGGGAGCTCCCAAGTCTGGGCCCAGCACTACACTCCAGAGTCCAGAGTCAGGCTGAGGAGCCTCCGGTGGCCAGATGCAACCCGACCCCCCCCGCACTCCGACAGCTGCGACCGGAGACCCCCAGATACCGAGAAGGTGAGAGCCCTGCTACGAGACCTGCGGAGCTGTTAGCTGGCAGTCGCTGCCCAGAGTGTCAAGCGACACAATCACCATTTGGGCGCTACTCCTGTTAGGCCTCCCAACCCAACAACCTCCTGGGGCGCCCCGTCCCACAGTCCCTAGTTCAGGAACAACTCACGGCCTGCCATCAGCAGCGGCACCCCTTGGAGCCCTCCTCCGGAACCCTATCATAGACTTCCAGCTGCCTGGCACTACCCTGCCGCCCTCTACCAGGGTACCGACACTGACGACACGGTTACTCCAGTACAACCCCGACCCCACGAGAGCCCAGGATTGGGGTTCCCACTGCGCCCTGCTACCCGGCTGCTTCCTAGGGCCCCCCTGCCCACTATCCCCCTGGTATTGCGGGACTCCACCTTCGCGGTGGGAGAGGACTCCCTCGCTATCATCGGATCTTGGCTGGCAGTGTCCGGGGTCCATCCCCTTCCTCCATCACACCTGAAGCCTAGTAACCAACACACCGACACCTCCCTGGGGCCCTTAGTCTATCATTACCCGGCGACCCAAGAGCCTCCAAATCAAGCCCTAACATTGACGAATCCCCCCCTCACTCCTCCAAATAAAGGGGTCCCCAGAGACCAGCCGACCTTCTCAACGTAACCAAAGCAGACGCAGGAATCTCAGAGTCACACATTTCGCATGATGTCGAAGCTAGCTAAAGCAACCAAAACCTTGACATCTCCACCATGCTTCTAGCAGCAGACACGACAAAGAAATCGGACCCCCCCCTAAACTTACCCCACAGAAGGCCCCCGAGGAGCAGGGAAAACTGGCCACAAAAGAAGACATCCAGGCCTTCATGCGGGACATTAAAGCTGAGTTTAGGTCCTGCATGACAGAGCTTTCTACGCGGATGGAACAAACGGATCAACGGCTCACAGAAGCGGAACAGAGGCTGGGAGAGGTTGAGGATCTGACCCAGAGTCATGACACAATGCTAATAGAAATGCGAGGTGAGATTCAGGCGCTGCAGAATAGGAGCGAAGTACTGGAGTTTAAGCAGGAGGACCTGGAAAACAGGGTGCGACGAAATAACCTGCGCATTCGAGGGGTCCCGTCAACTATCCAAGATAAAGAGCTGCCAGAATACATAAGCAATTTCTTCCAAGCCCTCCTCCCACTCATGGGCAAGGCCCAACTCATCCTGGACCGCACCCATAGGCTGCGCCCAAGACGGGGAGTAGACTCGGACGCTCCCCCGGATGTAATTACCAGGGTCCATTTCTATGCCACTAAAGAGGCCATCTCAGCAATAAGCCGCACCAAGGATGAGCACTCGTTCATGGGTACCCCGCTCCAGATATTCCAAGACCTCTCTCCGATGACCCTACAGAAAATAAGAGCCCTCAAACCCTTGACCTTATTCCTACAGAACCAGCAGATCCACTACCGGTGGCTGTTCCCCTCCACACTCCAATTCACTTTCCAGGGAATCCAGCGTTAAATAAGCCACCTAGAAGACGCAGAGTCCATCCTGCACCCAAACTCTCCGGAGACCTCGCCCACCCCAGTCCACCCCGTCCACCAGGGGAATCGGACCAACCGCCTCAGAGACAGCAGCAGCAGTCCTGGTCCAAAGCCCAGAGACGCTGGAAGATGAGATAATCCTGCCACGACCGACGGTCGTGAAATGACCGATCCCATAACCAAAGAAGAAAACAATGATACTGCGGGCCCCGAGCTGCCCATACCTCACTCCAAGGAGTATGTCATCAGCCCACCCTTGGAGGCAAACCCAGTTAAGTGGTTTGATCCTAGCCCCGTTGGCTGGGAAGACAGTTATGGCCCAGTTGGCCGTGGGAGAGGCTGCACAGGAAAATCCAGCCCCCCACCCAATTACAAGTTCACCCTCCCGTTGGAGAGAATATAAAATCCAGCCATAGGAAATCCACGCTGAAGCTAAGCCCCTAGATGATGACTGAGAACCACCATCCCCCCCCCTCCCAGAGCAACTCCTCTCGCTGGAGGGCGCCCAGGAGACTCCCTCCCCCCCACCTCAAAAACTGAAAGTCTTGACAATGAACGTCAGAGGTCTAAACGCCCCGCAAAAGAGGAAAGCTATGCTGCGCGCTTACGGAACGAGGAGGCCTCCATAGTCTTCCTCCGGGAAACATCTGACCCTGGCTGATTTTACCCGGCTCCGTGACTGGCAATTTCTGCTTCAATTTCTGGCATCAAACGGCACGAAGAAGGGTGGGGCAGCGATTCTGTTTGCCAAGGCCCTCAGGCTGCAAATCCTAGACTCCTTGCTTTGCCCGGATGGCCGCTTTGTAGCAATAAAATGCTGAATCTACGGCCAACTCCACACTCTGATTTCGGTTTACGCTCCTAATGATAAGCAAGAGGAATTTTATTCAGCCCTAGAAAAAGCCCTCCCGCTATTTGCTGAGGGCCAGACTATCATCGGGGGAGATTTCAACAGAGTCCCTGATCCATTGACAGACAAATCACACCCTCCGGCTTGTAGACATTTCAGCCTGGCAACAGCGTTACTTAAACTATTCAGAACCCTGGACGTAGTGGACACCTGGAGAGTCCTGCATCCTGAGGTCCAAGACTACTCGTTCTACGCATTGACCTCCTGCTGGCCTCCCTGCAAGTCTTAGCATCTACAGACGATGTGGTTATTGGTCCCAGAATCCTCTCAGATCACGCCCCAATAATTCTAACGCTCAGAGCCCATGACCCGGACCCGGCCCCGAGACGCAGATGGTCCCTCTATGACCCGATTTTGGGAGATATGGCATTGAGAGATGTGGTGGCAAAAGCGATAAAGGAGTTCTTTAAAGAAAACAAGAATGAAGATACCTACCCAGCCAACACTTGGGACGCAATGAAGGCGGTGGTGAGAGGTGTGTTAATCTCCCAAGGAGCAGCCTATCATAAACAAAAGCGACAATCCGCCAAAACCTGGAGAACAAGGTGCAGGAGGCTGAGACAGTATGTAAAGCCAGAAACTGGAATCCGAGAGCCTACCGAGCCTTGCAGGCAGCCCGGAAGAACTTGGAAGCCAACTATGCAGAGGATACAGCTCAGCTCCTGGCCAAAACAAAACAAAGCTACTACGCCAGAGGTAATAAGGCAAACAAATTCCTGGTGGAAAAATTAGCGAGAGTCAAGAAGAGAAATACAATCATAGGCTTGCGAGATCCACAGGGTAGAGTGCAGTTCGCGGACCGCGATAAACTATGGATTGCAGAGGCCCACCTCGCAGACACGATGTCGGCAACCCCGAGAGCCAGCGGAGAACAGCAAACCTACTTGCAGGATGGAGCCTTACCTCACATCACAACTACCAGAAGGGAAGAGTTAGAAGCCCCAATCACGCACGAGGAGGTCGACGCGGTCATTAAAAGTCTGAAACCAAGAGCCACCGGACCAGATGGATTCTCGACCCGATTTTACAAACTCTTTCAGCCCCAGTTGCTGGCCCCCATGACGACGCTCTTGAATTCCTTTGGCATCTCAGGATCTATAATCCCGTTGATGCAAGAATCAATCACAGTTCTAGCCCTCAAGCCGGGAAAAGACCCCAGAGACATTGCGGCATATAGACCCATCACCCTACTAAACCTAGACACAAACATTTATTCGAAGGTCCTGGCAAACCGACTGCCGAGAATACTCCCGGATATTGTAGATCCAGACCAGACGGGATTCATAATGAACAGAGCAAGCGCAGATAACACACGCAGGGTCCTCTATTTAATCGAGATAGCTAAACGAGACTCGCGAAAATTAGTCTTGCTGGCCTTAGATGCGACCAAGGCCTTTGATAAAGTGGACTGGTCGTTCTCCGACTCACCCTAGAATCCTTCCACTTTGGGCCCTCTTCCTTGAAGCTCGTCCTGGAGAATTACCAAGCTCCGAATACCCTCCTCCGGATTAATGGCCTACTATCCAGCCCAATCCCTCTAACATGTGGCACCAGGCAAGGGTGTCCTCTCTCCCCCCTACTCTTCGCCCTGGTGATGGAACCCCTGGCCCAACGTATCCGCCTCAACGCCAGGATTAAAGCCCTCCAAGAAGGCCCCTCCCAACATAAGATCGCACTATACGCGGACGACGTGATGCTGACCATAACGGACACCTCGCAGTCACTGAGGGCCACGGGAGGAGAAATCCATACATTTGGAAGGGTCTCGGGATTTTCCATTAACTTCGCGAAATCAACAGCCTTGGGGGTAGGACTGGAAGTAGGAGACAAAGGGCCTCATTACAACCCTGGCGCTAAGTGGTTAACGGCGCCGTAAAAGGCGGCGGCGCCGTTAACCACTTAGCGCCTTACTACGAGGTCCCTTTGCGGGACCCGACCTGAACGGCTGGTCTAGACCAGCCTTTAAAGTAGTGACCCGCAAAGGGACTCTCGAGGTAAGTACGGTACCGCAATTTGCGGTACCGTACTTACCGCCTTCCCCAGTCCCATTGACCCCTATGGGGCAAAAATGGGAAGGGGGAAGGGCCAATGTTCAATGGGGAATTTCCGCCCGCCAACCTTGGAATGGGGTGGTAATTCCCCACTGAACATTGGCAGACTTGTTTCGATACCGGCACCAACCATGGTGCTAATAGCGCCATGGTTTAGCGCCAGTATCGTAATGAGGGCCAAAGAGTCCTTTAGATCCCATTGCTCGATCCCACTAAGCAATTCCTTATCTCGGTGTCCAGATCCCCGCATGCCCCGAAAGATACCTACCGGAAAAACTTCCCGCCGCTATTCAAGACCTTGGAGAAAGACCTGGATCGCTGGCTCTCACAGGAGATTTCGCTACTGGGTCACATCGTGGCCTGCAAGATGAACCTCCTTCCACGATTTCTATACGTCTGCTCAGCCCTCCCCACCATAATCCCCCGCCCTCCGCTTCAGCTCCTTCAGAGGAAGATATTCAGTTTTATTTGGAAAGGGAAAAAGTCGCGTATCCCATGGAAAACTATGCTGAGCGCCCCAAACCTGGGAGGTCTCGGGGTCCCCGACCTCCAAAAATATCAGATGGCAGCGCAAATAGCTCACACTCGAGCCGGGACCATCGCATCAGGGTGCCCCAAATGCACGGAAATAGAACAATCTCGACTACCGCTTCCCCTCCGCTTTCTTTTACATCTGCCGGCCTCCCTGCGGCGGACTTGGCCATCTATCCTATCATCAACCAAACAGACACTAAAACCATGGGTCTGGGCGCGCAAATTTAGAGGCATCCCGAGAGACCTAAGCCCATCTGCCCCAGTGTTCTACAACCCGGCCTTCTCACCCGGAAACTGCCCCTACAACTTTAAAAACTGGATCGCCGGGTGACTCAACTCCCTAAATCAGCTATTTGAAGGGACTCAGCCGCTGATCTTCGACCAATGTAAAAGCACTTTCGGCCTATCGGAGACCATTAGGTTCTCTTATGCCCAAATCTGACACTGGTGCTCGCACCCCCAGACCCGCATGGCGGCCACACGGGAACTAGATCCCCTCGAGTTGACAGCTACAGATCCACCGAGCCGAGGGCGAATCTCAACGCTACATAAACTATTGCAGACAAACTTGCTCGACGCTAAAGTAACTTATATGTCACCGTGGGAAACAGATTTAGGACACCTGATACAAGACCAATCTTGGGCAGACATTTGGTCGCAAACTCACTTGTCCTCCTTCTGTGTTACCAACCGGGAATGTGCGCATAAACTCCTGTTAAGGTGGTACTACCCACTAATCCGGCTACACCACTTCAATCAGTCCCTGGACCCGCTGTGCTGGCGCCGCTGCGGCATGACGGGCTCCTACCTACATATGTGGTGGACATGCCCGATAGTGGCGAACTTCTGGTCCCAATGTTAAGCCGCCATAGCAGACATTACCCAGACCGCGCTGCTACTGGAGCCAGAACCAATTCTGTTGGGGCTCCTGATCCCGGGCATATATCCGAGATCAGGTAAGCAGGTGGCCCTTATAACACAGCTGCTCTTGGCTGCTAAAATCACAGTGGCGCGAACCTGGAAATCCCCGGAGGACCACCTAATGATTCTGTGGTGGTTAAAACTCTGGGACATCTTCATAGCGGAAAAGATCATGGCAGCAAACAGGGGCCACCTTCACCGCTTCACAAACATTTGGTCACCCGTGATAGACTAGGACCAGAGCTACCCAGCTCTAACATAAAAACCACGCTCAGTGGTGAACACCCTAGGGGCAGAGGATAGGGATCTGGCTCAATCAGCAGAGGAGCAAGGTCCGGATGATAGCCAGGAATAGAGGGTGGGGGAGAAAGCTTAAGGGCAGATGAAAGGGCTTAGTATGCGGCATATGCCGAATCGTTTGTAATGCAATGTTCTCCTGTGTGCTGACCAAAAAATAAACAAGTTAAAAAAAAAAAGGTTAGCAAATCCAAGGAACGACTGTAAGGTCTTGAGATTCACAGCAACAGGCCACTCTAGGACAGCACGGATCTTGGACTGATTCATGGTGAACCCTCCCGGTGAGATATGGAAGCCCAAGAACTCAACCTCCTTGGTATGGAACTGGCATTTTTCTGGTTTGGCAAAGAGAGCATTCTTGCGCAACTGAGACAAGACTTCCCTTACGTGTGACACATGTTCCTCTAGAGAAGAAGAGAACACGAGAATGTCGTCCAGGTAGACAACGACATGAGTGTCCAAGATATCACTGAACACGTCGTTCATAAACTGTTGGAACGTGGCCGGTGCATTGAACAGTCCGAAGGGCATGACTGTGTATTCATACAGACCGTGTCGGGTGCAAAATACCATCTTCCACTCATCTCCCTCACGAATACGGATCAAATTATATGCCCCTCGGAGATCGAGTTTAGTATAGACAGAAGCCTGAGTTAATCGATCCAGCAACGGGGTGATGAGTGGAATAGGGTAACGGTTTTTAACTGTGATTGCGTTTAATCGTCTGTAATCAACACAAGGTCGAAGGTCGCCCTCCTTTTTTGGGACAAAGAAGATTGGGCTGGCTGCAGGTGAGGTGGAAGGCCGGATGTGGCCCAAACGTAGAGCCTTTAGGATGTAATCTTTTAGAGACAGGTCTTCAGAAGGAGAAAGGGAATAGACGCGCCCCTTGGGTATCGTGGAGTCGGGAACCAGATCTATGGGACAATCATATGGCCTATGCGGAGGTAGGCCCTCCGTGGTACCTTTGTCAAATACTGCCTGATAATCAAGGTAACCTGTGGGGACACTAGCCATGACTGCGCCTACCGTATGTGGGACTGTTGCGAGCGGCTCGTCGACTTCACTCACAGCAAGAAACGTGATAGCCCCTAGCGCTCGTGATGGGGTAGGCAACCCCTCAGCCTCTATGAGACAATAGTGTTGGCAGATATCAGATTCAAAAAGGACTTGACCTGACCCCCAATTGATAAGCAGGTTGTGCCGTCATAATCAGGGTATACCCAGGATAATCCCAAACTGAGGGGGGGATATGAGATCAAACGTGTTTCCCTGTGGGTGTCCTGGATGATCACTTCAAGTGACGCGGTCTGTTGCCTGATGGAGCCTGAAGTAAGGGATGTCCCATCCACGGCTTGCACCGTTTCTGGGTACTTCTTGTTTACCAGAGGTAAGTTGAGGGTATTAGCCAATGTTATGTCAATAAAGTTGCCTGTAGCCCCTGAATCGATGACTATCTGAACTGAGTGTGTGGTGTCTGAGTCTGGCTTCAGAATAGCACAGACCATTACTGGTTTTATGCACCCAAATGCGGGGGCTGTATCAGAGGGGGACCGGTGAGTGCTCGCCCTAGCCCCCAGGTTTAGGGACAAGCTTTCCGAAAACACTTATTCTTGTGCTTTGGACAGCGCGGGCAGTCTTTGACATAGTGTCCGCTAAGACGCCAGTAAAAGCAGGCATTGTCCGCTCTCCGACGTTCCCTCTCCATGGTAGTTATGGAGCTACGTATTCCTCCGACCTGCATGGATTCACCGGGAGATTCGGGAAGCTGAAGATGGGTATGTATACCGGAAAACCCGGCTTCCGCCTTCCGTTCGGTTCTCCGAGCGTCTACCTGTAAAGCTAGGTTAACCAGATCAGGGTACAACGCAGGTAATGACGGCACAACAGAAAGGGCGTCTTTCATGTGCTTGTTCAGTCCCCTGTAGAACACCACAGCCTTTTTGCTCTCAGGCCATGAGGTCTCCACTGATAGCTGGTTAAAGCGGGTTATGTATTCTATGAGGGGGTATTTTCCCTGGGCAAGGTCAAGCAGCTCTAAATCTCGTGACTGGGCCTTGTGTCTAGTATCGAACACCTTGGACATCTCACTGACCAATAAATCAAAATCATAGAGGGCCGGGTGGTTGTTTTCTAGCAAAGGGTTCGCCCATGTAGCTGCGATGCCAGCCAGATGGGACAACATAAAAGGCGGCCTTGGTGGTGGAATCAGGGAATGCCAGAGGTCTGCAAAGGAAGTGGAGTTTGCACTGGTTCAGAAACGCGAAGAATGTCCTGGGGTCACCATGGTATCTCTCGTGGGCTGCCAATGGAAAAGGGGTAGGAACCACCACCGGGACGGGGGCGGATGGTGTACTGGCGGGAGCCAAAGCCTGTGGGGTTGTATCCCCGAATTCGGGATCAGTGGGTAGGGGGTGTCGTGCGCTCTGTAGGGAGTGAAGCCGGTGGTGGATAGCTGTGGTAGCTGCAGCCATGTCTGCTCTTAGGACAGTGACAGCTTGGACTAAAGCGGCCACGGGGTCTCCGGCTGAGGCCTCCATAATCCGGACGACCAACTGGCTTCACAGTCTGTTAGAACTTGATGGTCGTGAAGATTATGAAAGCCTCTGTCCCCAAGTACCACACAGGAAGATACTCAAATAACTCCCTGTGCAATCTTTGAAGCCACAGGTATTAGGTGCTGGAGTGGCAGGAACCAGGAACGCCGGAAACCCCCAACCGCTGAAAGGCAAGCAGGTAATTACCACAAAGCCAAAATAAGCAGTAACAAGAAAGGTAAACTATGAACCACTAGGGGGCTTACCTAGATGGGAGGAGGATAGGGCATCAACCAAGTAGTGGTCTCGGGGGAGCAATGTGGGGAGCATTCAGAGCACCCTCAGTGTGTGGTAATTGGCGGCAGCAGTCGGGTGGAGAAGGCTACGCACCGCACTGTTGGAAGTTAGGTTACACACTGGAAATACCTGTGAGAGCGATGCAGGTGCAGACTCGAAGAGTAGTAGTAATGGAGGATAATCCAAAAGGCAGTCCATGAGAGTTCCGGGGTCAAACGTTCCAGGGAGTCCGCATACCAGAAGTAACGAGATGCGGGCAAACAATCCAGGGAAGAAGCGAGGGGAGTCTGTTATGTAATTCCGTAATCCAAAAGCCGTGAGTTGAAGTCAAAAGTACGCCAAACAGTGCCGGATTGAACAGCTGTGAAGCACTGAACAAGCGCGTACTCAACACTTTTAACCTGTTGCCAAATTGTCAGGTGATCGAGTCTTCCGTGTCACGTGATGCATGCCTACAGCACGTACTCGGGTCCTCCGCGTCACATGCTCCGTAGTGGTAACCACTGGTCGGACCTTCTGAGTCACATGATACGGAATGGACCCGAGCCAGCGCCCGACACAACCCGTGATGAGTCGCCAAAGGGAGCTGCCAGTGGAGAAATGGACGCAGGCAATTCGGACTGTCACTGATGCCTGTCTGCTTCCATGGGTGCTGCCAACGGGTACCGCGCCGCTGCCGCCCTAATCGTATAGGAGTGGGTATGTGTGCAAGTGGGCATTAAATGGAAGTGCAGAAGGGGGATTAGAGTGAAGGGAATCAGAATGCATGACAAGGAGCCATCTTTGATGTTCCACCAAGTTTTCTGTGCAGCAGTCTAGTCTTTTCGTTTCCATTCCTTTTTCTTCTTCCTTGCCCCGCCCTCCTGTGCGTTTTAACTTTAGTTTGTTACTGCTCCTGGCAAGTTCACCTTGCGACCTAGCCTTTGCTTTCTTCCCAGCCTTGCTGTTCCCTCTCCGGTCACGGGTGGTGCCTTCTTTCGCTTCACCCTCCTTGCTGACTTTGACTAGTTATTTCACTGAGTTACGTCACTTATTTCTGTGGTGCCGCAGGTCCCGTCTCGCCACCCTTTCCCCCTTTGTCAGCTGGCCTCCTATTCTCTCTCTCTTTCTCCGGCACTCTCCTCTGCCCTTGCCGGTTCTCTCTCTCTCTCTCTCTCTCTCTCTTTCACTCGCTCGCGGATCCCTCTTTCGCTCACTCACCTTTTCTTTTGTCTATTCCACCGTGCTACAGTGCTCGGAGTGAGACCCCATCTGAGTTCCGAGTGGCTCGAATTCAGTACTGCCTCCTCCTCCATCCTAGGAGTTGTGTGTGTTGGTTCTGCATGCGTGTCTTCAGTTGCAGATACTCTGGTCTGCCTCAACGTTCGCTGTTGAGTGGTTGTGCATCTTCTCTGGGTTATTACTTTGAGGTTTCCTCTCCCTACTCGTTGGCACTCTGTTTCTGCTAACTTTTGGCTGAGTATTGTCTCCTAATCTGTGGCCGCTGCCTTTTTGCTTATCAGCCACAATCTCTTTTCTTTGGCATCTCCTGTTTCTTCCTTGTTCTCCCGTTACTGAAATCCTTTCTCAGCCCAGATCGGATTCATCCTTCCTCATCTCCAGCTGCAGGATATCTGGTACACCGTGGAACTCTCTGAAACCACGACTCTTTATCAAGTGGACTCACCTACTCACCAAAACATCCTCCAGGTTTTTTTATGCCATTGGCTTTTTCCCCACCTGGGCTGCACAGGGGAAACGTCATTCTTGTTGCCTACTGTTCCTCAGTGCAACCACAGTGGCGAGTTCCCGGAACAGACCCTACCTCTTCAAAAAGAAGGGAATGCCTGAAGACACCACCGCAGAGCTTACCGAATCCGGAGTGTCTTCTAGCAACAGCGACTCTGAAGCACAGGTTAGACCTCTGTCAGTTGACAGATTGCAACGCACCACGATGGCTACTGCGGAACAGGTCCAGGAACTGTTGAATGCAGTCCAAGGTCTTTCCCTGGAAGTGCAAGGACTAAAAGCAGAAAAAACGATCCTACATCAGATGGCCACCGGCCGAGAAGCCCACCAAACTGATCTCCCGCCATTGACACTTGCTGTAGGAAAATGTAAGGGTGAAGGAATTCATAGATGCCTGCCTGGTATATTTTACCTTTAGGCCTGCCACTTACGCCACAGACCGCACACCGTACACGAGTGGGCCTACTCATTTTGAACATGGTTGGCAACGCCCTAGCTTGGGCAACCCCTCTAGTCACTTCAGCCAATCCCGTACTTCAGTACTACAACGCTTTTGTAGCATTGCTGTGGCAGACCTTTGAACATCAGGAGATCGTTTTTTTGGTTGGTGAAGCCTTGTTGGAGATACAGTAGGGTTCCATGGATCGCCTGTCTTATATCTTAGCCTTTGAACGTCTAGCCAGAAAAGTAGACTGGCCGGAATCGGTCGACTTTACAGTGTTCAGGAGGGGGATGAAGGATGAGTTGGCTTCCATCCCCCGGCCGACAACCCTAGAAGACGTGTTCTCTCTGGTTCTTCAGATAGATTACCAGATGTCTTAACGCAAATCAGAGAGGAAGAAAAGCTGGATGCCGTCTCTTCCAGTATCTGGTCCAACAACCCATTCTAACCCTTCTCAGGCTCGCACCAGTGAGGAGCCAATGCAGATTGGGGCGGCTAGGGGACTGCTTACCCCGACTGAAAGAAGCAGACGCCCGGACGAAAGCTTATGTATGTGTTGTCCTCAGACACCCATCTATTGAGAGACTGTCCGGAGGTTCCCCCACAGAGATGGGGAAACGAAGGACCCCAGTTCTAGGAGGTGCCACTAACCGGAGTTCAATTGAAGGCTCCACCTGTGCTCGAACATCAGAAGAAGATTCCAGGCTGATGGTATTAAGAGTAACCCTTCAATTGAATAAGCAACCAGCAAATTAAGTCCTAGCAATGATCGACAGCGGCACGGCCGGAAACTTTCTTGATATCAACTGGGTCAAGCACAAAGGCATTCATCTGGTTCCTAAGGAGGCGGAACAAAAGGTGGAAGGGGTAGAAGGCTGCCCCTTGTGTTCAGGTCCCATCGTTCAAACCACACCCTGTATTCAGGTTATCATCTCGGACCACTGAGAGACATTGACTTTCTTCGTCATCAGAGTAGCATACTTTCCCGTCATATTGGGTATACCATGGTTGCGCAGGCACAACCCTCTTATTGATTGGTCCCTCAACACGCTACGGTTCTGCTCGGAGCACTGCAAGAAGCAGTGTTTTCTGTCCTCATTGGTGTGTGCCATAATTTGCTGCTTTTCTTCTACATCTGCTGATATCCACAATTTATCCTCGGTATTCCAAGTCTTTTTTAATGTTTTTGAGACTGGATACTTAAAGAACTACCCCCACATCGAATGGAGGATTGTTCCATTGAACTACTGTCTGGCGCCACAGTGCCCTTCGGACGCATGCTCTCCTTAACTATACCTGAAAGACAAGCCTTAAGAGAATACCTCGACCAAAACCTCCAAAACCGCCTTATTCGACTCTCCAAATCCCCAGCAGGGGCCTCTTTGTTTTTCATATCTAAGAAGGATTCTAAGGAACTTAGACCGTGTATCGATTATCGCTGTCTAAATAAGGTCACGGTGAGGGACCGCTATCCATTGCCTTTGATCAAGGACATTCTATAGGCAGTAGAGGGAGCGGTGATATTGAGTAAACTTGACCTGAGGGGTGCGTATCATCTGCTGCAAATCAAGGAAGGAGATGAGTCGAAGACGGCCTTCCGCACACCATTCAGACTCTTTGAGTACTGTGTTATGCCGTTTGGTTTGGTGAACGCCCCAGCCGTATTTCAGAGGTTCATGGACCGTCTCTTTGTCAATCTGCTGTTTGTGTCAGTAATTGTTTGTCTGGATGACAATTGGGTTCTTCTTCTCTCTACAGCCGAGTTTGCTTGCAACAATGCCATCCATTCGGCCATCAAGACGACACCTTTCTTCTACCTACATGGTCAGCATCCCAATCTTTTCCAACTGATACCCTTCCTAGTTCTACTCTACCGACAGTGGACTCTCTTTTGGAATCAATCTCAAAGACTAAAAAGACTGCTCTCAACAATCTCAAGGAAAGTCGAGATCGCTACAAGCGACAGGTTGAAATTCACTGACGTCAAGTGCCAGACTGGAAGGAGGGTGATTTGGTCTGGCTCTCCACCAAATACCTAACCAGATGGACACTTCCCTCCAAATTGGTGCCTAGGTATCTTGATCCAGTCCCCGTACTCTCCCACATCAAGCCTGTGGCTTTTAAGCTCAAGTTGCCTCAGCAACTGCGCCACATTCATCCAGTCTTTCACACCTCCTTGCTTAAGGAGTTAATTCCTGATCAATACCAACGATAGGCCACATTCAGGATGCAGGGCAAGGATCCATCACCTGAGGTATATGAGGTGGAGAGGATTATCGATTCTCGCCATCACCGGGGAAGCCTACAATACCTTGTCAGATGGAAAGGCTATACTCCAGCTGAAGATTCCTGGGAGCTCGTCTCAAACATCTCTGCTCCCAGGTGCATACGTCGATTTCACACCCTCCATGCAGGGAAACCTGGGGCCCCAGAGAGGAGGCACAATGTCATGAGGAGAGCTTCCTGGAAGCTATGGTCCCGGTGGAGGAGCCATCTTTGATGTTCCACCATGTTTTCTGTGCAGCAGTCTAGTCTTTCCGTTTCCATTAATTTTTCTTCTTCCTAGCCCCGGCTCTGTCCGTGCAACTTTAGTATGTTACCGCTCCTGGTGAGTTTGCCTCGTGACTTAGCCATTGCTTTCTTCCCAGCCTTGCTGTTCCCTCTCCAGTCACGGCCGGTGCCTTCTTTCGCTTCACCCTCCTTGCTGACTTTCACTACTTGTTTCCCTGAGTTACGGCGCTTATTTCCATGTTGCCGCGAGTACCGTCTCACCACCCTTTGCCCCTTTGTCAGCTTGCCTCCTATTCTCTCTCTCTCCCTCTCTCTCTCTCTCTCTTTTGCGGATTCCTCTTTCACTCACTTACCTTTTCTTTTGTCTATTCCACCGCGCTACGGTGCTCGGAGTCAGACCCTATCTGAGTTCTGTGTGGCTCAGATTCAGTACTGCCTCCTCCTCCTCCTCCGTCCTTGGAGTTGTGTGTGTTGGTTCTACACACGTGTCTTCAGTTGCAGATACTCTGGTCTGCCTCAATGTTTGCTGTTGAGCGGTTGTGCATCTTCTCTGGGTTATTACTTTGAGGTTTTGGCTTAGTATTGTCTCCTATTCTGTGGCCACTGCCTTTTTGCTTACCAGCCACGATCTCTTTACTTTGGCATCTCCTGTTTCTTCCTTGTTCTCCCCTTACTGAAACCCTTTCTCAGCCCAGACCTGAATCATCCTTCCTCCCCTCCAGCTGCAGGATATCTGGTACACTATGGAACCCTCTGAAACCATGACTCTCTATGAAGTGGACTCACCTACTCACCAAAACATGCTCCGTTTTTTTATGGCATTGGCTTTTTCCCCACCTGTGCTGCAGAGGGGAAACGTCATTTTTGTTGCCTACTGTTCCTCGGTGCAACGACAGTGGCGAGTTCCCGGAACAGACCCTACCTCTTCAAAAAGAAGGGAACGCCTGAAAACACCCCCGCAGAGTTTACCGAATCCGAAGTCTCTTCTAGCGACAGCACCTCTGAAGCACAGGTGAGACCTCTGTCAGTTGACACTCTCACGCCCTATTCCCTTATTCGCTTGCCACATGTCTACGCATGTGCGTATCTTGTTTGTGGATCCTCTCTTGGGAACAGCAACTCTGGGGGCAACCCATGGAGTGGGACCATCAGCAGGTTCTATTATGCTTTCACTCAATAGACATTGTATTTCCTCTTCCAGAAGTGGTTGCAGGTGTACCGGAATCTTCCTCGGATGTTGAGCAACCGGCGGTACAGATTCGTCAATGTGGAGAATCAGAGGACTTCCTTTGAGACACAAAATTCCTTCAAATAAGGTTGCGAGTATCTGCCTGGCTGAGAACCTGGGCTGCATGTTGTATGTCACAGCCGCAATCTCCATCTCGATGGCCGTGGGGCGACCAAGTATGTTGCTCCCGGGGACCTCTCCTTGGAGCACATGGAACTCGGCTTTGTTGCACTTCTCTTTATATCATAGTTTTGTGGAGAACTTTCCATGATTTGTACAGGCCCTCTCGCTGCCCACTGGAAAACCTTCAAGTCAAACGGATTTAGTCATGGAGGAAACATAATTTTGTAGTATGCTGACACGCACATAATGTTCAGAGTGGCTGAACATTATGTACCAGCAGGTTGAGGTCCCCTTCAGGCGGGGTTGTCACGCGATTCATTGTGTAGGCGTAATCACACTGAGTTGTTTCTCTGGGGGGTGAGAGTGAAGGGGACCTTTCTGTCACTTGTCTAACTCGGCGCCCGAGATCTCACCTCACACTTACGTCTCCCTTTGGGCCACTGCTGCGTGCACTGAACTCTTGTTTGGGTGGTGTAGAGCTGTACTCCTGTGATCGCCCAGGCGGAGAGTTGCAGATGACAGCCACGTGTTTTTCCCAGCCACATTTGGTGCATGCACGTCGGAATGCAGGACACTTCACTCCTTCTTGATGAGGAAACGGAAGACCACACTGATAACATCTTCCAGATGCCGCAGGTCCTCTGGACACGTTGCTGCTAGCGGTTCCCCCTCGGGCCAATGATGATACTTGGTAGATTTATTCTCTCCTGGACTCTTTAGAGGTTTCAATCTGCAAAGTTTGTTCTTCTGCCCTGGATTCTGTCCTGGGCATCTGCAATATGGTAGCTAGCGCGAGAGGTTCCTGGAGAAACTTTTTCCTGAATGACGATGACAAACATCCACCTATGATTCTCAGTCGAATGGCCTCTTCATTCGAGAATGTGTGAAACTCACAATGTGCTACCAACTTGCGGAGACGAGTTGCGAAGGCATCTATCGATTCACCCATCAGTTGACACACGGTGTTAAAAAGGTGTCTCTCATGGTTAATGTTACGTTGAGGGTCGAAGTGCGCACTCAGCATTTTCTTGAAGCCTGGGTATGTTTTAACTTCCTCTAGCGGGAATGTGGGCACAAGGTTTTCTACCTCATCTCCGACCAGATTCACTACCAACCTTTTAGCGAACTTGTCGGCTGCCTTTTTGTCATGGGCATGCAAGTAATTTTCAAAACCTCTTATCCATTTGTCCCATCAAGGTCCTAGGGCTTGCCGATCATTCATGTCAAAGCGCCCAGGTCGGCGAAAAGCTGCTGCTCTGTGCACGTCTTCTTCATTTGGCTCACCTTCTGACATTGTGGAAAGTAGTTGTCCCTGTGAAGGCCTCACAGATTCAGTTGTCAGGAGGTCTCATGCACTTGGGTTGCATTCACAGGATTCCCACCTTCCTCGCCATTGTCCTGTTCTTCATGTAAGAAAGAGGCAGGAAGCTGCACTAGAACCACTGGAGGGAACTGAGGGTTAACGACAGTGCAGTGAAAATAAACACACAGAGCCGGTGAAGGTTTCAACTTTCCTTTCTTCGCGCCGCAACTGCCTAGCGCGGGCTTTCCTTATCACGCATGCGCCATTCACTGCATTCCCATTGGTCGGGCGCCTCTTATGACAGAGCTCGGACGCTGGGTTAACTGTGTCCTCTCCAGGCCACGACAACTATTGGGTGCAAAGAGGGATTTGTTTAGCGGAAAGAGGGTTGATTCTTTTTCCCCCATTCCTGAAACCACGCTCCATGACTCCAGTGCACCCTAATCCACTGATTTTCTGTTTGGGTCCAAACGAAGTAACTAGACTGACACTTTAGGTCCTTGGCATGGCAACATATATATCTGTTGGGTCTATAAATGGCCCTACATACTGGTCACCTACAAACTGAGACGGCAGTTAGTAATTCATAATGTTTCATTAGGATGCACATACAATATACCACCTCAAAACTAATCAATTGCCTATCGTGGTATTTTATTTTTTATTTTATATAGCGCCGCAGCCCGCTGGCATCAGGGTGCTTACATCAAGGCAAGGACAACAAAGGCTGACAGGACAAACATGGTATCCTAACTATGCGTGTCAATATTTAGGTAAGGAATTTCTGTCTAGGTATTCTGGACTCAATCAGAGCTAGGTTTCTATCATCACTTTGCCATCATGGAACATCACGGGCTGAAACCTTTACTCACAACCCTGCTCTTGAGCATTATGTGTCGACTAAGCATTTTTTGAAAGGCAAGAGTGTATTTGGAGTAGATGCCCCAAAGTGTTCCTTCTAAAGTGAAAGGAAATGCACACAATGAGGTGATGAGGGATGTCTCAAACCGCAAAAGGCCTGTTCCATGCACAGGCGGGGTCCCCCCAGCCCGCATGCTGCAGCTGGGGCGCGTGGCGAGGGCATTACAGGTAAATATCTAAGGCCGTCCCAGATTCATGATGAGATGCGCTCCAGCGCACCTGCCACTGCGGCATTCCTCTCCTGCGCATCGAGACCTAGGATATTGCGCAGTGCTGACGGACCACTGGGCACCAAAGAGAAACCCTCGTGCTTGGCATGAGTGTTTTAATACTGTGTTTTACAGTTTGAGCCTGAACTGTCGCTGATGGGCGTAAACATGTACAAACAGCATTCATAGTGGTGAGTTATTTTCTGTCCAACAGTGGCAATGCTCACCCAGCAGCCAGGTTGTAGCTGGTATTCAGTGCATATGTGAGTGTCAGCCTGATTCCCAGCATTTACATATTCATGGAGGTAATGTTTGAGGGTCCCCTGTAGCCTCAACCAGTCACTTTTCTTGTCTGCAACACTCTTGGCCAGTCAAAGAAATTGCAGGCAGCAGATGCATGGGCGCAATGTAATTGTAATTGGTTATTTATAACGCGCCAGAGGTTTCTAAGCGCAGACCCGGGGATCGAACCTGTGTTGCTCTGTGTCATCTTGCTTCCAAGGCGAGTGCGTGGCCCCCTGAGCGATCCTACCGCCCGCTTAATGGCCAGAGGTTTCTAAGCGCGCAATGAGCACCTGCCCATTGCCTTTTGCTCCTGCATCTATTTTGGTGAATTTTCCCTTTTAGTTTTTATGGAGAGAACAGGTAGATTGCTGAAATGTATCTGGCTGTTAATAGATCATACACTATATTTATTAGTATTATTTTACTTATTATTGTTTCAGCCGTTTAAGTAACATACGTTGAAGCCCAAACAAAAATGTATTCTTTAGAGTAAAATCAATATATATTTCATAATTTACAAACTGATTTCCATGGAAAGCTCAGGCAGAAATGAATATGCCAGTACTTTCTTCTAGAT
Source organism: Ambystoma mexicanum (assembly GCF_040938575.1). NCBI lineage: Eukaryota > Metazoa > Chordata > Amphibia > Caudata > Ambystomatidae > Ambystoma > Ambystoma mexicanum. The sequence goes on from NC_090936.1 coordinate 80,593,222, forward strand.
TGGCTTCTGACACTGGACAAGACTGGACGCAAGTTCGAATCCCCGCAGGTGGCCTCAGCCTTTTCATCATTCTGGGGTTGATAGATTGAGTGCCATTAAATTAGGAAATCGTTACAGCTGTTATAACTAAGTTTACGAGCGGGTGGAATCCACCATGAAGTGCTATATGAAAACCTGATATTATCATTTATTATGCTTGTTGTTTTGTGTCAATATGCTTTACAGCGGCAACACATCACCACTGTAGAACTTTCAGAGAGCCTACCTTGTTGGGGTATCCAGACCCTAGACTGCTGGGCGAAAGAAAATGAGTGAGGAGAAGATGAGAGGATGGTGAAGTGGGAAACAAACGCTACAAACACAGGGGGGATGCAGGGGGAGAAGAATGTTTTGGGATTGCCTGGCCGTGTGGCACCAGTTTAGTTCTGCCAAAGGGAGGAGATGATAGGTCATAAAGTGTTCCGGTTTCCAAGCCAATTTTGGAGAATTGCAAGCTAGTATAAAAACCATAAGATCAAATGAAAACTCAAAAACAGAAATAATAAAGAAATGTTTGCAATATAATCTATGCACTTGACGTCCCTTCGGGGCACCTTTAAATGTTGAGCTAATTCTGTTGACTTCTACTGCGACCATGCTAAAAAGGGTTTGCCCACTATTTGATCACTCTCTCACGTATCACCAAAATTCAGCTCCCTGGAATGTGGCCAGACCTGAAGTCTTATATCTTCATGTCTTTCCTCATCTGTACAAATGGTTTGATACAATTTCATGGTCCTTAAGTGATCTAAAGGCTGAAGTAACATGTACAGCTTTCTGTACGCAGAGTACTGTTCACATTCTGTGCCCATTATGTAGACTTCCTTGTGCAGTTGTGATTTATATTTTTAGCTGATGCGTAACAGATCGGGTTTTCTATTTGCGTCTCAGACCCTCTGCTTTCCCATATTTCCGGCTGCCTTTGTTCTAGCGAAACCTGGATGCGTGCCAACTTCCTCGCAATCAACTCCTCTCTGCAATAGAATTGGTCTGCTTGGGAAGCTCTCCTCCTCGCCATTCAATACTTTGGAGATCATCAGATCTCAACAAGGCTATCTCAGATGACGTTATGCATACCACTTCTCCTTCCCATTTCTCAGCTCTATACAATTAAGACATTGGCAGTCATTACAAGTTTGCCGTTATCCCGCTGGAATTACTGGCAGGATACCAGAATACCGACCTGCCGTTACCGGCACCTGATATTCCAGATGCCGGCAACCCCGGTCATTCCCTCCATTGAGAGGATTGCCAGTATTACTGGCTGGTTATTGCCGTTGGGGGCCTGATTTACCTCCAGCTCTTGGCTGAAGGTAAGTCAGGTGACCCCCGCTGGCGAACCTGTAGTTTGGTGGTCCGAAAACGTGCCGGTAAATGGAATGAAAGAATGTTAATTCCAGACTACCAAACTTGTAATGATCTCCATTTTGTTGATGCCGCCTTCACCTTCTTATATCTCTTGTCTCACTAGTTCCTGGTCACCGGCGGCTCCAAGTTTTAAAAAAGGGTTCTACAACACTTCAAGACTGGTGGATGACGGCGATGTGACAGAAAGGTGTATTTTGCCATGTTTTAACATCATCCTAAACTAAAAGAAAACAGACGTTTTGAAATTCCACATTTGGCTGCAGTGCTTGAGATCAAAAATATTTTTTAAAAGCACAGAGACATGATACCAATAAGCCAGACGTTCAGGAACCATTTTAGGGTCAGGCAGGGCCATTCAGCCTCATTCTTGCCTGAACCCAATCCAAGATGACCATTTATCATTCAGGTATCTACACCACAGAACACAGGAGTGGCTGCAGCAGCATTACAAGAGCACCTTCAAATAATTATCGCTGATGGATAGACCAGAAATCGGTAGGATATTTGATGCTCCTCCTCGATTGATTTCAACTTATCTTAAGATGATGCCCATGATAAATTAACATGTTGAACAGTCGAACAGGTTGCAGTCAATGTGGTCGGCAGAGCTGGAATGTGATATTTCAATGGAGCAATGGGGAATATATTAAGGAATGCTTTTAATGCAAAGTTAGATCTAAGCTTGCTGCTTATACTACATAAGATTTTGGGTTGCTATATTGGACTCACGTTAAATTAGATATGCTCTGTTTATTGTATAATGATTCCTGTTGGGGATGCAGTAAAGAGAAGAGAACATTAATACATGTGTTATGGAGCTGTTCAAGGGTTATGGATTTTTGGTTGGAGGTGTTAGATAGAATGAATATGATATCTAATGTAGACCTACCTAGACAACCTGTTCAGGTTATATTAATGTCAAAAATAGGTGGTAATGAGATAACCTATGGTTATAAATGATGGATTGACAGAGCTTTGGTGATTGCACAGAAACAAATATTAAAAGTCAGGAAGACTAGGAAAAAGCCACAGTTGGAAAATTGAGTAACTGATTTACAAATATTATCTAGTTATGAAAAAGTGATGTATACAAGACAGGATAGAGAACATTTATATTTAGAAATGCGGGCGCCTTTTAATGAATTATGGGGTTGCGAGTTCAGATCACGAGCGGTAGTGTGACTTATTGAAGACATGGTTAGGATTGACAAGGAACAGACCTATACTGTTTATATAGTTGTTTGTTTCTCTAAGTTATGTGTTTGGTCTGTGTGTGTTAAAAAACGTTCAATTATACAAGATTATGGAATTGTGTAATTACTTGATGAGCTCAAAATATGTTATAATAATATCTCAATCCCCAATCGGCAATTATATTTTCAGGGTTTTTTCTTCTTTTTTTCATTTCGATTATTATAATGAGAGCTGTCTACGATCCTGTACTCTGTGAATTACATTGTTTGGTTATTTTGCAAAACCGAAAAAAAAATATTTAAAAAACACAAAAGATGATAACCACCGAGGGGGGAAGCCACCATCAAACAGAATCCCTTCGTTTTTCTTCTCTCAACAGCCCCCCTCCCCCCTCAGCATGTCAGCAACTCTCTGCTGAGTACTGAGCAGCTACGTTGGTGATTCTGAAAAGACATTAGGCAGGTTTGGTCAGTTACATGCCATGATCCTGGCTTGACAATGTCCCTAGCCCAGCCGGACTTTCAGATGAACTGTCTGCCCTCCCTTTGGACTTCTCACCCCAGCTACCAGCTTTAACTACATGAAGAAGTAGTCCAAATGGCCTGTCTGAAAACATATGCAACTGGAGGCGCAATGGAACACGTTGGTGGGTGGAAAGGGGGCTAATTGGCCTACAGCTCTAAAATGTTAAACCTGCAAATGGAGTGGGGTTGATGTGTATACAACCAGGAGTAACTAGCGTCTGTACGTGTGTGGTTTGTAGGTGTGTTTGTTTTGGTACTGTGAGGGTGCAGAAATAAGGCTCGGACACAATGGTGGCATGTTTTTGGTTAGAAACATTTATTAAATGAAAAAGGTTTGGAAAAATGTCCCTCTAATCCTAAAACTAAGAAGTGCTTCCCTGCCTTAAGAAAACTAAGGACATGTCAGAATGTCAGACTTATAAAGTTTATCTCTGTCATGTCTCAAAAAGCCTACTTCTATCCCTAACACTAACAACCTAAACCAACTGTGCAAGGATGATCTCTTCCTAAAGTAAAGTGTTCTGTGTATGATATGATATTTTATTTGTATCACGTTCATACCCAAGTATTTCAGAGCGCGACGAGGCAAGGGAGGGGAACAAGGGAAGACAAAACAACGATTTTACCAGGCCCAGTGACATTGAGAACGCGCAAGTGCAGGGGAGAGGGAAGGGGGGAAGTACAAGGGAGAGGGGAGGAATGGAAGGTGCTGAGCAAGGGGTACAACAATACAAAAAGGTAGTGCAGCCAGCAAGGTGGCAAGTGCAGGTTTTGAGCGCAGACAAGGGGTGCCTGGTAAGTGCAGGTAAGGGGACTGTGGGTTAACAGATACAGACCCAAGTGGAAGGGTTGCCAGGGGCAGTGCGGGTGAGTGGCTGAGTGGGCATAGACCTGGGCCCAAAATCAGATGGTAAACCAGGTGCACTGTGCCAAAGCAGACAGATCAGCAGGGGAGAGGGAGAGCGAAGGCAGAAGCAAAGAGGAAGGTCTTGAGGTGCTTCAGGAACCGGAGATGGTTCTCTTCAAGGTTCAGAGTGGCAGAGAGGCTGTTCCAGAGGGAAGCCCCTGCTGGGGAAAGAGATCTGCCACCAACTCGTTGCTTGGAGAAGCAACTGACCCTGAGGGAGATGGAGGCGGAGGAGCGAAGAGCTTAAGTAGGAAGTTATTTACAGGGGGAAAGTTGAAGGTATTTTGGACCCAGGCCCCAGCAAGACGTGTGGACAATGCATAGGATCTTGAATTTTATCCTACAGAAAACCAACCAACAGAAAAGTTCCAAGTCTCTTGGGTAACCACAAATGGCAAAAACCGAGAAATTTTCAAAACTGTAGGACTCCAAGGTTAGGGTCGTATTTCTTTCCCCAAGATTTATTCGTATAGTGTTTCTCTCCTTTTGGGGCCTCTCAGGCCTGTACTTGCTTATACAAATGTAAATAGGCAGTTCACAAGACTATGCTCCTTATGCTTCTCCTGTTTATCCCAGCAACATGGCACACTTCTTTTGCCAGGCGTAGGATTTGTTTGCACAATGTATTCTTCATTTATTTTGGGTGCTGGCCCCAGACTCGCAGTATTCCGAATAACTTGGTTTCTTCCTTGCCAAGCAAATGACCTCTCATGAACTATCCCTCTTTTGGATGCGAGTCCCAGACTCGCAATATAACGGCTTGGCTCACTCTGCTGGCGATCAGTTATCTTTTTGTGAACTTCTTATTTGGATACTGTACCCAGACTCGCAATATTTAAACTGGCTTGGTATACTCTCCTGCCAGGCCCTCGTCCTGTCAAGGACTGTCCCTCTTTGGGTGCGAGTCCCAGAGTACAGTTGCTTGGTTTACTCTCCTGCCAGGCAACAGACCCAAAGTGGACTGTCTCTTTTTGGGAGAGAGTACCAGATCCGCAATATTCTGTTTGGCTTTGTTTCAGTTTCTCATATGAGTGTGGGTCCCAGACTCACAGTTCATTGCTAGTATCCCAGACCCTCTTCATCTTGCTTACGCCTTCATCCCCATCACCCGTGGACCTCCAGCACCACTCAGAGAACCCGCGTACCTGTTTGCTTCTCTCTATACCAGTGTTTCCTAAGCAGCTGCTGCATCTCTTGAGACTCCGGTAGCGTTCGGGGCTTCGTCACGGTCTGCAGTAGCTCTCCTGGCATCTGCTTGTCCCCGGCGATGCGTTCTCTCTCATGGATGCCTTCCTGGTTCTCTGGATGCTCGGAGGTTTCACACTGCAACATCCTGAGCAATCCTCGCTTCTTGGACCCTGCTTGGCTTCTCGTCCTCTGCTCTAGGCTTCCCTCCTGCTGGCTTGTGTACCTTTTGCCGCTGCACTGCTTGCCGGATTCCTCCTTGCATTGGAAAAGGGAGTTGCTTTGGCCCAATCACATTAGTTGAGAAGCTATAGTGCTTACTCTGCTTCTCCAGAGTGATCCTTGGACTCCTGATCATCTTCTTCTTCACAGTACATGCCATGGAATCAGATGTAAAGTACTTTGCATTTTCTAAGGTTTGAATCTTGTTAAGTATATTAGGTTGACTAACTTGACAATAACAGATATTGGCCTTATTAAAAGAAGAGAGAGGAGGATTGAACATTGGAGAAGGGTTTAGGTGTACTAACGCAGGGGCATACTCCTTTCTGTGAACATGGTTGTCACTAATCCCATAAGGGGGTTCCTCCCCCATTTGATCCTCCCTCGGTGCACCGCCCCCAAGGAGGCTATTGTACTGTGGACGCACCGCCCTTGCCCGATGGGGATCCCCTCAAGGGAGAAGGGATAACATCCTCAGATTCTTCATAGTACACTGGAGGTTTATTGTACAGTACTTGTAGTTGGATTTCCCCACTATAAATGTATAACTACAAGTAAAATAATGCAAATTGATGGAAGTCTAAAAGCCTGGAATGGCTAATCACCTCCCACCTGGCATGGGACATTATAGTTATAGACTCACAAGCACACTGCAAATTAACCCTTCAGGAATAGTTGTTTTATTAGTCATTAACATCTGCATGGAACTTGTTGATCATGTGATTAAAACATACAGTTGCACAAAATATTAAACACTCACCATGGAAATGTACTTTATATCTTTCAAAAGTATTAAGAAAAGGGTTTACTTAGTTAATCAGTCCCATTGTTATTTTTAGTTTGGGCTTTTAGGTGGCACATTAGCGAAACTATTGCATTAGAGTACTGATAGTGTTAAATGGCAAATGAGGAGGGAAACAAAGCTTGTAAGTATTGTTTGGTTATTTGCCCACCCACTGCCCATGGCCATGCTAATTGCTATGGCCATTCCGACCCATTTCCTGCCCTCCCTGCCCAAATCACCTGCCCATGGGAACTCTTTGAGCTCTCTTTAATCAAGCCATACCATCAAACGTTGGGCCTTATTATAAGTTTGCTGTTAAAGAATTACTGATGGGATACCGGCAAACTGCCCCTACTCTGACGCCTGATATCCCGTAATTACCGGGATATTGCAGGCAGCAGAAAGGTCGGTAAATCCCCATTCCATGGCATCCCATAGGATGCCATGGAGGGGATTGCCGGAATTACCAGCACCAGTAATACTGGTGCCGGTAATTCTGTATTTATTTGCCGGTAGGGGCCTGATTTACTTCCAGCTCTTGGCCGGAGGTAAATCAGTGCCCCCACCAGCAAACTTGTGTTTTGCCAGTCTGGTAAAATTGCCAGTGCCGGAATTACAAGCAATTATACCAGTAATTTTACCTGACCAGCAAAACAGTAATGAGGCCCAACGTGCCTACCAGTGTTTTCTCAAAGCAGTCTTCTCAGAGTTAATGGCATAATTGGAGTTGTAAACACACTACTGGTGTAATAAAAATGTGTTAACCAAGCCTGCCTTCAGCTACTCGATTTGTGAGCACTATGAGTTCTTCACTAAAGTCCTGTTAAAAACAAGCATTGGCAAAGCCAACAGTTTTGTATTGTGTATAAGTATTAGGCATTTGCCACGCATGGCTATTAGATGCCCAGGCACACGCATAATTTTGCACCTGCTACCATCAATAGTCAATTAATACCACTACAGCAGTGCCTGACAAGTGCCTTTGCCATGCCTACACAAAAGCTCAAACCTTTGGCCTTGGCAATGCTTGTTTAATGTTCAAGCAGTTTGATAGCGTAACAGTGGGCTCTTTGGGCTTTTGGCATTCTTTTGATAATTAATTTGTCTATCTCGCCTCTGCTCATTGAAATAGTTCTCAATCATTGCTGCTATCTTTGGCTAATTAGCACATGGAAGCCATTATTAACATCCCCTGAGTCACTCAGAATGCTTGGAATGCATTCTATGTTTAAGCAATAATCACCCGTTCCAAAAGCTGAAACGGGTGATAACGGCCCAGGCCAGAGTTAAAGGCCCAAGCATAGTGAGCCTCTTTACCGGGGGTCCCAGGTGCCGTTATCACCCGTTCTAGCCCTTGGAACCGGTGATTATTGTTATTATCATCCCGGGTTGCCAATTCCGGTAACCTGGGGTGCAGAGAGTTCATTCAAGCAAAATACTCACTAAACATGGCCGCCATGATTCAAGAAGACAGGGATCTGTACGGAGCCCCTCTTCCATTTCCATGGCAGCCAGCGTGGACACCGGGAGGAGGCAACAGCCACGGCGGTGGGTGCCACCACCACAGTAATCAGGTAAGTGTGGCTGGGGGAGGATTACAATTAAGGGAAGGGATGGTGGGGGGATGATGGCGGGGGAAGCTGCCATCAGTTTGCTCGGAATGCAGGCTTGGATTGGTAGATTCAGCCCACGATCCGAGCAACCTGATTGGTTGCTGCCCCCACCCTGGGTGCTAATTAATGTTATTGTCTGTACTCCATTCATTCTAATTTCAGAAACAGCCAGGGAAACAGCAGAAGGCATTGCTTTGCATTCAAGATACAGCAATGTAATTTTCCAGGACAAGATACTCCCTCCCTGCAAGTATCTTTTATTTTCATTGCATCTGCAATGTTATGTTATGTTATTGGGATATGTACCGTGCACCGCTGCCATTGTCATGGTCTTCGGGCACTCATGTGGATCTGAAATGAAAAAAAGCGGGGTTGTTAGGGAAGTAGAGGGAAAAGACAAGGTGGTGTGCTTAACTGTTGGTGCGTGTAAAACCAGGAGCTTGTGTTTTCTAGGTGGTGTGAGAAACCTGACGGTATTTTCCCACCTACTCCCCTGAGATCCTCCATTCAGGTGGCCAGGGAAGGGCCATCGCTTTTGGATCCTGACCTTGGGTGTGGACAAGCGAGGGAGGATCGCCTAAGTGGAGGGCCACAGGGAATTGGGAGGAGAATGTCTAAAGGCGAGACATGGTATTCCCCATTTTCCAATCACACATCAAATCCCTCTCCCTCAGCTTTTATCGGATATTTCCAATCCCATTCCATCTCCCCCTCCCCAGTTCCAACATGTACTGGGACAAAGAAGAGGTAATCGAGAGTAGTAAGGATTACCCATAGGAATAACATTGGGAGGCAGGAAGAAGCCTACTAAATTTCAACACTAGGCTGTCCCACTAATAGAATCAGGCAAGGTCAGGCATTTTACGTTTACCATGACTATGCACACCTGACTCCACTTGACTCTCAGAAGATATAGAAGGTTTGGTTCTCCCAAAGAAGAAGAGCACACTGGGATTGCTGGTTGGAACGTGGAAGCCAGGGAGCATGAGATTGCAGCCAGAGAAGCCTGGGAGATCTGGAGAAAGAGCGAGATGCCAACCCGCTGACCCGGTAGGTCAGAGGGGTGGCAGCGTGGCCAGGGAGCCCTGTCTCCAGGAAGCCGTAGTGAGGCATACTGCAAGCTGCTGGCTTTGTCCAGGCCAGTGCTCGTTCCCCTGGGACGTGTGCCAGTCTTAGGGGTGTCTGAGAGGCAGGTGGTAAGACCCTGATCTCAACCTACAGATCCCGAGGACCTGCTCGCCAGCACCACACCACTGGCTTAAGTTTCACAAAAAAGAGAGAGAAACTCAGTCGCATGCGGGTGGCATGGAGGGTTGGAGCGAACTTGATGAAAGAGGCCAGCAGCAGTTAACTGGAAAGAAGATAGAAAGCAAGGAAAACCAGAGAAACAGTGTGCTAGTGATGCGAACAAAGAGAAAGACCGAAAGAGTGAATTTAAGAGGAGTAGAAAGCAAAGAAAGGGGCCGAGCAACCCGAAAGCCGGAAAGAGGGCGCGGGTGACCTGGAAGTAAAATAAAGAAAGCAGAAAGCAAAGAGAGTGTGCAAGTGGCCTGAAGGCAGGAAATAGGGTGTAGGTGACCTGAAAGAAGGATAAAGAGAGTAGAAATCACAGAGAGGGTACAAGCGAACCAAATGCAGGAAAGAGGGTGCAAGCGGCCCGAAAGGAGAAAAAGGAAGGTGCAAGAGTGCACAGTCAAGTGAGAAGAGTGTGCCAGGGACACAGCAAAGCAAGAGGAGTGTGCAAGAGGCACAATAAAGGTGAAAGGAAGTGCAAGTGTGCACAGCAAAGTGTAAAGAAAGGTGAAAGAGAAACAAGAGCAGAGTGGAAAAGGCACCAGAGGGAAAAGGGTGCCAGAAGAAGATAAAAAGTGTAAAGAGAGGGGTCATAAATCAGAGTGGTCGTGCAGGGGAGGAGCCGAAGCCCTGCGTTTTCAAAAAAGTCTCTGATGCTGAAAGGTACATCCTGACAAGGTGAACTTTTGTTTGAAACCAGAGTGGCCTAAGCTTGTGGAAGGTAACCCTGAGAGGCCCACAGCGACATTTTGAACTTTGCAGGAGAGGCCCAGACTTGGGGAAGGGATCCCTGAAAGGCCGTAACCGAAACTGTCTTTTTGTTTGGAATTGGAAGGATTGAAGCTTGGGGAAGGGAACCCCAAGAGATCCAGAGATATTGGGAAATGTATTGACTTGCTGCAAGAGCCGTACGTGCGAGGTTCCGATGGTAAACGTTTGGAGTTGAACTATTTTTGAAACTGGCAGAACTACACCTGATCGTAAGACTATCTGAAACCAGTCTTGGTTTACATTTCTTTTTGAGCTACCATTTTTTCTTTAAGAATACCCCATATCACATTTTATCTAAGAGTGAGGGCAAGAATAGGTTAAGACACAGAAAGACCTTGGTTTTGGACTTACAGTCATCGACGGCCCTTAGAAACATCAGTTGAGCGAACAACCCCTTTAGAGTTAGGGCCAGTTAGGTATTACACCAACCCAACAAAGTTTTTCAATAAAGGTTTTCAAACTGTTACTTTTGAGTCTGTGTCTCTCTTGATACCATGCCTGTCTCACAGTGGGCATTGATGTGTACACCAGAGGCGTTTTGTTTCCATATTGGAGAGCCAGGTTTCTATGGGTAGATCTGGCTGCTTTGGCCAGTGGACCTGTTTGCTAGTTGATTTGAGAGGTATAAGCTGTGACTGTTTGGTGTGGGTTGGTGTAGCCGTTTGTGTTCGCGAGTTTGTTGAGCATGTGGTGAAGGTGGATGAAAAAGGAGGTGGGTAGTCGGTCATGTTCTTTGCAATGCACTTATATCTGAGGCCGTCTAGAAAGAGAACATAATATTGAGCAGTGCAATGCGCTTGTGATTGAGAACACCTAGGTTGAGAATACAGTATAGAGCAGTGCAATATGCTTATATGTCTGAACATCTAGGTAGGGAATGCAATATAGAGCAGTGTAATTGCTTATATCTTAGAACACCTAATTAGAGAATATAATATAGAGCAAAACAATGCGCTTATGATTGAGAACACCTAGGTTGAGAATACTGTATAGAGCAGTGAAATGTGCTTATTTGTCTGCACATCTAGGTTGGGAATACAATATAGAGCAGTGTAATCGCTTATGTCGGAGAACACCAAGGTAAATAATACAATATAGTGCAGTGCAACACACTTATGTCTGAGAACACCTAGGTAGAGAATACAATATAGTGAAGTGCAATGCACTTATGATTGAGAACACCTAGGTTGAGAATACTGTATAGAGCAGTGAAATGTGCTTATATGTCTGCACATCTAGGTTGGGAATACAATATAGAGCAGTGTAATCGCTTATGTCGGAGAACACCTAGGTAAATAATACAATATAGTGAAGTGCAATGCACTTATGTCTGAGAACACCTAGGTAGAGAATACAATATAGTGAAGTGCAATGCACTTATGTCTGAGAACACCTAGGTAGAGAATACAATATAGTGAAGTGCAATGCACTTATGTCTGAGAACACCTAGGTAGAGAATACAATATAGTGAAGTGCAATGCACTTATGATTGAGAACACCTAGGTTGAGAATACAAAATAGAGCATTGCAATGTGCTGTAAGAGTGCAGAAACGAAGCTTGGACACTGAGGCAACATGTTTTGGGTCATACACTTTTATTCAGCATAAAAAGAGGGTTGGTAAAGTGCCTGGCTGTCCTTAAAGCTAGGAGGTGTTTTTCTGCCTCAAAGAAAGCTAATGGAAACATCAGGTTGTCAAACAAATAGTCAATCACTGTTGTGTCCAAAAAAACCACTACTGCCCCGGACACTCTTAACCTGAATTTAATGTGAAAGGATATTATCTCAACTGAGGAAACAGTGTAAAAGTTCTTTGCCAACAAAATGTTCCAAGTGTCGGTGATGGTTTTAAGAAAAAAGCAAATGTTCTTTCCAAAATAAATAATAAATAATGTTGTAATATCTAAGGAATGGCTCCTTTCCCCTGGATTCTGTCTTCTTCCATTCAACTAACTAGGAGGTTGGCTCCTTATTATGGGATTTTCTTGAAAGTTCAAATTAGCACAAACGAAGGTTTGACATGCCAGGCAAAGCATTTCCCTGTTCCTGGCTGCTTTTTATACTTTTCCAGAGTCCACAACAATATTCTATTAGCCAAGGGATTTGTCTTCCTTTCCCTGACCCCTTTTAAGCATTCATCATAATGTACCACAACATTCTTTATCTTGCTGTGTCCCAGACCCTGTATTCTCTCAGATAAAGTTCATTTTAGCCTTTGGCTCTTAAAAGTGTGTCCCAGACTCGCCATGCAGTAATGTACCAGCTTGGTTTACTCTCCTGCCAAGCATAGGATTCCCTTTCTCTTGTTCACATAGTCCCAGACCCTCTTATTCTCTTGCTTTCATATGGGTGCAGTCCCAGACTTGCAATTCTGAATCGTGACAGCTTGGTTTACTCTCCTGTCAAGCATAGGATCCTGTCTCTTTTACTCTGCAGGTCCCAGACTCTCAGTATCTTCTCAGGTCCCAGACCCTCTTATTAGGCTCTCTGTACTCGCTCCCCAGCTTGCCCGCACCTCTAGTCCCTCTCGACCAGCCCACATACCTTTGTGCTTGGTTCGCATCTTCCGAGCAGTGGGACGTCTGTGCAAGGCTACGGCAGTGTTCTGGTGCTTCGTTTCGTCGGTCTCGGCTTCACAGTGCTCTTCGCTTAGCCTGGAGCATCTTTTCTTCTGCTGGTGGGCCCCGAGATCCTGGAACACTGGAGGGTTGTTTGGGCTACAACTCGTGTAGTCCTTACATCCTGGATTACGCTAGGTCCTTCTCCCTTCTCTGTGCACAGCGTTCAGCTCTCTCGTCTTGCAGCTGGTGCTACAACATCGCTGGCAATTCCTCTCATGAGAGAGGATCTCTTCCACCTGGTTTCCCTCATCTATTTTGAATGAGTTTGTCCCAATCAGGTTCAGATGGAGACTAGACCGCTCAACAGAGGTCTTGGGATAAATCTTCACCCTCCTAGCTATCTTCTTTGTCCCATTACTTGTATTACAAGTAAATGGAAGGCCTGTTGTATTCCCTTGGTTTTTAGTTATTTTCATAGAATACTGTAGGCTTGTTATACAACAGAAGATATTAGCGTGGTTTGTAACAAGGGAAGGAGGGTTTGTTTTCGGCAAATTGGAAGGGGGTGACAAAGTGGAAATATGCCACGTTCTCTGAGAATGGTCATGCATAATCCCATAAGGGGCTTCTTCTCCCACGTGATCCTCCCCCTTTGCACCACCCCCAGGGGGATTATTGTACTGTGGATGCACAGCCCTAGCCTCAGGGGAAAGGTCTCCACTAGGGGAGAAGGGATGACATCCTCAGATCCGTCATATACCTTTTCCGTTATGCTGTTGGCTTCTTCATCTACTAATGGAAAACGTGACAGAAAGTCCACGTTACCTTGCTCTTTTCCTTTCAGGTGTTCTATGAGAAAGCAATAAGGTTGGAGCTCAAGAAACTAGTGCATAATTCAGGGGTTGGTATCTTTGCAGAGACTCATCCACCTGAGTGGTGAGTCGCCAGTAACTAACCAGAACTTCGTACTGGTAAGATAGTACTTCAAATACCCCACAGCCCAATTCATGGCTAGAGCCTTCAGTTCAATCGTAGCATAATTTTGTTCTTGAGGCAAGAGCGTTCTACTGATGTATAATACAGGATGTTGTATTTGTGAGAAACCTGACTTTGTCTCCCTGAATAGTCCCCGGGCATCTGTCATCCAGGTGGCCATGACACAGCCATGGCAATTGGATCCAGTTCCTGGGGGTGGACCAGTGCGGAAGGATCACCTGGATGCCTGCTGGACCTGCTGCTGCCGGGCACAGCGGTCACGGTAGGCAAGGCTGTCACGGAAGTACCGCACTGTAATTTTTTACGGGTCCGGCAGCCACCCGCCGGTAGCAGGGTTACCGCCGGACCCTAATGATGCCCAATGACTCTTATTTGTGGGATCTAGTCTGCTGGCAACTGTAGTAGTTAAGGATAGTGATACAGCCCATACGGGTTAACATAAGGGTATGCCTGGGGAGGATTTACCTAATGGAAGAGGGGTGTCCTGTGTGGAATCCTACCTCGCATCCCACGTACAAGGAGCACACAGCCATCCTCGCGCCATTGTATTTATTGAGATTCTGTATTTGATATCACACGCTTGTTGCGCATAGAGTAAATGGGTGCTGATGTCAATATTGACAATGGCGCAGATTATCGTAGGGTCCACTTATGCCTGGCAAGGCCAGAAGACCTAAGAGAGTGTAAATCTGTTTAATTTAAATAACATATGATAAAAGCATGTGCAACATTGTGCCGGCTGACAGAAGATTGGTGATCAATTGTCTTACTGCCTGACATGACAAAATTTGATGATGTCACATGCGCGGTGAAGTTAAATCTTGAGAAAATAAGATAGGAGTTGGTGCTAGTAGAGTCTAATGAGTAAGATTGAGAATTTCCTCACATATATAGTGAAAATCAATGATTGAAATGTTGGGTGCTTTTTCCTCCGACCTTCGTTGTTGTTATAAAAGTGTTATTGATACATGACCTGGATTAATTCTCACATTTAGGCAAAAACAAAGGTAATCCATGAGTTCTGCAATAAAGCATTGTACATTGCAGCCAGGTCTGGTAGCAACAAATACAACACATGTACAGCACAGTACAATGCAATGCGTTACAGTACATTTCTTGGAAGGTTTTGTATATTAGTTCCTGTAGTGTCAATATGGCAATTTTGATGAATAAAATAACAAAACAAATTTGCACACCAGATTTGGGCAAATCGTGAACATTGAGCTCAGAGATTGGTAGCAGCAGATCTAACACAGTACACTACCAAATAGGTAACATCTATTAGCTCCTGCGATATCAATATGACAATATTGGTAATATGAATCACAAAATCACATTTGAGCAAATGGTGAAAATGGTGAAAATGGAACTGATAGCCATCAGTTGGAGCAAATGACTTTATAAGAACACATTCATTTTATGTTCGACGTTGAGGCCATCTTTGGTGCCCCTGTATTTTTTATTGTTTTTATTTGATTTGGCTGAAAAATTCAACCTTTCAATACAAAATCCATTTACTTCATTAAAACATATAAAATGTGTCATAACACTACATAAATATTATATTCATTTACTGATCACAATTCTCATAAATTCTTCTAAACTATTCTAAGCATATATCATTTAAATTCATAATAAAACAAAGAAAGAAGATAAGCAACAAGAACATATAAAAGTATAGAAACAAGAAGAGAAAGTGCCGTGTTCAAGGTGCAATCAAATGGGAGTTATTTAGCATACAGAGCAAGGTGCTTTAAACAGTTCTCAACATAGCATATCATTATTATTTGTTTTGATTGAGTTATTTGTTATTTTTTTACTTTGTTTTTGATTCATCATCATTTTCGAGTTTTAATTCATTTAGAAAGTTTACCGTTGCATATCCTATTGATTTTGTGTGCACATGGAATATAGACTTCCATAGATCTTTAGCCTCCATGTGTACTCGATGTTTGAAAAGGTTTTTAAAGTATTTAACTCTTAAGCAATCCAACTTTGTACACTCAGTGAGCAGGTGTTCTAGTGATTCCTCATGCTTACTACAGAAGCGACATAGACTACATTCTACAGCATCAGGACACCATCTAGATGTAACTTCCCTGGTTTTCCATTCGTTTAACCTCAAGCGCAGAAGTCCTGCTTGATGCGAGACATTTGGTGATTTTAAGAGATACTCTTCAGAGGAGCCAAGGGATTTTAAGGCAAAAGGATTCTGTCTGAAGCATTTGTAGGCATGACATTGTTCTCTAGTGCTTATCCAATCCATTTCCCAGATCTTTTGCTTAGCTTTGTCAGGATTTTGTAACAAAAGCTCATTCCCTATGTCTGCTTCTTGCAAAAATCTCTGCGCTTGGGCTTTCCAATGCTTAGCAAAACTATCATTCGATGTTTTTACATAATTTGCTAAATGTTTTACCAGCCTATTCCTATGATCTTCCAGGGCACATTTCCTGTATAACATGCATACTCTCCATTTATAGGTAGCTTGCATCGATATAAGCCCTAATTCATGCCT
Source organism: Ambystoma mexicanum (assembly GCF_040938575.1). NCBI lineage: Eukaryota > Metazoa > Chordata > Amphibia > Caudata > Ambystomatidae > Ambystoma > Ambystoma mexicanum. Next base: position 80,609,193 of record NC_090936.1, read on the forward strand.
TATGAGGGCTATGGGTGTAGATCTCGAGAGTTTCAAGAGATTTTTCCAATATTCCCCTTCTTTCTTATCCCAATAGTTGCGTATTTTGGATAATCTTGTCTCTGACCCATACAATTGTATTGGTAGGGCCTTTTGCTTATAGCATGTCAGCAGGGGAGCGATGGTAAATTTACAATACTTGCCGCTGATGATTTTTGCTTGGGAGATTAAATGATTCCATTTTATTATTGCAGTGGTTTCATATGGAGTGTCCAGTGGGTTGTTGTTAATATTCATTCCCAGGTAGATATATTCACCCACTGATTCGAGCTGCTGATTATCTGAAACCCACCTATGTTCTCTGTTTCTTTGCTGTGAGTTTCCAAATTGGATCACTTTTGTTTTTTTAATATTTATGATCATGCCATTGAATTTGGCATAGTTCTCCAATACATTGAGCATGTTGCGTAACCCCATCGGTGTCTTTGATAGGAGAAGGAGATCATCGGCATACAAGAGCCATTTAATCTCGTGCTTGCCTAATTTTGGGGAGTCAGTTATGATGTTAAAAAACTCTTTACCCATGTCAGAAATGAAGAAATTAAAAATTGCCGAAGCAAGTATACACCCTTGCTTAAGACCTCTCGATGTGTCAATGGGGTCAGTCAGCAGACCATCGCTGTTTAATCTTATTTGGAGTGAGGTACCCTGATGAAGCTCAATGATCCACTTCAAGATGTTCCATGGACAATTGTTTCTCATTAGCTTCGCCACTAGCAGCTCCCTCAGTATAGAATCAAACGCAGTTTTAAAATCGATGAATGCAATATACAGTGGTAGATTTTTACTTGCTTGCATTGCAATAATGGCATTTATAGTGACTAGGTTAATTCCTGTTCCTAGACCTTTAATAAAACCTGTCTGCCAAGGGTCCCTCAGATTCTCCCTGTCTAGCCAGTTGTTAAATTCAAGAAAGACAAGACGAGCAAATATTTTCCCTGACAGTCCAGAAGGGCTATCGGTCTATAAGATCCTGGATCGAGTCTGTCTCCCTTCTTGAATAACGGGATTAAAATAGATTTGTTCCATGATGTTGGAATCAACCCGGTGCGCATCACTTCCGCAAATATTTTCATCAGTATTAGTGACCATACTTCTACCTCTTCTTTGATGGTTTTATTATCAAGCCCATCCGGGCCAGGGGCCTTTGAGGAGCTTAGTTTTGAGATGTAAAATATAATGTCACTTTGATCGAATTGTGTCGTGTGATCGCAATTTGTACCTTTAAGAGGCATTTGCTGGATCATCATTGGTGTCTGATATATTTTCAGGAAGTAATCGCACCAGGTTTTGGCCGATATGGAGTTAATTTGAACAGAAGACTGGTTTTTATAGGTGACATTATTCAGGACCTTCCAGATTTCCGCTGAAGATTTGGAGGCTATTTTTTTAAGCATATCCTCACTATCTCGCTGATAACATTGGGCCTTTCTACCTCTTAACCAGTTTTTATATACTGTCCGTATGTGCCTTATCTGCGGGAGTTTCTCTTCTAATGTTAAATCTTTTAGTAGTCGTATTTGTTTTCTCATGTTAGCTTTTTTGGTTTTGACATCAATGTCAAAGACATGAGCATGTTTGTACCCTTGTCCTTGTGAGGTGTTTTTCACATATGCATATTTCTGCATTATTGATACATAAATCAAACCTGGACGTATGGACAAATGTTTGTCAAAATCCCACAAGGAAGCATTAGACCACTTGATTTTATTCCTCCTATTGTTAGCGGTTAAATCTCCATTATAGGTCTCCCAAATGCTTTTACTGGGGGGTTTTTCTGTTTGCCACACCAGGCAGAGTTGGCTGTGATCACTTTCCCTTTTTGACTTTACAGTCATGGACTGGATTAAATTCAGCAGTGCACTGTTCACAAATATGTAATCTAGTATGGCTTCAGATGGACCATTATGCCATGTGTTAGCAGCCTGCGTGTCCCCCTCCACGGTCCCATTTAGCATAAATAACTGCATGTCTTCCATTATTGCAAGCCATCTTCTTTCTTCTACCGTTATTTTTTTTTTTCCCTTATTCAGCAGATGCATGTTAAAATCGCCCATGATCATTACATGATCTACATTTCTTTCTTTAGCAATTTTGGCAAATACTTCTTGACAAAGGTCAAAAAAACAATCAGCAGTTAGATGAGACCTTCCCCAATAGATGTTTATGAGTATAAGTAGACGTGAATTACTCTTCAATTTGATGGTTTGAATAAAAGGGGCGGTGGAATCATACATAGTTATTGTAAAGCCTTTTGATTTCTTTATTGCAACCAGAAGCCCTGCCATCGGTCTACCGCGCGGTAGGCATATTGCTGGTTCCAAGTATATTTCATATCCATCCCAGATTGGGGCTTCGGCCAACCAAGTCTCCTGCAAGACCACTATGTCAAACTTGTCAAGTTCAGTATTCACCGTATTCGTAAAATGCTTATACCCCCGAGTGTTCCAACATATCAGTTGGAGTTTCTCTTTTGCTATGGGTTGTTATGAACGATCTAAGTGGTTACCTCTGCCCTCATTTGATGCAGCAAAGTTGCCACCATAAATGCGGGGAATCCACTTCGTGGAGCCTACGACTTCTTCATTCGATTGACAGTCTTCTTGATACAAATTGAAGCCCATTTGAAAGAGAGCATCTCTAGCCTGCCATAAAATATCTGCAAGAATGGTTGAGTGTATAGAAACTCTGGATCGTGTAAGATCCTGATCATCCATAAACTCAACTCTGTCGATGTCCGACGTTGATATGTTCATCAATTGAGATATCTCCCTGCAGATGTTTATGACACTTGATCGATTCAGGTCAAATTGCTGGAATGGATGGTCTCTACATTCCAGTATAAAACAGTGAATGTTCTTCTGGGCCACTGCCCTCGATTTAAATGAGACCTATTTGTTCATATTATTATTGTTTTGCCATTGTGCTGTTTTCTTCATACTAGCATTCTCCATTGTCTCTTTATTTGAGGATATTACTTTGTTTACGAGACCTCTCACTGGGTGACCGTCTGGCATGGATTTTGTCTCCATCTTACTAGATCCAGTTTCCGTAGTTTCCTTTAACCTGCTGGCCATGTAATTTTCTACAGTTTTGTTTATTTCTTCTCTCATTTGCGCCTCATTTATCCCCTTCCACCTTGAATCTATCTTTTCACTGTTGGGGAGTGCTTGAGGTTGGGCACTTTCACTTCTTCTCATTGCTGTTTCCACTGCAACTAAATCATTCAACGGTTTGTAGAATAGGCTTGGTGTGATTTTATTTATATTACTTGAGGGCATAGTTCTCATATGCTCATTGCTTTCATCAGTGATTTTTGATTTTTCTCTGGTTTCTTTTATAGCACTTGTTATCTTCAATATTCGTCTATTCTTTACTTTCCCTTTAACACCTTTTGCTTCAGACATGGTGCTTTTCATTTTATTTGTTAAAGATTGACCCTCTTTGTTTTGCTTGTTCTGTTTTGCATCTGTTTTCTGTTGTCCTTTTTCACTATTATTGGTCTCAATAGTTGCTTCCACGATTGGCTTAGTTGTGGATGGCTCACCATCGCTATCTTTTGCAACGTTCTGTAACAGATGCTTTGAGGGATCTTCAGGTTTATTAGTATTAGGTGCCCCACTAAAGTTGAATTGTTTTAACTGTACAGGAGTCTTAAACCTGTAGTTCGTAGAACTTGGGGAGAGTGTGGTCTGGGTTCCCGACTCTTTTGATTCACAATGTCTAAATATTTCGTATTGTTGAATGCACTCTCTTCGTTCTCCCATTTCCTGGCAGCTGTTACTTTGATCTGTCAGTTTATTCAATAATATAGTTTGATAGTTCAATTTTTGGTCCATTGCTTCGTATAGTTTGGCCAACGATAGCAGAGCTGTGTGCATTGCTAATAGGACAGAATTATTCTCAATCAGGGCCTCGGCCTCTTCTGCAGGACTTTCAAGAGGGATCACCAGCCGTGCTTTCGCACCATTAAGATTTTTGTTTCCCCTTACAGCTTGCCTGGGGGTTGGAGGAGCAAAAGAGAGTGATTTCACAAACGCTTCTTCCTCAGAACATTCTAACATTTCTAAAAATGTCATTACTTTGTTGTTTTGTGATGCATTCATTATGTCATCCTCTTCAACTCTACGTCTGCTTGTGTCATGTTGATGTTGTATTGGAATGGGCGACAGACTGTCTAATTGCATTAAGTCTCCTGTATTGGAGTGTACAAACACAACTGCCTCTATGATCATCGAGGCAGAGCTACAATCCATAAAATGTATAGCTTCCTCATCTACTTGACCTGTAATTTGCAAGTTATGATAAGCCTCTCTTAGTTTCTGCTGAGCTTCGACCGTGCAGGGCTTGGGCGGACTTTCATCAATTTTTTCAAGTGTTTGAGGTGCATACACTTTATCATTATCACACTTTTTGCTCTCATGTTCCATGGTAGTGTCCGAGATTGCATTTCCCACTCCAACATTTGATATTACAGGTGCGCTTACTTTAATAGAAGCTACTTCCATGTCAAGGCGCTTATTCAGCTCAGTGAGCTTTTCTTGATTCAGATGACAATTTTTAATTTGTTGTTGTTGTTCTTGGGGAGTTTCGGTCCCTGTACTTGTATTCAAATTATAATATAAGCGGATATCAGGTACCTTTGACATTAAGCGGTTCCTGTTTTTGTTTCCCACTTTTTTCTCCCCTGCACAGGCAGCTCCTTTCTTCTTTGAAAGTGGGACTGTTGGAGTATGCGGCATACCCACCATGTTTTTTAACTTTGGATTAATTCCTTCTTTAAATAGTGCGCCATTCATGGGCGGCATACCGGATTTCAATGTGTAGGGACCCTTCTCCATGCTATCACAATTAAACACAATTTTTTTTTTTTTTTGATCGATCACAACTAGATTATTATTATTATGTCTTGCTAATATTGATCGCCAAATCTATAATCTTTTTCCACGGTAGTTTCGTGCACGGTGCTTAGCCTAGAGATTTCAATATGGGTGGAGATAATAATACAGGCAGTAGCCTCTTACCCTTTCACGTAGTGCACAGTTTTCCCCTCCTCCTCGTTTACGGTATGGCTAAGCCAAGTGCTGCCAACCCAATCCGCGCACCAGGCACAACGAACAGCGAACAGCAAACAGTACTTATCCGTACTTAGTGCGCGGCGCGAGTGCGCCAGGGAAACAGTACTTGTAGGGGAGGAGGGGGGGTGCAACTTGCACGTCACGTGATTAGCGAAGGCGGAGTCTCCCTCCAGGAAGTGCCCTAAACAAAAAGAATGAGGACACACTCTTAGTAAGGCTTGGAATATGTAAAGACAATAACAGGCTTATCCAAGCACGAGTCAAAAGAGAGTCCAATTATACTCATAGAACACAAGTCCAATTAAATACACACACACGGGGGGCTGGGTACTTAATCACCTTGCGGATTAGGAAGTCAGGCAAGCCAGGCGCCGCATGCAAAGACGTCCTCCTGGACGATTTACTTTGCGTTTACACGGCACGGCAGTAGGCTCAATAGGAGTCTTGTGGTGATTTTCTTCAAAGGGTCCAACAGGTCCAGCAAACCAGCAAACAGTACTTATCCGTACTTAGTGCGCGGCGCGAGTGCGCCAGGGAAACAGTACTTGTAGGGGAGGAGGGGGGGGGAGCAACTTGCACGTCACGTGATTAGCGAGGGCGGAGTCTCCCTCCAGGAAGTGCCCTTGCGGATTAGGAAGTCAGGCAAGCCAGGTGCCGCATGCAAAGACGTCCTCCTGGACGATTTACTTTGCGTTTACACGGCACGGCAGTAGGCTCAATAGGAGTCTCGTGGTGATTTTCTTCAACGGGTCCAACAGGTCCAGCAAACCAGCAAGCAGTACTTATCCGTACTTAGTGTATTTGCAGATGCACGTGGATTCCATCTGTCGTAACATTAGGGTGTGTTTATCCCTGCGTTTGTTGCATTTTGCTCTCATCAAACCTATGAATTTGATCTCTCTCTTGTCTGACATTTGATGGCAGCTCTGCCAGTGCTGTGTTCTGGGTAGCCTAGGATCCTGGCAGTTGAGACGTGCCAGGTTTTGCCATATTCTGATTCTCAGTTGTCTTATAGTGCTTCCTACATAAGGTTTCTGGCATAGACATATAATTGCGTATACCACATAGGTGGTCTTGATATTGATGAAGTCCATTATGATGATCTCTCCACCTTGCTTGAAAGAGAATCTGTCACAGTGTCACACCCTCCCTTGTACACACACCTGTTAATACTGCCACTCCTGCCATTGCCCAGAACTCTGGAATTACTATAGCTCGCCCCGCTCCCTCTGCCCCCCTTCACACTCCGGCACTCACGTGGGCCTCCTGATGACTTGTGTGCACATGCACGCTTCACCCGCAACAGAACGCTCTCCAGGTTGCGTCCTTTTTTGCATTTGCAGCTTCCTTGGCGCCTAGGTTATTGGCGGAACGCTACTATGCTTCCGCGTCGCGTGACCAGCGCTGTGTGCTCACGTGACCCGGGGATCCACTCACGTGATGCGGCAGGACGTCATGTGATGGGAAGGAATGCCAGAAGCGCGAGTATTTAAACACGGCTCTCCCTGTACTCGCTGCTTCACAGGTGTTCTTTGCAACCTGTTTGGCGCTACGTGTTCCTTTGGATTTCTTGACTCTTTTTGGATTTTTTGACCTCGGTTTGCTTACTTGGACTTCGCTTGGATTACCTTACTGGCTTTATTACATTGGATTTGCCTGTGCTTTGAACTCGGACTGCTCTTTGGATTGCAACACGGATTTCCCTTTTGCATCTGGTTTGCTTTGGAACTTCTTGCTTTCAAGCTCCACAGCTACCAAACCACGTTCTTGTCATCAGGTGGTTCTCACGCCATTATTGGGACTACACTCTACCTGCCCACGTGAGTCCCGGACCCTTACCTCATAGGTTAATTGCCTTTCTCCTGACCCCTCTGGTAAGACCTTTTTCACGTTATTTTGGCACTGTCATTTACTGTCATTTGCTTGGTACCTAATCAGTATTTTCTTGCAGCGAATTGGGGTCCCAAAGGTTCGCGGTTCCGAAGTTGACCATCTCCACCTGTGGCCTCAACGGTCGCACAGGGAGTGACTTTGAGTTCTCTCTGTGTGGCATTTGGGAACAGAGGACTCTTCTGCCTACACGACATTCAAGTCTCAACACACAGTTCCCATATGCAATTGTGCACATTTTGCATGCTCCACAGCTATGAAAGCCTGAATGTCAGGATCTCAGGTAGGAACCGTGTCCTATCAGCATAAAGGACTGAAGATGGGGCTAAAATAGTCATGACTCTTCCAGTACATGGCCAGCCCAAATCACGCATGCCTGCTTTTCTTCCTTGTAAAAACACATGTTCCAACAAAGGAAAGAGAGGACGTAAGGTACCTGGAAATTTCCATGGAAACAGTGGCATCCCATGCACCTGAGCAGAGCAGCGCTTCCTTGAAGGAAACGGAGGACGTCGTCACATGATCTGGCATTTAAAAGCCACGCCTGCTCAAAGCTTGCTGCTTCTGAATCTCGTAAAGTGAGTGTTTCTGCACTTAACCTACGTTTCTAGTTGCCAACCTTGTTTGTTTACTACGACCCATCTTTGTCTTTTTCCTTGTCGGCTTTGGTGAATTCCTGGTGACCTTGCTTTGTTTAACGGACTTGCCTCTCCTCTGATTCTGCTCTCGTTGCCTGATTACCTTTTTGACCCGGACCTCCTCATGGACTGCCTTGTTTCTTGTTTTGTACCTGATTGCTCGATCCCCTGCTGACCCGGAACGTTGTATGGACTGCCTCCTCTGACTGCTTTATCTTTGCCACACGATCCCTCCAGTTACTCGGACCAACTTCTGGACCCATTCCAGCATTCCATACGCCCACCGGCTCTGCACGCCTAAGGATCACGGATCTCTGTTCTGAAGATTGACTATTCCAATAGTCCAATGCACACAGACTAGAGATTGCCTTTTGTGCTGTTGGATCTTAGGCATCCTCATGCCATCGGGTTAGGTTTTTGTGGAGAACTCAATAGGCGTCCTCGTGCCGTCGAATGAGGAATTGGACTACAACTTCATTGCATTAAAGACTCAGTGACTTAAGAAAAGCAAAGATACATTACGGTAAGATTTGCTACTCTTATCACTTTCTGTCAGTATCATTCTTCTATAGCTAATCTGTCCGTATGTGACTTGCAGATTACCATCAGACTACCGACTCTCTGTGCCTTCTTACAAATTCTGATTCTGATTCATCAGCTATCAACTCATTTGGTTTGGCACAGGTCAGTTTGATTCCTTGCTCTCTGTATGGTTGTCAGTTTCGTTTGCAATTCAGTAACCTTGTACATTGCATTCCTTTACAGCCATCAGTGTCTCGTTTGGATCCTATCTTTCAATTAATTGATCCCTCTGCATGTTTGTTTCAACATCCAGAGGGGTACATTAGTGGGAAGAACTCTTCTTCTTCACTACAGGTGCAACGGACTGCAGGAGAGTTCTGACATATTCAGAAGCCTCCAAATGGACCCAAATGAGACCTTACCTAGCATACTCCAGTTGGTAGCTGAACTACGATCCTACATGACAACCGCACATGCTGCCACGCAGCACAGCATTGACGAGCTGCGAGCCAGTATGAAACTCCCTGGTATGGAGGTCCCACCACCGGCGGTTGTCTCTGGTCTGGTACTGCACCACCCAGCAGGACACTGTTTATCACATAAGAAGTAATGATACGTTTTGAAATTTCTTTATAGATATGTAATGAATGTAAAACTTGCCCCTGAAGAAGAGAAGACTCTCGAAACACGTTGGGCCACATGAACATTAAATCATATGTTTAATTTACAATGAATGGTGGTTTTGATTCATTAATTAAATTTCCTTTTTTATAATTAAGAAACTGCAAAAGATTTACATATTGTGTAAAGATATATTCCAAACTGTTTAGCTCATTTATTGAGCTAGTGAAAGTGTGCAGGGGATGGCAGTTCCTCTATTAGGAACTTATTTTTTTGTTCCTGTATATATGACTTCCGAGTTCCCGCTGGCCCCTCCTGAACGGTTCCATGGGGATCCTAGGTCCTATCAGACATTTTTCAATCAGTGCCGACTACACATTCTATGTCGGCCAAACTCATTTCCAGATTCTGGCCTGACGATAAGAAAGCTTCTTTAGTCTACAAGGGACTATCTGACTCTTTAAAGGATACCCTTGCTACGGTACTGGTGGTTCTAATTGCATTTCTGATACCAACCCCGGCAGCAGGAAACCGAGAACCCATGCAGGTAGAGCCGCCATACAGGGTCCCTTGTCCACAGAAGAAAGGGAACACAGGAGGAAAAACAACCTGTGCTTCTATTGTGGCTCCTCCAAACACTTGTTGCGATCTTGTACCAAGAAACCTGCTAAGAAGCAGGGAAACGCAAAAGCTCGACAATAGAGGGAGTCCAGTTGCCGGGCTGTTCACCACCAGGAGACTCCCTTGTTATGACACCTTTCACCATTTCAGTTGTGTTTGGGGTACTCCAGGGGAAACCATGGATGGCTACTGCCGTGCTAGACTCAGGAGCCACTGGTAACTTCATTGATAGCCATTATGCCCGGGAACTAGGGGTGCCTGTTGTTAGGACTAATTTTCTATACTCTGGCCTGGTGGAAAGATGTATAGAAGGCCAACCTATATTGTGACAGGGACAACTCTGGGACCTGTAGCCAAAACAGTTTAGGTAGCAGTGACAGGCGGTCTAGGCTAAGTTCTCAGTCTCACCTGTATGTCTATTCACACACGCACACACCTACAAGGTCATGGCAGAGAGCGCTACTTTAAGCTATAGTGAAGAGCAGATACTTAAAATCATTCAAGGCCCCTCACTATTTTTTTTTATTATTTATTGTTTGGCTGTATGGAACAACCTTTCAACAATTACAAAATGAATAAAAACATATCATAAACATATTACAATTCAATTCATCAATATATAACACATTTCAAAATTTTACACCTGACACCCAATGTATAAAAGACCTTAGTAGCAGCAGCATTCTTTTTCTTCCTTTTTCCCTCTTTTTTCTTTCTTTCCTTCCCTTCCATCACCGTTCCCTCATGAAAGCATTCACAATTACTTTGGGTATAATTCATTTAAAAAGCCTGTTGTAGCTAATCTAATTGACATTCTCTTTGTACCAAAAATCAATAGCCATAATTCTTCCATATCAGTTACAATTTGCGCTCTAAAGCAATGGAGATAGTATTTACAACGTATAGCATATAATGCAGGACAGTGGACGATGACATGTTTCAACGTTTCTGCGATTGCAGGATCCTTACAAAATCGACAGATGTTCTCACTGGCATCAATTAGTTTTCGCCTAAATAAAATATCCTTTGTATGCCACAGGTTTAGACGAAAACGAATATAGTCATCTCTAAATTTTGGAGATGGATATTTTAAAATATAAGATTCTACAACTCTAAATTTTTTATGGCCAAACTGGGCAGTGTTCCAGTCTTTAGAATGGGAACATTTTTCCAAGGTATATATCCAATCTTGCCGATATAGTTTAATTTTAGCTTGCGTTGGATTATGAATTAAAGTATCTAAGGAGATGTCCGCATCAGAAAGGATATTTATAGCTGTATTTAACCAGCATTTTGGGTATTGATGATCTGAATATAGTAAATATTTACCCAAGATACAGGATATATCTACACATTGTAATGACAGGATGCATTTTCTCATCAAAGCTATCAATTTCCATGCAATAGTACTGCATAGCGATAGCAGCCCTAATTCAAAACGAATCATTGCAATGGGGACACAGGTAGGAAAATTAAGAATTGAGCGCCAGTATTTACCTTCTAATCGATCCCACACTAAACGGGGCAGCATCGATACAGCTTCAGAGCCATACGAGATAATGGGTTTTACTTTCATGGAATAAAATGATATTATATGGTTGCACGTAAACTTTCCAAACTTATATAAAATAGCCCTAGATTGGGAGATTAAGGTTTGCAGTTTCAATTCAAGTTCTTTTTGAAACACTTTATCATTGTTACCCTGGCTGATCATAATACCCAAGTATTTATATGTTGAAGTTAAGAAAATTTGCTCCTTTTTTATATACCACTTGAATTGAAAGTGTTTTGTCATTTTATGATTTTGGCACATCATAATTTGAGTTTTCATTAAGTTTATAGTCATAGCATTTTCTACAGTATACTCCGATAACCCATTAATCAAACGTTGCAAACCTGCCGGAGTTTTTGACAATAGAACAAGATCGTCTGCATAAAGGATCCATGGTATCTGTTCTTGGTCTAGTTTGGGAGCATCAGAGTTAACATTCTGAAATATTTCACCCATATCAAGGATGAATAGGTTGAATAGTGTAGCTGCCAAGATGCATCCCTGTTTCAGTCCTCGATATGTTAAAATGGGAGGGGTTAGTATCCCATCACGAGTAAGACGAATATGAACTGATGTATTTTATGTATATTTTGTATAGAGTCGAATGCTTCCTTGAAGTCTACAAAGGCAATGAATAACGATTGCCTTTGCTGACAGCAGAGTGCCTTGATTGCAGTCAAGGAGACGATATTTATAGCCGTTCCCTTACCAGCTACAAATCCTGTCTGAAACCTATCTCTCATGTTCGATGAGTTGATCCATTGTTGGAGATCTCTTAGAATTAGTGAAGCAAAGATTTTCCCTGCAACATCTAAAAGGGCGATTGGCCTATAATTTGCGGGGTTTTGTCTATCGCCTTTTTTATAAATGGGTACGATCAATGAAGTACACCACGATTTAGGGATCTTTTGGGTAATTACAACTTGAGAGAAGATTTCAAACAGGATGGGGGCCCATAAATCCGGAAATTCTTTTAGCATGGCATTAGAAAGCCCATCGGGGCCTGGAGCACGGGATCTACTTGCTTTGTGGATAAGATAAAGAATATCGTCCATTGTAAAATCTATTGAGAAGGATCCCTCAAGTTTTACAGGAGATACGCAATTGATAAAAGGGAGAAGAGCATAAAGACCAGCAAAATGGGAGATCCATATGGAGGAAGCAACATCATTAGTCTGCATTTGACATTGAGTGGTGTTATATGTGTCTGATATTAATGACCAACATCCTGCAGCGTTTATTGTCAACATTTTAACCAACATTGCCTCACCATCTTTCTGGTATAATAGAGAACGATAAGTTCTTCACCAATTCCTATGTTTAGTTTTAATTGCTTTAAGAGCAACTAAGCGCTGATCTACTGGTAGAGATTGAATCGCTTTCTTATTTTTTCGAAATAAAGCTTTCGCTTTCTGCATATCTTGATTATAAGAATGTGCTGCAACCGAAGATCTTGTTATCTTAGTAGAACCGGCAAATTGATACATTAGTTTTGTGTAATCAATATCAGAATTCCAATGGTTTAGCGAGGTTTTACTTGATATTTTAAGACAATCTGTAAAATGCAATAGTTTGGTACTGGTCCATCGTAAGCGGTTTCGACCAGGATTTACATCAATAGTAACTTCCATTGTTATAGGAGTCACAAGTGGAGCAATTCTTTGATCAGTAGAGTTCAGTGGCCAGTGGAGATGTAACATATTATGATCACTACCCGAAGATGGCAGAACCTGGAACCCTTTTAGGAGATAGAACAAGGAACGGCTAACATAAATGAAGTCAATAGTAGCCACAGAACTACCCCTTTTCCATGTCGGATGGGGAGGAGAGTCCTCAGGAAATGATCCATTTACCATGAACATATCTTTCGATTGTATAAACGCATTCCAGCTTCGTACTCGATCGTCAGATAATACTTTACTATTATTTAAACAATGGAGATTTAAATCTCCCGCTAAAATTATATGCATTTGTTTCTTGTATTGATATATTTTTTCCCATAAGCGTTCAAGAGAGCGCAAATAGGAATCAGTGGAGAGAGCAACTGGATTCCAATATGTATTAATCAGAGAGTACTGACAATCGTCAATAGATAGTTGAGCTAACTGGATATACGGGGTCAAGATTTCATGTGAGATAACACTCATGGATGGAGTTGTTTTCAGCATCATTAACAGACCAGACACTGGTCGACCTTTAATAGCAGAAATAGCAGGATTTAGGATGGGATAATAACCATCCCACGACGGGCAGTTAGTTAGCCATGTTTGCTGTAATAATATAAAATTGTACTCTCTTAGTTTAATGGCAGCATCAGAGAAAAGATGTTTGAAGCCTCTAGTATTCCAGCTTAATAATGAAAGATGCTTACTAGGAGAGACGCTAAGCTTGGGAGGTAGAACACCGACATTTACACTGTTGTTTACATTGTGCATTGGGAACCACTCGAATCCGCTTTAGTAGAGGCAACCAATGTTATTTGTGCATCTTTATATGGGACTGAAATAGCAGAGCGTCTTTGATGGTCAATAGCAAGCTCAAAACCCAGATCCCACAAGGCTGCGCGAGCGGCCCAAAGAGTATTTAAAACCACTCTTGAGCGGAGCCAGATTTGCACTAAAGACAGGTCGTTATTATTTAAGAATTCAACTTGTTCAATATCACCAGAATTAATATCCTCCAATGCATATATATCACCAAAAATAGCTAAAAGGCTAGCACGATTCAAATCATATGAGTGATACGGCAAAGGTCTACATTTAATAATTAGTGAATGGAGATTTTTTTTTACATCAGGTTTTTTCTGTCTATTTAGAGTACTTTCCGAATTCGAGGTGAGTATCGCATGGGAGCTTACCTGTTCAGTAAGGGCGAATGGAATTTGCTTTAAAGTAGAGGCAGCAAATACAGTTTGGTTTAGATTCGAAATAGCAATAGATGAAGGTAATTTCTGCCCGCCTTCATCACATGTAACAGCGCTATTATCAGAAGTCTGGTGATATTTTAACATGTATTGTTCAATGGCTGAAGCTATGATACGATCTAAGGTTGGAGGCATGGAGGATAAATTACATTGATCCATTTTATTCGCAACTGCCAAGGAAGGAAGAGAAGGCAGCTGTGGTACCGATTTTATTGTAGAGGGTAATCTAAGTTGAGATGGCTTATTGGCTCTAATTTGAGGAAGAGCACTATCTTTAATTTTAGATCCATCACTAATATTAGATTCAGCTGGGGGAAGTTTAAAGCTTTTAGCTTCTAAATAAAGGTCTATTTCTTTGCGCAGCTCTGAACGTTTTAGACACAATTCAGTATCCAATAGATCCTTCACTCTTGGAGCAGTGATTAATGTCGGGTGATTATCAATTATAGCAGATTCATTGTCAATCAAGGCCACAATATTATTTAGGGGCGAGTGTTCAGCTGAAGGTTGTACATTTACAAGCCCTTTTAGGCTTTTCTCTACAGCGATTTTTGCATATTTAACCCGTACTGCTTTAGCAGCTATGGTCATTTTATTTTTGGCAGGTGGTTTTAGCCCTTTCAAGAATGATTTGGCGATTGAGGAGGGAATATGCTGCTTTGGTTGATTTTTTGTTTTCTTTCTTAAGGGCCTTGTATGAATCTGTTTAGCCGGGATAGCACCCGAAAAAATTGTGAATAGTTCTTTAGAAGGTTGTAATACATTCACTGATGGTGAGGGCAACTGTAACGCTCACCTGATTCCCGTAGAGGCGCCGGTCTTGACTGGGCGTATACCGTATCTTCAAAGGTGATGTGTAACACACGGCTGGCTCTTTGGGCTGGACCTCTGTGCACTGTATGTCTGACTCGAAGGGTAAGATGTCTGCAGATAGAAAATATGGAATTAAGGAACTGGGTTATTGAATGTCTCTCTCTTCTTCCCTTTCTCTTCTCCTGTAGAACCCCAAAGGTTAACGCTCTCACCTTAGGTAAGTGAACGCCGTGCTCTCCATCTGCCTCGGGGCAGGGTGCTGTAACCAGTTTCTTCACTGGATAAGGGGAGCAGGCCTCTTGACTTCAGAGGACTGCTGTCCGTCGTTTACTGCACGAACGGTAAGTTTCGAGTAATTCTAATGTCTTTAAAGTCTTTAGTAATGATGTTTCTTGTTTTGCAGGGTTCCGGCGATGGCGGATGACGGGCTGAAGTAAGTTGAAGATGGAGCCCGTGTGATGAATAGAAGCGCCTGGAAGCACGTAAGTAAGCGCTTGTTGCCTGCTTCACGATGCGCTCTAACTGTCTTTTTATTTTGCAGGTACAAGTTCGGAGCGGCTGCAGGGTGCCGGAATACCCACTGGGTTAGATGTGGAAAGGAGTAATGGCACGTGAGTATTAAAGTTCCCCAAAGTCTTTAAACGCACCTTGTTTTGTCTTTCAGATGCGGGATGCAGCGCCGAAGGCCTCCGGAGCGTGCGAAGAGTTGGTAAGCTTTTGTCTTTCAGATGCCGGAATGCAGTGTGAAGACCTCCGGAGCGCACGAAGAGTAGGTAAGCCTTTGTCTTTCAGATGCCGGAATGCAGCGCGAGGCGTTGGTGACAGCCGATGGACCAGGTAAGTGAAGAGCTGTCACTGAAGACCGTAATGCTAACCTGTTCTTTCTTGTCTTTATAGGTGTTGCTGAAGACTGGATTCAGGATGGTAAGCCTTTTTCCTTAGGCCCAGGATCAGATGCAGAAGACACGATGAGCGTTCTGCTGCAGAGGATGCAGAATAACGCAAAGCAAGATTCATCCATCGGGTGTGGTTTAAATAGCCTCCTGTAGTGCTTAGGTGTCTCCTTCCACAGCCACGCCTAGGTAAGAAAAGAGTTCCTGCTTTCCAGAAGAGTTCCAGTGTTCTGAATCTAGGGAGTGGCTCCTGCCCCACCCAACAGGAAAAGTAGTTCCAAACAGAAGAGGATCAGAGGCTCAACTGGCAGGCAAGTAAGCAGCATGGTCTGCTGCAGGTAAGTCCACCCAAGTATTATGAGCCCGGCGCTTCCAGCGCTGGGACTGGGCATATTTATGAGCCTGGTGCCACTGGCGCCAGGACTGGGTCCAAAAGGTCCCAATTGGGACTGGTTGGCACTCTGAACCTGGGTTATGGATCTGCTTCCAAGGGAGTTGGGAAAACCCTGACCTTTTGGAAGCAGAGATCATGACAGTACCCCCCCTCAAGGCCCCTCCCAAACCGGGCTTCTCCGGGGGTTTTGGCTTGTCAGGAAATGTTCGGTGAAATCTTTTGATTAGGCGAGGAGCGTGGACATATTCAGCAGGTTCCCAGGATCTCTCTTGGGGGCCGTAGCCTTTCCAGTCAATTAGGTAAAATAGTTTAGATTTGGAGATCTTGGAGTCCAGAATGCCTTTGACTTCAAACTCGAGTTCTCCATCAACTAGGATAGGTTTTGGAGATTTAGTTAGTCGGGTTTGAGTTTGCACGGGTTTTAATAGAGAGACGTGGAAGACCGGATGTATCTTCATGTGCGGGGGCAAGTCCAACTTGACCGCTACTGGGTTTACTATGTTAGTGATGGAATAGGGACCAAGGTATCTTGGGTTGAATGTGCGTGGCCCTTTTAGAGGTAGATATTTGGTGGATAACCAGACTTGATCCTCTACTTGATATTGAGGGGCTTCATTCCAATGTTGATCTGCTCCTTTCTTGTATCGTTCTTTAGCCCTATGAAGGTGAGAAACAGCTTCCTTAAAGGCTTGGGTGATTGTAGAATGCAGGTAGTCTACTGCTGGTGTTTCAAGATCTTGGAGGGGATCCAACTCCGAGGTTCGAGGGTGACTGCCGTACAAAAGAAAAAACGGGGTTTTCCCAGTTCCCGAATGGACAGAGTTATTGTAGGCATATTCGGCTATCCAAAGGATGTCTTTCCAAGTTTTTTCAGTTTGTTGCAGCATGCAGCGTAAATACTGTTCCAGGGTTTGATTGGTCTTCTCGGTTTGTCCGTCGGTCTGAGGGTGGTGACTGGTCGATAGTCTCACATCAATTTGAGCCGACCGACAGCAACTTCGCCAAAAATGAGAAATAAATTGACTACCTCGATCCGAAATTAGAACCGAAGGAAAACCGTGCAGTCGGACGATGTTTTCGAGAAATTCTCGGGCCAGAGTTGCTGCTGTTGGCAAGCCTTTGAGCGGAATGAAATGCGCCATCTTGGAGAATAAGTCCACGATTACTAGAATCGTATTGTATCCGGAGCATGGAGGTAGATCGGTGATGAAGTCCATAGAAAGCGTATGCCAAGGCGAGGTGGGATGTCAATAGGGCGTAAGAGGCCTGCTGGTCTTTCCTTTTGACTCTTGTTTTGGGCGCATACTCCACAGGACATTATAAAGTCTCTGATATCTTTTTTCCAAGACGGCCACCAGAAGTAGCGCTTGATCTTTTCTGAGGTCTTGGCCATACCGGGATGTCCTTCCATTAAAGAATCGTGATAACAAGAGAATACTTTTTTCTGTAAATCTGTTCTGGGTAGGTATAATCGTTCTTGGAAATACAATAAGTTGTCCTTTACTGCAAAGTCCTTTCCCTGCAGATGCCAATTCTGTATGTCTGCTGGAGTTACAAGTTGCCTGGCTTTATCCTTAACTTCCTCTATGGATTCTGTGGCTATTACACCCAGAATTCCTTGTTCAGGAATGACTGGTACAGGTTTAGGGTTGATCAAGTGTTCTTCCACTCCCATCCGAGAAAGGGCATCAGCTTTACCGTTCTTTGTACCAGGTCGATAGGTAATTATGAAGTCAAACTCGGCAAAGAATAATGCCCAACGTAGTTGTCTAGAGGATTGGGCTTTTGCGGTTTTCAAATATTGCAGGTTTCGGTGATCCGTAATCACAGTAACGGTGTGTCGGGCCCCCAGCAGATAATGCCGCCAGGCCTTAAAGGCAGACTTGATAGCCAGAAGTTCCTTGTCAGTAATCGTGTAATTGATTTCGGGAGGCGAGAATTTGCGGGACCAAAATGCCACGGGATGCAACTGATTGGTTACCGGGTCCTTTTGTGATAGAACTGCCCCTATGGCAAGGCTTGAAGCATCAGTTTCCACGATGTAGGGGAGTTCGGGGCGAGGGTGTTTTAAGATTGGTGCAGAGATAAATTTAGTCTTCAAATCCTGGAAAGCGTGTTCCGCCTCGGTAGACCATTCAAAACGTTTGTTTTTCTTTAACAAGGCAGTGATGGGCTGGACTATTCGAGAGAATTCGGGGATAAACCTGCGGTAAAAGTTAGCAAAGCCTAACATGCTTTGCACACCTTTTACGGAGGATGGTGATGGCCATTTGAGAACTGCATCGACCTTCTTTGAATCCATACGCACTCCGCCAGGTGATAATATGAATCCCAAGAATTCAACTTCAGTCACGTTGAAAACACATTTTTCCAACTTAGCGAAAAGTTTGTGTTGACGCAATCTTTCGAGGACCATTTTCACGTGTTTCCGATGTTCAGATTCCGATGAAGAATAAACGAGGATGTCGTCAATGTAAACAACAACACACACATCTATGAGCTCTCTGAGGACATCGTTCATAAAATATTGAAAGGCGGCCGGGGCATTGCAAAGTCCGAAGGGCATGACCTGATATTCAAATAGCCCATACTTGGTGCGGAAGGCCGTCTTCCATTCATCACCCTCTTTTACTCGTACCAAGTGGTAAGCTCCTCTAAGATCCAGCTTTGTATATATGCATGCTTTTCTGACTTGGTCCAGGAGTTCAGGGATCAAAGGTAACGGATATCTATTCTTAACGGTGATCTGGTTCAGGGAGCGATAATCTATACAAGTTCTAAGGTCTCCTTCCTTTTTTGGAACGAAGAACAAAGCTGAAGAAGCAGGGGACTTGGAAGGATGAATAAACCCATTTGCCAGGTATTGATCCAGGTATCAGGTCTATCTGGCAGTCATAAGACCTATGAGGAGGTATAGAGTTAGCCTGATCCTTCCGGAAAACATCTTGGTATTCTAGGTATTCGGGAGGTAACTGGGGAGTCTCTGAAGAAATTGCTGCCAGTGCAACACCAGGTGGAGGGTGACAAGTAGAGACACATTCTGGAAACTGGACCGTTCTTGCTCGCCAATCGATCAGAGGATTGTGTTTCTCTAACCAAGGTATTCCTAGAATAATCTGAAACTGAGGGGCCTTGATCACATCGAACACGATCTTCTCATGGTGTCCATCTTGACTTACTAGCGTCACCTCTTGAGTGGTATGCATTACTGGCCCGGAGGCTATCTCCGTACCATCCACCGTAGTAATGACGTCCTTTACAGCCTTGGGACAAAGAGTTAGATTCATCCTCAAAACCATTTCATGATCCACATAATTGCCGATGGCACCGCTGTCGACGTAAGCTTCAATTGCATGTAATCAATCCGGATTATCAGGGCTAATGAGGACCATAGGTATCACGAAATGCGAGGTCACGGAACTGGTTTTCACGCTCGGCAAGAGGACCTCTATTCTTGTCGGGCGAGGCCGTTTCCCTGCTCAGAGTTTGTAACTTTGGTAACTGCAGCTCCTACTGCCTTCTTGGCAGGTTTCACCGGACAGTCTCGAAGAAAGTGCCCTGAGTTTCCGCAATAGAGGCATAATTGCAACTGTTTTCTCCTTTCCCGCTCCTTTTGTGTTAGAGGACCTTTCAGACCCCCTATTTGAATGGGTTCCCCGGAGTCTACTCCTTTGGAAGGAGTTGGCGGTTTGGAAAATACTCGAGCATCAAACTTGGAACGATCGGCCTTCCTGTTCTGCAGTTTGTGATCTATTTGAACGACTAAGTCTATATAGTCCGAACAATCTTGTGGGGGATTCACTACTTGGGCTAACACATCTTTGAGCTCTCCACGTAGACCTCTATAAAACAGCGTAATCCTTTTGTCCTCAGGCCATTGAGTTTCCACTATCAGTCTGTTGAAAGACGCAATATAAGCCAAAAGGTCTTGATTACCTTGTCGCAACGAAAGAAGCTCATTGTCCAAGGCCTGCCCCTGTGAATGTCTTGCGAACAGTTTTTCCATACTGAGCTGAAAAGCTTGAAAATCATGGAGGACCGGATCATCTTGATTTACTAGAGGGATCGACCAGTCTGCCGCATTGCCACTAAGGTACGAAAGCACGAAAGCTACTTTAGCTTGATCAGTTGGAAAGGCTGCTGGCCGGCATAAGAAATGCAACCGGCACTGATTGATAAATACTGCAAACCTCTTTGGGTCACCAGAAAATCGTTCGGGCGGAGCCAGAGGTACATTCCCAGGTAGGTTGATCTGCACTGGATTCATAGAGGATGTAGAAGGAAGATTTCCCCCAGATGCGGGTAACGGGGTCTGTCCGGCTTGTGACTGTAGCAATTGTCTAGCGAGATCATCTGTTCGCTCCTTGGAAATAATCAGTTCCCTTCTTAGAGCGTTCGTTTCCTGACGGGCTGCATGCACTTCTGCCCTTAGTTCCCCAAGTAACTGGGCTAGCTGGTCAGAATCCGAGGTTTCCATAGCGCCTGGACGGGAGTTTTGTGGTAGGCTTTGCGTTGTGTAACGCTCACCTGATTCCCGTAGAGGCGCCGGTCTTGACTGGGCGTATACCGTATCTTCAAAGGTGATGTGTAACACACGGCTGGCTCTTTGGGCTGGACCTCTGTGCACTGTATGTCTGACTCGAAGATTGAATGTCTCTCTCTTCTTCCCTTTCTCTTCTCCTGTAGAACCCCAAAGGTTAACGCTCTCACCTTAGGTAAGTGAACGCCGTGCTCTCCATCTGCCTCGGGGCAGGGTGCTGTAACCAGTTTCTTCACTGGATAAGGGGAGCAGGCCTCTTGACTTCAGAGGACTGCTGTCCGTCGTTTACTGCACGAACGGTAAGTTTCGAGTAATTCTAATGTCTTTAAAGTCTTTAGTAATGATGTTTCTTGTTTTGCAGGGTTCCGGCGATGGCGGATGACGGGCTGAAGTAAGTTGAAGATGGAGCCCGTGTGATGAATAGAAGCGCCTGGAAGCACGTAAGTAAGCGCTTGTTGCCTGCTTCACGATGCGCTCTAACTGTCTTTTTATTTTGCAGGTACAAGTTCGGAGCGGCTGCAGGGTGCCGGAATACCCACTGGGTTAGATGTGGAAAGGAGTAATGGCACGTGAGTATTAAAGTTCCCCAAAGTCTTTAAACGCACCTTGTTTTGTCTTTCAGATGCGGGATGCAGCGCCGAAGGCCTCCGGAGCGTGCGAAGAGTTGGTAAGCTTTTGTCTTTCCGATGCCGGAATGCAGTGTGAAGACCTCCGGAGCGCACGAAGAGTAGGTAAGCCTTTGTCTTTCAGATGCCGGAATGCAGCGCGAGGCGTTGGTGACAGCCGATGGACCAGGTAAGTGAAGAGCTGTCACTGAAGACCGTAATGCTAACCTGTTCTTTCTTGTCTTTATAGGTGTTGCTGAAGACTGGATTCAGGATGGTAAGCCTTTTTCCTTAGGCCCAGGATCAGATGCAGAAGACACGATGAGCGTTCTGCTGCAGAGGATGCAGAATAACGCAAAGCAAGATTCATCCATCGGGTGTGGTTTAAATAGCCTCCTGTAGTGCTTAGGTGTCTGCTTCCACAGCCACGCCTAGGTAAGAAAAGAGTTCCTGCTTTCCAGAAGAGTTCCAGTGTTCTGAATCTAGGGAGTGGCTCCTGCCCCACCCAACAGGAAAAGTAGTTCCAAACAGAAGAGGATCAGAGGTTCAACTGGCAGGCAAGTAAGCAGCATGGTCTGCTGCAGGTAAGTCCACCCAAGCATTATGAGCCCGGGCGCTTCCAGCGCTGGGACTGGGCATATTTATGAGCCTGGTGCCACTGGCACCAGGACTGGGTCCAAAAGGTCCCAATTGGGACTGGTTGGCACTCGGAACCTGGGTTATGGATCTGCTTCCAAGGGAGTTGGGAAAACCCTGACCTTTTGGAAGCAGAGATCATGACAGCAACACAGTATTAGTTAATGGACATACAGGAGCACACTTCTCAACAGGGGAATGAGGTTCTCGAATAATATGTGGAAATGTGGGAAGGGTAAATTGGACAGATGTAGCCGTATTTTCCATGGTCAATTTTGGTTTCTCCAAAGGATTAAATGGAGAATCATTGGTTGCTTTCTGCTGTAATAATTTAGCAGGAGATAACTTTGATTTTTTAGGAGAAATGGGAACAATGTCATTTCATGATTTCAACTGTTGTAAACGTAGCTGTGATTGCCATCTAATTAATTTAATAAGTTGTTTATCCTGGATTTTAAGTTTTTCATCCAAGGTCTCACATAGTTTAAACAATGATGATATAGCCAGATTCATAGCATGCAAGGTGGTTTCAATTAGTATTGTGGAAGACAAACATGCAGTAGATGGAGGTGGCAAAGAAGGCAAGGGCATGGAAGGAGAAAGAATGGGTTTCGGCATGGTATGAGACCGTCTGGGAGTAGGCGCTATATATGAGGATACGGACATATGTTTCTCATCATCAGAGTATATGTGGGAGATTTCTGGTAATTCGTAGTTTGCTTCAGGCACCACATTATTATCGATAAAGGATGAATTAGAACAGTGATTAAGTTCGTCTTGATCCTTTATAAACTCATCAGCCAATACTATAACCGTAGGATTAAAAGGTGTACCACACATAGAAGGAATACACGAAGCAGCAGGAGTTAATAAACCATTTGACCCAGGTGTAACTAAAGGCTTGCTAATGGGCATAAAATTATCACTCTGCGGCAACTGTGTGCTCACTTCTTTTGTAGCCTGTGTATCTTTGTCACATGGTGATTTTCTCAGATCAGTATAGGGATCTGTCAAAGGAGCCGGTTGTATTGGAATTTCACTATCTTTCAACATAGTTATATCTGAAATAGAGCGCTTGGGTTTAGGCTGCATTATAGAAGATGGAATATCAGGCATAGCACAATTATCGGGTAAATCACTGCTACAGGCCCTTTTGTCTTTGCCCATAATGGCAAGCATCTCCTGTATATCGCGGGACGCTACTGTTGCTTTAGATCTTGCAATTTTAGGAACTCGGGAGCCTGAAGTCACTTGTGGACGCGGTGTACTGCCCATTATTTTCCTTTTCTGAGAAGCAAGAGGTGGGGAAGAAGATGGAGCTGCCGCCAGCTTGTTTGATCTAAGGTAGTAAAAGCGTCGGCGCATTTAATACGCCACCCAGAAAAGCACTTGGATTACTGTTTCAATTAGAAAGGGTGGATTTGTTTAAAAAAAAAAAAATTTCTTTCTTTTTTTTTTCTTCAAGAAGCAATGTCATTCATCCGAATAGTCTAAGGCAGTTGTTCAGTTTTCAGGGAAGGGAACGCCCGACAGCTTGTGGAGCTGCCAGAGTCCGACTCTCCACCCCAAACCCTGAGAACTAATCGAATACGTGTAAGTGAAGTTAGCAGCTGAGGGCTTCGATCCAGATCACTCACAGATCACAGCCGAACAGCATAACAGCGGCTCCAGCCCTTACTTCCTCCAGGGCTTAACGCCGCAAGGGTGGATAAGCCGGCAATTTATGCGGGGATAGAGTCACGTGACCACTCACGTGTGCTCGACAGGCCCCGCCTCCTCCAGGAAGCAGGGCAGGCAGCAAGAGCTCGGCTCGCAGTGCTGCTAGGCTCACAGTCAATGGCAGATAGATTCCAATGCACCTTCCAATTAAACAAACAGACACCGCTCGGGCGGATAAGCCGGCAATTTATGCGGGGATAGAGTCACGTGACCACTCACGTGTGCTCGACAGGCCCCGCCTCCTCCAGGAAGCAGGGTAGGCAGCAAGAGCTCGGCTCGCAGTGCTGCTAGGCTCACAGTCAATGGCAGATAGATTCCAATGCACCTTCCAATTAAACAAACAGACACCGCTCGGGCGGATAAGCCGGCAATTTATGCGGGGATAGAGTCACGTGACCACTCACGTGTGCTCGACAGGCCCCCGCCTCCACCAGGAAGCAGGGCAGGCAGCAAGAGCTCGGCTCGCAGTGCTGCTAGGCTCACAGTCAATGGCAGATAGATTCCAATGCACCTTCCAATTAAACAAACAGACTATTTGTTCAAGCAGGCGCCACAGGCTCCACCCTCACACACCAATGCAGACGAACTGCTGAAGCTTAAGAAAAAAGGATTCAGGACTGAATTACACGGCCACTTCTTGAGAGAGTACCTCAAGGCCAATATCATCCCAGCAGGACTGGTGGTGCATGACAAACCAGCCCTATTCTTTAGAGGATGAGGAATACAAGACTGGGTTTAGTCAAATTGCAACGAAATGCAGTAGGGATTTAATGGTGCTAACAATCTCTACAGTTCAAAGGATAGCCATTATCTTACAGAAGGAGCTACAAGCAGAGGAATTAAAATGTAATTCCAATGCAGCAATTTCCAACGCAAACGAGAGGATCAGAGAAATAGAGAAACTCTTTGAAGACTTTAGAACGGCAACCCTCTCTAAAAAAAAAAAATAACAAAAAAACTCAGTAAGGCTATCCAAGAATTCAGGATTGAGAAAATGTACCCATACTTGAGTGCATAATATCTGCAACAAAAAAATTTAGAGAGATCACAACATTTCACCAACAACAGAAGAGGCCCCCATCGGTGGGTTACGTTTTCAGATAAGAGCAGTGACTCGGCAGGAGATGACCCATACCAATTAGGGTATCAACAATCATACAGGTCAAGAGGACAGAGGCCTTTTTTAGGGAGAGGCCAATTCAGAGGTTATCAGAGGGACTTTTTCAACCCAGAATGGGATGCATGGGGAGGAAGGGGACGCCAGCGACAGCGCAGCAGGGGTTTCACTCAATAGATGATACCCCCAACCAAATACCAGAAAGAACAACAGAAAGCACTATCCCTGTCTTTAACCTTTCAGACATAGAATTCTCCCCTACACAACTTAAACTCTTGGAAAAGTGCCTCTCATTTGTCCCGACTAACCGCACAGATTGGTTTACCACAAATATTGAAGTCAAACAATTTTTCAGAAAACTGCGGCTTAGACACTTCTTCTTAGACCAGGACGAGCCAGAGAATAGAAAAGATACGGGTCTCTGTGTCCCCTCTACTTTTACCCCTCCAGACAACCAAGTGGCACAAGAAATACCACTCTTTGAGAAATGTGTTCTTGGTAATCTTAAGAGATTACAGGGTATGAATAGAACATCAGAAACAACTTATCCAATTGTGAAAGAAAGGCTTTGGAGGAACTGACATCTAACCCTAGACTGGTGATAAAACCAGCCAATAAGGGGGGTGGAATTGTGGTCTTTCCGCAAACACAATACAACAGAATGGTCCTGGATTTATTGGAAGATGTAGAAAGCTATCGACCTCTACGGAAGGATCCATCGGCAGAAATACAGGAGGAAATTTGTGAAGTAACACAATTTGGAGCAGACAGAGGCTGGATCACACCAGAGGAGTCGGAATTCCTCAATAGCTCCAACAAAAGAATCCCCTCTTTCAATGCCCTCCCGAAAGTCCATAAGAACCCCACCAGACCACCGGGTAGACCAATAGTGTCGGGCTGCAGCTCTCTGCTAGAAGCCATCTACAAATTCATAGATTTATTTCTTCAACCCGTCAGCCAGGGTACGACCACATACCTGAAAGACATGACAGCTGCTATTAAAATATTTGAAGGAGAGAGCTTTGATGTCAATAACAATTTTTTTGTCACTATGGATATAAAATCGCTCTATACTAACATACCCCAAGAAGAAGTGATAGAGACTATACAAAGCTTTCTCACTCACAGTGCTACTCAACAAAGAGTCCCAGCAAGATTCATTGTAGAACTCATGTCCATCGTCCTACAAAAAACGTTTTCCTTTATGCAGGACAGTTCTACCTGCAAATTAGGGGTATGGCGATGGGGGCGGCGTTCACGCCTAGTCTAGCCACCCTATTCCTGGCTAACTTTGAGGAGCAATTTGTCCTCATGGACACCAACCATTTCAAGCCTGAGATTAAAAGATGGTACAGATATATAGATGATGTTATTTTGATCTGGCAAGAAAGCCTTGAATCTCTAAAATACTTGTTCTCATATCTGAACAATCTGCACCCTACTATAGAGTTTCCTATGGAATATGATCACCAATCGATCAACCTTTTGGACCTGAATATTAAAGCAGAAATTGGGCCTCTTGCCTGTATTCTGTATAAAAAATCTATGGACAGAAATACCACTCTGCATTTCTCTAGTTTTCATCCCAGGTCTCTGAAAGAGAACTTGCCATTCAGCCAGTTCCTCAGATTAAGACGCAACTGCACAGCAATCTCTGACTATTACTCACATGCTAATAAACTGGCAAGTGACCTGAGGGAGAGGGGATACCCGAAAAAACTGGTATCACATGCCCTGAAAAGAGCAAGGTTCCCACCGAGGGAGAGTCTACTTGAGCCCAAAGTTAAAACAGCTACACAAAACAGAATAACCTGTGTCACTACATATAGAATTGAAAAGGTTGATAGGCAAGAAAAACCTGGATGGAACACTGCGCTTGCAAGCTAAGGTAAGTAATCGGAAGGCAGCAGGTGACCAGAATGTGTGGGTGCGTTGCCCTGGCACTCCACAGTAATGGTAAGTTAAAAGACGTTTTTCAGTCTCACTGCACCAACACAAAGAATTGGAAGCCACTGCTTAAATTGCAGATTTATTACATGAAACGGTGTTCAGCCTGGCACGTGTTTCGAGCAATCCTTGCTCTTCCTCTGAGGCTTGTACAATAAATATAGAATTTATTCACAAAAAACAAAATATTACTGATCAAAAATAAAAGGGAGACAGTATTTCATAATGTCACAAAAGTTAAATGTGTATATTTAAGCATAATCAGTTGTAAAAATACGGGGCGAGCGGTATGCCAACCTGGGATTTAGATATAGTTTACAGGTTGATTGATATATGTTAGTCCAAATTATTGGTTTCAAGAACCACGATTAGAATTTTGCAGTAGATCAAAAAACATTAGTATATGGGTACATGCAATTGTTTATGCATAGACAATTGAAAACTTTTGTTTGAAAGTGAAAATAAATTGTAAATACCATGAGTTTGATGTGTTTGCAGATGCAAAAGAAACCGTAGCACAGGTTATGTTGTCACATAGTGAAAAAGAAGAAAAGTAAACAGAGAGAGAAAGAGGAAAGAAACAAAGCGATAACACATTTGTTAGTCCTCTGATTGAGGTAACAATTGGTACTAGTTAAAATGCATCTAATATTGGTTTGACTAAGTTATATTTAGGTAAAATACCTTGTAGCTTAGAGGGTGCTGATGTGGTCAATACAGGATCAATTTGTTTTATGCTGTAATAATACAATAGTTAATTAAAACGCTATTGTATGAAACACTAATGGCAATAGCCATCTTGAATACCTAAGCGAACATGCTAAATTAGTGACTGATAGATTGTGCCATTAATTGCAAAAAGCAAACGCGTACCTTTGTTGTAAATCTTTGCGGTTGCGGCAAAATATTATGAGAGATACGGACTAGTTGCGTAGGAGGACCTTATAACATGGTTGCAAGCAGGCAGGTGCAGAATGAATGAGTTCCCAATGGTGCGGAAAAAAAAAAAAGTTATCAAGGATATGCATAAAACAATTTATCAGTCTAAATTCTCCCTATCCTCAGTAGGAAATTATCAAAACCTTAGTCAAATGGAACGATCGACCCTCAAAGGCCTTGCACAAAACCAAGGTCTAATAATCAATGAAGCCGATAAAGGTGGCAATGTAGTCTTGATGAACAAGATCGACTACATTGCAATGGCAGTCTCCCACCTTAGCTAGGTGGGGTGTTATTTGAAACTACCTTCAAATCCAACTAATCAAGTCAAAAAAGAAATCAATCAGATCATCTTTGAGTGGCACAAAAAAGGTGTCATATCTGATACAGAAAGGCAATTCTTAACAACAGATGGCCCCACTGTGCCTACTATTTACTTTTTGCCTAAACTGCATAAGGAATACATTGACATACCTGAAGGCAGACCAATTGTCAGCGGAAGGGGAGGTGTGTTTGAACCAGTCCCCATCTACATTAATGAATGCCTGCTACCTGCTATGCTTACCACACTGGCATACATAAGAGACACGATGGATGTATTACAAATTCTTAAAGATCTAGCTTTTCAACCCAACTTACTAATGGTCACCTTATCATTATATACTTCAATCAAACATGATATGGCAATCCAAAGTGTAGATTTTATTTTCTGTCAAACCTCAGCTTCATTTTATGTGCATATTGAAATGCTCAAACAACTTTTGCTATTTACATTGCAAAATAATGTTTTTCTTTTCAACGTTAAGTATTACAAGCAATTTATAGGTATTGTGATGGGTGCTAGTTTTGCACCAGCACTGGCTAACACTTTTATGCATTATTTTGAGGAGCAATTTGTGTTTTCTAATCACCCATTTAAACCATTCATTTATCTTTGGAAAAGATATATGGACAATGTTTTTATGCTTTGGTCAGGTAACACGGAAAAAACTCCTGTCCTTTGTCAAGGTACTGAACTCTAATACATGGGGCATTCAATTCACCTGCTCGTACAATGCAAGCACCATTGACTTTCTAGACCTCACCATTGTCAACACGGATTGCGGTTTCACAACCAAAACCTTCAGAAAAACTACCTCAGATAACTCGGTTTTGCATGCAACCAGCTGTCAGAAGAAACATTTTATCTCCAACATACCCAAAGGGAAACTAATTAGAGCTCGTCGAAATTGTACATCACTCTTTGGTTTTGTCTTTGAAAGCAAACTTATACAGACGAGATTCATACAAAGAGGCTACAATGGCAAACAAGTTGGAGATACCATTAAACAAGTCAGCAAGTATAAGAGAGATGCATTACTTCAAACAAAGACCAGAATCACCAAGCAGGGACCTAACAAGATTCGACTTATTACCAGACATAATCAAAACAGTTACTTACTGTATTCTATTATGAAAAGACATTGGCACGTACGGCATCTGGATGTGGACATTACCAAATGGATTGACCCTTTTCCAAATTTCACATTCAACAAAGGAATTGCTCTTAAAAATATATTGAGCCCATCTTGCGTAATGAAGCACGCCCATCTGCATGGCTAAGTCAAGATCATCTCAAAGGTTTTCACAAATGCAATGGCTGCTCAATGTGCCCTTATGCATTAGAAACGAACAATGTCCTGTTCAACCCAGGAGAAGTTCATCGTATTGATACTTTCATCAATTGTAACACCAAATTTACTGTATACTGTATTATTTGCGTATGCAACAAGAAGTACATTGGCAGCACCATTAGACCTCTTAAAACTCAAATGAGAGAACACTTGCCCACCATATCTAGTCAGGATGCTAAATTTCCACTTGCCAGCCATTGGCAAAAATACCATCAACAGGATCTAAAGCAAAACAATAGATTTGTAGGACTTGCTAAAGCAATGCTACCCCCGCAAGGGGGCAACCTAACACTGATACTGCGTAGACTCGAAGCAAGACTTATATGTCAATACAGGACTGTTTACTGTGGCCTTAACACAGACCATGAACTTGCTGTCTTCCTGTAAATTATGTTCTTGCTTTGAGCATTCATTATTTTCAATGAGTTCTGTACCTACCTTAGCACTTTCTCCATATTCCGTATCGAATTTGTGCCTCTTACCAAGTATGACAACCTATACATGCACACTCTTAAATGTTAATTTATCCATTTACTATGGGTACACTTTGAGAGAGAAGTTTATGGAAACCCTGAGCTATACCATTATCAAACATTGTGACACGCATTACAATGCCTTCCTCACTTCTTTGATCTCGTTATGTGTTTTATAAATTTCTTTCTTTTCTAAGTACATTATATTGGCCAATCCGGCGCGTGCATTAGACTAAATCTCTGTTTTAAAACTATTGTATCATGATTTTTTCCCTACAACTGGGCATAATTGGCCACAAATAATTTGTATCCTGGCCTTTGAACCAACATATCACGCATTATTTTATTGATAATTCCTTCTCGAGTATTTGGAATCTTTGATCCCCATTATTATTTTACACAACTCAATGTTTTAACTATTGGAGCAACGCATCAAATATGAATGGCATTTAACTACCATGCCGCTCTGTCCAGTGCGCATTACATTCAATTACCTACAATCCCCTTTCAAGATGGCGGCTTCGCAAAGCAAGCCTTCCAGGCTGCCGCTCATACACCCAGCGCATGTGACAATATTAGTTGTCAGTCAGACCGACGCTCGTGTGAGAACTAGCCGCATCGTTGAGAAGACCACTAGGGTGAGACCTTTTACCGTGGCCACTTGGACCGATGACAATTTGCATTGGAATTTTAATTCGAAGTCTCAAGGGCATAACTCATAGGACAATTGACACAGCCAAATTGGTAATGTTTATTTTCTCGCCCCCCCTTTTATTTTATTTTTTCTCCGCACCATTGGGAACTCATTCATTCTGCACCCGCCTGCTTGCAACCATTTTATAATGTCCTCCTACGCAACTAGTCCGGATCTCTCATAATATTGTGCCGCAACTGCGAAGATTTATAATAAAGGTACGCGTTTGCTTTTTGGAATTAATGACACAATCTATCCGTCACTAATTTAGTGTGTTCGCTTAGGTATTCAAGATGGCTATTGCCATTAGTGTTTCATACAATAGTGTTTTAGTTAACTATTGTATTATTGCAGCATAAAACAAAAGCTACAAGATATTTTACCTAAATATAACTTAGTCAAATCAATATTGGATGCATTTTACCTAGTACCAATTGTTACCTCAACCAGAGGACTAACAAATGTGTTATCGCTTTGTTTCATTCCTCTTTCTCTCTCAGTTTACTTTTCTTCTTTTTCACTATGTGACAAAATATCCTGTGCTACGGTTTCTTTGGCATCTGCAAACACATCAAACTCACGGTATTTACAATTTATTTTCACTTTCAAACAAATGTTTTCGATTGTCTATGCATACACGATTGCATGTACCCATATACTAATGTTTTTTGATCTACTGCAGAATTCTAATTGAGTTACTGGACTGACATATATCAATCAACCTGTAAATTATATCTAAATCCCGGGTTGGCATACCGCTCGCCCCGTATTTTTAAAATTGATTATGCTTAATCATACACATTTAACTATTGTGACATTATGAAATACTGTCTCCCTTTTATTTTTGATCGGTAATATTTTGGTTTTTGTGAATAAATTCTATATTTATTGTACCAGCCTCAGAGGAAGAGCAAGGATTGCTCGAAACACATGTCAGGCTGAACACCGTTTCATGTAATAAATCTGCAATTTAAGCAGTGTCTTCCAATTCTGTTGGTTGGTGCAGTGCGACTGGAAAATGTCTTGTTACTACATATAACACACAATCTTTTGCCATAAAAAGGCCTTGATGAAATATTGGCCAATGATTGCCAACTGTCTACCTAGCATAGGAATACCACTCTTTGCCTTCAAACGATCAAGAAATCTGAAAGATCAATTGGTGCATTCGGATTCTCATCAATCCAGGTCAAATACCAGCCACTGGGACCTACGCCCCATTGTAGGGCACTTCTCATGTGGTAACTGCCGGACCTGTAAATTTACAAAGAAGATGACTAATTTTAAAATTGAAAGCAAAAAATTGGACATTTGCTTCATGTCCAACTGCAAGACCAGCAATGTGGTCTAATGCATTGAATGCCTATGTGGCCTCCGATATGTAGGGCAGACCACAAGACCCATATATATCGGAATTAATGAACACTGTGCCAGGATCAGGTGCAGAAACCATACAGCACCCCTGGTGTCGCATTTCATCGAACTTGAACACTCCCCTGAGGATCTAACATGGTGGGTGATAGAGGTGGTTAAAAACAGCTCTAACCCTCAAAGAGCTCTTTATAATAAAGAATCAAGATGGACATATCGTCTGCAGACACTAGACAAGACCAAGGGCCTCAATGAAGAGACACCAGTATATCATTAATGCCCTCCTTTGTTATCCATACTTTCAGCTCTCCACACTCTGGTAGAGCCCTCATTTTGTGGTGGACGATACCCTTTACCTGCCACCTCTAGGCCTAGTATATAACATTCAGGTTTCCAGCCTATTTATGAATTGACACTCCATGGCCTAGCACACCACATTTAGGTCCTTTAGCTTATTGACCCGTTGCTGCCACAGCTCTATTGCCACAACCAGAGTGTGCCTCTTTCACTCTGCTTGGGACCCCTGACGGGTCTACATACTGCTAATAGGCCGTTCCAACTTTGAAGTGTCCTTGAGGCTTCACAGCCCTGCTCTGGCTCACTACTATCGCGCAAAGTGTGTATTTTTGAGATTTGGACTTCAGCCCCTCGTCACATTTGCATGTTCACAGGCATGTACTTCTTTACAAACTAAATGAAGTTGTTCGGAACAGCATCTTCAAATGCTGTTCCGTTATTGTCCACCAGTGAATGGTGGCGCCATTTACAGCCGTGTACAAGTTACATATACGTCTCCTTAAGCCGTACTTCATTTCCCTGGCAAGCATAGACAACACGAAACCAACGCTGTATTGAAGCCATAGGAGCAGAGACGCGCCATGATGCAGACGGCATACTGGTAAGCCCAGCGAGCACAGCTGCACACATTCTTCGTAGCAGACATAGGGCCTCATTACTACTCAGGCGGTAAGGGTTTTACGGCGGCGTTAACAGCGCCGACCCTTACCGCCTGAGTACGAGGTCCCTTAGCGCCATGGCGGACTTAACACCTGCTTTTAGCAGGTGTTAAAATCCATGGCGCTAAGGGACCATGGAGTTAATTACGCCACCGTAATTTACGGTGGCGTAATTAACGCCTTCCCCACTCCCATTATGCCCTATGGGGCAAAAATGGGAATGGGGAAGGGTAAATGGGGATTGGGGACTTACCGCCCCGCCAAGGTCGGAATGGGGCGGTAAGTCCGCCAACCACCATGGCGTAAACGTAGTTTACGCCATGGTGGTAAAGTCACGGCCCAGGCGGTAACTTACCGCCTGGGTCGTAATGAGGCCCATAGTGTTTCTGCTTACACACATTCCCCTTTGTCGTTATCTCTTAGATTCAGCTAGCCGCACAAAACAGATTCTGGCTACTGTCACACGGACGGCCAAGTTACAGTGTCCGATGGATGGTCCGTTGTTCCTTTGCTGTGCATCCAAATGCCACGCTACATCTGCAACTGCGAGATTCTTTCCCGTTGCCTGCCAGACCGAGTAATTAACTTAAGTGCCAAGGAGGAGATATCTCGTCCTTGGCACTTAAGGGGTTAATGAAAGAGAAAACATTAGAAGGCATTGTATGGCGATATACCAAAATCACCAAAAAAGGCCTTGGCACTGGGCGAGGGGGGGGAACCCGTGGCAGTTAAGTGGGAGTCATCTTGATAGTTGGAATATGGGTACAAGCCTAGAAAGCACGACCGCACACTTTCTGTGAAGCAGACCTAGCGTTTCTGCTTATTCATGTCCCCTAATTTATTTTCTTCTTTATATCCCAGACTGAGCTAGCCACGCAAAATAGATTTAGTCTACTGACATCCGGACTGCCAAGTATCCACGTCCGACGGACGGGTTGATGTTCATTTGCTGTGCATCCAAGTGCTACGCCACACTTGCTACTGTGAGATTCCGTCCTGTTACCTAGCAGATGCGCTATTAAGGTAGGCATCGTTATAGTGGGGATAACGGTACAAGCCCAGAGGCATTCACAGAGACTTATAAGCCTTGTGCTCTATATTAACTTACCTTTTCATCTAATGTTATTGCAGATTTGCTGCACCACTTCTGCACATGTGAAGCAGCCGCTGACCCCATTACGCAGTGCTTTCTTAATCTAGCAATACCTCCTGGAGAAACGCATTACCGTAACCAAGTAGAGCATTGTGAACCAGAACATCACTGTGAGTCTGTGGAAGTACGAGGCTGGAGACAAGACGAGTTGCTGAAATAATATTTATTTCTTGTATAACTCAAGACCAAAAGTCAATTAACTGAAAGTCCAAGCGGTTTCCTTCACCGTGGGTTCTTCTTCCCCAATGCTTTCCTGATAAAGGGGACTGTTTCCTAATGCGTGAGATCCGGATAGGCCCACCACTCTGGGCTGACTGCACTCTCCGTCTCGGCGTCCTTTGGATATGACAGACAGCGTTTGTTAGAAAAGGCGGGCTTTTGTTTTCCACCCAGGTTTCAAAGCCCCA
This sequence comes from Ambystoma mexicanum, assembly GCF_040938575.1. Classification (NCBI taxonomy): domain Eukaryota; kingdom Metazoa; phylum Chordata; class Amphibia; order Caudata; family Ambystomatidae; genus Ambystoma; species Ambystoma mexicanum. Next base: position 80,643,407 of record NC_090936.1, read on the forward strand.
CCAATCACCAGTGTTCATGTCTGACTCGTTTGTCATTGGTGGGGAAGCCGTTGGCCCGCCTCCCTTAAGGCTGGGATTCCCCACAGTCACTTCCGCCTGCCTCTGTAGCATAGTGGGAAGCCCTACGGTGCTTTCGCCAGTGCCGTTGAAGTGCCGCCGGGGCCCGAGCACATATGGGCAGGTCCGGACGTCTGAGGCTCCACCCGACCTTGTTCGCGGGCTGTGCCGGCTGCGCGCACTCTCCCGCTCCTGTTCCCTGGCTCCGCCCGACCTCCGCCGCGGGTCATGTCAGCCGCGGGCACTTCCCTGCGACTGCTCCCGCCCCTCTCCCAGCCTGGGCTGGCGACTCTGGGACGTCCGCTGCACCGGGTTGGGATTCCAACATGGTAAGTAACTACCCATGCTGCAGCTCTCTGCTGCGGTACTTCTGCTTCTCCTGTTTTCGCTGGGCTCGTCTTTGTATTGCTCCCCATGTCCACCTGTTCCCTGGGAGTTGACAGTTCCACCCCTCCTGTCCGTTGCAGGTACCTCCTCACACATGCCCACCCCGGTTTCAGGCCGATCGGGCCAGTGAGAACATCTGGACAGGTAGTCTGCTACTAACTGAAACCTGGCTGGTCTATGCAAAGTCAGAAAGTCAAAGGGTTGTAGAGAGAGGAACCAGCGGAGGACCCTCTGGTTAGTATCTTTGTGTCGGGCCAGCCATTGGAGGGGCGTATGGTCGGAAAATAATGTGAACTGGCGTCCTACCAGACAGTATTTGAGCGACTCAATGGCCCACTTGATGGCTAGGCATTCTTGCTCAACTGTGGAGTAGGCCGACTCGTGTGGCAGCAGTTTCCGGCTGATGAAGCATACCGGTCGTAGCTCCGCTCCTTGTTCTTGAGAGAGAACGGCGCCCAGGCCCTGGTCTGATGCGTCAGTTTGAAGGAAGAAATGTTTCTGAAAGTCTAGACAACACAGTACGGGATCTGATGTGATCCTTTGTTTTAGCAGAGCTATAGCGCTTAGGGCAGCTTCGTTGTTTGTCAAGTTTGGATTTCCCTTGAGCCTCAATGCATTGGTGAGCGGGGCGGCTACAGAGGAGAAATCGGGAATAAACCTTCTATAATAACCGATGAGTCCCAGGAAGGCTCGTATTTGTTTCCTGTTCACGGGCGTTGGGATTCTATGTATGGCGTCCGTTTTGGAAATCTGTGATTTTAGAACCCCACCCCCACCAGATGTCCGAGGTACTTAGTTTCGTGAGCCCCCATCGTAGTCTTTCAGGGATTTATGTGTAACCCTGCCCTATGTAGATCGGCTATTCCATTTCTAAATGAGTTAGGTGATCTTCCCAGGACTTGCTGTATATTATGATATCGTCCAGGTAGGCCGCTGCATACCCCACATGAGGTCGTAGTATGATGTCTATGAGCTTCTGGAAGGTGGCTGGTGCACCACGTAGGCCGAAGGGAAGGACCTTGAAATGGTAGAGTCCTTGTGGAGTGGAGAAGGCGGTTTTTTCCTTATCCTTGGGTTGTAAAGGGATCTGCCAGTATCCCTTCGTTAGATCTAGGGTGCTCAGGTATAGGGCGGCTCCAAGTCCCTCCAGTAACTCGTCCATACGCGGCATCGGGTATGCCTCGTATCGGGACATGGCATTCAGTTGTCTGTAGTCCATACAGAAGCGTATGGAGCCATCTGGCTTAGGGACGAGTACTATAGGTGAAGACCACGCGCTGTTTGATGGTTCGATGATGTCCAGTTGCAGCATTTCATCCACTTCGGTATTTATGATGCGCCTCCGGGCTTCAGGTATCCGATAGGGTCTGAGACGTACTATCTTCCCTGGCTCTGTCTTTATCTTGTGTTCGATCAATTTGGTACGCCCTGGTAAGGTGGAAAAGGCTTCTCAGTGGGGTAGCAGTTTATCCAACAGTTCTGCTCTCATGGTTGGCGATAGTGCATCTCCCCACTGAACGTGGTCCAAAGAATCGGGGTTCGCTGTTTCGATGGTCTCTATGTCGCCGGTTGTTCCCAGGGCCACCACTAGAGGTTCGTTCCACTTTTTTAATAGATTAATGTGATATATTTGATCCGGGTTGCTTCGGTCGGGTTGGTGCACTCTATACGTCACGGGACTGAGAACGTCGGATATCTTTTATAGTCCTCTCCATCTGGCCAGTAACTTATTGGCACTGGTAGGCAAGAGTATGAGTACCTGGTCACCTGGATTGAAACTCCTCATCCTGCTTCCCTGGTTGTAGTTCCTTTCTTGAGTTGTCTGGGCCCGAGAGAGGTTGGTTTCCACCAGAATTCTCAGTGCGGTTAAATGTTCCTTCAGCTCTTCGGTGTATTCGGTCAAGGTCATTTCATCGGCGGCTTCCCATTCCTCCTTAACCAAGTCTAGGATCGTACGGGGTTGTCTTCCAAACAACAGCTCAAAGGGGGAAAACCCCGTAGAGGACTGGGGCATGTCTCTTAGGACCATCAGAACAAGAGGTATCACCCTATCCCAGTTCTTGGCGTCTGGTCCTGTCACTCTTCTCAGCATTTTCTTTATTGTTTTGTTATACCTTTCGACCAACCCATCGGTTTGGGGATGGTACACAGAGGTTCTTAGCTGTTTGATTTGTAGGCGTTCACGCACTTGCCGGAGTAGTGCTGACATGAAGTTTGTCCCTTGGTCAGTGATGATTTCTGAGGGTAAGCCGACTCGGGCAAAGAAGGGTATAAGCTGATCACATAAATGCCTGGCCGACGTGCCCTTGAGGGGAAAGGCTTCTGGATAGCGGGTGGTGTAGTCAACGATGACGAGCATATACTTATATCCTCTACTGCCTGGATCTAATGGTCCGACAATATCCATACCGATCCTTTGGAAGGGTACTGCGATAAGGGGCATCTTCTGTAGAAGAGCTTTATCCAGTTTTACCCCGCTCGTTAGCTGACAGGTGGGGCATCTCTTACAGAACTGGGCTACCTCGCCATAGAGTCCTGGCCAGTAAAACCGTTTGAGAATGTTTTGTTGCGTCTTTAGCAAAGCCATATGGCCACCGCAGGGATGGTTGTGGGCCAACTGCATGACCACGGTATGTTGGGTTTTTGGTAGCACCAACTGTTCCTTAACCGACCCATCGTCACCCTTGTATTTGCGGTATAGCAAACCCTGCCGCAGTACAAAACCTGGCCCCTTGGAAACATCTGGATCCCCTACTTGGGCTGCCCTTTCCCGAGCTATCTTGAGGGTGTTGTCCGTTAGGGTATCTCCCCTAATGCTTTCCTCGTTCTCTTCTATCTTCCAGTCGATGGGTCTAGTCATATAACTAGCCTGACACCACTCTGTACGGGTTCGTCTCCTTTTATTGATCGGGGTTCCTGGGGTAGTCATAGCTTCTCCTATGTCTGTCTCGGGTCCTGCTTCCCCCTTTCCTTCCCGGCCGGTTAGGGCCTGGTCAAAGTTAGGTAAATCAGTACCTATGACTACCGGTTCAGGCAGAAAAGGCAGGACATCAGCCCTCAAGGGTGACAGTTCCCCGTTCACTTCAATGGCTACCTTTTTCATCAGATACAGTTTTATATCACCATGGATACACTTAATAGGTATAGACACATTAAGTAAGTTGGGTTTGTTACTTACAGTGAGTGATATGGCTGTTTGCCTGCTGCCGCTGTCAAGTAGAGCGCGTGTGGGTCGGCCGTCGACTCGTATATCCACCACATAGGGACGGGTAGGCTTTCTGCTGGTAGTGGGTTCAGATATCCGATATCCATGGGCTCAGCGGTTCTTCTCCTGGGACAGAATCAGGCTATGTGGCCCCATTTGTTGCATTCAAAGCATTGAAGCTGCCGATACCCTGGACTGGTCCCAGCGGGTTTGTCTTCAATCCCATATTTCTTATTGTCTGGTCTCCGGATGCCCTTGTCCGCTGGTCGCCATCTCAGCTGTTGGGGTCTGACTCCCCGGGTCAAGTGGGGGTCAGTTATTGGGACTGCTATGCATGCTGTTATTCCGGGGAGCGGCACACTGTGGTACCCGGCCTTTTGATATGCCGAGGGGATGTCCACGTCTTCCGTTAGAGATGGCCGGTGATGCTGCCTCACCCATCTCTGCATCTGTCTGGGAAGAGCGTCCACAAACTGCTCGAGGATGATTTTATCAAGGACCGGCTGCTTAGCTGGGGTTGGAGTCAACAGCCATTTTTCCGCCAAGTCTTTTATGCGGTAATATAACTGCCGTGGGCTCTCGCCAGCTAAGCAGCTTGGTGTCCCTTAATTGGATCCGATAGGCCTCCTCATCAAGGCCAAGGCGATCCAATACAGCTGCTTTAATTTCCCCATACAGAGTGTTGCCGGTGGGGTTTACCGCCTGATAGGCTCCCTGCATGAGGCCGGATAGAAGGGGGGCGACATATTGCCCCCATCGCTCTCTTGGCCACTGTGCGTTCCTCGCTATTCTTTCGAAACTAGTAAAAAAGAAAGCCGGGTCCTCCCCGTCCTTGTACTTTTGGAGTAAGGCGGATGGGACCATTGGTTGAGTTCTAGAACTAGCCACCACCTATGTGAGCCTAGAAATGGTTTCATGATGCTTGTCCTGGGCAGTGGTTTGTACAGTGCTTTGTAGCTGCATAGCCTGCTGGAAGGCTTGCCGATCGGCAGCTGCTTGTTGGGTTTGTAGCCGCACCATCTGTTGCAGCTGTTGCTGTCCTTCCGACAGGGTTTTTATTAATGCCTCCATCGCGCCGCTGTCAATCCCACCTTCGTCGCCACTTGTGGAAGTACGAGGCTGGAGACAAAACGAGTTGGTGAAATAATATTTATTTCTTGTATAACTCAAGACCAAAAGTCAATTAACTGATAGTCCAAGCAGTTTCCTTCACCATGGGTTCTTCTTCCCCAATGCTTTCCTGATAAAGGGGACTGTCTCCTAATGTGTGAGATCCGGATAGGCCCACCACTCTGGGCTGACTGCACTCTCCGTCTCGGCGTCCTGTGGATATGACAGGCAGCGTTTGTTAGAAAAGGCGGCCTTTTGTTTTCCACCCAGGTTTCAAAGCCCCACCAATCACCAGTGTTCATGTCTGACTCGTTTGTCATTGGTGGAGAAGCCGTTGGCCCGACTCCCTTAAGGCTGGGATTCCCCACCGTCACTTCCGCCTGCCCCTGTAGCATAGTGGGAAGCCCTACGGTGCTTTCGCCAGCGCCATTGAAGTGCCGCCGGGGCCCGAGCACATATTCGCGGGCTGTGCCGGCTGCGCGCACTCTCCCGCTCCTGTTCCCTGGCTCCGCCCGACCTCCGCCGCGGGTCATGTCGGCCGCGGGCACTTCCCTGCGACTGCTCCCGCCCCTCTCCCAGCCCGGGCTGGCGACTCCGGGACGTCCGCTGCACCGGGTTGGGATTCCAACACGGTAAGTAACTACCCATGCTGCAGCTCTCTGCTGCGGTTCTTCTGCTTCTGCTGTTTTTGCTGGGCTCATCTTTGTATTGCTCCCCATGTCCACCTGTTCCCTGGGAGTTGACGGTTCCACCCCCCCTGCCCATTGCAGGTACCTCCTCACAGAGTCCTTTCACACAGATCACCCTTCCATCTAGGTGGTCCACCTCTTCCTTTTCTACCCATGCAGGCCCATGTATCTCCCTAAGCCCAATGTGCAGGGGTGCCTGCGCACCTCCCATACGGCTTGACACACCCAAGGGTATCCATTAACAACGAGTAGCCACACACGCACTCTCTGCCAAAGTGCCTTTACACTTGTTTTTAACCCGAGCTAGTTTTAATTCACATTATGCCTGGTTGTGGCATCCTGCATTAGTTGCACTTGTTCACAATTGTATTCTCTCCATAGGCTTGACAGTTTTTTATTTATCTTATCTGTTTAGCCCCATGAAAGCCCATTTTAGAGAGCCAGTATTTGTAAACCAGGTCTAATTCTATCATGCTAGTGCTCTGCCAGAAGGTTCCTCCTTAATAACATTCTCCTTCTCTTCTTTCCACTTTCTCCTCAGGGGTCATTTCGATCTCTCGTATTTTATTGGTCCTGAGGAAGGCAGCCATCACAACTTACCGCCGAAACGTACTACACCCCTGCGTCACCAACCAGTTACGCAAGAGTTGAGCGCTGTTCAGGAATCACACCAGCGCAATACGTATACCCCGAGTTGACCCAACAGATATTGAAACCTACCAATAACAGCATTTGAAATTGTTTTGTTAACAAAAATGGTTTCTCCATTGGATTATAATTGGTTTAGCCATTAGGAAAATCTCTCATCTTCATATGAATAAGTACAGATGCAGTGAGAGACGAGCTGTTTTCAGACTAGGTCCTGGTCATAACATGTTTTATTATATATGCCATCTATGCTATACAATTTGATTTCTGTTTTGTGAATAATTTGTTTTGAACATTAGCTTTTCTGTATTGAACTTTCATATTTCTTTTCTTCTGCTTTCCTACTCCCTGATTTTGCTTTCCGGTCTTTTCTATTTTTTTAATATAAATAATTTGTTTATTTAGAGTTTGTTATTATCAATTAAACATGTGTTAAAAAGAATAAACATGTGAAATTCACACAAATGCTAAGTATCCAGTGCAGTGTGTCTGAGCTCCTGCATGTCTGAGAGCCAATGCGGGGACATACCACTACGCGTTATTGACTAACACAGGGAGTTGGCTCTCTCTTCTGAAGAGAGTCAACACAAGGACACCTTACTAGGTGTAAGTTATATACACTCTGTACAGTGTGACCCATCCTCAGCAGCCATTTAATGAGACAGTTTACAGTGACTTTTCACACTGTTTTTACTACACAGTCTTTTCCTGTTGGGACACTTACTCTCCTGTTAGTTTGCTACCGAAATATGTAATGGCTCGCTGTCAGAGAGAGTTGTTAAATTCACATGGGGATTATCTTAATGTGGGTGAAAACAACCATAACCACTTATGTATTAACAGGAATGAAACCCCTTTTAAAATCGTAGACATACACAGAAGTGAAAGCTCTCATGACTTTCAGAGGACTAGTAAAGATACGTCTTTAAATAGCTCCAAGTTTAAGGAAGACATGGGGCGTCATTACGACCCTGGTGCTAAGGGATTACCGGTACCGGTACCAGTAACCCTTAGCGCCCAATTCCCATAACGGTGGCTGGAACCAGCCATTATTACAGGGACCCACAAAGGGACCCTGGCGATAATTACGGTACCGCAATTTGCGGTACCGTAATTACCGCCTTTCCCCATACCCATTATGCCCTATGGGGTAAAAATGGGAATGGGGAAGGGCCATGGTGAAATGGGGAAGTACCGCCCCGCCAACCTTGAAATGGGGTGGTACTTCCCCATTTCACTATGACGGACTCTTTACAATACCGGCAGCAACCATGGTGCTAATAGCGCCATGGTTTAGCGCTGGTGTTGTAATGAGGGCCATGGTATCAAGAATAGAAAGACACAAGTGATCACAGTTCAAGGGTGTTTATTAAAGTGGATATGCAGGTTAGAAAAACACCTAATCTAAACCTAAAGCTAACATGGGAGTAAGCTACGACCTTCAAAACAAAATAAGGCAGTCCTAGAGGCGTCTTGTCAAATAGAAAAGGACTATACTAAGAAAAACCTATTGCCAATCCTTACAACTAATACAAAAAGGGTGTGGGATAAGATTTTCAAGAAAGAAGTGTTCACAAAAAAAGTCAGGATGTATTAGCCGGGGTTCTCCCTTCTCCACGTTTTGAGCATGGAACAAGATGGGACTCCTGAGCACAGCAGACGCTCGAACATTTCAAGCATGAGACAACAGTTACAGCTTCAGCTATCAGGACCTTTTTTGGTTAAGTGTATTTTCTACAAAAAAGTCTCTTGCCTCCAAGGACCTGATGAGATCAATATAACAAACAAAAGTTCCTTTCAAAGGTAAGTTGGGTGATGTCTTTTCACCCTTGGATCCCCCTCTTCCGGGCATATATCCACAAACAGTTCCTATCTATATCAGGCCCTTCGGTTGTTGACTTTCTTGCTTCCAAGGGCCTAATAGGTTCAAATACAACAAACAAAAAGTCAATTTCGGATTACACTTGAGGTGATGATTCTTCACCCCTAGGTCCCCCTCTGCAGGGCGCAGACTCCTCTTGAATATCAGCATCCCTCCCATCGGGTTCAGTCCAGCTTATATTCAAATGCCTTTTCGATTGCATTCAAGTATCGTTGGGGTGAGGCTTTTCACCTCTAGATCTCCCTCTTTTGGGCTCAGACCCTTTTCAAACATTTTCCTCCCTCCGTCGGGTTCACTACAGCTTTGGCAAAGATATTTTCTCCTTGGCATTCAGAAATGTCTTATTAAAAAGTTCACCGTGGACATCCCTCTGCCGGGTACACTTCAGGGTACACTTTAGTCAACACACTGTTTCTTGTAACTTTAGACTTTGCCCCTCTTTGTTGGCATCCCTCCGCCGGGTTCACTCTTGCCACTGCACAATTCCCTTTGCTTTCTCTTGCTGGGGGATTCACTTCCCTTGTGTTTCTCAAGGGTTTGTCAGTCAAAGACGTTCGACTGTACCAGGATTTTGCTAGACCCCTGTATGACGGGTTCACTCTTGCCACTGCACAATTCCTTTCTCTTGCTGGGGGATTCACTTCCCTTGCGTTTCTCAATGGTTTGTCAGTCAAAGACTTTCGCCTTTACCGGGATTTTGCTAGACCCCTTTTCCTCGCGGCTCCCCTAGCGCCTTCTGGTATCAGTAGTTTCCTTCAAACACAGGATTAACCCGAGTCTCTCGAATGAGCACCAACGTGGTGCTGGACCCCTCTGCAGCTGGTCTTCCCTAAGCAATTTAGAGTTCTTTGAACTTTCCTCAATGTGCCACTTAGCGACTTTCATTCAACACAGTTTGGTTTCTTTATCGGTTCTCCCCTCGACTCACCGGCTGTGACGAAATGCTTGGCTTTCTTCGTATTGGGAATCAAGGCCGGTACCACGGTAGCAGGTGTCTCCCTCTGGTCTGCTTATCAGCGTAGGCATGCTCTGTGTACTGTGGTACCTGCTGCAACACACTTGGGCAAATTGTTTGTCTTACGATTCCTTCTGTGGAGGTTTCACGGGCCTGGCTTGGAAAGGGCAAGGTTGCGTCTCTCCTTGTCACCCTCTCGGTTCACGCCTTCTTTCTCCCTCTCTTGAACTGCCATGCTGAGTTAGCTCTCTTGTTGTGCGGTCTGCCTTACTCGTCTTGTGCTCTCGTGCTCCACCTTTTATCCCTGTGGGAAAAGGAAAGGGCCGTCGGTGTGTGTGATTCTGGTTAATTGCCTGACTCTACCTGACCCTTGAGTCGGGACATGTCAGGTTAACAGCTTTAGGGGTAGTCTGCTGTCTTCCACGGGGTTAGAAAGTGTTTGTGTAAAAAAGGAGGGTTTTGTCATGAGAAATTATATTCTTCGTCCTGGGGGGGGTGGTGGAGCGGGTTGGTAAATTTGGTAAATTCAGAAGGGTGAGATTGGTAGGGTTTGTGAAGCAAATGGGAATGACTGGGATTATTATCATAAAATAAACAGGGGGAATTTTGGGAACTGTAGTGTTTTATCTGAGCAGGTTGGGACTGCGGGAAATAATAATCAGAGGGAGGCTAAGGAGAATTACTGGGAGTAGTTGGGTAGGACATAAGAACACAGGGATTCTGGGAGAGGTAGTTTCCAAGTGTAACAGGCTTTGGGGTCCTTGTTGGTTTATCAGAGGTGTAGGGGTGATTGGATTTTATTAAGGGAGCTTCTTTGGGTGGAAGGGAAGTAAAAGTGGAGTAACCAAAGAAAACCTCAGGAACTTCATCCCACTCACCTTCTTCCTCTGTATAATACTGTGTCTCCCTTTGGGCATTGCCCTGAGCATAATCCTGGGTTCCCCTATCAATGTGATCCTCCCTTGCTCGTCTGCCCCTAGGGTTCGGATCTAAGAGGGCAAATTCATCCCTGGTCACCTGAATAAGGGATTCCTGGGATCTACTTGGGAGAATACCCTCAGGTTTCTCACACAAGTTAAATCTAGAAACTCCCCATTCCTCTGTAAAGTCAAGTTCCTCATTGAATCCTTAGACTATCCCTCTGGGGAATATAACTAATGATAGAAATGAAAGTGATATTAATAGTCCTGTTAGAGAAACAGATATATATATATATTTTAATTAAATTATTTACAATATATTTCAAACCTTTATCATACATCAAATATTTCCATTTGTGAAAAATCCAAATCATTAGGTCTAAAGAAAAGAGAAGGAAAAAAAAGAAGAGGGAAATTCATTTGTAAAACAAGTCCTTGTCCAGGTAGATCAGATAACCAGTTCAAATGCCCCCTTTAAGAATTTCAACAGACAGATCCTAGCCGTAAGGTTATCCACTTTCAGGAGGAAAAACCAACTTTCCTCCACCTCCAACATCTTACAGGCTTCAATTAATGTACTCATGTGTCTGGTTCTTAAATATGTGCATCCTTGGCAGAGCAAGGTCACATGCTTTAGCGACTCTATTTTTCCTATAGCCAAGCAGAATCTGCACCCCTCAGTCGTAGGCTTTCTATACATTTGCAATAGTTGGTTTGTAGGCTCTAGATCAAATCTAAAATGAAGAAACTGGTTTCTATACCAACCTTTGGGGGACCTTCGAGAGATACTTAGGGAGCATTCCCCAGGGTTTTGTTTCCTTCGTTAGAACGTGTAGGAGACAATGTGACTTTCTTTCCTCTTGAGTTCTGATCCAATCTCCACTCCAGAGTTTCATTTTCACCTTTTCTGGAAAATGATTCAGTTCTTCCGAGTAAGAGTGCAGATTTTCAAGAATACGGCGGCAACCGTCAGACCACTGTTTCATTAAGATGTTATCTGCACTGCGGTGCTCAATCTTCAAGATTTCATATGGCATTGCCGGTGAAGGCGTCATAGTTTTTTGAAAAAGTGCCAGTGTCTTCCATTTCACTTGCGCTTGTAATGAGATAAGCCCTAGTTCATATCTAATCAGGCCAGTTGAAACTTAGTTCCGAAGTCTCAAGATTTTTCTCCAGTAGGCGCCTTCCAATGTGGGCCATATTTTCGACAGAGAAGAATGAAAGTCTCTGCTCCATAAGTTAGAGATGGAACCACTTTCAGTTTGTAAAATGACAGTACCGGTAAGCTGGAAAACGTACCAAACTTTTTATGAATCTATCTACCTTGACCTGCCAAGATTTTTAATCTGGATTTCAAGGACACCTGCCGAGGTTGATCACATGTGCTGTTGTTAACAAGTGCCCCCAGATATGTAATCTGAGGGGTCCTTCTCAGCCAGCTGCTCATACTCTTATGTACCAGTTGAATGAAGATCCTGGTTTGTTCCTTAGAGGGCCCAATATCATAATACTGGTCTTGGATGAATTAATCGAAAGGCCATTTAGCTTCAAGTACTGATTGAGAGCAGCTGAAGACCTCTGTAAGCATATTTGAGTTTTATCTATCACAACAATGTCATCCGCGTAAAGTAGTCTTGACAGCTTCTCGTCCCCAATGTTAGGGGGAAATGATCTTACCGTATCTGCTAAGTGGAAATAATCTTACGGTATCTAAAGATTCACCTACATCAGACAGGAAGAGGTTGAATAAGTTAGGGGCAAGTGTAAATCCTTGTTTTAGACCCCTAAAAGTAAAAATCCACCCAGCGTTCAGTCAGACTTGACTGCTAGTAGATTAGTAGACAGATTTAATGGCGGCCAATAATGGAGCCAGGCAATTCCACGATTTCATTTTCTTCCAGAGGTGTTGGCGATCAATGCTGTTGAAGGCTTTACTCAGACCAACAAAGGCTAAATATATCTTTGTGCTGCTATTGTGTGCCTTCCCTTTGAGTAAATTAAGCAGGAAAAGATTCAGCTCAGTGCTAGTACCTTTCACAAAACCTATTTGTCTTGGGTTGGTTCTCTTTATAAACTGGATCTAGGATTGTAGTTGTTTTAAAATGAAGGCAGAAAACAATGTGCCCAATGCATCCAATAACGCAATAGGGCAGTAGTTAGACGGGTCCAGCCTATTACCCTTTTTATAAATCCGGACAATGATTGCTTTTTACATGATCCCAGGATCACATCCGTTCTATAAATCTGACGAAAAAGATCAGAGATAAAAGGAATCGAGAGCTCTGGGACTGCTTGATCATATTGTTGGTAATTTCAACTGGGCCCGGAGCCCTAGAATGGTGGGCTTTTTTAATAAGTATCTCCAGGTCTAGGTAGTCAAGATGGAAAGGCCAAACCGCTCCACTTACTTCGATCTCCTAGTTGGATGTATCCACCTCTGCTTGAAATAATTTGCCATAGAAATCAATCCATGTTTCTTCAGAGACAGCGTCTGCTAAGGAAGTGGATCGCAGGAAGACAGCCTCATTGAGTAACTGCCACGTAGATCTTAAGTCTTTTTTGACTAAACTCGCCAACATCTGTTCCGCATCTACTTGTAGCAGTGAAGCTTTTTCACTCGCCAACCAGTTCTTATACTTCTGTTTTCTTTTTGTTGATCAGTAGAAGATACTGTTCAAGGATCGGATGGCTTATCATTTTTAGTTCTTTGCATAGTAGGTATTTCTGTTTCTTCACTGAAACTGATTTGTATGTTGTGGACAATTCACAAATGTACCTTGGTGTGAGAAACCTGAGGGTACTCTCACATCTACTCACCCAGGATCCTCTGTTCAGGTGGCCAGGGAAGGGCCATCGCTTTTTGATCCCGACTCTGGGGGCTGTGAGCAGCAGAAGACTCATAAGGAGAGGCAACTGTGGTGATCTACAAGGAGCCAAGACGCCGGCAAGAGACCCGGAGCACTTGTGGGACCCAGAGGAGCTGGGTGGTGCATTTTCCCCCGAGATCGGGAGCATCTCAGGTGTGGAACTGGCAACAGGAGCTGCTGCTGAATGTGCAGTCTGAGGACAAGGTCTGCGTGTGAATGCCAGCAATGGAGGTCCTGGTGAAAGCAAGAGCGAGAACAAGAGAGTGGGAAACGGCGCAGCGAGCAAGTGGGGCTCGCCTCCGTGAGCGTCCCCGCTTCCAGAGAGACAGAGAGAGGAGGAAGCCACGGGATCCAGATACAAGGTAATAGGAGTGTCGGAGAAACAATCCAAAGATCCGGAAGCCACTAACAAACTCCAGTGAGTGATGAACTGTAATGCAATACTGAAAACGCACATTTTGAATGCCACAGTGAATGGAAACAAGGTATTGAACGAACTAACACTGAATGAACATTTATTTAATACCGAACTAAACAGAATCAATACATTCAATACATTGAAAATAACACTACAACTTTTGCATAATGAGCTACCATTTAAAATCCTGAATAATGAATGTCAGAAAGAGTCTGAGGCTTTCACTTTAAGGTTGAATGTGACAAATACTTTGGCAAGAAGGGCTTAAGTAGCCCACCCAATTCACTGTGTGGTCTAGCAACTGCGCCTAGACCATTGGGTTTCCATGTGTCAACTTTGTTAACATAAAGCATTAAGTTACAATCGAGCCAATTGGCTTCTGGTTGCATAACCTGTGATGGGTGGACCATGCAGTACGACAACTGCGCCTGGACCAGAGGCCACAAAATGGTTTACAAGTGGTGAGAGGTGTGAAGTTTTGGTTATACTAACCGAAGGAAGGGTCAAATGGATCCTATGTTTTCTAAGAACTTGTGAAGCAACTATTATGAGAGCGACTCTTTAGGAAGGGAACCCTGAGAGGTAAAGTCTGGAGAATCTTCATCTGAGGGATGGGAGTCCCTAGACAACAGCATTGTATGAATGTTTTTTTTTTTTTAAAAATATTTTTATTTTATTTTGAAGTCAAACAAACACACTACAACTGTTTCAAAGCATAGAGAGCATCATAGTTCAACACATTTTCATTAGAACTCCCCAACTCTCCCCCCCCCCTTAAACTAGAGCCGGTTCTCACATGTCATTTACAGGAGCATCATTGGGTAGCACAGTACTTAGGCAGTCATCATCCGGGTCCTCTGTACCGTTGTTACCCTGATGAGAGTTTGCCATAGAGGCCACCAATTGCTGCCAGGCCAGCAAGGGCCCTACTTCCTCCTCGCCCCACCTAGTGACCGCTTCAAACCAGACTACAGATTCAGCTTCCGCCCAGCTCAAGAGGTCCGCCCACCATAGCTCCACCCTAGGTCTGTGGGCTGCCTTCCAGCTCATGGCAATCCTGCGCTTGGCCAAAACACAAGCCAGGTCCTTCATCTTGCTTATGTGTTTTGAGTGCCGGGGTCTAGGAAAAAGCCCGAGCATGCATGACCAGGCCGGTTCCACATCCAGCACCACCCCCCCCACCAGCCAGCTTCGTCTTAACCTCGTCCCAAAATCTGTGCACTTCCGGGCAGGCCCAGAACATGTGTAGCAGTCCTGCATTCACCTCCCCACACCTGGGGCATAGCTGCGTAGCTGGTCCCCCAAACTTTGCAATCTTCCCGGGAATTAAATAACCCCTGTGGGTAACATACAATTGAAGCTGTTGGAATCTCGCGTTCCAGGACACCTTTTTATGGTACCTCTGGGCCCATTCCCATTGCCCGTCTGTCATGGGTCCTCCCACCTCTTCCTCCCAATCTTGTCTCAATTGAAGCAACTCTTTCCCTGCCCTTACTCGCAGGAGCTCGTATATCCTCGATATTTCGTGCCCGCCCTCCGATACATCATACATAGTTTCCAGGGAGGCGTCAGGGTCTTCCGCTAGCACTGTCTCGGGCCATCTTTCTCTAGTCTTTTTCACAAGCCTAGTGTAGGTTATATATTGGCCACCATGTACCCCCGTCTCTTCCTGCAACCTCTGAAAGTCCAATGCCTCTCCTTCCTGCCATATGTCCCCAAGAGTGGCCAGGCCTACCTGTTCCCAGTATCTACGGACCGATTCAAGTAGTTGAGACTCGCTCCCGCACAGCGCCGCCAAAGGGGCCTGCTGGGAGTACGGCTCCGAATCCCCCCCAATCTTCCATGTCCTGTGCCAGATCTCCCAGCCCAGCCTCAGTAGCTGCCCCCTGCCCACCAGTTTGTCTCTGCACAACCACACCACTTCCATCAGAAAGTATGGGGCTGAGTCTCCACGCAGAAGCCTAGCTTCCGCCGAGTCTTCAGCCGAAAGCCACCTGGCCACGTACTGCAGCTGCCCCGCCAGGTAATAGAGTTCAAAATTAGGCAGGCCTATCCCCCCCCTGTCACATGGGTTCTGGAGCTTCCACAGAGCAACCCTATTCCTAGAGCTGCCCCACACGAAACCCCTACACACGCTGTGAAGTTTCGCGAATAGGCTCCTAGGTATCAAAAACGGGACATTCACGATAAAGTGCAAGAGTCTAGGCAGGACCACCATCTTGAGCAAGGCCACCCTCCCCATCATGGTCAGGGGCAATCAAGACCAAAATACCATGCTGTTCTTGATTCCCTCTATTGTCTTTTCTGTGTTATGCTTGTGTTCTGCCTCGACCTTGTGGTAAATATTTATTGCCAAATACCTAAACATCACGGGCTGCCATGGTATTGGCAGGACGGGCAGCCTCTGTACCGGGACATTCCTGTATCTGCCCAAAGGAAACAGACTACACTTTCTAGGGTTCACCGATATACCCGAAAGGGTGGCGTACCGTTCTATTACCTCCAGCACATACTGCAGGTTTTCTTCTGGATAACGCAAATAAAGGAGCATATCATCCGCATATAGTGATATCAGGTGCCCTCCACTGACAGTGCTTATGCCCACCTCCCCACATTGTTGTCGCAGGCATATTGCCAGCGGCTCTAATGCCAGTATATATAGCATGGGTGACCAGGGGCAACCCTGTCTGGTCCCCCTGCAAAGTTGCCATGTATCTGAGATTGTGGACCCTGTCCTGACTCTCGCCATCGGGGTGCTGTAAAACAACTGGACCCATTTGAGGTATCCAGGTCCCACTCCGTACCCCTTCAGGGCCGCTTTCAGCCAGGGCCATCGTACCGAGTCGAAGGCCTTGCCCGCGTCTAATGACACTATAGCCAACTCGCCCGTGTCATCCTCAGTTTGGTCAATGATATGGTGTAGCCTCCTGTGGTTATGGGTGATGTTCCTGCCTGGAACATATCCCATCTGATCTGGATGTATCAGTTTCCCAATCACCTTCTTCAGTCTGTTGGCCAGCACAGCCGTAAGTATTTTGCTGTCCTGGTTAAGCATGGACAACGGTCTGTAAGACCCGCACTCCACGGCCGGCTTGCCTGGTTTCAGGAGTGGGATGATCACAGCCTCGCGGAGGGACAATGGGAGTTCCCCCTGCTCATAGGCCTCGTTGAAAGTGGCAAGCAGTGGCTGAAGCAGCTCTTGCTTGTATGTTTTGTAGAACTCACTATGCAGCCCATCCGAACCAGGCGCCTTGCAAGTGGGCAAATTCTGAATCACTACCTCCAGCTCATCCGAGGTGACGAGTGCGTCTAACTCCGCGCGTTCTAGGTCATCCAGGGTGGGCAGTTCTATGTCCTCCAATGTGTCCAGTATGTCTTGACACATATCCTCCCCCGTGTCCTCATACAAGTGTCTATAAAACTTAATGAACTCCTCATTTACCTCTTTCTGAGGGTTGCATATGCAACCTCTCTTATCCTTGATCTCACTGATCACCGAGCAGGGGGTCTCACTCTTATACAGCCAGGCCAGCAGTCTGCCCGGCTTGTCGCCCCCTGCGTGTATCCTCTCCGTATATTTCCTGTAATTGAGTCTGCATAGCCTATCCCAAAGTGCGCTGCAGGACAACTGTAGCTCCTTTACTTTGGTTCTGTTATCATGAGCGGTGCTCCCGCAACGCGTGAGATCTTCTAGCTCCCTTTACGCCTCTTGGAGTTCCCTTTCGATACCCCCCTGTAGCCCCTTAGCTTGGGAAATGGCTACCCCGCGCACCACCACCTTAAACGCTTCCCACAGTGTGCCCACAGAGCTGACGCTTCCCGTGTTTATATCAAAGTATTCTTCGATGGCATCCCTCAGGCCCTCCCGAAACCCCTCGTCCTGCAGAGCCTCGGTCCTGAGTCTCCATGTAGGGATCCGCGGTCTCGGGGGCTGGTGTCTCCAGTCCACCACCAAGGGCGAGTGGTCAGATAGTACTCGGGCCTTGTATTCCGCTCCCTCTATGTCTCTCACTATCTCGGCTGTCACAAACATGTAGTCCAACCTTGTGTGCAAGTCATGTGGCGCCGCGAAGTGTGAATACTGCCTATCCGTGGGATGCAGCCTTCTCCACGCATCCTCTAGGCCTAGGTCTTTCAGCAAGGTACCCAGCGTTTTGGCCACCGGTGCCGTTTTCCCTACCCTGTCCTTGGACCTATCCATTCTGGGATTCACGGTGCGGTTAAAGCCCCCCCCCACAATACCGTGCCCCATGCCAGGGGGCCAAGTTTACTGTAGAGGGTCCTAAAGTAAGCCGCTGTGTCGTTAGCGGGGGCGTACAAATTTATTATATGCACTTCCCTGTTTTCCAGGAGGCCCGTCACCACCACCATTCTACCTTCCGGCTCCACCGTAGAATCAAGCGTCCGAAACGGCACATGAGGCGCCACCCAAGTAATGACCCCTCTGGCGTACGCCGAGTACGCCGCCCCCACAACATTGCCCTTCCATTTTCTCCTGACCACCTCCAGCCTTTCCCTAGTAAGGTGGGTTTCCTGCAGCAGGGCTATGTCTACACGCATCCTCTTTAAGTACAACATCACTTTATTACGTTTCCGGTAGCTGTTAAGGCCCCGTACATTCCAGGTCACAATTCTGAGATTACCCGATGCCATCTGGTCAGACTGTCCCCATCCCATCCCTTCCCATAATGCTCCCCATGCTGGTTCGTTTCCTGGCTCTCTCCCTTCTATTCACAAACAACACCCTCCCCCCCAACTTCACACCACTGCACACAACTCCCCCCTCCCCGCCAACCCCCAACAATAGCCCAGCTCCATCCCTGGACCTCAGGCCTACCCACGTCTGGACCTGTCTCGTATCCGAGGACAAGGACCCCGAGGGGTGTCACCTATCTAACAGTGACCTAACTAAGTGTACTACTTTTGGGTACAGAGGGTGCTCCCCAGCAGCTCCCAGTCATCTATTTAGGAGAAGTGCATTCAACAGGATCCGCCGGCAGATACCATGACTTCCTCCCCACAAGCACAATATCGTACTATATTCCAGTCCCAATGTCGTAACTATGGCCTCACGGGTGCCTCTGCAGCGTGCTACTTACCTCCAGCCGCTTCTGTCTGGGCATCCGATTCCTGAGGTCGACCCTGCATATCCAGCCACTCCATCGCTTCGGTCGGCGTCTCAAAGAAGAGGGATCTATTCTTATAAAACACCTTTAACCTAGCGGGGTAGAGCAACATGTAGCGATGGCCTGCTTCTCTAAGCCTCCTTTTCACAGTTCCAAAGTTCATTCGACTCCACTGTACGAGCAGCGTATAGTCCGGATACGCCGTTATTTTCGCTGACCCCCTTTCTATCATACCTCCTTTTCAGAAAAATTCGAGGATCTTTTCGCGGTCACGATAGTTCAAGATCTTCGTGATCAACGGCCGCGGGGGGGCTCCTGGGGCTGGTCTCCTGGTCAGGGCCCTATGCACCCTTTCAACCGCGAACCCCTGGGTCAGCTCCCCGCCTGTAATCTCCTGCAAGAGCATGGTTTCAACGTATTCCGTGGGGTTCGATCCTTCCATTCCCTCCGGAACACCCACTATGCGAATGTTGTTGCGCCTGGCGCGCCCCTCTGCCTGCTCTGCTCTGTCCTCCAGATTGCCCACTCGTTGGACGAGGGCATGAAGCTCCTTAGCATGTGCATTGGACGCCTCCGTGGTCGGGGCCAACTCCTTCTCCAGTTCCCCAGTGCGCTCCGCGATCGTTCGCACGTCCTGACGCAACAGGTTCACCTCTTCTCGGACCGCTCCGATCTTAAGGTCTAGGCCCTCCTGCAGCTCTTTCATGGCCAGGCCCAACTTCGTCTCCCAAGCCACCTTCAAGTCGGCAATTGCTGCCAGCACCTCCTGGATAGTACCCGGTGTGTCTGTCGCCGCCGCAGGGGCTTCTTTGCTCTTGCCCCCTTCCGCGCCCGGGGGCGACCTAGCGTAGGCCTCCATCGTGGGCTGCTTGATCTGGAGTCGCACCACCTTGGAGGACATCCTGCTGCATCGGTTGGGCACACGCACCCAGCTGTGTCTCCGGCGCCGTGACCCCTTCACAGCAAGGCTCTGCTAAACTCGGGTTCGCTCTGCTGGCACGCCACGAACCAGAGCCTCCTCAGTGGGGGCTCGCACTTATGTTCTTGCCACCGGCCAGAGACGCATGCGACGCGTCCCTCTGGTTGGGCTCGCCCCCGCTCCGGCCGGCTTTGTCTTCCTCAGCTCCACGGACTATTTATGGCCCTTTGTCCACGGGCGGCCATCTTGGGTTCTGCCCTTCCACTGCGCGAACGCCTCCTTCTTCGAAGTCTAGTTCTGTGGATATGCAGTCTCGCTGGTGGGGAGGGCACTCACCATGTGCCCCCCACTTTCATGCATCCTTGGATGCACCGTGGGCTCGAAAGTCCGCCGAAAACCATCACTTCTTCCCAGGATCAAAATCGGATCATCGGGAGCTCCTCCAAGGAGCGTCCTCTCACGTAGCCATCAAGCCATGCCCCCCATTGTATGAATGTTTCTATTGCATTTGAACTTAGGAAAGAGAAACCCCTAAATCTTCATTTTGATGTGAAGTGTGATATTTATGAGTCTACAAAAAGGTAACTCCAGAGTTGGTACAGTCCTCGTTGAAAAGAAGCCATATTGGAACTGTGTTAAATGTTAATTGGAGAACTTTAACTTCATGGAAATCTGAATTGCATTTTGGTTTTGGAACACTCATTTTGGTTGAGAGCATTTCCCCACTAGTTTTTTTATAGTTGTGAGGACAGCATAGGGGTTTTGACACAGACAGAGTTTTGCTTTTGGACTTCCTGACATAGGCATTCCTTCCTTCAGTTAGGCAGGGAAATCCCACCATAGTATGTGGTTAGTTAGGCGTTACACCATCCTGAATCTTAATAAAGTTGTTGAAACTACAGTTATGTTGTCTGTGTCATCTCTCTTGGTACAATGGGCCTCATTAGGACCCTGGCGGTAAGGGGTTTACGCTAGCGTTAGCTGCGCCGACCCCTTACCGCCAAATCCGAGTTCCCAGAGCGCCATGGTCATTTTTCCGCCCGCTTTTTGCGGGCGTAAAAATCCATGGCGCTATGGGACCTTGGTGTTAATTACGCCACCGTAATTTACGGTGGCGTAATTAACTCCTTCCCCACTCCCATTATACCCTATGGGGCCGAAATGGGAATGGGGAAGGGTAAATGGGTCAATGGGGACTTACCGCCCCGCCGACCTCGGAATGGGGCGGTAAGTCCACCATCCGCCATGGCGTAAACGGACTTTACGCCATGGCGGAAAAGTCCGTCGATGGCGGAAAAAATCTGCCAGGGTCCTAATGAGGGCCAATGTATGTCTCACATGGGACAAAGATGAGGCCTGCAGAGGCACTAGACTGCAAAGTGCACCCTATTTTTGGTAATGACTCAAACCTGAGGAAGACTGGGAGGCTGCCGGCTATGGAGAAGAGCAGTAGTAGAAGGTGGAGTAGTTGTTATACCTCCACGTGACAGCAGAATCAGAGCAGAGACGCTGGGACCACCGTAGTGCATCGAGTGGATGTCAGTCCTGAGAAGGACTTTGCTGTTCCAGACTGTTAATTCAGAGCTAGCTGCCTTTCCCCTGAGGGCCGTATCTGCAGAGGTCACGCAGCGGAAAGCACAGCTTTTGAAAACTTTTGAAAGCTTTCCCCGATGTCAGTCGGGCTTCAGTGGCAGGTGAGCACCAGTGAGCTGTGGGATCGAGGAGAGCTCCTCTATTGGCTGGTGCGGGTTGCAGGATGCCGGGAAGCAGAGGATTCCGGGTCACGAAGGAAAGCAGCAGCAGAGGGCAACGAGACTAACAGACGTGCACGCCAGACCCAGTGAGTTCACTAAGGGATTGTGACACCGGAGCGCCCTGTAACCGCTTGCTTGCCAAGACCAGGTGGATACAAATTTGAAGTAATATGAGTAGAGTGAAATTCAAACGGAAATGTTTTTTTGAATACCGAACTGACCTAAATCAGACGGACCATTATTTTGTAAATCAAGCTGACTTTAAAAAGAGCAAGTGGAATAGTAAGAACGTAATCACCAGACCAGAATGTTGTGATTATGTGTATGTGGATTGGATTAGAGTCCAACAACAAGCGGGGGCAATAAGTCGAGAAACCAATTCAAACAACTATTACCAAAGCCAGAAGAGAACTACAACAAGGAAAGTTAAAGAGAACAACCATTGCCAAAGTCAAGAAGGGGCAAATGAGAATCTCAATGTTTGTAAAACCTATTGCCCGTACATAAAGAAGTACAAAAGAGTAATTGTGTCCAACCCACATTACCAAAGCCAAAGAAGCATAAGAGAGAGAAGGAATCATTGTGAGCATTTGGTCAAAGCAGAAGTGGGGAAACAAGAGTGGCAAAAAGGCTGCCCTTCTAATAGGCATTTGGAAGGAGTGGGGCATAACCTGCATTGCATGTGGCAATCACAAGTGTGTAACAAACAGCACCAGTGTGGTTCTTGTTTTGCCTGAAGACATTTTTGAACTTGATGTTGTGAAGCAAAAGGCATTGCTATTTGTTGGAAGGTAACCTTTACCACAGAAATACTTGCAGTTAGTTGTTTATTTTGGCCTGGCAGCAGGGTACACCAGAGCAGAGGACGCTGGTGTAGTAGGCTTGGCAGGTGAGTAGACTAGGTGGAAGTCACTGAAGTACTGTGGTGTGGTTGAAAATCATCTAAAAGAAGATGTAGCAGAACTAAAACTGTGTTTTTGTATATTATTGCAGAATCATCTTAACATTACTAAAGCAAATATTGTGTGAGTTGCTGCAGACTTACATACAATTGCTGAAAGAAATGGTTTAAGAACTGCTGCCGAAATATCCTCACAAAGACAAATTATGTTTGATCCTAATGAGCTATGGGAGTATTCTGGGTTGAAGAGAAGAAGTTACTCTAAGCTCTTTGTCATAAGGGGAAGGAGGAAAAGAATTGTTGAATTATTGGTTGCATCTTTTGTTGTCAATTTAACAAATTGGAACTGGAACTTTGTTACAAGACAGGATTTCCTTATCTTTTTGGAACTGTTGAACAAATTCCTGCTTGGATCTGGGAAAGGAGAATCCACCCAGATTATAAGGAGAGACAAATATCTGATTGTGAATCTGTTATATTTCGATTTGCAATGTGTTACCTTATTGAATTGTTGTATGTACAAGTGTGAGGTACACAAGCCTTTTGTTAGAGTGTTTCTTTTAGTTTATTTTAGACAGGGAAATCCTCGCCAGGATAGGGAAAGTGAGGCGTTTATCCAAACTTTTTGAGTTAATAAAATGGCATTGTTTGAAAAATCTTCACAAAGTTGTCTGTCTCACATTTCTGACCCCTTAAACATTCCTGATAGAATTGTACTCCCTCTTATGTCAGTTGGTACTTCCAGCTCCCCTCTCTTTTGACAAGGGCAAACGAGAGTTGATACATTTAGAGATTAATGGTCTAATCCAACAGGGTGTGGTGGTTCCAGCCACATTTACAGCCTCTCAGTTCCTCAGCACAATGTTTCTTGTTCCCAAGCCAGAGTAGGGGCTTTGCCCGGTCATAAACCTCAAGGTGGTTTATCACCACTTCAAGATGAAGGGTATCCATCTCTTGCGCAACACTCTTTTGCCCGAGGATTGAATGGTGGTCAAGATAGACCTGAAGGATGCTTACTTGGTTGTACCAGCTTTCCCCCTCACCAGTTTTTCCTTCAACTCCAGTGTAGAGGTTGCAAGTGGCAGTTTGCCTCTCTCCCGTTCAGTCTCTCCTCAGCCCCTTGGTATTTCACTTAGTTTATGAAGCTGGTAATGATGCATCTCAGATCCAGGGGGGTGAGGGACATCATGTATCTGGACGTCATGCTGTTGTTAGCCCAGAGTATCGACACTCTTCAGGAGCATCTGGCGATGACGATTTCCCATCTACAGAGGTTCGGGGTTGTCATGAAAGTAGAGAAGTCAATTTTCCAACCTACTCAATGTATCCAATTTCTGGGCTTCAGTATCGATTCAAAGCAGTGGATCCTCATGCTTCCAGAGAGCAGAATAGCGAGGATTCAGAAATAAATCTGTCTTCTCCTTGTGAAGGAGAGGTTTCCCCTCTGCCATCTAGCAAGGGTAGTGGGAATGTTGATAGCATCCATTCAGGCAATTTTTCCAGCCCTGCTTCATTACATGGACTTACAGCATCTCAAGACCAAGCATCTTTGTATGAATCTGTCTAATTCCCAGATGGTAGATCTCTTGGCAGACGCCGGGTTAGAGCTTCAGTGGTGGCTTTGTTGCATGTATTTGTAGAATGCACGGCAATTTTAGATCCGGCCATGGACGTTGTGTTGGAGTCTGACGCCGGCAGGTTAGGTTGGGGGCAAGGTGTGGTTAAGTGTTCACTGGGGGGGGGAAGTGGGAAGACCCTTCAAATCAATTGCCTGGAGCTGCTTGGGGTATCCTTTGTGGTGCAGAGTCTTGTCAAGGGTCAGGGGAATTGCTGTATCCTTCTGCGGATGGACAATGCCTCAGCGGTTTGTTGTATCAATCATCTGGGAGGAACTCACTCAACGGGTCTAGAAGACCTAGCCAGGGAGATCTAGCACTATTGCCTGGGCAGGAATATTCACTTGCGAGCAGAGTATCTCCCAGGTTGCAACAACTCGGATGCGGACTGGAATTACAGACACCTCCAAGAAAGAAGCGATTGGATGTTAGAAGAATTTTTGCCAGTCTTCTCAGCCTTTGGGTCCCCCTTCACATAAACCTGTTTGCTTCCGGGCTCAATTGTTAGGTGCCCCGGTTCTTCAGTTGGAGGCCAGATCTGCAGGCTTTTGCAACGGATGCGTTCCTTTGGGATTGGTCTCAGGGGACAGTGTATGCTTTCCCTCCTTTTGCAATGATAGTGTGGGTTCCAGAGGCGTAGGCATGGTAGGGCCTGAGGGGCAAGGCCCACCCAAAATCTGTAAATGCCCACTCAGCAGCACTGTGTGGGCATTTATAGATATTTTTGTCAGTGCTGTGGGCCCAAATACTTTAGCATCAGGCCCCATTTGCTAGACAATCCTGGCTACGCCTCTGGGTTCTAGTACAGCTACACTGGCATTAGTGACTCCCTTGTGGCCTACTCAAATATGGTTCCGAGCACTGTTCGAGCTGTCCCTGGATGTGCCCCGGCTGGCTGCTCCCTCTATATCCCTTTCTCCTGACAGACCCAGAGGGACTTCTTCACAGTCTGGTCCTTCAGGGGCATTTGTCCCTCATGGCCTGGAGGATTTCAGCATTTCCTAATGCTTCCAGGGAATTTCGAAGGATGCTTTGTGCATCATCAAGGACTCTTGGGCATCTTCTATCAAATCCGGCTATTCCTCCTGATGGGTCCACTGGGTAGATTGGTGCGTGGATGAACACATCAAACCCATTTCTGCAACACCCATAGCAGTGGTTCATATTTGGTTACCTTATTAAAGGAGGGGAAGGCGTACAGGGCCATCAACGGGTTTGGATTAGCCATTGCTTCAGGGCATATTTTAGTAAAAGGGGAACCCATAAAGAAGAATTTCCTGGTGCGGAAAGCCCTTCAATCTATACGAGACAAGGTTCCTCTTAAGGCTAAGGGCCTCATTACACGGAAGGCGGTAATGGTTAACAGCCACCGTTAATGGTAACGGTGACCGTTAACCATTACCGCCTTACTACGAGGTCCCTTAGCGGGTTGGTGCTTTAACGCCTGCTTTTTACAAGCGTTAAAAACCAACCCGCTAAGGGACCTCGGAGCTAATTACGGCACCGCAAAATTGCGGTGCCGTAATTAGCGCCTTCCCCATTCCCATAGAGCCCTATGGGGCAGAAATGGGAATGGGGAAGGGCAATGGCGGAAGGGGGATTTACCGCCCCACCAACCTTGGAATGGGGCGGTAAATCCCCTTTCCGCCAAGGCGGTGCCGGTATTTTACCGGCATGAGCCATGGCGCTAATAGCGCCATGGCTCACCGCCTTCCGTGTAGTGAGGCCCTAAGTATTCAGTTTTATGGGGTGTTCATTTGGTGTTCAGGTTATTTCAAGCCTGGCCAGAGAGTGTCAGTTTAACTTTGAAACTGTTGTTTGCCAAACTCACTATGCTGTTTTGTTTGATTTCATTTAAAAGAGTGTCAGATGTCGTAGATGTGGATGATTAGATGTATTCTCCAGATGGGGTCGTGTTTTTTGTTATCAGGAGAACTAAATGTATGACTTCCTCTGTTTCTTATCCTTCCTTTCAGAAGGATCACAAACTGTGTGTTGTCCTGTGTTTAAAATGTTTTGAACAAAGAACAGCCTTAATAAGGCCTCATGGTACCTCTCAGCTGCTTTTTCCGTACTACAAGCTACAAGCCTCACAGCCTTGTGTCCCTGCTCGCTTTAGATAGATGGATCAGGTGGGTTATGAAGGAAGCAGGTATTGACATTTCAGTTTTTGGTGCTCATTCTGTTAGGAGGGCTTTGGCCTCAAAATCAGCCTTTTGGGGGTTATATTAAAACACATTTTAAAAGTAGCTGATTGGTCCAAGGAGTCAACGTTCAAGACGTTTTATCACAAACGTATTGGCCGTGCAGCAGTAAATGTGTTGCAAGGACTTCTGCTGATCTAAGATATGCGCCTGGTTGCCCTTGGGTCTGGTGCGCTATATAAATAAATAAAATACAAATACAAATTTAAATTTGCATAATAGGAAGCCTCTGGTCTTGACATAGAATGAATTACCCCCCTTACTAGCGTGAGAGGGGGTTTTGATTCTATTAAAGACACAGCAGTGAATATTATCCCTCCCACCCAACCTGTCTATTTTTTTGTGTTTTAGTGCAGCTTCAGGGTAAAAAAGATGATATGATGAAGAATTCCACAAGTTCGGATGGCGATACTCTTTGGTTCGGATCCTTGGATTCTATTTCTGGGCGGATTGCGATCTGCGTTTGGATTTTCCTTTCGATGGCGGATGGTGTTTTGCAGATTCAGAAGAGGATATCACGTTAGAGGAAAAGATTTATGTAGTTATCAGTTAGTGCTTATTGGAAGATAGCAGGGCATGACCTCCCTTCATTTTGGGTTGGGGGTCAGCCCTGCAACAACATTTTTTGTGTGTTTGACAAAACTTGTTTTACACTTGAAAAGTTGTGTTTCTTTGCTGCTGGTGTTAATGCATAATACTCAACTCTCATCAAGGGGTTGCCGGGAGGCGACGGGTTACCGGCAACCCTGTTTCCGCCACCTGACTTCCTGGTGTCAACGGGATATTATGGCAGGCGGCGGGGACGGTAAATGCCACACCGGCACCGTTGCTAACGGTGCTTCAGTGAAAACACTGCCGGTAGGCGCCTGAACTCCCAGCAGGTCAGGCCTGCCGGGAGATCCGTGCCCCTACCGGCAAACACTTAATTTGGCGGTCCAGAAAGGGTGCCGGTACGTTGCTCCCGGCAGCCTTATTTCTGGACCGCCAAACTCGTAATGAGGCCCGAATCTAAACCCCCTCTCATGCTAGTGAAGGGGATTCATCATTGTGGACAACATTTTTTGGGGCAAAGGGGACAAATAAAAATGAAGAACTTGGGTGCTTTGAATGTATGCTAAAAAAATGTAAAATTGAAATTAAGACAGTATTAGAAAAAAAATAAGTAGCAGTCACTTTGTTAGCTACGCTTGTATTTCTAAGAAATGTACAGCATATATTCCGAAAGCCAAAATACTTTCATTCACACCACACAAGACAAATCATGCATTAGGAAAAAGTATAAAAGAAAATGTTTATTAGACAAAGGCAGCCCTGCCTGTCAGACGTGCCATGGCTCTGCGCGCACCTGAGGACCTCATCACGACTTTGGCGGTAACCCTTAAATCCGGCAGAAGCGCTATTACCGCCGGATTTGAGGGTCCGCCAAAGCAGGACTTCGGCGGATTTCTCCCCAGCTCTGAGCTGGGGGGAAATCCGCCGAAATTTCGCGCTATTTGCGCGAAAATTCCCCATTGAGCCCAATGGGGAATGGGGCATTCCCGAATGGGCTCAATGGGGAATGGGGATTGACATTACCGCCCAACTCGTGATCGGGCGCTATTAGCGCCGGGGAGTTTGGCGGTAGGGCTAATACCGCCAGCGGTAATACCGGCGGCGTTACAGCCCAAGTCGTGATGAGGCCCAAACATTGTAAGAACCAGCAGCTATGGCCAGAGACTGGAACCAAAATCTTTTTTGTTTCTGTCACCCTGATGAATTAATACATTGGCTATAATAAACTCCATTTATAATAGGTATCCTCACGTGTATAGTACTTCTGTGTGCTTTTTAGAGATTACCGAAGCATTATTGTCATGTAATTTCGAGTCAGTAAATTTGGAATTAAGAAAGCGAGGGGGGGGGGGATATTCCTAACTGTGTTTTTCAAAACTGGTTTCGCGCTCTGGTACGGCCTTGTTTTTACCCGCCCATCTCCTCTGAGGAGAATGGTTGAAATGTTACACCTGAAGGGAAGGAACGTGAGGCGTCCGCGCGAAGGAAGGAAAACGCAGGCGCAGCAGCGTACAGCGAAAAGGCAGAACGAGAAGGCTAACGTTTGGTGGGCAGGACGGAGAACAACGCTCATTGCGTGGCACAACTTTCCAGGACGCGTGGGGGTTATGCCTGTACCAATATAGAAACTCCGAAGGCTAACCGACGTTATAAAATTATAGTGCTGAACGCTAACCAGTGTTTTGCAGGGTGGGACTGTTCGAGAGTTCTCTCTGGACGGGGTCGTGTCAGAACATGAATATAGAGATGCAAATGAACTCCAAGATACTGTGCAAAGATCGGGAGCAGTTAAAAACATTTCTGGAGCACGCAAAAACTGTTCAGTTAGCAGCGCCTTGCCAAATTGGGATTCGGGTATGCTTCATTTTTCATTCCTTAACATATCTTTTTTTTAATGTTTGCCCAAATGTGTTATGAGTTTATTTAGTATGACACATCCAAGGAATTCGTCCCCTCCCAGTCCCCAAGGGGAAGCCACCCTCTTTGAAACTAGGGAGGTGAGACTGCTAAGCTTAACACACCCTAGACCAGAGGGCAAGCAGGATCCTACTGGGGGTGACCCTCCCTCAAATCCCCACCTGTTTAGAGGACAGGCACTCCCCTTATAAGCAGGGATATAAGTTACCCTTCCATGTCTCAAGAGACTAATAGGTTTGTTGGTTATATGTAGAGGATAGTAGCATGCAGAGTTGGAGCGGTGCAGTCTCCTTCTTCGATGTGTGGCAAGAAGAAGGAAGCCCGTGTCTGGCTTGGCGGATCTAACCACAGCCAAGCCCGCGGAATGCTCGGCCACCCTGCCGCGACATGGACCGGAGAAGCTTGGTCCAGGAGAGTTTACAGCAGGCGAGAGCCTGTGAGCAGCGAACGAGTGGCACAACAAGGAACCGACACAGAGGCCCTGCAGAAATACAGCGGGAAGGGGGTGCCAGTTCCATCAGATGTGGAACACATGGAAGAAGCCGGAAGGGAGAAGCTACGTTGGCCTAATGAAACGCCTGCCCAGAGATGCACCACACAGAGAAGCAGTCATTCCAGGGAACCGGGAGGATGGTGGAGTGAGAGAAACCAGACCCCAAAGTGGGGTGGGAGAAACCAGACCCCAAGGTGGGGTGAGAGAAACCAGACGGACCCCAAGGCAGGGTGAGAAAAACCAAAGCCCAAGACAGAGTCAGAGAAACCGGACCCCAAGGCAGGGTGAAAGAAATCCGGCCCCAAGGCAGGGTGAGAGAAAGACCAGAGACCAGCGAGGCGTAAAACCCAGGAGATAGCTAACTGGAGAAAGTACCAGAAAACTCCTTGTCTGGGAGTCCAAGCAGAGTACCTGGCCTGGAGTTACTAACCAGGAGGTCCAAGACTGAAAGTAGATGGCGGCAGAGACAAAACCCTGGTAATCTAAAGAGAAAGAGACTAACAAAAGAAAGTCACGTAACCCATGGGAAAGCTTGAAGAGGCATTTGGTGTCCTGACTTGAAGTGTGCAACAGGGAAAAGAGGCCTTTTTTCTGCTAAAAAGACAACAAGGTAGGGTGAGATACCAGCCACCATTCTTTCACTTGGGGAAAGGCCCTGGTTGTATCTTTGTTAAAGTGAGGTGGCTTTGTTTATAGTGGTAGGGATAGGGTTCTGGATGACAGACTTTGCTTATTTTCTAGGACATTGGTAAGATCCTTAATCAGACAAAAAAACTGAAGATTATTTGGTAGGGAAGTAATCAATAGGTTTACCGTTAACCTGGATGCCCAGTGGCATATAACGCCACATAACTCTTTTATAGTGAAACCAAATAAAAGGATAAAACACAGCAGCCATACCAAGCCCTATTGATGGCACCCTAAATAGAGCTGGAAGATTTGACCTGAAAGTCGTTACTAAATGTTTAGGCAATTGGACCAATCCATTAAGAGAACCAATGTATCCGAAAGAAAAAAACTTATAATGACTTTCTACCATGTTAAATTTCTCTCTCATCAGTACTCTTGAAAAACAATAACAGAATTTGTGGAGGGTTAAACACCAAGAAAATACATTTTCCTTAAGACCCATTGGCAACACCTGTCTACTCCAAACTATTCTATGAAACTAACTTATATTGTTTTGCTTAACACACTTTTCATGTTTTTAGTTCTAAAGGGCCTAAAACCTACTGAAAGGCATTTGACGAAACACCCATAAATCATATGTACATAATTTCACTTCCTTCGTAAACCCTTGTAGATAGAGCTGTACCCTGATAACACTTAATTTGAATGGATTGTGTCCTCCAACGCATTCCACATCTTTGACATGTAATGTCCACAGCTGTGCACTTTGGAAACTTTTTCGGCAGAGGGCGTCCTGCGTCGATGGTGTCGGATCCATGTCCCTTTAAAGGCTTCCGTCGAGGGCGACGTCACAGGATGTTATAAGTAGGACACACGGCGCCTACAGCCTCAGTTCTTTTTTTTCCGCGAACGTGTTAACTTCGTGAGACTCGGCACGCCTCGTGTGTTTTCTTTGTAGAAGATGTCTTTGTCTTCAACTCCTCCGACTCCGCGGTCTGGCTTTAAGACCTGCCGGGACTGCAAGTCGAAGATGTTGCTCACCGACCCCCACCGCATTTGTTTGTGGTGCCTGGGCGAGTCGCACGACACCGGTGACTGCTCGAAATGCCAGTCGCTGACTGCCTAGGCCTTGCAGGAGCGGAAGGGGAAGCTCCAGGTAGGTAGGGGCTCGAAGCCTGTCCTGTGCTTCCAAGTCCAAGGGGGTTTCCACTGAAGACTCGAGGGGTGACTCTCTGCGTCTGACGGATTCCCAGGGATCTCGGTCCCGGAGTGGTTCCCACCACTCGTCAACCTGGTCCCGCCACTCGAGGAAGTGCCGTCACCGGTCGCCTTCCCCGTCCTCCTCAGAGGATGGTGCCTCGAGGAAGGTTTCGTGTCCTACGAAGTCCTCGACTCTGGAGGAATGGGTGGTGTTTATGAAAGCCATGATGGCGATTTTTCAATCGCAGGACACGGGTCCGGTCGCACCTTCTGACGAAGCTGGCCAGGATCGGTCTCATTTTGTGGCTCACACACCTTCGGGCTCGGGTTCGCGACGCGACACACATCGGGAGCCGTCGAGGTCCCATACGGACAAGGAATCGAAATGTCGCAAGAGACGTGTCTCTAGGTCTCGGTCCTTGCCCCCAGCGAAATCGCAGCAACCTATTGAGGGCTCCTCTGTCTATGGGAATCTTTTCTCGAAATTTGCCATTGGAGTACCCGGATATCGTGGATCCTCCAAGGAAGGCTACGTCGAAGTCTGTGAGGCTGGTTTTGGCCTCCAGGCCCTCCTCTGTCCCCAGACCTGGGTATCAACTCCCTCTGGATGATATTTATGAAGAGGAGGAAAGGTCTGAGGTTGAGGAACCTAGTGACCTTGATGATGCTCCACTTTTTTCTGGAGATAGACAGTTGGAGGAGTTGAGGCAGACCCTCCATGATGCAAGTGGGCTGGACACTTCACCGGAAGTGGAATTTGGTAGACCTGAGCCTGGGTCTCATGCAGAGTCTTCTTATAGGAGACTCATGGCGCGAGTCTCAGAGTATCTGGGCTGGTCTAGGCCTCCTGAAGACTTTGTGCAGGATGATCTGACGGACATCTTGGATCAAGGTCCTTCCTAAGACCCTGTTTTGCCATTTCATCTTACCTTGCAGAAAAGGTTGGCAGCTGCTTGGCAGTCCCCATAATCTCTTCCGGCTGTTAATAAGTCTTTGACCAAGAAATACCGCTCTTCCGTTAGCGACCCCAGCTATCTATCTACTCACCCCACTCTTGAGAATTTTGTGGTTCAGGCGCTGACAGCCACCTCGAGACAGGCGGCGTACCCTACCATCCCTCCTGATAGGGACGACAAGCGCTTCGACGGTTGGGCCCAGAAGAAATTTTCTGCTGGGAGCATGGCCCTGAAATTGGCCAAATCCATGTGTGCCTTGGCAGGTTTTCACACACTCTGTGGAATTGTGTTTCTTTGGTGGCTGAGCATTCCCGAGGCGGAAGAAAGGGATGAGTTCCTTGCTCTCGTGCAGGACGGCAATGATGCCATGTGTGAATCCCTTCAGTCGGGTTTGGATACAGCCGACAGTGTTAGCCGATCCATGGCTGGGAGCACCGTTATACGCAGATTTGCGTGGTTACAGAAGTCGCGGTTTGTTCCGGATGTGCAGGTCCGTCTTCTCAACATGCCCTTTGATGGCACACATTTGTTTGGCAGCAAGGCTGACGAGAACCTTGAGAGGTTGCAGATCTCAAAAGCTGCGGCGAAATACTTGAGCGCCGCTGTGTGTTATCCTCTGCCTTTTTGTCCTAGGGGACAGCAGCGGAGGGGAGGTTTGTTTCGTTACTACTCCTCCTTTGGTAGAACGAGAGAAGGCCGCCAGTCAAAGGGGCCAGCGAAAGAGTACCCGTGGTGGTCGGGGAACTTGTGGTGCCAAACCCGCTCAGGCAGCTGCCTCTTTGCCTTCAGGCACTGCCGCAGCCGCTCCCAAACAGTCTTGAGGCCATGTCCAATGGTTTGCTGGTTGGAGGCAGACTGTCTCAGCATCTCGAAGAATGGCGTGCCATTACTTCAGATGCATGGGTTCTGGATACCATTGCCCACGGCTACTGCCTTCCCTTCCTTCAGCGGCCTCACGACAATCCACCGGGGGAAAATCTCTTTGAAGCTTCTGGATCCGCTCCTTGCGCAGGAAATTTTGAGCCTGCTGGAGAAAGGCGCTGTAGAACTGGTGCCTGTAGCGGAGAGGAACAAGGGATGGTAGTCCCCTTATTTTTTGATCCCAAAGAAAGACGGGGGATTGAGACCCATCATGGACTTGCGTTGGTTGAACACACTTCTCAGGAAGGACAAGTTCAAGATGGTCACTCTTTCTCAAGTCCTTCAGGCCCTTCAACTTCAGGATTGGTTAGTGTCTCTGGACCTCAAGGATGTTTACTTCCATGTGCCGATCCATCCCGCGCACAGGAAGTACCTGAGGTTTGCGGCTGGCAACTCACACTTTCAGTTTCGGGTCCTGCCGTTCGGATTGACCTCCGCCCCGAGGGTCTTCATCAAGCTCATGGTGGTGGTGGCAGCGTACCTCTGTCATGATGCCTACCCCCGGGGACTCAGACCAAGTACAGCAACCCCGGAATCAGGCATCAAGTTACCCCAAGCAAGCCCAACAACCCCCGTTAGGGGCTATTTGGGTGCAGTCCTGGCGCCTATGGCACCAGGCTCATATGGAGAGTCAGTCCTGGCGCCAAAGGCGCCAGGCTCATAGATTAAAACTTACCTGATGCAGACCATGCTGCAAACTTACCTGATGCAGACCATGCTGCAAGAGCTCCAAGCCAAACAAGGCTTGGAAGGGACTATTTTACCTAGGGACGATTTTTTTACTCGGGTGGGGCTGGGGAGGAATTCTTACCTGGGACTACTTTGGAGGCTATTTAAACTACGCCGAAGAGCAGCACACGCTTTGCGTTATTCTGCATCGAGCAGCGTAACGCTCAACGTGCCTGCAAGTCTGCATCCAGTCTTCTGCCACGCCCGCCTCGAGTTTGGAGCTCCTAGAAAAAGGGAGAAAGAAGGAGAAAAAGTTAGAACAAGAGCAATACCTTTGATCCTTACCTGAATTCCCGATCCATCGCGCCTTCGAGCTGGAAGAAAGAAGTTATTTTATGCGCGTCGCCTCGCCTGCTGCAGCGCCGCGCTGAACTCACCGGCCTTCGTATTATCATCACATTTCACCACCCCTGCATGTTCCCACCGCACTCCGCCACCTAAGGAGAAGACAAGAACAGCAAGGTGAGCCAAGGGAATACACAGAGGCATACCCCCCATAGACTTACCTGATTTTACCACCGGGGGTACTATTCTTCTTCACGGGTCGGTGCAGCTTCCACTGCATCCTAGCCGAACCCCGGCCCCTAAGGGGAAACAAAAGGACAGCAAGGTGAAACAAGGGACTAACCAGGGGAACCCTCCTCACCACAAAAGACTTACCTGATTTTACCGCCGGAGGCATTATTCCCCGAGACTTCATACTTTCTCTCAGCGCCTGAATAAGGGAGAAAGCAACAGGTTACATATGGACATTATTTTATCGAACTGTGTTGGATAATATAAATCCTTACCAGAACATTACCGGTTGCCACGAGGAACTCTTCAGTAGGGTCAAGCTGCAACCTGCAAGGAATCGGACAAGAGTGAAAGTCAGGCATTTGAACTCTTACGAACTACATACTTACGGCGTCTTGCCGGGAATATCGGAGTCAATATTGTCCTGGAACTCAACAATTCCTTCGAGCCATTGAAGCAACTGGTTATCTACGCGCCCCTGCCCTCAATGCAGGATGGAGAGCTCATCTTTTCAAATCATCAGAAGAATATTCCTACGGGCCAAGCAAACGAAGCTAGGTGGGCCAGTCCAGTCCGTCATCTCGGCCCTACGCGTCACATTGGTAGAGACCGCAGCAGTCCAGTCCAGATCGACGCCTCTGTGGGAGCCAGGTGAGCGTAACACCTCAGGCGAGGGGGGATTCACGTCTACCCATACCTGGACGACTGGCTGATCCGGGCGCGCTCTCCCGAGTTAGCGTTGGATCATCTCAGTGTCATCTGCCGCACCCTTCACAGGCTGGGCTTCTCTCTGAATTTCAAGAAGTCGAACCTGACACTTTCCCAACAGCTCCAGTACGTCGGGGCTGTGTTGGACACGTCCTTGGGGAAGTGTTCGCCTCCGAAGATAAGGGCTCATCACATTGTGCAGATGGTGGACAAGTTTCAACATGCCAAGAGTCTCCCGGCTTTCGAATTCTTAAGGTTGCTCAGCCTCATGGCATCCTGCATTTTTCTGGTGCCAGAGGCCAGGCTGCGGATGAGATCCCGGCAGTGGGCACTCAAGATGCAGTGGTCGCAGTTATCCGGCAAGATGTCGAATCCCATTCAGATTCCACTCTCGGTCTCCCAGGATCTTCTCTGGTGGGCCAACGAAGGGAACCTGATGAGGGGGGAACAGTTTTGGCAACCGTGGCCAGAAGTGACGGTAGTGACGGATGCTTCCCCCACAGGATGGGGCGCTCATGCCAACGACTTGACTGCCAGCGGTTATTGTTCTCCGTCAGAGTCCAGACTCCACATCAATTTGTTAGAGCTGAGGGCCATCAGGCTAGCCCTGAAGGCATTTCTCCCCTCTGTACAGGGGAAGAGTGTCCTGATCATGACGGACAACACAGTGGCCATGCATTACCTTAACAAAAAGGGGGAGCTAGGGTCACGTCCGTTGTGCAGAGAGGCAAAGCAGCTCTGGTTCTGGGCCATCCAGCAGGAAATTTCGATCTCGGCAGTTCATCTGACCGGAGACGACAATGCGGCGGCGGACGCTCTGAGCAGGCAGAGTGCAGTCTCCCACGAGTGGGAGTTGGCTCAGGAAGTCCTTCAGGAGATCTTCGCCCTTTGGGGAACCCCGCAAGTGGATCTCTTTGCCACCAGTGTCAACCGGAAGTGCGAGAGATTCTGCTCAAGGGAATTTCCTCCAAGAGGAGCCTTAGGAGATGCGATGTGGTGAATTGGTCATTCCCACTGCTGTATGAGTTTCCTCCAGTCCCTGTCATTCCTCAAGTGTTGCGGAGGTTACGAAGGTTTGGTTCCCACATGATCCTCATTGCTCTGGATTGGGCCAGCAGAGCGTGGTACACGGACCTTCTAGAAATGTCCATCTGCCCTCCATGCCGTCTTCCCCACCGAGAGGGGCGGGGGTGCTGGGGGGGTCAGGTTCTGCATCCAGAGGTCAAGATGCTCAACCTTCACGCTTGGTATCTGAAAGGTTGAGGTTTAAGGATTGGGACCTCCCGGATGACGTGTTGAAGGTGTTGCTTTTGGCCAGGTGACCTGCAATAAAATCCCTGTACCGTTGCCGTAAGTTCTGCGACTGGTGCAGAGATCACAATCTTGATCCTTTTCAGTGTTCCATTCCTATGGTTTTGTCTTTTTTACTATCTTTGGCCCACAGGGGCCTTCAAGTAGGTACCATTAGAGGTTACCTGGCGGTGCTGTCTATCTTTATTTTAAGATTCCTTTGATTTCTCAGTTTCTTAAAGGACTGACTAATGTATTCCCACCGTCCACTTTCCAGGTGCCGGTTTGGGATTTAATCTTGGTTTTGAAATTTCTCATGGGTGCTCCGTTTGAACCTTTGCACTCTTGTCCTTTGAGATTACTGTCCTTCAAGACTGTGTTCTTGGTTGCGGTTACTTCCGCTCGCAGAGTGAGTGAATTGCAGGCACTTTCATCTAACCCACCCTTTACTGTGTTTCACAAAGACAGGGTTATACTGCGAGTACGTCCCTCCTTTCTACCTAAGGTAGTTTCTGAATACCGTTTGAGTCAAAAGGTGGTTCTTCCATCTTTCTACCCTCCTCCTCATCCTGGTAAGGAAGAGGAGCGACTCCATCGGTTGGATCCTAGGAGAGCTCTGAGCTTTTACATTTCTAGGATGTCCAGGGTCAGAGTGGACGATCAACTCTTTGTAGGATAGGCTGGACACCGATTGGGCCAGGCTGCTACCGAACAGACCTTGTCCAGGTGGATTATCCTCACCATTAAGGAATGTTATCGATTGGCGGGTAAGGACCCTTCTGGTGGGTTGAGAGCTCATTCCACTCGGGGCGTGGCTACTTCCACCGCCCTCCAGCAGGGTTTTCCTATTAGGAATATTTGTGATGCCGGTACATGGGCTTCCATCCACACCTTTGTAAAACATTATTCCCTGGATACAATCCATGGTCAGGATATGGCCTTTGGGAAGGCAGTTCTTTATTCTGCAATCTGATTGGGTACTCTAAATTCTTTTCCCTCCTCCCTTTACTGGTACTGCTTTGGGAGTCTGTCAAAGATGTGGAATGTGTTGGAGGACACAATCCATTCGAAGAACAAGTTATTTACCAACTGGTAACGTTCTTTCAACTGGATGTTCCTCCAACGCATTGGACATCGCCCTCCCAGCCTGCCCCTCAGGAGAATTTCGTATGCGATTGCAGCTTCCGTTTTCCGCAACAGAGGCCTTTGAGGGACATGTACCCGATGCCATCGACGCAGGACGCCCTCTGCCTGAAAAAGTTTCTGAAGTGCACACCTGTGGACATTACATGCCAAAGATGTGGAATGCGTTGGAGGAACATCCAGTCGAAAGAACGTTACCAGTTGGTGAGTAACTTGTTCCTCTTAACTAATAAAACAACAAAACATAGGAGTTGTATGACAACAGGTGTAGAGAAGGCTATGTTTGGGTTGTCTGTGGCAAATTCTTTGATCCAGGGGAGGAAACTGGATTTGTGCCTGAGGGCAGCAGATGAGGAGGTATTCTGTTTGGAAGGATTGAGCTTGAGGAAGTGGGTGGTGTGAGAAACCTGAGGGTAACACACTCCTACCCCCCTAGATCCTCTTCTGAGGTGGCCATTGAAAGGCCATCACTTTTGGATCCTGACCCTGGGGGTGGAGAAGTGAGGGAGGATCACCTGGGTGGAGGGCCCATAGGGATTGGGAGTGGGGTGCTCACAGGCGAGACATGGTATCTCCCTTTCCCTATTGAAGACCAACCTAACCCTCCCACAGCCTTTATAGGCTACTGTAAAACCCCTCCCCTCATTTCCCCACATTTTAACTCTGACAGTCCTGGGACGAGGAAGAGTACTCTGAAGGTCAGGCATGTCTCTTTAACTAAAGTCAGGCAAGCCCAATTGAGAGTCCACACCTGCAATCAGTCAAGTGGTTGCAAGACTATAAAGGGAGACAAAAAGAGCAGCATGGAGAGCAACAGGGAGGCCTGTGTGGGAGAGACAAGCAGGGGACCCTTCTCGTGAGGAGGCGGCGGTGGTGGGTACTAAGAGGACACAAGGACGCTGGCAGATGTCCCAGAGGTCCTGTGGAGCCCAGGGCAAGTCGGGCCGTTAGACTGTCACAGATGTGGGAACCTCTGTGGTCAGGAGGAAGAAGCTGGAGCTGCGAACAAGGAAGAGAGGATGCCGTCCATGTCCGTGGGAAAGAAGTAGAGCTGCCGGGGTGTGCAAGGAAGAAACCAGAGTGTGAGCGGGGCTTGCAGAGACCAGCCCGCCAGCCTGTGAAGCAGAATGAAAGCCACATAGCCGCCAGAGAGGAACACTGAGTTCAGTGAGTGCAAGGGAAGGTCACTCAAAGCCGGGGCTCTCCTAGGGCGCTACGCATAAGTAACAAAGTGATGTATGATGTGAGAAACCTGAGAGTGTTCTCACTTCTGATCCCCATGGATCCTCTGCGCAGATGGCCAGGGAAAAGGCTTTTGGATCCCGACCTTGGGAGTGGACAATCAAAGGAGGATCACCTGGGTTGATGGTCTGTGGGGACTAAGAGTGGGATGCCCTTAGGAGAGACATGGTATCCCCCTTTCTCTAATAATGACCAAGTCAACCCATTTCCTGTCTTTCTGGGGCATTACAAAACAACTCCCCTGAATTATGCACACATGACCGTCAAAAGTACTTAGACGAGGAAGAAGCAGCCAAGAGCAGTGAAGACTAGTTGTTTTCACCACTTAGGTACTGGGACGAAGAGGCCTGCTCAGAGCAGTAGAGGTCAGGGAAGTCCCTTTGATGAGGGTCAGGCAGGGCTAATGGTGAACTCACACCTGTAGCCTGCTACAGGGCTGTAGGTGTATAAAAATCCCCACTTAATGAGGGTAAGGCAAGGAATGGTGACAGGAGCAGCAGCTGTGAATTTGCAGCAGCAGAGAAGCCAAGAAGTAGAGCGAGGTGCTGTTTGTGCGCAACACGTTGTGTGCCCTGAGACCTATGGGTGAGTGGCGTATTATAAACATTAAAATAAATAAATAAAACACACTTATGGTTCAGGGAGGAGCAACCTGCAAGCAGAGGCTCTGTGAAACCAACAGAAGTGTTAAAGGGGAGCCATGCTAGGAGGCTGCCCCTTTTTCGATAATTCAATGCGCTTGCCATAAGCTGGCCCTGGAGTGCCTGAAGCAAAGACGAGAAGGTCAGAAGGTCTGCACTGCAGAAACCAGCATCAAAGCAACCAGTGAGTTCCTAGATAAGCAGAAACCTGGTATGCAAGTGTTTGATGCTGCATGTAAGGATACTTAGTTATGGAGTGGTCGAGTGGATTGATAGACATGTCGAAGTTCTATGAAGAGAATCCTTACGAACCAATGAACATTAAAGACTTGTTAACTCATGAAAGCTGCAAAAATACTTTGTTACAGAGTGGTCGCATGCAATTGCAAGCATGTTATTGAAAGTCTCTGAATCATGAGAACAATTAAAAGGCACACGGGAATTACAATACTTAACGTATTGAACAAGAATATTCAAACCATAAAATCTACATCCATTTTGAAGGCTGCATTGAATAATGAATTGACATTTAAGTTAATAAAAGTGTCTGTTTTGATCTTTGAATCTTTTGTCTGTGTCTGACTCCAATATGCCTTCACAATGAATAGTGTTGAATCCTGAAATTAATCAAATCCTGAAACAAAGTTAAAATACGCGTATTGAATCCCGAATTGAATGAAAATTTGAAACAAAGCTAAGATGCGCATATTACATATATAACTGAAAGAAAATGTATGGGCAAAGCTAATAGCTGATGAAAGCTGAAAGGGAAAGCACCCATTTGAAAGTATAATACGAAAAAGAATGCAAGTGTGAAAGAATGTGACTGAAAGGTGGGGAATACATAAAACCACCTCAAAGTGAACTATATGAATGAATTCAGTGTGGCAAGGCTAAAGACTGGCATAAGAATTGTGACACATAATGGCAAAGCCAGGAGGCTAACCAGGAGATGCCAGGACATTGTGAACCTGCACATAAAGCCAAGAGGCCGACAAAGAGAAGCTAAGTGAACGTGAATCTGTGTATAGGGCAAATACAGAAGAGCATGTGTGG
Organism: Ambystoma mexicanum; assembly: GCF_040938575.1. NCBI lineage: Eukaryota > Metazoa > Chordata > Amphibia > Caudata > Ambystomatidae > Ambystoma > Ambystoma mexicanum. The sequence continues at coordinate 80,683,059 of NC_090936.1, forward strand.
GCCGAAGAGCCTAGTGATCCTGGTTGCACAACCTGTGATAGGAGGACCACGTGGTCTGACAACTGCGCCTAGACCAGGGAGGCCTGAATTGTGAAAGCCAAAGACATTGGGAAATAAACCAAGAAGGAGCATTGGGAGTGAACTGGTGATGCAATCCAGAAAGGAGGGTCAAGTTGACCTAGAGTTGTGTTTGGAAACAAGTACATGTTGCTACGTTGAGGTCTTGGGGAAGGGAACCCTGAGACTTGGCAAGTTGCTACATTGAAGTCTTGGGGAAGGGACCCCTGAGACTTGATGACCTGCAAATACTGTCTTGAGGACGGAGCCTCAGGACCCCTTTTCCTTTAAAGTGTGTTGCCATGAACTTGGGGGAGGGAACCCCAAGGATTGTGTGGAACTGTATTGCCTTGAACTTGGAAAAGGTAATATTGAGACTTTTCTGGAACTATCTTCAACTTGGGGAAGAGGGGCTGAAGTGGAAGCTAAGAGCTGGAAGAAGCTCAAACTTTGTGTTGATCACTATTTCTTTTATAATTGACATACCTACACATTGTTTAGCTTTAGCTGTGAGGCCAAGGATAGGTTTTGAACACAGACTTTAAGGTTGAACTCTTTGACTCAGACTTTCCTTAGTTTCCGTTCAAGTAGGGAAATCCCCCCCTTAGCATGGGGTAAATTAGGCCTTCTACCATCCTAAAATCTGATTTATTAAACCATTTTATTTTGACCTTTGAATCTGTTGTCTCTGTCTTACTTCATGATGCCTTCACAAATGGGGTTAGGAGTGGGTTGCGGCTCAACTGATACTAGTTGTGGGACCCTAAGATTTGAAAAGCTTAGTGCCAGAGCATCAGACCCCTTAGTAGCACCAAGGGCTCTATTGGGTTCGATATCTGTAGTAATAGATATGAGACAATTCCTCAAGGTGAAAGAAGACTGTTACCCACTGATTTGATACTAATTCCACCCCTTGATACCTACATCAGGGCTGGCATGGTGGGTTGGAATTGATGAATTAACAAGAGTAATAGACCCAGACTTTAGAGGAGATGTTAAGGTATTGCTACAAAATCACAGGAAGGACCCATTCCAAATTCATCAAGGGGATAAAATTGCTCAAGGGGTGCGTGAGAAAGCAGTGTTCTCTAGGCATAAGGAAGAATCTGTGAAGGAAAGTACAGATAGAGGAACTCACGACTTTGGGGAAGCCAATGAGACACCTGATGGCCCTCCCAAACCTGAACCCAGAAAAACTAGAGGAACAGCCTGAGACCCTTCCAGACTTAGCCTTTGCCCAAAGAAACAACCCCTTGTTAGCTGAAGCATTCTTACAAGTGATGTTGAAGCCAGAAGGTCGGGGGGAAAGGAGGACCTTTTTTCCTTTTGTAACATGGACTTCTTTATAGAGGAGGCACCACTTCAGAGGGTCTGGTAAAAACACAGTTGGTATTCCCTAAAAGTCACAAACAGGTGGTCCTAGAGATAGCCCATTCTCATCTGACGAGAGGCCATCTGGGACAGTTCAAACTCTGACACATACAGTGATCAAGTTTTACTGGACAAGAATCCATGCTGACATTAAACATTTCATTCATGCATGTGTAATCTGCCAGAAAACTAGCACTCACATACCATCACCAGTTCCCTTAAATCCGTTACCAATAATTAAGGTTCCATTTTCCCGGATTAGTATGGACATTGTGGGACCCCTGGAAACTTCCAAATTGGGGAATAAATATATTCTGGTCATTGTAGATTATGCTACACAATATCCCGAGGCTTTCCCCTGAGAGTCAACAAAAGAAATTGTGAAACACCTGTTCCCTTTCTTCTCTCGAGTAGGGTTTACGAAGGAGACATTGACTGACCAGGGCTCTACTTTCATGAGCAAGCTTATGGGGAAGTTAATGAACTGTTGCACATCACCACCCTCAGAACATCTATGTATCATCCCAATACAGACTTGTGAAAGATTTAATAAGACCCTCAAAACCATACTATGAAAGTTATTTGAGCAGGATGGTAAGAACTGGGATCAAATGATACCCTGTGCCTTGTTTCCAGTCCAGAAAACCCCTCCGTTCTAAACAGGATTTCCCCAGTTTGAATTCCTTTATGAACGAGAATCGTGGGATGTCCTGGATATGTTGAGAGAAACACGGGAAGAGCGAGAGGAGGCCCCAATTTCACTCTCTCAAACTTGAAATAGGTTGAAATAACTCATGACGGCTGTTAGATCTTTAGTCCAGATTCACATGGTTAAAGCACCAGAACAAGAAAAGACCTCTGATGATAAAAGGGTTTCATTGAGGTCCTTTTCCATAGACCAGATGGTGCTGGTACTATTACCTTCTTCTGAAAATAAGCTGGTATCCAGATGGCATGGACCATACGAGGTACTGGAACAAATGGGTGCCTGTAATTATAAGATCTCACAACCAGACCGCTGTCTTAAAACCGAGGTTTACCACATAAACCTACTGAAGGAATGGAAGGAAAATCCTTCAGAGTTCCAGGCTATAATATTATACTACCTTTTACCAGAAGACACAGAAAACTAAGCCTTAATTTCACCTGAACTCAGTAACGATCAAAAACAAGATTTATATGACCCTATAAGCTAGTTTACTGATGTGTTTCAAGAGGAGCCTGGAAGAGTGAAGGATATTTATCATCACATCCGCAATCGCGTAGGCAAAGTAGTACACTTGAAACCTTATCGGTTATCCAAGGCTAGAAAAGATATCATTCAGGAAGTTAAAAACATGCTAGAAGCTAACGTCATCGAATCGTTTAATAGTCCTGGGTCCTCCCCTATCGTGTTGGTGGTAAATCCTGATGGGGGTTGGAGGTTCTGTATAGACTTTAGAAAGGTGAATGCCATCTCTGCCTTTGACGCTTTCCCAATGCCCTGTATCGACAGTCTGATAGACCGGCTGGGTAATGATGTCTACTTTTCGACGATAGATCTAGCGAAAGGGTAATGGCAAGTTCCTTTGCATGGACTGGATAAAGAGAAAACTGCCTTTGCCACTCCCATAAGGTTTTTAAATTAGAAGTCCTGCTTTTTTGTCTGCATGGTGCTCCTGCAACATTGCAGAGATGAATGGATACAATTTTACAGCCATACTCAGAATTTTGCAGAGCCTATATAGATGACATTGTGATACATAGCAGGACAAGGGAAGACCATTTGTACCACGTTTACACAGTCATGAGAGTGCTAAAAAAGCAGCGTTCACCGCTAATCCCAGAAAATGCAAGCTGGCCGTATCTGAGGTTAATTATTTGGGGTTATTTGTGGGTAATGGCACTGTCCAACCACAGCAAGAGAAGTGGAGAGCTGTTCTCATTACCCCACTCCAAAAACTAAGAAAGATCTAAGAGTCTTTTTGGGACTAATCGGGTACTAACACAGGTTTATTCCAACTTTCTCCAGCAAAACATCTAGACTGACAGACAAATTGAGAAAGGCCGAGCCCCAACAGATCATATGGGAAGAGGAAGAAGAGATCTGTTATACGACCTGGAAAAAAGCCCTATACCCAGGCCACATTTTGAAAGTTGCTGATTTTTCCAGCAAATTCATCCTCCAGACTGATGCTTCCTTAATGGGATTAGGAGCTGTTCTGTTGCAAAACCACGATGGTCTGGAACATTCAATTTTGTACATCAGCAGAAAACTCTTCCCGAGAGAGAAGAATTACTCAGTTATTGTGTCAGAGGCATTGGCAATCAAGTGGCCAGTGATTCACCTAAAATACTATCTCCTGGGTCGTAGATTTTGCCTAATAACAAACCATTGTCCTCTAGTATGGATCAGTCAGAGAAAGGAATCCAACCCTTGGGTAATGCAGTGGTTCCTGGACCTTCAACCTTAACGCTTCACAGTAGAACACTGGAAGGGCCGAGAGCAAGGTAATGTAGACGTCCTCTCCCGATTTCCCTGTGCAGCCCCTCGTCCAAATCCGCATTGGGGAAGGGTATGTGAGACGCCTGAGGGCATCCTCACTCCTACTCCCCCTGGATCCTCTTTTCAGGTGGCCCGGGAAAGGTCATTGCTTTTGGATCCTGGGGGTGGAGAACCAAGAGAGGATCACCTGGGTGGAGGGTCCTTGGGGATTGGGAGTGGGGTGCCCACATTCGAGACCCGGTATCCCGCTTTCCCTATTGAAGACCAACCTAACCCTCTCCTGGGTATCTAGTCATAGCATCGAATGCCAAAGCATTGAATACCTTACCATCTAAAAAAAGCGTCAAAAAAGGCATCTAATGCCGTTTTTTTTAAGGTAAAGGATTTATTTTAATTGTATTGGGTTTTAAAGGTTAAAAAGGGGGTTTGGGGGGACCCCCAATTAAAAAAAAAAGAAATAAAGTGCATTTGATGCTTTTCTTTTCGACACTTTATTTTATGGTAAGGCATTCAATGCTTTGGCATTCGATGCTATGACTATAAACCCTCTCCTGGGCTTTTATACGCTTTTGTAAAAACTCTCCCCTCATTTCCCCACATTTTACCTCTGACAGTATTGGGACGAAGAAGAGGCAACTAAGAGTAAAGAACACTAAAACCTAATTTCACCACTCTGGTACTGGGACGAGGAACATGCCTGCAGAGTAATCTTAACTCTTTAACTATATCCTTTAAATGTAGTCAGGAAAGCCGAATTGACAGTCCACACCTGCAACCTGTCAAGTGGTTGCAGGTGTATAAAGGGAGATCAAGGAGCAGAGTGGAGAGCAACGGGGAGGCCAATGTGGAAGAGACCAGCAGGGAACCGTTCCTGTGAAGAGGCAGCCGTGGTGGGTCCTGAGAGGAAGCCAGAACTGAATGAAAACCTGAAACAAAGTTAAAATACGCATATTGAATCCGGGACTGGATGACACTTTATGGGCAAAGCTAATAGCTGATGAAAGCCAAAAGGGAAATTGCCCATTTGAAAGTAGCCTACGAAAAAGAATGAAAGTGTGAAAGAGTGTGACAGAAAAGTGGGGAATACATAAGACCACCTGAAAGTGAACTTTATGAATTAATTCAGTGTGGCAAGGCTAAAGACTGGCATTAGATGTGTGACACATAATGGCAAAGCCAATAGGCTAACCAGGAGAAGCCAGGAAAGTGTGAACCTGCACATAAAGCCAAGAGGCTGACAAAACGAAGCCAAGTGAATGTGAATCTGTGTACAGGGGCAAATACAGAAGAACCTGTGTGGGCTGAGGAGCCTAGGGATCCTGGTTGCGTGACCTGTGATGGGTGGACCGTGTGGTCTGACAACTGCGCCTAGACTAAGGAGCCCTGAATTGTGAAAAACAAAGACATTGTGAAATAAACCAAGAAGGAGCACTAGGAGTGAACTGGTGATGCAATCCAGAAGGAGGGTTAAGTTGACCTAAAGTTGTGGTGAGCTTTGAAAGATTGAAACAAGTACATGTTGCTACATGGAAGTCTAGGGGAAGGTAACCCTGAGACTTGACAAGTTGCTACGTTGAAGCTGGGGGAAGGGAACCCCGAGACTTGATGACCTGCAAATTCTGTCTTGAGGACGGACCCTCAAGACCACTTTTCTTTTGAACTGTGTTGCTTTGAACTTGGGTAAGGGAACCCCCGAGGAGTGTGTGGACTTGTATTGCCTTGAACTTGAGAAAGGTAATCTTGAGACTTTTGTGGAAGTTTTGTGAACTTGGGGAAGGGGAGCTGAAGGGGAAGCTAAGAGCTGGAGGAAGCTCAGACTTTGTGTTCATCACCATTTCTTTTATTATTGACATCCCTACACATTGTTTAGCTTTAGTTGTGAGGGCAAGGATAGGTTTTGGACACAGATAGACTTTTAAGTTGAACTCTTTGACTGCGATTTTCCTTAGTTTTGTTCAGGTGGGGAAATCCCACCTTAGCATAGGGCAAGTTAGGCTTTCTACCATCCCAACATTTGATTTTGAATTTGTAATCTGTTGTCTGTGTCCTGCGTCATGATCCCTTCACAGAAGTCACCCAGGTGGTGATGGTGGAGAAAAATATTTTGAAGGTGTGGAGTTGTGAAAGGGTTGAGATTTTGAAGTATATTTGTGTGCTGTCTGTGTACTGGTGGAAATGTATATTGTGTTTGCTAAGGGTCTGTCTGTCAGCGATTGGGTTCCTGTGTCTGAACCACCCGCATCCCAGACAGGTAACTTCTGGCAGTTGCCATGGTGATTGGGACAGAGTCCCAGACTGCCGAGTCATAGCATCCATAGAGCTAGGATGTCATCACACCCTCTATGTCGGCACTGTGATGACATCATCACACTTGGCCAATCAGGACGCAGGCCCATCAGAAGCCTGCATTTCGTTGCAAAGAAAAAATGGGAACCAGAGGAGAATGGTACTTCTCAAAATCATGGCACCAGGGGGGTAGCGATTTTCTTTGTCTTGTCTTTCTTTTGGATACCGGACCTTTGCTGTGTTTTTCTTCTCCTGCTGTGGATTCCCTTTGGATTTGTTGTTGGACTTGCAGATTTGGCTTGTTTTAGTACTACCACAACTATACTGATTTGGCTTGTTTCTGGACCTGCACCAGGATACTGATTTGGCTTAATTTTGGACTTGCTCCTGGATATACTGAATTGGATTGTTATTCTCCCTTGGTTCCCATCATTATACTGCTTGGATAGGCCCCTGCATACTGTGTCTTCCTTGCATCTGACTGAGTTCTGGAGAACTTTGAACTGTTCTAGTTAGCTGTGCTGTCGTGCCGTTCGGGTCTCAAAGAGGTAATGGGCATTGTTGTCATCCGTCGTTGGGCGGGTTCCTGATGTATGGACTCGTTCTGGGGTAGTTGTACCAAGTAGGTTTCCTGTTTTGGTCCTGTGATCCCAGGTAAGAAAAGAGTTATGAGGGAGGTCTGGCATTAGGGAAGAGGCATTCTCACTCCCATACTTACTTGCCGTTTATTTCCTTTACAGCAGCAGAAAGAGCCAGTTGTGTTTTCACTTACCTTTTCACTCAAATCCTTGACAACCAGGTTTTTGTACTCCTTGGTTGTGGTGATTTTGAGGGGAAAGTCCCCCGTGGAAGGGTCTCCTGCATTGTGCCTATCTTTCCTCCGTTCCAGACCTGACAGCCAGTTTGTGTTGGTTTGTGGATCCATGTGAATCCAGGATTCAGGTTTGCAGACTTTTTCGGGTCTGTGGACCTGTAGGAAAAGTCTGCAAACTCACAGGAAATGTCTACAAACCTGCAAACACGTGGGGGACAATAGGACTTTTCAGAAACCTTGTTTCAAATCATAAAACACAAATTAAAACACATGAAAAGCAATTACTATTTAAGAAACAGGAATCACACAGCACAGACAGACAGGCAGGCAGCTGTCCCTACCACTACAAAACCAAAGAAGATTCCAAAATGGCTACCATATCTGTTATACCTTTAGGCCAGCCTCAGGATCTGCAACATGACTTTAGTCACATGGACCAACCAAGAGATAGACCCGTCCCTGAAGCACAGCTGCAGTCAATACTGCAGGACAAACTCCAATGTGAGGGGGAACCATCATTTAAAAGTCAGCCATTTGTCAGTCCATGGGAGAGCTGCCAGCCGGAAAGCTGGAGTTCAGGTGAGAGCCCAAGCAGAAAGTCTTTGTAAACAGAAATACCAAAGAGGTAGCCTTTGAACCAAGTAAAAGTGAGTGATAGTGAGAGAGAGAAGTGTGTAAAGGATTAGAGAATTTAAAGTTGTATGTTTATTTATTTATTTATTAGTTGCACATTTGTAAGACACCTATACACAAGTGTTTTCAGGCGCCACAAGACATGAAGGGGAGGTGGGGGACAGAGGAGAAAACAATAACAAAAACAATAAACGGTTCTACTAGGCCTTGTTATATTCGTACCGTGCAAGTGCAGTGATCAATATGTGCGGAGGGAGGGGGAAGGTGAGGGTGGTCAGGCTGAGATAATGGAGAGAGGGGGAGTGCGGATGGCGGGTGCTCACAGGGCTGGGCAAGTGCCAGGGGGAGCCCAAGGAGTGCAAGTGCCAGGGGTAAGGGTCAGCTAGTGCGAGGAAGGGGTGGACCAGATTCAGGCTAGTCAGTGAAGGGTGCCCGAGGGCAAGTGCTAGTTAGGGGTGCTGGGGAGGACTGGTCAAGGAAGGCCTGGTCCCAGTAAGACTCATAAGGGGCCAGACATCAGTCGCAGCAGCAGGGGGACATTAGCACTGGAAGGGGAGAGTGAACGAGGAGGAGAAAAGGAAAGTCTTCAGAACTTTCCAGAAGTTAAGCTGGTCTGGAATGTTACGCCTTAAGGTTTGTTGCCCTGTGCTCTAAGGAAGGGCGTTTGGAACAGAACTAAAATGGTTTGGTATTTCAGAAAGTTGTGAAATTGCAACAGCAACGTAATTTGAAGTTAAAGATAAAGAAAGAAAGTCTGTTAGAGATAGATTAGTGGTGAATAGAAATACAGAACTGGAATGCTTAAAGAAAGATTTGCTGTAGTTTCAGGAGGGTTTACTGTTAAAAAGGCAGAAGCAGGTTTTAGTGCACAAAAGAAACATGAACTGAAGTCAGACAGAAAGATTAAAAGAAATATTGCTCTGAAGCCCAACAGAGGAAGTCACTGGAAGACAGAATTAGTTGTTAAGGAAAATATGGACCTGGAAGGTATAGAGGAATGTTAAATTAAATTTGAGAAAGGGGGAACGTTTTAAGCAGAACCTAACTGTTTCAGCCAAGAAAAAAGTTCTTAAATTGGACCCAAATGGGATTGTGAGCCAGTAATGAAGGCAAAAAGTATTTGGGAACAGAGACAATGTCATACCACCTACAAGAGGGAGACAAGAGATATCATCTGGGGAGCCAATTAGAAGACAGGAATACAGGAATAACACGGCTCGGTGAGTGACATGAGTGAGGTAGCTATAGAAATCATAGAAGAGAATTTTTGGATCAAGTTAGACAAGACTGTATAGTGGAAGCTCACTTTTTATAAAGAGGATATTAAGGTGCTATTTACACAATGTAGCAACTCCAGGGCTTCTGGACCGAATGGGCTTCGCGATCATGTTTTTAAACATAATCCTGCTCTTTGGGCTTCAACTTTAACTCAACTATTTCATAGAATTGTAAGACTTTCTATCACCCTCTCTACATGGAAATGATAAATCATTATGCAATTTTTAAAAAGGGCTCAAGGCTGGATCCTCATAACTATAGACCTATAGCATTACTTGATGCAGAATCAATAAAATGTACTTCTATTGTGCTAAAAGAATGTAATTCCTGGACTAAGAATAACAATATTCTCAGTGATGTTCAGACTGTGTTTAGGTGAGGTACAGGTCCTTCACTGAATGGGTATATGATTGATGAACTCCAAAGGGGCTGCTGGGAGAGTTTGACTGGCACCTTATTTTTTAGCTAGCATTGATTTGTCACTTGCATTCAACACCGCAAATAAGAATCGGCAGTGGGAAAAATGAAATAGCTGGGGGTTGCCAAAGCACCTTTTGACAATCTTGATGCATCTGAATAATGATACCTCTTTGCAGGTACAACAAAATCTCCAGGGGAAAATCTCTGCCCCAAAAGCCACAGACAGGGGTTTATGACAGGGTTGCATACTTGCACCTCGTTTATTTAATTTGTACATGGCGGATCTAGTGAAAGAGCTTGAGGGATTTGCTTTTGTTCCGCCTAAAACCGCACTCCATTTGGTTTGCAGCGTCTTTTGACAGCCTTACGGTGCTATGTCCTAAAAAACAATCTGTTAATAAACAATTCAAAATATATTGTTTTACAGATTAGGAAATCTTCGCTCAGTAAAAAGGACTGTTTTCATTGGCGGTTGAACAAAGTAAAACTAGACTTTATTTGGGTGTTTTGGTCATAAGAGGTCTGTCACGTATAGCACTCTTAACAGTCTTAAAAGAAAAAGACATCCAAATGCAATTTTTAATATCTTGCTTCGGGAACTTCTCCATATATGCCGTTGATTACATTTTACGTGGGGAAGGGGATTTCGGCAATACTTTATGGGACAGAAAATTATAATCTCTTGGAAAAGTATGATTCATCAACATCTTAAGGATTGCTGTGGATGAAAAAATTAGGGTTACCCCAGTGTACCTTCTGTTATCATACAGTTTTAGGTAGTGCTGAAATCTTTGAATTTCCATCACCTGTGGAGGAAGCTAACTATTTGCAAGAAAATGTTGTTCCGACTTGAAAATGCAATTTTTTAATTGTTAAGTAGAAACTCCCAAGGCAAGGTTTCTGGCTTTTGTTAGGAAGTTGAATATTACATTGTCGAAACAAGGTTTTAACCTGGAATATTTATTACAGAATATGGGATGTGCTAAACATTCCTTAATACATCAGAGTATCTAGGGATCTCTCTGAAAAGTTTTTGTTTCCTTCAGTGCAAAATCAGATACTGGAGGTGTTTCAGAAAAAGGTTCTCCCAGAAATGGTAAAGCTTTCATTTAAGAAGAGGCAAACAGGGTATTTCACTAAACATGAACAAGAAAAATGAACACAATTGTGGAACAATCCAGAGATTATTTTGAAACCAGCTGACAAGGGAGGAGTGTTGGTGATCATGGATCTAGTTTAATATAGAATTGAATTTGAGAGACAGCTTTTAGACCAAGACACGTACATGGAAGTCTTCCAGGATCCTACAGAACAAGTGTGCAATGAGATCAAAGCACTGCTGGATGAAGCAGAGCAACATGAATGGATCACTGAAAAAAACCAAAACATTTCTTACTAAATCACATTGGGTTATGCCAGTGCTTTGTATTCTACCAAAGATCCACAAGCGTCTGATTCAGGGTCGGCATGGGACAAGAAATAGGCCCGGACACCCAAGAAACAGTGGGCCACCCCTCACCTCACAACCCTTGACCTCTGATGACATCACCTGAAGGGATGTCATTTGACCCCACCCGAAAGCCGAAAGTGACATCCCAGGAAGCAATGAAATACGACCTTTCACCCCTTGACAAAACAGGAAGTGGCATCAAATAGCACTGTTCCTAAGTAAACTACGAACAATATGGTTATGATTTCACTAATGTGATATACATTTCATACAAGAATGGATCACCATATGTATCAGTAATATCTGTGTGTATAGATCCATATTGTCAAATTACTGTGAATGCAAGCAGACGTCCAAGGCCAAATGATAATATGTTATTGTATAGCACTTACGCTTCAGCTCTTTTTTTATAGAACAAATATGCACACAATATCACCCAACCTGTGTTGGTACTCATTTATCGACCTCAGAAGGATGAAAGGCTGAGATGGCCTTGCTGGGATTCGAACCTGCAGATCACACACATTGCAGCAGTAAGTGCTCAACTCACTGAGCTATCATATCAGCTGTAGTAAAATGAGCAATTACTCTGTAGTGGACACCATTAAACTGGTAACTGAGATTTAACAGCAGACCAGTTAAGTATTTTTTTTTCAATTAAAAGTTGTTTTTAGTTTATACAAAATATCTTCAGTAAGAAAATAAATAGTTAAACTTTTATAACATAAATATCACATTTTTACCATTGAATCCATACATATGACAAGGATTTTTTTCTTCATATTGTTGATAGTATAAAATAGACATATTTACGGAGTATCATCATATGTTTTTTTAAAAATTTACAGAGTTTCTTTAAATCTCTTATTCAACCATCGTTTCATACAGTGATCCTCAATTAAGTATTAACAAGACTTGTAAAATATTCCAAAGGAAACAGGATTGTATTAGTGCGACATGATCCCACCACCTTCTCAGTCACTTTTTATAGTTCATCCATTTTTTTTCATATTAAATGAATTTGATCACATGCATTTACATACACAATATCCAAGTGAAGAGTTGTAGTAGACTATCCTTTCAACACTTACTTAAATCCTTTGGTTTTCATTGGAATTTTTCTGTGTTAGTTTTTTTTCAATACAGAATAGCAAGCAAGATAAAGCAACAATAAAAGATGCAGTATTGTCAGCTAAACACCTTACCCATAAACACAATCTAGCTATTTCCGACAACTGTGGATAAATAATCCCAGGAAGATTTAATCTTTTATTCTCAAGGCTTGGACAGTAAAGCAATAAGTGTTTTAATGTTTCCTGTTGCACCAGATTTTCGCAAAAATGACAATTCCTACTAAATGAAGACCCAGCACTTTGTTGCCAACTATAAATGCGTCCCAAGGTTTTAAACAGGTTTAGTTTAAAACGCATATAAATATCTCTTATTTTATCCGACGGACATAGATTTAAATAGAGTGCACAATTCGCCCTCTTTCTCATAATAAAACCATAATCAGCATATAGTTTATAAGTTTTATTACTGTCCAACGTGTTGGCCCAATCCAGATCATATAGGTTTCGCTTCACTTTCAGTAAGCCCAACAGTAGATCTTCAATCGAGGAATTAATATAAGATTGTATCCATCTGATCAGAAAAATTCACCATAGAAGGTAGAGAACGCTCCCTGAGAATAGAATTCAAGTCAACATAGAGTGAATTGTGTGGGGGTGACATAATCTTAACATTCCTCATCAATTTACGCCATGTCCATCTCGCAGCCAAGGAAGATATACCAATTTCTTGACGTATCATAGAATTGGGTAACGACATGGCCAGGCCTAGGGACTTCTTCTAAATAATCCCTTGCACCCTATTCAATATATTATCAACATCTAACAAGCAAATGTCCAACCGATATAATATAATAGGTTCCTCTTTGAGTCTATAAAACTCTATAAGCGGTATCAATGAGAATTTGCAGTATTTTCTTAAAATTATCTTCATCATCGATGACAATGATCTTACTTTGGTATTTATCCTTGTTTTCCAATATTTCAATGTGTTGGTCTCTGTTAAATCATACCCAAGGTAACGGATTCTATCCGTACGCACTACTTTGTCACCAGCAATATTCCAGCTCTAAGTTTTCAATCATTTGGTGTTGTGGAATATTATAATCTGGGACTTCAAGGCATTTGCCACCAGAATATGATCTCTTGTATATTCAATAAATGCATTTAACTTGTTTTGCAACCCATAAGGGGTAGTATCAAACAGGACAATATCATCTGCAAAACATAGTCCATGTATTTTCAACTCAGCCAATTTAGCAAGGTACATTTTGGAATCTTCCCATATTTGCTCTATATTGCAGAGATAAAGATTAAATAAGGTTGCAGCAAGATTGCACCCTTGCTTCACCCCTGTTGCAGTACTAATTGGAAGAGTAAGAGTCCCATCTTTGGTGATTCTAACCTGAAAAGTGGTTCAAAATGCAGCAGCGCAAGCAATTGGACAATTCATGATGAGAACCCCAATTTAAGCATTTTTTTCCATAAAATAATGATAATGGAGTCAAATGCACTAGTTAAACCGAGCGCTGCTACATATATAGGTTCACTAGTGTGCTTTCGATATTTAGTACAGATGTGGGCCAAAATGATGGCATTCAGTGACGTCCCCATATATTTGTGAAATCCTGTTTGATATTTTGAAAAAATGTCGTGTTCCTGGATGTAGTCTTGAATATGTTTTAATAGTAATATCGCGAACACCTTTGCTGATGAATCCATCAACGCTATAGGCTGATAACTGGCCGGATTACTTGTGTCCCCTTTTTTATAAATGGGGATAATTATAGCATTAAGCCAAGATTTTGGTATCTTATTGGTAGATAACATATATTCAAATTTGGTTTGCAAAATTGTAGCCCAGAAAAAAGGGTCATCCTTCAATATACAAGCAGGAAGCCCATCCGGACCAGCAGCTCTCGAATGTTTAAGAAACTTGATTGCTTGGATAATATCATCCAAGGAAAAGGACATCTTATCATTACAACACAAATCACGGATTCCCGATTGGATGTTCATGAATGGTACTGGGATTTTAAATGTATTTCCAATATAAGCTTCCCACACCCCTGCAGAGATGGCGTTTGCTAGACTCTGAGACTGTAAAAAGCACCTGTCGTTTAATAACGACCATATAGTTTGAGTATCTCTTTTAATTATTAAACCTAGCATTCTTTGATTAGCCTCCAAATTAAATCCATGTCGTGTGGTTTTCATCAAGAGTCTAAATTTAGAGTAAATCTGATTTTTCATTTCTTGATACTCGTCTACAAGAAGATTTAATCGCTTCAAATCTCTTGACCAGTTAAGTTCATCTGCAGGTCTGGTGCAAAGTTGGCCGCATGCTGTAGCAGCATGTGAATGATGCATGCATCATAATTTATGAGGCACACATCCTTCATGCAAATCAATCATCAAAGCAAGGTAACATCTCTTGCCTTGCTTTGATGAATTATGCCGTTGCAGTGCTTTTTGTTTGTTTCAAGGTGTGGGCAGAAACCGGCCCGCAGGGACTACACATGATCTTGGCATGGCCACCGGCCGAGTGGCAGATGGACCAATCCGACCCTGGTCTGATTGACCCTCCTGGGAGACTGATAATAGCAGCGTTGGATAGATTATTGGAGTCATTGGCATAATATATAGACAAAATGATTCAACCATTGATTCAATCAGCGATAATGTATATAAAAGACACTACTAACTTCTTGTTAAAAATTAAAGAGATTGAATTCGATGAGGAGCTGGACATACTATTTACAATGGACGTATGTAGTCTATATACGAATATAACACACACGGCTAGTCTAGAAGCAATGAAGTGGCTTCTTTTGTCCACAGAAAACTGTGCAGCAAATACAATATTTGTACTAAGTCTATTAAAGTTGGTCATGTCAAATCATTTTTTTAGATTTGAAAAACGTTTTTTTGTTCAGATATCAGTAAAATCAATGGGTGCAGCCATGGCACCGAGTAATGCCAACACATATATGGCTTACCTCAAAGAGGAGTTTGTTTTGGACAATATAGGATGGAAGAATCATTTGAGATGCTTATTCATTTTAATTGATGACGTATTTGGTGTTTGTAGAGGTTGCCATGTTTTGATAATGTATTTTTGCTTACAAAAACATGTAGGATAATACCGTCATGTCAGATGGACAATTTGATTGACCTACATTTTTTCAAGACAAAACATATCAGCAACACATTGGGATCGTTATACAAATAATTTGAATTAGCTATGAAGGATTGAGGGTTGTGATAAAACTATGGTTGGCACTTCGTTGGATCTTTAGATAGATCCATTTGAGATTAAATTTTCCGTTGTAATGTGAAGCGGTATCATAGCGATTTCAGTTTGAGTTTAATAGCAGCATTCAGAGTCAGATGAAGAGCAATGTGCAATATGGGTAAGTTTATTACCCTTACAGAAATGGGGCTGTGATTGTTGATTTTGATATCATGTTCAAGTATCTTTAATATTGTTTAACAGAACTGTGTTGTTAGCAGAGTCAAGCAACATATGAGTATGGAAACAGACGTTGACATTAGTGCGGCAACTGGTATTAGACCGATGATTCCCCATTCCAATATGGCTGCAGTTGCTGTATTCATTCTGGTGAACAACCTGTGAAGTCGAACGGAACGCCGAATGTGACACATTTGTCACGTGGCGGCTGCCATTTACTTTTTAATGCCGGTACAGGACTGCAAGGCATAAATTAGTTTTCAGAAATTGATTAGCAAAAAAAAAACAATTTGATTAGCAATGTTGTGCTAATATTTTGAATGTCATCAGAAGTTATCTGTACCCACGAGATAAAATGGGCAATACATAATTTTTGCACACCCCTGAACTAAGACATTGGTGAGATGAGTCAGGCTTTACAGATTCTTTAAAATTCCGCTAGACCTGCAGGTTGAGAAAAGAAATGCAATTGACCCATGGCAACGGATTAAAAAAAAAGGCACTTTCTGTAAAATGGTGCATGTCACCACAAACCCACTTTGTTGGCACCACTCCTGCTACCCAAAGAACAACCATGCACAGTGAAACTTTTATCTGACATTTACTGAAAACCAAGTAAATGTTAAAAGTTCAAACATCCCCTGCAAATGGTGCCCACTTTACATAAAATCTATTCAACTATGAAAGTGGGCGAGTGAACTTTGCGAGCCCAGGATGAATGTCTGCAAAACATAAAAGGTTAGCTGCATGATTGGGGACACAAATAGATATGATAACAAAAAGGCTCTGAAAACAGTTTAAGCAGCTCTCTCCTGCCGGTGCAAATATATAATGCAATCTTAATCAGGTAGCAAAGAGAGCTCTGGAGGCTAACTACAGTGTATGGTATTGTAGTAAGACACTAAGCAAAGTGGATGGCGTAGCAGGCAGTGAACTGGGCAAAGTAGGTGGAATATTGTAGTGTTTGTCCATCAGGGGAGCGGATATAAAGCAACAGGATGAGGAGATAGAATGGGTTGATCACCAGTTTCACAGATGTATGAACCAGTAGGTCACAGAACTAGGTTTGCCATGAAAATCATTTGGCCGTGTGTTCATGGACATTTCAAAAGGGTTCCCTAGTCAATATGATGCATCTTCCTCAGTAAAATGAAATATAGTTGACACTATTAGATACACCAACCTTAATTGTACTGTAAAACCTGGAGACAATTTAGTGTTTTACAGTAGCAATCCTGTAATTATGTATTATGTAAGAACGTACATTTATAGGAATTAAATTGCATGTCAGTCTTAAAAAAAAAAATAGATAAAGTTAACACAGTGGTCAGACAGAATTCAGTTAACTGAATAAAAGTATTCTCAATTTTCTTCTGGTTTGCAATTATTCGAAAAGAGGAAAAAAAGGTATTGCTAGCACTCCTGCACATGTGTTTGACACTTAAGAGTGGAGGAGATGATTACTGCTGCACTCTCTATCCATTAGTCCCTTTGAACTTGCAGTGAACAGAGCAAAGATAGGGGAGAGAGCTCTGCGGGTAAGAGGAATGCAGGGTGGGCTGTGCTTTCATTTAACAGAGTAAATGAAATAGCTAGGTTTGCTACACAAGTTTCAATTTGATTAACAAACCTGGAGAATTACATAGCAAATTGCTATGCGACACTGCTTATTTTATGCCTTGGGACTGGAGGCTGTTTTTACGGCCGTGTCCCTGTTCCTGTATCAGGCATTTGAATTTAGATTTAAGGTAATAAGTGGTTTACTAGCCAAGACCAGGTTGAAAGAGAAGCAGTTGGGTATACCATAGACCTTTAACAAACTAAGGGATTATCTGTTGTTATTTCTTGGTAGAATCTATTGGACTGAGATGTACTGACTCGTGGTTGACAGTGTGGTTTAGAACAAGTAAGTGTGTGTTGTGTTTCAGCTCGATATCACTGAAGACGTGATAAGTAAATGGATAAGGAACCTGATACTTATTTTTGTTTTCAGCTTCAGCATATTGGATGCCTATAAGAAAGGAAACAGGTTAGTTGATGGAATGGTTGTGTTATGATATGATTTACATTGTAGATGTTACATATGCGGTGAAAGGCATTTTGATGGTGACAGATGGTATTTGTATCTCTTATAGCTCTCCAATTGGGGCTTATTCCATTAGTCAAAGAGCAGACAGGCTAGTGCTCTGATTAACAGAAACATTCGATATGGAATGGAGTATGTGCTTGGAATCTGATTAGTATCTCTTTCTATATTTTGTATTAGATTGTTAGAAAAGATAACAGTCACACCTGATGAAGGGGCAGAGGGACCCGAAACGTTTAGTGTGATGGGAATATCGGAGCATCTTGATGAGAAAACCATTTTTTGTTGATGCAACATTGCTCTGATTGAACAAGGAATTGTTCTGAACAGATGTATATACAATACCTTCTAGACACAGTGGGCCTCATCACAAGTTGGGCGGTATTCCCGGCGTATTTTCTGTCGAGTGCTATTTGCATTAACGCCACGATATTTGGTGGAAACAACGCCAGATCATGAGTCGGCGTGCACACGCTGATGGCATTGGCTGTAACGCAAATAGCGTCCGGTGGGAAAAGTGGATGCGAACCCGTAAATCCAGTGCACATTGTGCTACTGCCGAGCTATGGTGCTAATAGCGCACGCTATTAGCGGCACAGGGAAAGTGTCACCGCAGGAACGGGAAATATAGCGGTGGACATCTTGGAAATAACAATCTGCCGAAAATCTCAGCCCCTGTAACCCATCCACTCTTCCAAAGCCTGAAAAATGTCCCTGGAATGTACCAGGGGCAAGTCTGCCCTGGACAGGGTCCGAAAACCCAAGTTCACAGATCAGGAGCTTGCTGTGCTTGTGATAGGCGACTAAGAAGAGCTGTATGTGCCACAACAGCGCATGACGAGTGCACAGCGGCTAGCACAGATCTGGAGAAGAGTGAGCCAAAATGTCACAAGTCTCTCCCCTTCTCACCTGTTTTTCCTGTTTGCTTGCGACCTTCTTTTGTGACTTCTTTCGCATTTCGGATTCCAGCGTGCTTCGTTCAGATTGTCCAGGACGGAACCAGGAAGGAACAATGTCCGCGCACAGAGGCACGAAAGCTGTGACTCGAGCGCAGGCGAAAATCCAGGAAAGTTCGGTAAAGTTTGAAGGATGAAAGGAAAGGAGGAGGAATCAAGGAACCGGGAATAGAATTCAGGAAATTAGCCCTGCGTGAACTCCGGCAGCACACATCCAGCTACGGCGAGCAGTAGCATTGAGACGCGCAGTGTGTCTATTTAGTAGTGCGCCGAGCATGGAAAGTAAAGGCTGGCAAGCTGCATTTCGTATTCGACGGCCATGTTGGGAGGGTTACTGCATTCAGTGCTCTATGGGTCAGGGACCACGAGGTCCAAAAGGGACGCAGGCGACGGTTCATGACAGCATGCCTCCTCTGAAGCCCAGCTCCTCCGGGTTTGCCTGGATGGATAAGGTGGTATCTTCGAATCAGCCTAGGGGCATTCATGTTTGATATGGGTTCCCAGGTGCGCTCACTAGGTGGATATCCTTTCCATTCGATCAGATATTGCAGCTGACCACATCGGTACCTAGAATCACAAATTCTGGAGACCTCGTATTTGAGTTGGTCATTGACAATCACTGGAGTAGATCTTGGAGCAGTTTGAGAGGGTTGAACATATGGCTTCAACAGAGAAGTATGGAAGACTGGGTGGATCCTTTTCCATGATTCTGGTAGTCGGAGCCGAAAGGCCACTGGATTGAGGATTTCTTTTATAGAAAAGGGCCGTAATACCTGGGAGCCAATTTATTTGGTCGTAGGTGACGTGGGAGGAGTTTTGAGCATAACCAGACCTTTTGAATAGGAAGGTCCTGGTCTTCTTTTGGGGTCAGCATAATGTTTAACGTCTCTTCGGGCCCTTTCTAGGTTTTCTTTAGCTTCTTTGTGCACACTGATTAGTGTTTCAATCCAGGAATCAACCGTAGGAACTGAAGTTGGATGTGGAAGAATGGACGGTAGGACTGAAGGATGAAATCCTTGACTACAGAAAAAGGGACTGGTTTTGATAGCTGAATGATCCGAATTGTTGAATGCGAATTCGGCCACAGGTATTAAGAGTGACCAATCATCCTGGACCTTGGTGGCGAAGCAACGAAGATATTGTTCCAGAGTTTGATTTACTCGCTCAGTAACTCCATTGGTCTGTGGATGATAACACAAAGACAAGGCACGCTGGATTGCCAGTATATGACATAACTGTTTCCAGAACTGGGATATGTACTGGGTCCCTCTATCAGAAATGATCTTGGAAGGTAGCCCATGAAGCCGGAATATGTGTTCCAGGAAAATTCCAGCAAGTTCAGATGAGGATGGCAGTTTGTATAAAGGTGTAAAATTAGCCATATGAGTGAACAAATCAATGGTAACCATTATAGTTGTGTAGCCCCTGGAAGAGGGTAGTTCCACAATGAAAAACGTGGTGATGATTTCCCAGGGTCTTGTTGGTATTGCCGGTTGGAGCAGGAGACCTGCTGGTCTTTTGTTATCATGTTTGTTCTGATTGCAGACCGCACATGTCTGGATATGGATCTTGATATCATCCTTCATCTTTGGCCACCAAACCTGTCTTTGTATTAGATGGAGAGTGTTGGTGATGCCACGGTGTCCTGAATGGAAAGTATCATGACATAGGCTTGTGATTTTTTGTCTCAGTCCAGGAGTGGGAATGACCAAGCGATTGTTCTTGAACAGGTATCCGTCCTTTGTTTTGAGATTCCATTGATTGTTTCTCTTAAACTCCTTCCAAGGTTCAGAAGACTGGGTTTGAATTCGAATATCCTCCAGGAGAGTAATTGCTTGGGCAACAAATATTGTGTGGGGAAACATCTTTGGAAAGGTCCGATCCTCATGGGGTTCATAGTCAGGACGCATGGATAAGGCATTGCCTATAATGTTGTGTGTTCCAGGGAAGTGATGGATTTGAAATTGGTATTGGGCAAAAAAGAAGGCCCAGCGGGCTTGGCGACTGTTTCTACATTCTAGGGATTGTAGTACTTGGAGATTCCGATGGTCTGTGCGGACTTGAACCGGGTGTTTGGCTCCCAGAAGGAGATGACGCCAATCAGTGAAGGTCTGACGGATGGCTAACAATTCCTTCTCCAGGACGGAATAATGGGTTTCACTGGGAGTCAAGGTGCGGGAGAGATAGGCGATGGGGTGTTCTAGTTTGTCTCCAAGTTCCTGTTTCAGGACTTCCCCAATGGCGTAGTTGGAAGCATCAGTTTCGACAATGAAGGGTCTGTCTGTGTCAGGTTGAGCACGGATGGGAGCTTGTGTGAACTCCGACTTTAATCGTTGAAACGCCAAATCTTGGACTGAGGTCCACTGAAAGGGGGTGTCTTTTTTTAACAATGTAACAATAGGATGAACAATCTCCGAAAATGCTGGAATCAACTTTCTGTAGAAGTTAGAAAGCCCCAGGAAGGATTGAATTTGCTTTACGCTAGTGGGAACAGGCCAAGATAGAATGGAATCAACCTTTGAAGAGTCCATTCCAATCCCCTTTTGGCTAAGAACAAATCCGAGATAGTGAACAGTAGATACGTGAAAAAGGCATTTCTCGGGTTTGGCCAGGAGTTTATGTTCCCGTAGACGTTGTAAGACTGCCCTTACGTGCTCTTCATGTTCTTGATGATCCTTGGAGTAGATCAGTATGTCGTCTAGATATAAAATGACGAAGAGGAACAGCATATCAGAAAATACCTGATCCATAAAGCGTTGGAAGACTGCTGGGGCATTAGCAAGTCCAAAGGGCATAACTAGATATTCAAAATGGCCAAAGGGTGTTCTAAAAGCTGCCTTGCATTCGTCGCCTTCCTTTATACGAATAAGATGGTAAGCGCCCCTGAGGTCTAGTTTTGTGAAGATGACAGCACCTCTGACGGCTTCCAGGATGTCTGAGATGAGAGGCAATGGATAACGGTTCTTAAGAGTGCATTGGTTAAGGACACGGTAATCGAGACATGGCCTAAGCTCCTTGGAATCTTTCTTGGGAACAAAAAATAGGGAGGAGCCCGCCGGGGACTTGGATGGTTGAATAGTTCCGTTTTCCAGATTGGTATCCAGGTATTCCCGGAGGCCCCTCTTTTCAAGTTCTGACAAGATAAACATTCTTCCAAAGTGAATTACTGCTGAAGGTTCGGTATCAATGGCACAATCTTCAGGTCTGTGGGATGGTAGAGCTTGAACTATGGCTGTTGAGAACACATCTTTGTACGCCTGATAGGCCCTGGGAAGCTGGATGACGTTAGAGACAGTGACTGGTATTTGTTGATTTTCTTGGAAGTCTTCAGAGTGCTTTGGTAAGGTGTTCAAGGACAAACAGTGGGACATACAATGTTCCGAATCAAGAAATAGAGAGCCTGCTGCCCAATTGATGTAGGGGTTGTGCTTCTGTAACCAGGGCATGCCTAGAACCATAGGATAGTGGGCAGATCTTATAATATCAAATTTAATCCTCTATTGGTGGTGGTTAATGGAAAGAAGAAGCTCCTTGGTTTGAAGGGTTATGGGTCCTGAAGACAGGGTTCTCCCATCGATAGCTTCAACAGGCTGCATAATCTCTTGTTTCGCATGGAATGTGATGAGTTGTGAACCAATCATGATCTATGAATATGCCCATGCTCCGCAATCCACTAATGCAAGGATGGGGTAGGATTCTTTCTTGGAAGGCGATAGAAAGGCCTGTAGAATCACAAGGTTATTTTGTCCAGCAGAGTTCAAGGAACGAATTGCTGTGGAGAAAACATCATTCTCCCGAAACTGTGCCCCATCTAGGATCGGGAGCTGGTGTTTCCCGAACGCCGTGGAGGAGCAATAGGGCACTCTCTGGCAAGATGTTTCTCGGAGGCGCAATACATGCAGAGACCAGTGTGAATACGGTGCATCCTTTCTTGTGGGGTAATGGGTCCACGGAATGCCCCCAGTTACATGGGTTCTGGATCTGAGGTCGGAGAAACTGCGGATTCTGGGCTAGAAGGGTGGTCTATGACAGCCTTTTGGAATGATGATTTTGACTTCTTTTTCTCCGCCTTTCTTTCCTGGATTCGAAAATCAATTTGCAAGGAAAAGTCCAAGAGGGCCTGGAAGGAATTAGGGCGAGCTAACCTGGCTAGCTCGTCCTTTATTTCTTCATTCAAGCCTCTGCGAAAGAGAGTGATGAAGCTAGCCTCTTGGGACCAATCAGCTTCCTTCATAAATTGTTTGAAACGGGTGACATAGGTAAGCATATCCTGGGATCCTTGTTGAAAATCAAGAAGACGTTCTTGAGCGCTGTAAATTTGCTCAGGACGATCAAATATGGCCTTTAGGGCTTCCACAAATCCATTGTAATCATCCAGGAGGGCGTCGCCCGAATTGACTAGGGGAGCTGCCCAGGTTACTGCGTTGCCAGTGAGGTGCAATATCATAAACCCCAACTTTGCTCTAGGGGTGGAAAAGTAGTAGGGCTTGAAGGTGAAATGCACCAAGCATGAATCAAGGAAGGCACGAAAGGGTTTTTGGAGAGCCATCATATTTGTCCACCACTCCTCCCAATAACACACTTTTCTTGGTAGTAGATTCACGAGACAATACCAGCTGCTTTAAGGCAGCGTTCTCAGCTTTAAGGTTTTGAACTTTTGTGGTGAGTTCCTGCATGCCTCGCATGTGGTCTTGAACCGTGGCTTCCATTCCTGTATCTGTATCGATTTTTAGGTGTCTCAATCTGTCACAAGTCTCTCCCCTTCTCAACTGTTTTTCCTGTTTGCTCGCAACCTTCTTTTGTGACTTCTTTCGCACGGTCCTGGATTTGTATAAGCCCGTGTGTGGGTTTTCAGATTCCAGTGTGCTTCGTTCAGATTGTCCAGGACGGAACCAGGAAGGAACAATGTCCGCGCGCAGAGGCATGGAAGCTGTGACTCGAGCGCAGGCGAAAATCCAGGAAAGTTCGGTAAAGTTTGAAGGATGAAAGGAAAGGAGAAGGAATCAAGGAACCGGGAATAGAATTCAGGAAATTAGCCCTGAGCGAACTCCGGCAGCACATGTCCACCTACGGCGAGCAGTAGCGTTGTGACGCGCAGAGCCGCGGGGGTGTGTCTGTTTAGTAGTGCACCGAGCATGGAACGTAAAGGCTGGCAAGCTGCATTTCGTATTCGACGGCCATGTTGGGAGGGTTACTGCATTCAGTGCTCTATGGGTCAGGGACCACGAGGTCCAAAAGGGACACAGGCGACGGTTCATGATACAAAAGGGGTCAGCGGTGGGCCGTGTGCCCAGGGACGGGAAGGATTGCCGGAAGCGGCTAAACGACTTGCGGGTCCGTGTCGGTGGTCTCCTGGCCAAGCACAGGAGTGAGAGCATGGCGACTGGAGGAGGGCCAACACCACCACCACCAGACTTGACACCTTGGGAGGAGCAGATGAGTACCCTGATAGACATGGGCACAATAGAGGGAGTCGGTGGAGCGGAGGCAGGCACTGGTACCCAGGAGGCTCCAGGTGAAAACCCCCCGTGCCCCACTTTGAAAATGCATAATCTTGTTAGGCCCACCCCTCCAATCCCAGTGTGAATGTATGTGTTTGCAATGTGTGTGAGGCACCGCAGCCACCCATTACTTCTCTCTTGTACCACTGTATCCTAGCGCCCCCTGGAACCATGACTAAATACCTATAATATACCAATGTAAGCCCCAAGGGAAACAGAACCATGTCCATGCCACAGCAACGTGATGTGTGAGTGTGTATCAAAGCCCCCCTCACGTATAGCAACATGGGAGCTGTGCATTCACAACAAACATGTGAAGATGTCACACCAGCATGTCCGAGCAGTATCCCTCCCCTGTAAGACATTGCAGCAATCACAAGATGGGGAATGGCAAATATGCAATGCCCAAGCATGATACAAACTGTGCCCTAACCCACTGTAAGACATGAAATGCATGATACAAATGTAAGCTGCCCTCAACTCATACAACACCCTATGTACCCTACAGGCACGCAGAAATCATTGCAGGGCAATGTTGATGCGGAAGCTGCATCCACATCCAGCCACACCCCCCGACGTGCATCAACCAGCACCACCACCCTGCAAAGGGACGGGCATGAGAAGGCAAGGTTCAGGACGCATCCCACGTCACCCCACCAGAGCCCAGTCAAACCGGCTCAACGTAAACAAGACTGCAGGGTGTCACCGCCTCAAACGCCGGGAGCCACCAGGGGTCGGCAGGATGTGCAGGCAGCCAGCAGTTGGTTAAACACGGATGCGGGCCACTGAGGAAGGATACAGTGCACTGGTGTGCTCACCCAGCCAGGATGCTACTCAGGAGATGGGCACACCTGAAGGGAGCCCAGAGCAGGTGCTGGTGGAAGCACACACTTCCCATTTCCCTATGCATGTACGTCGTGCCTGCACACCCAAGCCCAATGTGGACACACCTTCTTATGGTTCCCCTGAAGACAGCCCCTCCAACCGCGGCAGCCCCATCAGAGAGGCTGCAATGTCCCCCTACAGCTCCCTCACCAGCCTGCGCAGAGCTGTAATTCCAATCCACAGCACACCAGACAGACCCATAGTCACAGGAGCAGCTGTAATGGGATGGCTGGACGTTATAGAGGAACGACAGTGGAAAATTGAGGCCATGGCGGCTGAACCCAGCAACCACATCAAGGCAATAAGCCGCACCATACGTAATGCAGCCAAGACCATGGCGCGTGACAATGCCTGCACCCGTAGAGTGGTCAAGGGCTGTACAGCTGCCCTGACAGGTTTTGGACAGAGAGTTTGTGAGCTGTGTGAGGGGCAATCTGCACATGCTGAGCAGATGTGGGAGGCAAACAATCTGCCCTGCCAGCAGCTGCAGTTAGCAGGTGAAATTCCATCTACCTCCACCACACCCACAGAGGGATCCCTGGAGGCTTCGCCCAGATGCCCTTCCCTGCGCAATCTCCCACGGCGCTCACCAGAGGGACCCGGACGTGAGAAGCGTCCACGACCATCATAGATGGACATGGCACAGTTGTGCAGAGGCACGGGCACATGGACCCACTGGCACTGTCTTGGGGTGTTCACAGGGAGGAGGGGGGATTGTGTGCTGAGGTGTTCACAGCAGGAAGGGGGGATTGTGTGCTGGGGTGTTCACATTGGGGAGGGGGAATTGTGTGCTGGGGTGTTCACAGCGGGGAGGGGGGATTGTGTGCTCGGGTGTTCACAGGGGGCAGGGGGGATTGTGTGCTGGGGTGTTCACAGGGGGTAGGGGGGATTGTGTGCTGGGGTGTACACAGGTGGAGGGGGATTGTGTGCTGGGGTGTTCACAGAGGGGAGGGGGAATTGCTCCACAATTAATAAATCAAAGCATGTATATTCATAATTGTGTGAAAGTGCTCTTTATTTTACAAGTGATATATGTTACATGTACCCATCCACCAGATCAAAAGGAATTGTCAGCCAAGGCTGTGTGCATTTGCCCCGGCTATGGGCACATGCTTATCGTCACTTCCATCCCCAGGTGGCTCGCCATTGGCATCAGAGGGCAGTGGCACATGCCTGTGACAGCAAATGTTGTGAAGCATGGCACAGGTGAGTACGATTTTGCCTACTTTCTCTGATGCATACATCAATGCACCTCCCTTACCGTCTAGGCACCGGAAGGGTGCCTTCAGCAATCCAAATACCATTTCCACACAGCAGCGTGTACGCCCATGGGCAATGTTATATGCCAGCTCAGCTGGAGTGTGTGGATTACGCAAGGGGTCATGAGCCATGTGTACTGTGAGTATGCAGAATCACCTGCAGGGGAGAGAACACGTACGTTAGGCATAGGTAGGTTCAGTGGATGTACAAGGCTCAGACATCAATGACATAAACATCAAAGTAACGTATGTGTAGAAAAAGTACATGCTATCTCATTGCAACGTTTTCATACATCCTTCACCTTCCGGGACATGCATGGACTGAGGTATTCATGCAGCAGTGTATCAATTAACATGTTAATGGTTATGTGTGTCACACTCATGCAGTACAAGTACAGACATTTTCAGATTTCTACTTTCATCATGATGTGTGCTGTACAAGGTGCAGCATTCCATTTATGAACTACTTACTGCATGCACCACCCCTGTGTCTAAATGCCACAGTTGTCTGTCGTCCCTCAATTCAGGATGAGGGTACCCTTATATCTGCCTGTTCACGTGACATGTTGTTAGGTGATGTGTTCTGGCAGTACCTATGGCTGGTGTTGCGTTTGCTACTTGGCACAATCATGTACATTTGGCCAGGCATGTGAATGTCCATTCAGGGGTCACCATCTCAGGGATGGTCATTGTCGCGACTCCAACTACTCGTGTGAAGTGGTTTTCAGGATGTCCCTACATTAGGACTATATTGGCATGACTGTCTGGGGGCCTGGGTTGGATATCTCTTGTGTGTCAGGGTGATGAGCAACACTACGACACACACAAGATGCATTGTGGTATTTGGGTTTCCATATGTGACTGTGCTTTCACAAGTGTGTAGCATTCAGATTTGTGTTCTGATGTGTGGAACGTGTGCAAGGGTTCTCGTGCGACACATATGCATGGAAATGGTGCAGTGCTAGTGCTGGCTGTGTCTCCTGGTGGCATGCACGGATTCCTGTGTGTCTGCCCCCCCCCGTTTCAAGTGAACATTGGCATGCAGTTCACTCAAGATTCGTACTCACCGAACATCCATGTATTTTGACCTTGGTGTCACTCCATGTAGGCTGAGAGGGTACTGTTGCGCAGTACAATGGAGTCGTGGGTGGATCCTGGGTAGCGGGCACAGCAGTGGCTGAAAGTCAGGTCAGGGCTACAGGGTTATTGGTGGCGCTAATACCGTTTCCGCCGCATTTAAGGGTTCCCGCCCAACTCGTGATTGGGCTGAGTGTGTATTAAGTTGTTGAACGCATTTTACAATATAAATTATGTTCTCTTCTGTTTGAAAAGTGATTATGATACTGTTTATGTTGTAGTAACAAACCTATATACTTATTTCTTTTTATAATGCACCTAATTCTAAGCGCAGATCCGGGATTCAAACCTCTGTTGCTCTGCATGGTCTTGCTTTCCAGACCAGAGCGTTGCCCCTGTGCAATAGAAAAGCATTACATTTTGTAGAATCATTGATTTGTACATGTTTACTTTTGTGACTTTAGCCATTACAGTTATTTTCATTCAAAAATCAAAAGAATTCGTGAAGAGGTAGTATTACCTCAAGAGGAGTGTCTCGCTAACTCATCAGTGAAACTGATGATCTATGACGGCACCAGGATTGGTGTGAAACCTGCAATGCCATATCTCGTTATAAGCACTATGAACAAATACACAATGAAGCCAAGAAAGTAGGTGAAATGAGCACATATTTAACTCAATCTCCATCACCTTACTTAAGAAGGTTAATGATGAGATTCCGCTTAAACTTGTTGAATACTAAACTCCAGCAATGCATTAGCACAACATTGTTGCAGGAGAACGCTTTATGTAGGTTCTGTGGGCAGGAAGGTGAAACGCTGTGGCACTTTACCTATACTGTGCAGAATTGTCGGCAGAACGTTCCTTGTGTTTTAAACATTTGGTTCATGACCCCTCGGCTGTTTTTATTGATGTGTTTTGGACTTGGCTTCTTTTGGGGACCGCTCTGAAATGGCCTACGTTCTCATATGATTCTTAAAAAAGATCAATTTAGAAGCATGAGATTGTGACTAGGGATTTTTTTTTTAACCTTTTAGACACTATGAAATGGATATCTAGGATTGGGATGTGATTTTTTTCTTTTCTTTTGTTGTTTTACATTTTGTATACCTGTTGATGATATGAGTATATGAATTTGATTATTCGGATTGTGTAGTGGTTTGTAATAAACCAAGTATACTAATACAAAATAAATAAATAAAACAGATAGAATTAGATAGCGTCAGAAGAAAGAAATTGGAAGGCGACTGCCTGGTGAGGGCCACAAGTGAGGTTATTAAGGGAAGAGAAAAAGAGAGTATTAGAAAGGAGACAGAAACAAGTATGGTCATAAGAAAGATTACAGTCGAGAACAGTGTGGAGATATTGGGAAAGATAGGACAGAGGAACATACGAGAGGGGAGAGATACAGCAGTGAAACCAGAGAAGAGGCCAGAGGCAAGGGTACCTTCTGGGTAGGGAAAGAAAAGAGATGCAATGACGTGTTGAATTGAATTGAATTGAATTGTTTATTTGTATAGCACCTATACACAACGTGTTTCAATGTGCTTCAAGGAGGGAGGGAACATGGGAGAAAAACAATTACATTCCTGCAAGTCTTTGAAACAATTCAGAATGTGAGCACTAACTATTATAATCAGCCTGGCAACATTTCAGATAGTGCAAGTGCAAGGAACAATTAAGGAAAAAAGGGGAAGGGAAACAATGAGACAAAACCAGCAGTAACATTACTATGCTTGACGACAATTGATGTAGTGCATAAGTATACAAGAGAAGGGGGAGGGGGAGAGGGAGGGGGAGGAGGGGAGGAGTGAGAGAGAGGGCAAGGGTCAAAACAAGCGACTATCATAAAAGGTCAAATGACGATTCAGAAAAGTGCGGGGGGAGAGGAAGGAGAGGAAAAGGAGGGAAGAGGGGAGACATACAAGCTGCTATCAAAGGTCAGGGACAAATGATGAGAGTAAGTGCTAATGAATATAAAGAAAAAAAGGGGGGGAGGGGGAGGAGAAGAGGGTGGGTGACTGCGAAAGGATAGGCGGCTACAATTACTATGCCTGATGGCAATTGAGGTAGTGCCAGCCTTAAACAAACAGGCTAGGGGAAGTGGAAGAGGGCAGGTGGCTGCAAAAGACAGGTGGCTACGATTACTATGCCTGACGGCAACTGAGGTAGTACCAGAGATTTACAGGAGAACGGAAAGGGTGAGGAGTAGGGAAGGAGGGAGTAGAATAGAAAGGAAGGAAAGGAGTAGAGGAGGTAGCAGGGGGGAGGGCAAAAGACAGTCAAAGGGGGCACAGGGATGGGAGGGGGCACACAGACGGACACAGGGGCAATGGGGTGGGTGGGGGGCACACAGGATCACAGGGGCAATGGGTGGGTGGGGGCACACAGAGGGTCACGGGACAATGGGGTGGTGGGGTTCACACAGGATCACGGGGCAACTTTCCAGGCAATGGGGAGGGTGGGGGGCACACAGAGGGTCACAGAGGTGGCATACTGTGGCGGACAGGAGTAGACAGGGCCTCGTCATGGGCCTTAGTCTGTAGCGGCCGGCTCCATCCTCCTGGTTGCTCCGATAGGCTTCACAATGGGTGGGTGGGGGGCACACAGAGGGCCATGGGGGCAATGGAGTGGGTGGGGGTCATACAGGGTCACTGGGGCAAATTGCCAGGCAATGGGGAGAGTGGGGGGCACACAGAGGGTCACAGAGGTGGCGTACTGTGGTGGACAGGGGTAGACAGGGTCTTGTTGTGGGCCTTAGTCTGTAGTCGCGGGCTCCTGCCTCCTGGTTGCTCTGATAGGCTTAAGGGCCAAAATGCAATCAATGGGAAGGGGGGAGCCGAGCCAGCGATGTAATATGGTGCTGCCATGTTTGGTTTCCAAACAAACAATAAGGCAAGGCTGCAGTAAGCCTTCAAAGTAGCAGAAAAGTCAAGAAAAGTACAGAAGGAAGTAACGATGCATCTCCGGAGGGATGATCAACTGGTGTAGCAATTATTTGTAATTAACATGATTGAATTTTCATTATTAAATAAAATAATGCATCGCCAGCATGCACTTCAAGAAAAATGCTGGGTTTACCAAAGTATCAGTGCTGTTAAAATTAAGCAAGGTGGAGCAGGATTGAGTGCCCCACGCATCGTTATCGCCCTCAGATGAAGAAGAAAAGAAGCAGAGTCAATGGAGGGGCCTCGTCGTGGGCCTTAGTCTGTAGTGGCTGGTTCCCGCCTCCCGGGTTGCTCCGATAGGCTTAAGGGCCAAAATGCAACCAATGTGAAGGAGGGAGCCAAGCCAGGCTGAGGCAGCGATGTAATATGCTGCTGCTATGTTTGGCTTCCAAACAAACCATGAGGCAAGGCTGCAGTAAGCCATCAAAGTAGCAGAAAAGTCAGGAAAAGTACAGAAGGAAGTAACGCTGCATCTCCGGAGGGATGACCAACTGACGTAGCAATTGTTTGTAATTTACATGGTTGAATTTTCAAGCCTAGGGAGGCGTGGAGGGGAAGCAGATATTGCAAAAGCAATATTTGTTCAGCTTTTTTTACTGCGTAGAAGGGAAATGCAGGCTCTAGCCTTCAATACAGCAAAACCCCAAAACTTGTTTTTACAATGGCCCATGGTAAGGGGGTGAAAAGGTGGACATCATTGAGGCCCCATCTCCTCAACTTGCCCATGTAATGCATATAGGGTCAGAATGTACCCCTTTGTGCATTAAACAGGCATACACTAGTAGTGGCATGCAGTACCCATTTCCACCTTTGCATTGAATGAGGAACGGTTAAAAACATAATGAAAAAATACATGTTGAACTCTTTCATACATTTAAATGCACAGCAGTAACGGAACGTAGAGACGATAAAACGCGGAGCCAATGATGCAGTTGCTATCTCTTTACTAATGAAACGTGAACTGGCACATGGGCAGAAACCACGCCCACATCAAACACGTGGGCTGCAACCCACAAACATAACCACAGAAAGGAGACACAGCTCCTTTCCAAAGACAATAGAAATAGGGCATTACATCTCCCCCTTTCTTAACACAAAACCTGGGGTTTGCTTTCCTCCTTACATCTGCATATTCCTTGATCCTTGTTTTGCTCTCCTTGTCCTTTGTTCTTGCATTGTGGCCACAATGGCGTGATCTTGCGATGTTGAAAACCAAGATGTTCCACAAACATAGCGAAATCATGTCCGCTGAATGGTGGACCATTGTCTGACTTTACTATGGACGGAATCCCATAGCCTGTAAAAGTCTTGTCTAAGGCCGGTATTACTGCTTGGGCGCTGGTGGAGTGAATGAGGTGTACCTCCGGGAATCTGGACATTTCGTTGATAATCACCAGCACATACTTGCCGTTGGCCAGCGGGTCGAACATGTCAATGGCCACTTTGTCCCATACTTGCAACAGCATCGATGACATCTTGAGAGGCTCTGGAAAGGTGCGTGGGGTGACTGCCTTGCACTTGCCTAGTAGTCGGAGGGGCGTACTCACTGACGCAAAGTCTTGAATATATCACATACAGTAACTCGTCATTCCTAAGAATTATCGTACTGCGGATACAGAGGTGGGTGTGGGAGCCTCCACCAATTTCTACACCTTTTCCGGGTCCGGTTGTAGGCCGTAACTTGAAAATATGTGTCCAAAAGTTTTTAGAGTCGACTTGCTGAGCTCACACTTGTCGGGGTTGAGTGTGAGCATCCTCAAGGCCAATACACACTCTTCTTAGTGTGTCGTCATGTATTTCTTGCGTGGTGCTGAAAATTAAAATGTCATTGCTATAATTCTTGCGTGGTGCTGAAAATTAAAATGTCATCATTATAATTCAAGCAATTTGGCATATGCTTGATTACCGGATGAATTTCATTTTGGAATATTTCAGATGCTGATGACACTCCAAAGCTGAGCCTTTTGTACCTAAAATGTCCCAGGTGCGTAGAGACCGTGGTGATGTATCTGGAGGATGGATGCAGTTCGGAGGATGGATGAAGTTCGAGCTGGTGATAGCCCTTATTTAAATCCAATTTAGATAATAGATGCATCATGTCCGTCATCCTGGGCGCAAGATGACGTTCTCTTTCTATTGCTACATTGGGAGCCCTCATGTCCACACAGATACGCATGCTGGCATTGTTCTCCTTTTTGGGCATGGGCCCAATGTGGGACACCCACAGTGTGGGTCCTGACGCGGGTTCAATTATGTCTTGTTCTAACAGGGATCGTATTTCATCTTCCACGTGTCTCTGGATGTTGAGGGGAATGCCCTGTAGTGTTGAGCAGTCGGTTGAATCTGTGTGTTTATGTGCAGTTTGTTTTGTTAGTCTTTGTGTTTTCCCAGATCTTTAAACAGCGTCAGGAACATTTTCTGTATCATTTCCTTCGGGCTTGTGGTGTATGCAGACATGATCTGGTACATTATATGGATGAGACCCATCTGAATGGCTGACCAGAAGCTAAGTATGCTTCCCCCTGATACTTCTCCTTTTATGACATATATTTTGACTTTTAGGCTTTTGTCCTTGTATTGACATGTGGCTGTGAACATGTCTCAGCAGTTGAGGGGTGTGTTTGAGCCATATGGGTAGATCTGAGTGTCTGCTTTGCTTAATTCACTCTTTCTGGCCAGAGACTTTAATGTGTTCTGGTTGATCATGTTTACCTTGGTTCCGGTGTCAATTAGAAATTCATGGCTCTGTCTGTTTATCTGTAGCAATAATGTTGGACTGTATTCTGCAGCAATGTTGTTCCCAATAGCATGGACGTATCCTCTCTTGCATTCTTTGCTGGATGAGGAGGAGTGCGAGTCTCGTCGACGTCATGGATATTCTTCCAAGTATCTCATCTTCTGTCGCAGGCACAGTCTTTGTGAGTCGTGCCTGCTCCTCTATCGGCTAGAGTGATTTATTCACGCCATCAGTCCTTGTGTGATGACTCTCGTGAATCACTGTGGGAGCTGCACCTACTAGTGGTGGGCGATCGCCTTCACGATGTCCATCTTGTCTCCTGCAGTCTCTGCTAGTTTCTATTGGTTGAAAGAATTTAATTTTCCTGCATTGGAAATGGTTCTCACCTCCGCATTTGTCACAATGATGACCTATAGCCGGGCATGGACCAACGTGTGGGAACTTGTATCCGCATCTGTAGCACTTTTTCTGCTCTGATCTGCGGTGTCTCCCGGTGTGCGAATGGGGCACACTGTTGCTGATGATGCGGATTGTGTTATCTTAATGTTGCTGATTGACTCTTTTTGCAAGTATAGTGCTGAATCTGCTCTCGCTAGCTGTAAGATTTCACCCAGCGTTCTGTTTTTCTGGAGCAATTTCTTTCGGAACTCAGGAGACACACAGCCAGCTATTACCTGCGACTTGAGTGCTTCTTCCGTCGAGTATTGGTCAATGTCACAGTATTTTGCTTGTTTTCTCAATCTCATCACACAATTATCCATGTTTTCGCCTTTCTTTTGGATGGTAGTGTGGAAAATATGTCTCTCATAATCTATGTTTCTCAACGGTGCAAAATAATTGTTCATCGAGTCAAATACGCCTTGAAATTTGTCAGTGTTATTTTCTGGCATCTCAAATACAATGGTACCTGACCTGGCGGAATGAAAGGCACCTGCGAGCACAGCATTTTGGATGGATTGATAATGGTGCCTGTGCATCCAGCTTCCCCAATTCCCATTTGAGCCCTATAGGGGCTCAAATGGGACGAATGTTTTCCGGCGCCCAGGAACGAGCAAATACCGGGTCAGGCAAGGACGGTAATTGCCTATTTCTGGGCGCCAGAAAAAATGCAACTCCGGCGGCAGCTGTGCCTGTTTTACAGGCACAGCTACAGCCAGGGTTGTAATGAGGCCCAATGTCTCTTACCACCAGGCCAAGCGAATGCATAAGGATTCCCCT
Source organism: Ambystoma mexicanum (assembly GCF_040938575.1). NCBI lineage: Eukaryota > Metazoa > Chordata > Amphibia > Caudata > Ambystomatidae > Ambystoma > Ambystoma mexicanum. The sequence goes on from NC_090936.1 coordinate 80,717,062, forward strand.
TAGACAGCATTCTTCTCTGACCCTTGACGCATCAATATATATCTGCAGTTCTTTGAGCCACCTGGCCCATCTGGGCACCAAGCTACTGGTGTCAGAAATGTCGAAATGTAGCATGGCTTGCAGCTGTAATGAGTCAGTGCCACTGGGCGCGGGGTGGTGGGAGTGGAGCTGGATTGGGTGCTTTGCAGACTGCTGTCTGCCTCATTGCTTGACATGGTGGCAGGGGCCTTGTCTGGGGCACAGGACGGCCATTTTACGCGTTGCACGTATCCTTTTCAAATTTCATGTGCGTTCACATTTTTCCTCCATGGCAGTGCAATTGTCTTTCACCCATGCAGCTTTCTCACCCTCCGGTGCGAGTGGAGCACCGTGATACGTCTCCTCTTGGAATGTGGGCCTGAGCAGGGTACAGAGGTATGAGTCGCGTCGCAGCTTTTCGATGCAGCTGAAATCTTCACTTCAATGCGATTTCAGAAGGACACACCGGATTTGAGATGTTTCCTCGTCACCATTGTTGAACTCTTTCATACATTTAAATGCACAGCAGTAACGTAACATAGAGACAATTAGACGCGGAGCCAATGATGCAGTTGCTATCTCTTTACTAATGAAGCGCGAACTGGCGCATGGGCTGAAACCCCACCCACATTAAACACGTGGGCTGCAACCCACATACATAACAACAGAAAGGAGACACGACTCCCTTGCAAAGACAATAGAAATAGTACATTACAATACATGGTACGGTGACCAAAGTCAGAGGTGGTATTTCTAGAGTTCATGAGGTATTCCAGAAAACCCACCTCCAACCAATGGTAAATTCTGAATTGGGGGGATTGTGTGAAATAACACTGGCAGAGTTGGCAACTGACAATGGCAGTATTTTGAAGAAAACTCACTTTGAATAATTTACCGAAAAACTGTGTTAATAGTTGATCTTGATGTGTTTCAACCTCTTCCCAATTATTTGAAGAGCGATTAAAGTGTCTCTGTAGAGCGCGCATTCCACCCTCTCCACAACCAAGAGCTCGTAATTATGTACCTGCGTCACCATTGTTTTTCTGTGAGATTGCGGCGCTGGTGGGAAGACGAGGCCGGGTGGTGCATTCTTCAGAACAAAAGGCCGTTATAAGTCAGTATGTTTAAAATATTGTTTCTATTCGATTTTCATGCATCACACTGTCATGCCTTCGCCTCGAGCCTGGGTTTCTGCGCGCAGCACGGATGAATCACTCGACGATAAATGGGCTCAGGGTTGTTTCGCCTCCAGCTAACCTATTTGCGGGACCTGCTTTGTTATGATAAGGTTTCATCCACAGGAACACCCGCTGGCTGTGTCTGTGTTATCATTGCTTGTTCTACCTTCATTTAAAATATTAGTGGAGAAGCAAGTTTCTTCTCTTTTCGGAAATGTCCTAGATTAATGTATTATGTAGCTGCGGTTAAGTTTCTTTAAAATTGAGACAAATACTGTGTATACGTGTATAGGTTTTAAAAAGGGTGGGCCGTTTTGGGAGTGAGCGTGCGGAGGGTGTTTAGCCCACCCATTCCTCTCTTCTTTGCATTCTGGGACGCACTGAATAAATGTAACCGGAAGAGCAACAACAACTCCCATTATGGAAAGAATAACAACTGGACTGGATGGATTACACCCACCTGAAATGGGTTCGATAATGCTATGATTACTTGCGGTAATCTTCATTACTCCGAGTCCTATTCTTCCTTGTTGTGATGTCGGGCGGCCGCAGCACAGACAGCCCGACCGTTAGGATGGGACCTTGATGGGCCACAAGTGGCGCGCAGCGCAGCAGGGTGGCGGGCACAGAATAGACACGACCACTGGGTTGGGTGCATAAATCCGGACTGGCGTTCTAACGCCAGTTCCGGTGATACCTTTATTTCCGGCGTGTCACGTGACCCGGAACTAACTGGGCTCGTGACACCACATTCCTCCCCAACTTGGAGGTGTTTGCACTATTATCTAACATCAACAATAATAACTGGACATTAACACATTCAGATGCCTTGTTTCTTTAGAGTTCATCTCGGCGGGGTTTTCTGTAGGTACACTCTGTCTACTACGTATCCTTGGAGACGGGATGATGGTCTGGGCTTTTCTCTCAACAGGTATCGAGTGCTGCTTCTCTCAGGCGCGTCCGCTCTTGGGCTCACGAGTTCAGTCTGGTCGTTGTGCTGGTGTGGTATTTCGGAGACTTCTGGCGTGGCAGGGGCTCTGGGCGACGCCTGGCCTCGGGGCGTGTGTGTCACCATTGTTTCTCTTCTCGGGGAACTTGGGTGCTCTTCCCATAGTTTGTATGGTACTCTTCGGAAGTGTGACACGTTTCTTGTCACGTTTCACTCCCTCGAGTAGCAGTGACCATGCTGTGGTTCGTTGTGCTGACTGTCCATGGTTGGAGCTCAAAATTGAGGGACATCTTTTTGGGTGTTGCTCTGTTTTTGACAATAACTGTATCGCCCGGTGTTAGCTCTCTGTGACAGGTTCGCCTGGCGATGCTTTCTTGTTCGTTCCGCCTCGTTCGCATGGCATCTATGGCTGGGATGTCCGGTTCGGGAGCTACCCACTGAGGGTATATGGGAAGTTCTGCCTGTATGGGTACTCCGAACAAGAGGGCCGCGGGGCTGATGCTGGTGGATGAGTGTGGGGTTTGCCTGTGTGTTCTCAGGAATCGATATACGGCCTTCAGCCATGGGTGTCCTTTCACTTTTGCGATTCAAATGACCTTATTGAGTGACCCCATGAATCTTTCTGCGTCGCCATTCGCCTGGGGCCATCTTGGGGTGATTTTCTGGTGCTTCACGTTGATGTCCTTAAAGAATTCGCGCAGTTCTTGGCTGGTGAATGATGGGCCGTTGTCGCTCTTCACCTTTCTCGGGATTCCATGGGTTCCGAAATAAATTTCTAGTGTGAGGATTGTGGTCTCTGTGTTAGTGGATGCCACGTGTTCTACTTCAGGATATCTGCTGAACTCGTCGATCACCACGAGTAAGTATCCTTCGCCGGCGATTGTACAGTGATCCATGCTAACTGCGTCCCACCGCTTGTTACTTCTTGGAGCGCTGCTGATAGGCTCTGGGTTTTCGGATCTCCTGGAGGCTTGGCAGGCTGCGCAGGATTCCACCAATTCAACTACTCTTTGTTGTATGTTGGGCATCCACATTCTGGACTTGAGGTATGCCGTTGTTTTGATGATGCCCCGATGTCCGTTGTGGGCTAACCGGAGGGCTCTCTCCTCAAGCGACGCCAGTAGCATGATGCGGTGGCCCTTTAGGAGCACTCCCTCGGGGCGACAGAGAGTTCATGTCGGATTCCAAATAGTGCTCGGAGTTTTGCCTGAGCGGATGTGGTGCGTTGGGCTATGGACATGAGGTAGTTCTTCCAGTTTCCTGACTGGATGGCAGCGGTGGTGTGTTGCAGGATGGAGTCTGCTTCTGTCTCACACGCTACTTCTTGTATTGTTAAGGCTCTTGGTCGGGCGCATGCAATCACGTGACATACATGTTCATTGGTTTCTTTTGCATGGCGTTGCTCTCCTTCCGTGGCAGGTCTCGGGTGGCGGGACAAGTAATCAGCTGGGTTATCTGTCCCTGGGCGATAGTCCACTTCTATGTTATAGGGCTGCAGCTGCAGCATCCATTTCTCAATGCGTGCTGGTAGGTGAGGAGCAGACCCTCGGAATATCAGGATCAGGGGCTTGTGATCCGAGAAGACCTTCGCTTGCTTACCTAGCAGGTATACCTTGAAGTGACGGCATCCCCATAGTATAGCCAGGGCTTCCTTCTCTATGTGGCCATAGTTCTGTTCGGGTTTGGTGAGTGCTCGGCTGGCGAATGCGATGGGGAACACATTTCCTTTGTTGTCTGTTTGGTTTAGTACCGCCCCTAGGCCGACCGGGCTGGCATCCACGAGGAATTTAGTGTGCCTTTCTACGTTGAAAAATGCCATGGTTGTTGATGCGGACAGTGTGTCCTTAATTTGCTGGAATGCCTGTTGGTGGGTCGCCGTCCACTCCCATTTTTGGTCCTTCTTGGTCAGCTCTCGGAGTGGGCTTGCAATGTTAGCAAGGTCTGGAATGAATCGCGCACAGTATGTCGCCATTCCCATAAAACTTCTCACCTCCGTGGCAGACTGGGGTGCTTTAGTGTTCTTTATGTCGTTGACTTTGGACGGGTCAGGGGATACCCCTTTGGCGCTGAAAATGTATCTGAAGAAACACAGTTCCTCCTTCTCAAACTCACACTTTTCTGCGTTTGGTGTTAGACCTGCTGCTTCTAATCTGTCTAAGACTGCTGCTAGGCGTTTGTGGTGCTCCCTTTCGTCTGACGCGTACACAAGAATGTCGTCGCTGATGTTTGTGGTGTCGTCTAGGCCCGTGATGACCCTGCGAATTTCGTGTTGGAATACTTCTGCGGCTGACGATATCCCGAAGTTAAGCCGCTTGTATCTCATTAGGCCGAGGTGGGAGGAGAATGTGGTGATGTACCTGGATTCTCTGGCTAATCTGAGCTGGTGATATCCAGATCTGAGGTCGAGTTTACTGAATATAGTGGCTCCTGTGAGGTCTACAATGAGCTCATCTATCGTTGGGGTTATGTGGCGTTCTCTTCCAATCGCTGCATTAGGAAGTCTCATGTCTATACAGATTCTTACCGCGTTAGGTTGCTTGGGTTTCTGGGCCACTACCATGGGTGACACCCACGGGGTCGGTCCTGATGTTTTTTCAATTATTCCTGCCTCTTCGAGTTTGGCCAGTTCCTTCTCTACTGCTTCTCTCAGGTGGAATGGTATCCGTCGGTGCCGTACGGCCTTCGGCTCTATGGTGGGGTCTATATGCAGCTTGATGGTTCGCTCTTTTAGGCACCATATGCCTTGGAATAGCTTCTTGTGTTGTTGTAATAAGTCATCGAGTTCGTTGTGTTGAAGGTTGAATGGGAAATGGATCAGTTTTAGCTTTTCCGCTGTCCGGCAGCTGAGTAGTGTCTCGCAGCCGGCATCTACAACATAGATGCGCGCTCGGCAATTAGTGTTTTTGTCTGCGAAATCGGATTTGAAGGACCCTTTCACGGGTAGGGGTTTCTTGCACCCGTATGCATACTGTCGGACCTTCTTCTTGTGGAGTGTGGGCTTCGGGTGAAGTTTGCTGAATGCTGTTGCTGGCATTACATTCACTGTTGCCCCAGTGTCAATGACTACTTTCAGTGGCTCCCCATTGGAAAGGACTGTGCACGACGGCCTCTTCCTTTGTCGTGATCGGTGTGGTTCGACAGCAGATATGAGGTGTATTCGGTGTATCCTATTGTTCCTTTTCTTCCGTCTCTCTTTTCTCTCAGGGGACGCACTGTCGTCGCTGTCGTCGCTATCGCTCATGTCCGGGGATCTTTGCGAATGGTCAACGGCTCTGGCTTTTCCTTTCCGGTTATGTTGGTATGAAGACTCTCTTGGTGCAAACTTCTTCCGGCGCTCTTGTGCTGGTCGGGAGGGAGTCTCTTTGTTGTTTCGGTTTGGCGGGTTCAGGCAGACTGCAGCATAATGATTGAGACGGTTGCATTTTCTGCACGTGGACCCCCATGCCGGGCAGGACTCTCCTTTGTGCCATGGGCCCCCGCACCATTTGCAAGCTTTGTTTCCTTCTTGCGGCATATGTGTTTTCTGGCCATATTTCGTGCGAGTGTTCTGGTGTTTGGATATGGCCGCGATGTCCTCTGTTGGCTTGGGGTTGTCAAGCGGCAGTCTTTGGATTGCTGCCTCGATCACCGCGACTTGATCTTCTGTCTGCTCACGGAGTCGCGCCATTTCCAGAATGCGGGACAGGCACATGTTCCGCTCCGAGAGTATAGCCCTTCTCAGCTTTTCCGAGGATATGCCATTGATTATTTGGAGGCGGATTGCGAACTCCTCGTCGGGGAACTCACAGCCGACCGCCATCTCACGAAGGTGAGCATGAAATTTGTCTACGGTTTCTTTCTCACGCTGCCTGGCCATGCAGAAGTGAAAGCGTTCATAGTCAGGGTTAAGATCTGGCCTAAACATATTCGTGAGTACGGCTTTGGCTGCGTCGTAATTGTTGTGGTCTCCACGGTCTGGGGTGGCGTTGAATAGGCGTAGGGTGGCAGCCCCAATGTTGAGCAGAAGAAAAGTACGCTTCTTTTTAGCTATAGTGATGTCTCTGGCATCGAGGTGCATTTTGAACTGTTGCAGCCAGATTTCCCATCTGATGGCTGCTCCCGTGGTGAATGGGTCAAATGGCGGCATTAACGCGGTCAGCGCTGGGTCTGGGTGGTCCGTGGTGAGGCTCTTTCTGGTGGAAAAACTCGTGCTGGCACTCGCGGGGCTGGTTTCCGAGCTGGACATGTTGTTGGGGAGTGTTGCAAATGGACGGGCACGTTGGTGGGGCCCACTCACCGGTGCAATTTGCTTCTTGTGTTGGCACTGGTTATTCTTGTATGATGTGCGATGTGGAGGTTTTTCCCCAAATCCTCTCAGAAAACACGAGAGTATTATGCTGCCAAAGTTACTTTCCCTTTTCCAATGATAGTGTTCAGTAAGCGTAGGACATTCAAGTGTCCTGTTCCTTATTGATCTCCCTTCCTCCTTGCTGTAGTACTGTTGGGGGATGGTTTGTAGAAGCTTAAATGATATGCGTGTTAACACGTGCTGAAATGGAACGTTGGGCAGGCTTCCCGCCGTTGCTGCAGCTGATACGCGGGTGATTGAAGACACGCATATGACACGCGGCTCGCGTAGTAACTGTAGTGCTGGTGGAGCACGTATGATACGCGGCTCGCGTTGATCGTGTGGCCGACACGCGGCCTCGTGGAGCGTTCCGCACTGGTGAGGGTTGATGAGTTTGATAATCCGTGTGCGACACGCGGATGCGTCGTTGGCCGGTCTGACCTGATTTGTCCGCGGAGCTGTTCTGCTCCGTAGCCGCAACCGGTGCAGGGCTGGCAGGAGCGTGTTGGGTCGCGCAGGTGCTTCCTACGGCTTCATCGCCAGTGTGATGTCGGGCGGCCGCAACACAGGCAGCCCGACCGTTAGGATGGGACCTTGATGGGCCACAAGTGGCACGCAGCAGGGTCACGGGCACAGAATAGACACGACCACTGGGTTGGGTGCATAAACCCGGACTGGCGTTCTAACGCCAGTTCCGGTGATACCTTTATTTCCGGCGTGTCACGTGACCCGGAACTAACTGGGCACGTGACACCACACTCGTCACATCAATGGGGCGAGGAAGAAGGATGTCGAGGTAATGTCTTGTTCTACACGCACAGTACCTTTCCTAACCAGGCTGATATGTATAATACATGTTAGATCTGTAGAAAAATTCTGTGTGGCATTGAATGCTAATTTTTATGTCTATTTCAGTTTTGATTTATAGAGATCATGTAGGACACAAGTGGCTTCTTGGTGCTGGCCTATGCAGGAGCAGTTAGGTCCTAGAGCCAGTTTATCTAGAGAGGTTAGATAAAATAGCCACGTTTTAAGTTTGCGCCAGAAAATTGTGAAAGCTGAGGAAGTACAAACAGAAAGAGGACGTTAATTCCAGAAGGGAAGCACAAAGGACAAAAAAGATGTGCCTGCTCTTGAAACACGGCGAAAGCGAGGATCAATGAAGTGAGCTTGGTTGTAAGAGCACAAATATGGGCTTCAGTACACGTTCAGGTCTGGCCTGGGAACCAAAAGAGGCCCTGTAAATAATTTTCAAAGTGACCCCATTTCACATTTTTTCAGCAAGCCCAACCCTTTTCCTATGAGACCCTTTGGAAATAAAATAGGTTACCACAGAAAAGAGGCCCAGTGTACAGAGGCCTACTGGGAAATCTTCAGAGTCTATACAGGCCAGCGCACTCCTGTGCACATTCCAAAGACAATTACGCCACCAGGCAGAAAGCGGAGCAGCAGCAAAAAGGATAGCAGCAGCCCAAAGGGGTTACAGTGCTGCCATGGTCACCGGCTCCCCTAGATGTAAGTGAAGCATGCCAGAGGAATCAGAGGTTCGCAATAACAATGTCCGAATCAGCAGAGTAACTTAGGCCCATTAAAACTCCCCAATGCAAAACAGAAGACTCAGCCATGGGGTACAGTTTACTGTCTTTATTTCTCGAATAGACAGGGATCATACAAGAAAACAAAATTCTCCAACAATCTTAGCTCCGAACCTGTGTCACATGTTTTTATTCATGAGTGACGTACAAAAAACAGTCCCACACAAAATACCTATGAGGTATCCCCAATGGTTAGTTTGTGCTTATCACCTATAGAGGTCCCCTATATTAATTTATCCCATTAGGTCGCCATGTCAGGTGGCCCCACCTGAGACTTCCCCCAAAAGGTGACCACTAAATTGTTGCAGGAAGACCATTGGCCCATGCAACATTTTATATCACCTCAAAAATTGAGCTTATGGATTGGCTAGAGCGGGTCCTCCCAGGCCTGGGACCCTTTTCTGTTCACAGGGCTCAGTGTACCTTTTCAAGGCAATGGGAATGGCTGCGGAGTGCTGTATGTTCCAGATTGTTGCTACTGGTCTGATCACTTAGGCTGAGAGAGTGCCTGCAGGTTGCAGTTTTGGTGGGCAACACATGTGTAATTTCACTCTGCTTCGCTGGGAACAGCTTCTCTTCTCACCACGAGTCAATGGGCATTGTCTTGCTCTGTTGGGTCACGTGTCAAGAGACTGCAACAGAAGCTCTTCTGTCTGTAATTATGAGGATTTTATTCTGAATTCTTGCAGCTGTGTTTCCAGCCTCATTCACTTTAGTTACCCTACAGGTTCCCTATATGATATGATAGGTTATTTATAACGCACTTAATACCCAGAGGTTTCTAAGCGCGGACCCGGGTATCGAACCTGTGTTGCTCCGTGTCGTCTTGCTTCCAAGGCGAGCATGTTGCCCCTGAGCTACCCTCCCCCCGAGATATGTTTCTATAGCTTCCTAAGGTTAGTAGCAATACAGAATATACAAGCTCAGTCCACGTATACTTAGCTGTCTTGCATTTCTGCTTTGGCGAAAGAAAGAATAGGTTCTTGGCATTATGTAAGTGTATCCGTCCTTTACCTACGGGCATCATAAGCATGTTTTTCATGCCTACAAGTAATCAAAACTAGTGTGTGTCTGCGTTACTTCATGCGTGAGTGCAGATTTGCTTAATGACTAACACTGCTATGTGATGTCTCTAGTGATGTCATCACTGCTTGGCTTTGCTGTCAGTCGACCTGGTCCATTGATGAGACCCCTGTCTCCGCAAACCCATCAACTTGATATGGTTTAAATGGTTGTCTGAGAGAATATTTTTTGTCATATCATTGGTACATTGGTGCAGCTGGTGGCTGGCCGAACAATGAGTTACACCTTTCATTCTTCATTCTGCGGGTTGACATTCACATAGGGGACATGAGGGTCATTCCAGGGGCCCTCTGACAAGGCTTTTAAGGTGTCATCTCAGTATCTCCCAGCCACCACTCTACAACTCATAACATCTTCAGGCCACCAGCATGGATGGACTGGGAATCAAAACAGGCCCTAGAAATAAGTTTCAAAGTGACCCCATATTACATATTTTCAGCAAGGCCAACCCTTTTCCTATATGACCATTTGGAAATAAAATAGGTAACCACAGAAAATAGGCCCAGTGTGCAGAGGCCTACTGGGAAATCCCCAGAGTTCCTTATAGGCCAGCGCACCCCTGCGCACATGCCAAAGACAGATACACCACCACGCAGAAAGCAGAGCAGCAGCAAAATGGATAGTTTCAGCCCAAGAGGGTTAGATTGCTGCCATAGTCACCGACTCTCCTAGATGCAAGGCTTTCAAAGTGTTGTTAAGATGGATTTCTGAACTCTGACCTGGAGGGGCAGAGATTCAGAAGGCCAGCATAGTTTCTTGGAACAGTGTAACTTCTGGACAAGCCAAACCAATCAAGACTATGGCAGGCGGTCAAGACTAAGGGCCTGAACACGACTTTGGCGGTATTAGCCCTACCGCCGAACTCCCCGGCGCTAATAGCGCCGGATAACGAGTTCGGCAGTAATGTAATTCCCCATTCCACATTGAGCCCATTCGGGAATGCCCCATTCCCCATTGGGCTCTATGGGGAAAATTTGCGCTCTTGCCACCGGCAGATTTCCCGCCGGCGGTAATAGCGCGAATTTTCTGCGGATTTCCTCCCAGCTAAGAGCTGGGGCGAAATTCCGCCGAAGTCCTGATTTGGCGGACCCTTAAATCCGGCGGTAATAGTGCTACCGCCGGATTTAAGGGTTACCGCAAAAGTCGAGATCAGGCCCAAAGTCTCAGGAGGGGTGAGGGTGACTGAAGGACCTCAATGAGCACACAGAGCAAGGACACTTACAAATTACTCCAGACAGGTGTTATATAAAAAATATAGACACATTTATTACAAGGCCTTTGTTACATAGACCATAGCAAAATAATCACAGTAACACTAAATGAACCAACACAACACTATCAATACAATGTATATACAAGACCCTTGGGGTCTAAAGGGTTAAATGCATGACATATGTCGTAAACCTAGAGGGGAAGGAAACAGGCAGTGCAGATAGTCTTTAGGCCCAGTTCAACATCGACAATACACCTAACTAAGAGGCAGTCCAAGCCCTAAGAAGAGAGGAGCCTTGTGCTCAATAGTACATGCAATGCCAGCGCACGCGGTTGTTCCAATGGGCAAAACAGGGTCTCTTCAGGGGTCTCTAGCAGCTCAGGAAGGTGGATGAGGCGATGCAGAACAAGTTCCCACTATTCAAGAAGGACCTCCACTTGAAAGCAGAGGCAGTTCGAGAGTTCGGGATGGAGTCGCTATTTCGCAACAGCAGTGGAAAGGAGATGGGCCCCCAGGAGACATTCATGTGTAAAAAAGGGCCCTTGCGCTAGGGGCCACCTGTTGGGATATGGAGTACTCACCGGTCCCCGACGCAAGCGGACCCAAACTTCGCCAGTTCAGTCTACTTCGCTTTTAGGTTCGAATGCGTCAAAAAAGGAGGCCTCAGCACCTTTCAGTTCCTGAGATACAGCGATGATTCCCAAACGGGACAGTGGCGATTTCTCCGCTCCAGGTGGATGAATCGCCCCAGTTTCACTGCAGCAGGCTTCAGGGGCAAGAGGGTCACAAATGCAGTGGACTTGCAAAAGACATTGCCGCGGCAGGGCAACACGGTAACCGCGTTTACTCCGGTCCTGGCGCACTCGTCTCACTTCAGACCTGAGAATGCCAAGTGTATGAAATTCGGTGTGAGGGTACCGGGGACACAGAGCTAGCAGTATACCAAATTTCGAGGGCCTCCTCGTGAACGGCGGATGTGACAGAGCAAAGCAACTGGGTTAGCTAGTCAGTCCACTGGTTGGCCCTGGGACACTTCCGAGAAAGCTTACTTGCAGGGTTTGATGAAGTTGCCGAGAATAGTTGGTCCCACTATTCCAATGGGTTGAAGCGTCTTCGCAGACCTCCTAGGACGACCAGATGCAGAGGGGTCCCACGGGACGACAGCAGGCTCAGGGTGCCAAACCTTTCAGCAGGTCACCAGCAGTTCCTCGACTCGGCTTCGTGTTGCAGGATACTTGGATCCTATCCTTTGTTCAGTGGGAACTAAGGAGATCGACATGGTATGGGTGTTTTTGGCCTCCTCTTATCCAAAGTTCCCTTCGCGCCAAAACGGAGAGGATCCAATGGGCGATCTGCTCACAAACACACACTCCATACGTGGACCAATCACGGACCACGGTGGTCCCAGTCATTCATGGCACTCCAGACTCTATGGCACCCAGGATGTGTATTGGAACCAGATGTTCCAGTCCACATCTTGGGGGCACACACACAAGGCATGCAGAAGCCCGTGAAACCATTGGGTTTCGCGGGAAAGTGCATGACCAAATAAGGGCTGACCCGGGATGACTCGACCTGGGGAAGGTGAAGAGGCAAGAAGGCCAAAGGACAGGACAAAGAACCTCGTGGCATGGCCATTTTGAAGCCAGGCCACCTATTTGTGCCAAACACTTTAACGCGGTTAACATGGCAGAAAAGGGTTAAAAAGAATGCGAAAAGATAGCTGCCACCAGTCCAGTCCATGACCCATCTGCACAGTTCATAAAAAGTCCAGCGAGAGTATCTAGGGCCTTTGGAATTGACTATAGACCCAAGTGTGCTGTATGGTAAGATACATTGCACACTTGTTACATGTTGCACAAAAGTTGTAACACGGGAAAAGGACTAAGGGAAACAAAGTCCCCCAGTACTGACTAGCATGTCAGTTTCCCCATAAAAAGTGAGCGAAAGCCCAGAGGAGTGCAGCTGAAGCGCTGGCAAAGTCAGTCAATGGTGTCTAAACAGCAGCAAACAGTTTGGGGGTTGACACATGGAGGGAAAATTACATACAATTATGAAATCTTTCCTAACAAGTGTCACCTCAATATCTCCCAGCCATTCTTCTACAACTATTACACATTTGCAGCAAGCCCAACCCTTTTCCTAGAAGACCATTTGGACATAAAATAGGTAACCACAGAAAAGAGGCCCAGTGTGCAGAGGCCTACTGGGAAATCTCCAGAGTTGCCTGTAGGCCAGCCCACCCCATGTCACCTGCAAGTAAAGCTGTCCAAAGCAGAGATGGGGCAGATATGAGACATAGCCAGCTCCATGAGCAAAAAATGACTTTAGTTTGCTTTCATCCATTGTTATAACTTTTCTTTCCTTGGCGGAATTGTGTTGGTGGCTCAAACATCTTTTGCGTTTTTTGCATGTTTTACGAGTCTCCTTTGTATTCAAACACTGCATATGTCACAGGTGCTACTGAGTGGTCTATGCCGAGAGGTACAGTAGGAATATGCTATTCTTGAGCCCACAGACTCGTGTTCGAACTCTCGGTGACTGTGCACCACTTAGCAAACTCAGGGAACGTGCAGCACTTAACAGTGTGCTCTCAGGCCTCTGACCTTGCATACTACTAGCTGCTGATTCTCTCAACAGAAACCAGGGTGTGCATTTATATCGGCACACATGTGACTGAGCAAGGAAGCAGGAAGGACTAAGTACACGTGACAGGACATGAGATGGACTACATTAAGCCTAGTTTAAGAGGGAAATGTAGTTTTTGGAGAAAAAAAATGAAAACATATTTCGAAAAAGTTGGATTTTGTAGAAACTGCTGAAGAGAGGAATAAACAGAAGTTGAAGCATAATGCTGGCCTCCTGTCTTGACATGGCATTGACCTGGTCATATCATATTCTCAATACGGATGCACAAGATCTATCTATAGACAGAAGGACTGGACTCAGGCATGCTGCTTAGGTTAAATAGCTTGTAACCAGGTCACCCCTTAAGTCTGCTGCCGCCACGTCCCCCTGTCCTCGCGTGGGATGGGTGGCTGAGGCTATGAACCTGGGCACATTCCCCCCTGCATGCCATGTCTGGATGCAAGATTGTTCAGCACAGTACAGGCAGCAATGATGTTGCACACAGTCGCAGGCTGTGCATGTGAAGTGCAACTTGAGTATGCCTAATGTTCCTCTATGGGATTCGGGGTGCGCATGTGTGCTGGGTTGTTACTTTGCTGGGCGCTAGTCACTGGGTTCCTAAAAGTAGTGTTAAAGGTGTTTCTTCCAGGCGTTATTCGCAGTCACCTGTGGATGAGAGAAGCATCATGGGATGGGCGATGCCACATGTTAATGTGAACGTGTGTTGATGGTTGGGTGTCTGGTCCTTACAAGGAACCATGTTTCCCAAGTATGCCCTACCTCGACTTGTGCTAGGGCAGAGGGCCGGTAGATAGAAGTGTTGTGTGTTGCTTGCAGGAGGTTGGCATTCACATTCAAGTTGATGTTGGCTGCATCGCGCGCACCATCTGTGCATTCACAGATCGCATTGTTCCTGTGCAGGTTTTCTGTTGCTGTTAAGGGCTGCATGGTTGTAATCACTGGCACTGCACAGCCCAGGAAAGGCAGCAATGCTAGACAATGCCACACTATCCCTGCCCTTGTGTATGCATCTGTGGACGTGGCTATGTGCTACCTGTCAGATGCAAAGGGGACATTTGGGGCCTGGTGTACAAACTGCGACTCTGAGGACTGCGAGATTCCTGGTGTGATGGAGTAGGTGGAAAAAATGCAATGCGCCTCCTAGTTCCACAATTGATGGCAACCTCAGGGTGACTTCTTCATCTGCCACTTCAAACAAGGAGACCCTCCTATGAATCCTTTGCCCCCACCTCCTTACCAGACAATTCAGCAGCATGAAGATGGGCCGACTGGAACGTCCACTTTTATAAAGGAGTACCTGCTTCGGTGTCCTGGCACTTTAGTCTGTGTTGTGTGTTTTGATTGGCGTGGCATGTGTGGCTTGTTTTGCTGGGCCAATCAGTTGCTCGCTTTTATTGGGCAACCTGTTCCAGTTCGTGATTGGAGCAAATAGTGACGGACATTTTTGGGAGAAAAATACTTGGTCAACATTTGTGCAATGGGTTTTTGGTACATTTTGGTCGCATTTGCTTAATTTGGCGCTCCATTTGCACATGTTTTTAGCGATTGTGTATCTCAGAGACACACATTTCAGTGCATTGTGTGCATCTATTTCTTTAAAAAAAAACTTTATGTATTGGGTGATTCACTTCCCAAACCATGCAACATTACATTGAGAGTGCACAAACTTAGAGAGGAGGAGAAATATCATACTTTAATCGGTAACCGGAGGGAAAGGAAAGCCGGGTGAGTAATTTCGGGAGGGTGAGCTGGATGGCTTATGGACTAGTTTCAGAACCATTGCCATGTGTCCATAAACATTGGTTCGTTGCTTGTGGTTTGGCCCAAACAGGTTCTGTTCTCAGCGCGATGGGCTCACAGATACTTCACAAATGGTCCCCAGGTGTACTTGGGTCAGTTTCGCTGTCCACATAGGGAGCCATATTCCTTGTCCATATCACTTATCCAAACAAAGTCCTCAAGCCAAGAGCACGCCACTGGGGAGGATGGGCTAGACCATCTAAGCAGTATGCATCGCCGTGCGATTATCTTGCACGTTGGTAGGAACTTCCAGCAGTGTTTTGGAGATCCTGGGAGCCAGCCAAACATGCAACATAGCAATTCACAAGGGACTTCCTGGTCAAGCATAGTTGAAATTATTCCCACCACCCCTTGCCAGAATGCATGCTCCCTGGGGCACAACCACATCATATGGATAAAGTCAGCTGACCCTGTGTTACACCTCGGCCACTTATCTGACTTAGGGCTAGATACACCCTGTGTAAGGGCCGGGGCTAGATACACCCTGTGTAAGGTTTTAATTTGAATCCTTTGCAGCTTTGTGTTGAACGACCTACTACGTGTACGCTCTCAGAGCATCACCCACTGCTTATCCGTAAACGTGGATCCAGCATCCCTTTCCCACATCTTTTTGCTCTTGAAGGCCCCCCCAGGAAAATCTTGCTGGGCAATCCCATATACTGTGGAAACCCGGCACCGGCGCCTTGTTCATGGGGACGCAGTAGAATAGAAGGCATAGCAGCAGGAAACTGCGGGGACCACTCCTAAAGTACTGTAACTTACGTCGGAACCCCGCACCCATCTTAGCTATAAAACCACCCCGGCAGGATTCTATTCCTTCACCTCTCCATTCCTGAACCAGTGCTTCCGGGTCGAATGGAATGTCGATGCAGAGTCGCTTCAGTATCCCCTTCCAGGCATGCATCCTGCATGCCACTGGGTCGAATTGGTATTGTACAAAAATGTCGCCCTCATTTGTGCGCCCCCGCAGTCACTGTGACTTTGGAGGCGCACAAAATGAGGGGGACCTTTACTGCGCCCAAGCAGAGCAGGGATTGCGGGGGTGTCCCTCGCTCTACCTGGGCGCAGTAACGGGGGTTGGAGGCTGTGGGAGTGTCCCCCGCTTACCATTTCGGAAAGCGCGGGACACGTAAGAAAAAAAAAAGCACCCGTTAGTGGGAAGAGCTGACGCTGCAGGGATCGCAGGGGGCGGGCGGGACACTTGTGCGTGTGCCGCCCTAAAGGTGAGTGGAGTGGGGGGGTTGGGAGGGGTAATGTAGGCCAGGGGAAGCAGGCACAGTAATCCATGTGATCACTGCGCCGCGCCGTTACTGGTGTCGGCATTTTCAGCCGTTGCAGTTACGGGGCAGTAATCACATAGATCCAGTCGAATTTGCACTTGTCTGACACTTTCAAAGACACCAGAAGCCCTTGTAGAGCAAAAGGTCGTACCGAGCATTTTTCTATACGGACATGAGGATAATAGGGAGCACCTGTGCTGCCATAAAGTACAATTCCATCTCTGGCGCGTATATGCCACCCATGTCCCAGGGGAGGACCAACGTATCCCAACTGATCCAGGTTTTTTTTGGGTACCAGGCCAACCTTACCAATAATGTTTTTAGCTCTGCAAAGAAGCTGCCTCCCGGCCAGACTGGGACATTTTGAAAAATGTAAAGCAATTTAGAAACCACTACCATTTTTGCAACTGCCACTCGGCCCAGCAACGATAGGTGGAGCCTACACCAGGCATCCAGCCACGTACTTAGGACTTGGAGATACCGTAAGCGATTGTCCACTAGCAGAGACCGGGAGTTCCGCATCACCCGTATCCCCAAGTAAGTTACTGCATTCTGTTCCCACTTAAACCCTCTGGTGTCGGGGGCTCATCAGTGGAATCATTTAGTGGAAATAGGATGGACTTTGCCCAGTTTATCCGAAGCCCTGAAAAGCAACTGCATTCTGCTACCTCTCTTGTTAGTTGTGTGTAGGTTAACTACGGGGTCTTTAAACTACAAAATCATACGGGGTCTTTAAACTACAAAATCATGTCTTCGGCGTCCAGGGGAACTAACTCTCTTGCGCCACCCATCGCCAGGCCTCTTGCAAGGTGTAACCTCTGCAGCTGGGCCGCCAGTGGCTCAATTGCGATTGCGAAGATTAGTGGCGACAGCGGGCACCCCTTGCTTGGTCCCACGGCACCGCCTCCCATTCCTATATGACCATACGTGCCAGGATACATCAAGGGCACCACCCGCAGGTAGTATTCCGGGAGACCCACCTGCCACACTACCTTTAAATAAGTAGCTCCATTCAACGGAGTCAAATGCTTTCTCCATGTCAAGCAGTGCTGCCACTTCCTGCACTTTTGGGGCAATTTGAGCCAAGATGGCAAAAAGCCTTCGCAGGTTTAACAAGGTGTGCATCTATGTCTAACATGTTTATTACACATCTAAGATTTGTGCACAAAAAAGATATTTTCACAATCTGCCCCTGAGTAATATTAACCTGTGTGCACAAAGGCCGCACATTGCCGCGCCTCCTTCCCACCCGATTTTTTGAGAAAAGGGGCTACAATACCATATAACCTATAAAACCCAATCCACCAAAGACAGCTGTACCCAGGCAGCTAGCGAGGTGCAGAGGCAAGGGGGGCTTCTGTTTGCCTGGTGCCCTTGCCCCACAGTGAGTCCTGATCCTGGCCCTGACTTCAGATACAGTCAGGTAAGAGATGATAACCACATTTTACTCCAAGCTGGAGATACCTCTCCACAGGCCCCGCCTGTCTCAAGTTGTAACTTGCTTCGATAGGGTGCCTTACATTGCTTTCACACATAGGTCCCCATAAGAAAGCACAATGTATTTCACACTCCATATTGTAGTCCCCTTCATGGGCATTCCAACAAAAAGCACATGGGATGTGTTCTGTCTGGTGCTCTATTATTGCCTCCTATCTAGATATACCAATGACAATGCATTGCATTATCGCCAAAATGTGCAAACACGGTGTATTCACATCTAGGTACCTCTGAGAAGCACATGACATTGCTCCATTCTGCTTATCATACACTAGAGTATTCAAATATAGGCATCCCACAAAATGTGTTGCATTGCTATATATTATGCACTGTTGTGCTGCACATCTAGGTAACCTCATACTTAAGCACTCTCACTCACCACATGCTGAGCAACCACACCACCACATATGGCTAGAGAAAGCCTTCAATCTCCGCTGAAACAGTCCATAAATTCTACATCTCTCGGATCAACCTGCAAACTCACCAACTGACCTAAATACCAGGGCCTCATTACGAGTTGGGCGGTATCCTGGTGGTAAAGCTGCTAGAATACCGCCCAATGGACTTACTCTTACCGCCACTTGGTCCGGCGGAATTACTGCCACTGTAATTACACTGATTTTGACAATTTTCCACGGAGAGCCAGAGGATTTACCTCCAGCATGTTGCTAGAAGTAAATCCCACACTCCAGGGCCATACTTGTAGTATGGTGGTGCGGGACAAGTGGCAGTAATTCCGTTACCGCCAATTTGTTTCCCACACTGCCATACTTGTAATGAGGCCCCTTGACAAGTCAAATACTGGAGGCCTCCCATCTGGAAACAAAACATATGTGGTAAACAAACCAAACCCCACCTAGAAAACACACCCACCAGTTCTACACATATAAAAAGCTAAGCACAACACCCTGGGCCTCATTACGAGTCCGGAGGTAGCCATGCCAGTAAAACCGGCAGGCTGCCGTCTGAACTGTGCATTTTTCCGGTGCCTGGTTTGCCGGTAACAGCAGGGGTTTCTAACCCCACTGGTCCGGGAAGTCAGGCGCCGGAAAAATTGTATTCCCCATTCCCATTTGAGTCCAATAGGACTCAATGGGGATGGGGAACACAGAGGCAGCGACACCATAAATAATGGTGCTGATGCCACCATGGTAGTCTGTGAGCGGCTGCCGTTCGGCTCGCCAGGTCAGACCTGGCGAGCGGAACGGCAGCCGCACGCACCCGGAGTGTGCTGGTCCGGTAACAACGGTGCTGGTAGGCTTACCGGCACCGTTGTTACCGGACCGGCATACTCGTAATGAGGCCCCATGTCTTTTCACTCTTCTCTCCTAACCAATCCACCACTCCAGTTTCCCTTTTTGAACCACAAGAGTGCCCAGTGGCCCAAGGACCATGCAAATGGCAGCGGTACGCTGTATAAATCCCAATAACATAGCATAACAGTCATTTTGCCTTGTTATTTCTTTCTCACCCTGTTACCGCGGGAGTGATTGCCAAATAGGTTTTCCACGCACCTTGGCATTGTTTATGTCGAGGAGACACGCATCAACCTATTTAAAAATCCACCAACCTAGTAAAAAAAAGTTGATCAGTTTCTGCTTTGTGGTTATTCACAGTATTCTCACAGACTATAACGCCGGTAATTACTAAGATTGTACTCACTGCAAAAAGTCTGCTTTTATAGCTCACTAATACCAACATCATCCAATGCTGAATATCCTCACTCTTGCTCTTCAAGGCACAGCCCAGTTTTGTCTCTCTGTTCCACGCCTCAAGTCGAGGGTAGACTCGGTTGGGCGCAGTCCCCCCACTTATTTTCAGATGGCCCCTTGATATGCAAATTTCTGGTGACATCACATTCAATTGGTATGTTAATGAGCCCTCCCCACTTTTTATTTAGGACTTGACCCGTTTTCTGGGCCCTTAATGGCTGGTGGCACGTTGTAGTGTACATCCGCTTTAACTCAAGCGTGGATTCCAGCATTCACAGACCTGACAGCAGAGACATCTCCAAGGTGGGCAAGAGACTGATTGTCAAACACTGGAGGTGGTCAGCTGCAGTTGGTGAGTCTCCAGTCCCACCACTCCATGTACAAAATGTTACACAGATTGTGCCTAGAAGGTGATAATGACACAGCATTGGGAGAACTTGTCCTTTTCCCAACTTGTGGTATGATAACAGTAAACTCTCCCGGCCATCCCTTAACTCTGTGCTTGAAATTATAATTGTTCATTTATAAGGCACTTAATACCAGCAGTGGTTTCTAAGTGCAGGATGGGATTCGAACCTTTGTTGTGCTGCATTGTATTGCTCCTGAGCTAATGAAATATTTTAGTAAATGTCCTTGGAGCAGTTCAATTATAATTATATGACAGCCAGAGTATGAGTGGGGCATGTTACTGTTAAGGGGCCAAGCAGGTTATGAGCACCCTATTGGTAAAAAGAGAATAAATGCACATGCTTTTAGTTTTTTTTTTTATTTGGCTCAACTCACTTTGGTACAACGTAGGTTGTACTGGGATGGGATAGAGGCAGAGTATAAGGAGTGCATATGTACCTTTAGTGGAATTACCACTGAAACCCCAAGCCATTTCTTGTTATTTTGCCCTTTTTACACCGAGTTGTAGGGAAGGTTTCTATTACCTACTGTAAGGAAGGCATGGTGGCAATAGTAAGACAGACACAAGTGACCACAGTTCAAGGGTGTTTATTGAACTTTCACAAGGGGGTGATAAACGCCTCTCTAAACCTAAATGTACAGATGGTAGCAAGCTACGACCATCAAATAATAACATAGTACTAATGGAGTCTTGTCAAATAAAAAGGACATATACTAAACAAAACTATTGACAATCCTTATTACTAATTTACAAATAATGTGGGGTAATTTTCATAAAAAAGAAAGAAGTGTTCACAAAATGATATGTCGGGATGCTTGGACCGTTGGCCTCCCTTGCCCACGTTTTCAGCACGGGGCAGGGCGGGACACTCGCACAAAGCACACACTCTGGCTTGTGAGGAACGAGGATGCAGTTCAATTTCCACAGTTCAAGACCATCTGTATTCAAGACTCTTTACTTCTTACAAGTCTTTTGACTCAGAGAGCCTTCTGCACAAAACAATAAGGAAACGTTCTTTCCCCTTCAGTATTTCGCATGTTATGTTATTTGACATTTATATAGCGCTCTATATATCATTGGTATGACCTCACAGAGCTAGTGGGTTGAACTCCCTCAGGGACTGCAGTCCAAGTCAGTCAAGAGAGTAAGTAGTGGTATAGGGTGCTTGGCTGCACTCAATATGTAAGCAGCTGATGCGGTTGCTTGGTGGTAGCTGCAGCCTAACCTTAGGTGTATTGGTATTGAGAGATCAGTTGAATGTGTGCAGTCTGGTGGTTGGTCTCCAAGACTGCATTCTGGCAGCATTAGGCTTGTGTAGGACGGTTATGTGTGCAGCGAGGCTGATATTTTCATGGGGTGTAGCTGCGTTCTAACAAGATGTTGAGCTGTTCATGGAGTATTGTTCCTATGTGAGCAGCTAGGCTGAACCTGATTGGGGTATAGCTGCGCTCTATTGTGTATTGTGTATTGGTGTAGAGTAGAGAGTCAGCATAGTGATAGGAGAGGTGAGTGTCTGGGATGGATGTTTTATTGTTATGAACCCACTGTTCTTGATTACATTCATGCGCTTGGTGATAGCTGCATTCAGTGGAAGTTGGGAGAGGGGGTAGCTAGGCATGTGTAGGGGACTCACAGAGAGGCTAGTTAGCGGTCCTATATCTAGCCCTTGCCGGACGCTCTGGTTCTCATCAATGGTCACTGTTTACAGGTTCTGTCTTGGTGACTTGTTAGTCGCTTTCAGTGGTGTCATTGCTCAGTATCTTCTTGAACATTTGTCAGCAGATTGTAATAACATTCCAATGTAATGTTATTCAGGACATGGTCCATGGTGTTTTAGGGTCTTAGCGGCCTATATGGTCTTAATCATGTTTATGTAAAGAGCCAGGTTTTTAGAGATTTGCGGAAGGCCATGTACTCTTGGGTGTGTCGAATGTGAGGGAGGGGGGGTGAGTTCCACGGTCTCAGAGCCAAGGTTGAGAAGGCAGTTCCTCTAATTCTTGCTGAATTGGAGGTTGGAATCACTAGTAAGAGGGCAGTTCTTGATCTTGGGGTGCCTGAAAGGAGGCAGGGTTTAATCTTCTCTTGCAGGTATGTTGGGCCGGTCTTGTGCACTGCTCGATATGTGATGCATAGGGTTTTGAAAGTGGCCCTTCATTTTACAAGGGAGCCAGTGAAGGTTGCGGAGAGTGGGCACGATGTGGTCTCTGTGTCCCAGGAAGGAGTTTGGCAGCTGCGTTTTGGGTTCTTTGGAGTATGTTAAGTTGATATTTCGGTGCTCCCAGGTATAGGGAGTTGGCATGGTTCAGTCTCGACATAACAATCGACATAACACCGGAGAGTCGGTTGGGGTAGGAGAGGTAAGGGAAAATGCGTCTAAGGAGTTTGAAGTGGAAGTGACAGGATTTTGATACATTATTTATCTGACGGGAGAGAGTTAGTTCTGAGTCCATGGTGCAGCCAAGGTTTTTGACTGTTTTGGAGGGGGGGGGTGCCAAGAGAGGGGGGCCATGGGAGTGGTTGTGGGATGATTTCAGTTTTATCTGGGTTCAGAAGGAGGTGGTTTTTTTGCCATCCATCGGTCAATATCACAAAGGCAAGCTTCAAGGTCAGGGTGTGGGTTGGTGCTAGTTTTGGGAATTCTCAGGTTAATTTGGGTATCATCTGCGTAGTTGTAGCAGGAGAGATTGTGTGCACGAATGATACCTGGAAGCGTGGGTAGTTAGATAGAGGTTAAATAGGAGAGCAGAGAGGCAGGTGCCTTGGTGTACTCCAGTGTTTACAGCGCAAGCGGTTGAGGTAAAAGGGGAGAGGAAAGCGATTTGTTTCCTGTTGCTAAGGAAGGAGGCAATACATTTGAGTGCCGAGCCACATATTCCTAGGGAGAGGAGGCGGTTAGGGAGGATAGAATGGTTAATGGTATCAAAGGCTGCTGACAGGTCAAG
The DNA here is from genome assembly GCF_040938575.1 of Ambystoma mexicanum. Taxonomy (NCBI): domain Eukaryota; kingdom Metazoa; phylum Chordata; class Amphibia; order Caudata; family Ambystomatidae; genus Ambystoma; species Ambystoma mexicanum. The sequence continues at coordinate 80,739,714 of NC_090936.1, forward strand.
GAGAATCAGCGCTGTGCAACCTTCAGAGTCTGCAGATGCCTTGAGATCATCCCAGATCGAGATCAGAGTGGTTTCTGTATCATGGTGCGGCCTGAAGTCTGATTGCGCAGGGTCGAGAAGTTTGTTGGATTCTACGAAGCGGTTGAGCTGGGAGTATGCAGCTCAGTCAATGAGTTTTGTGAGAAATCTTGTGTTGGAGATCGATCTGTAATTCTTAGAGTCAACGGGTTCGAGGGGTGCCTTTCTAAGAAGGGGCTTGACATGCGCGATTTTAAAAGCCTCTGGAAAGGTGCCAGTGGTGAGGAAGTCATTTAGTACAGACCTTGCATGTTCTCCTGTGCAAGTAGAGGAGAATATTTCTATCAGAAGAGAGGCGGGACAGGGGTCGAGAGTGATCTGGAGGGTCTGCTGCTGTATAGTAAATCAAGGAACTAATTTCTTGAGATGGGTTGGAAAGAGTCAAAGGCAGGCCTTGTGGTCATCAGGGTGACGGGATCAGGAGGGGTAGGGTGAGGTGGGGGTGAGGGGCAAGAGTTTGGTCTTTAGGGTTGCCGTCCTGTCAAGTGTAGTGTTGTAGAAGTGTAGTGAGAGGGAATTGCAGAGTGTTTGCGTGTGGGTGGTTTGGGTAGAAGTGCAAGTATCATTTACGAATTCGCAGATGATCTTGTGGAGTTCTTTGCTGCTGCCACAGTTTAGAATTAATTTATTGTAATAAGCCTTTTTGGATTTTCGGATCTCAGATTTGTAGTTACGTTGGTGGTGGGCGGATATAGATTTGTTGAGGGCGGTTTTAGATGCTCGCCATTAGCGCTCAAGATATTTTGACTTTTGAAAGTCTTCAGGTGGGGCGTGAACCAATTTGGCGATAATCCTATGCGTGAGGCTCCGGGCGTGATGAGGTGAGAGGAATTAATCATTCTTTAAGCCAGGAATCAAAAGATTTGGCGGTTAAGGGTCTACCAGAGTTCAGCATCACTGGTGGATGGAGTAGTAGGGCTTCGGCTAGGTCAAGGAGTACTTTGACTTTGTTCCAGCACTTGAGATCTAGAGAGAGGGCAGGGGGAGCTGTGGGAGGAGGGGCTGGTGTCTGGACAAAGAAAGGGATGTCACAGTGGTCTGTCCAGATAAGCAGTTTGGGACTGGATAAAGAGACAAGGCCATAGATGCTAAAGATCGCATCAAGTGTGTGACTACTGGAGTGAGTTGGGCCAGTGGGATGTTGGGAGAGGTTGAATGCGTCTAGACTGTTGACCAGAGGTTGGGTCATGGGGTTGTTGGGCATATCAAACCAGATATTGAAATCTCCCAATAGTGTGAGGGTTGGGTGATTTACCTGGATGGTGGCTATTGAGTCGCAGAGATTGTTGGTGAAAATGTCTGTCATATCCAGGGGATCTGTATATGAGTAGGAAGCTGTGAGTGAGTGTTGATGGTAGTGAGAGCTTTAATAGAAGGGATGCACAGGTAGCATTGCAAGCCTGGGATTCGGTGAGTGAGATGGAGAAAGGAGGTTTGTAGAGGATTGCCACCCTGCCACCTCTCGAAGGTCTATTGTGGGCGATAAGGGAGTAGCCAGGGAGGAAGGCCTCATGCGCAACTGGGGCAAAATAGTCAGAGAACCAAGTTTCAGTGATAAAAATGATGTTGGGATTGTCAGTGGATAGGAGGTCATAGATACTGTGTCTGTTTCTTGTCACGGAGCGGGCATTGAAAAGGAGGCATGTGACTTCCTGAGAGGGGGTGATTTTCATGGCGCTCCTCGTGGTGTATGCCCGGTGGACATGGTTGCCCCGTGAGATGGATGGTGTGGTAGGATTAGTCAGGGTGGTTGAGACAGACTGAGGGGGGCTAGTGGAGGATCTGTACTGTTCCAGGGTTGGTTGAGTGGGTTAAGTCGCTGGTGAGTGGGAAGAGTAAGCGGCCGATGGTAGGTATGTGTGGGATGTGATGTGAAGGATTAGGAGGGAGGGTGGTGCACGTGTGGTGTGGGTAGTTAGGCAAGATGTTTGTGGTTCGTGTCTGGAGGGCTCTAGGGGTATAGGTGTAGGTGTACAGGGTGAGAAGTCGAGAACAAGGGGGAGGAGATGGGGTTAGAAAGGAGGAGAGTGACTGATGGTCGGGGTGGGAAAGGTTGAAACGATGGAGCGGGGTGGGACGAGGAGTAGAGTCAGAGTGTATCGTAGGTGAGGGGTATGGGGGTGGGTGGGTGTGCAGAGGTTGCAGGCTGTGGTTGTCTGTGAGGGATAGTACAGTCGAGGGGCTGCTGGGTTTTTGAGGGAGTGGTGTCGGGATTGAGTGAGTGTGGGACTGATGTAGGGGGCGTAGATGGGGAGTGAGTCAAAGGAGGGATGATGATGTTGGGGGGCGTGGAGCATGTACACACTTCGGGTGTTCACCCTGGTCCCCCTCAGCCGAGATCAGATCCTTTCAAAGCAAACATTTAACTCAAATGTTTCAGGTTGGATCACCCTCTATCGGGCTTATATGCTTTCAAAGCAAAATTTTAACTCCAAAAGTTCCAGGTTGGATCCCCCACTGCCGGGCTCAGATACCGCTCAATAAGTCTCCCTCAGCCAGGCTCGGACCAATGGCGATGTACACACAACCCATTTGTGAGCAGCAGTGTGAAGCGAGAGGGATAAGCGAGTATGGTTTTCTCTATTGGTAGGTTTAATAGATCTTGACCATATTTTTAAGTTATAGTGTACTGCCCATTAAGATAGGAGATGGCCTTACACTGCCCTCTAACTCAAGCTCCCTTCATTGTAGATGACTGAAGGAGGCATGCAACAACGGCTTTTGAACACCACCAAGCAGCATACGCCGGTTACTGCTCCCAACAGCAGACACATTTTGAATCTTTGGAACAGCCTCACAGTAAGCATTTAGAGCACGAAACACAGCATTTTTAGCTATTTTTTCAAAAAACTTTATTTATTGATTGTGGTACACTTTGCTGCAACAACACAACATTCCATACATTTCTATAACTGAGATGTTTAGTTCAGATTTATAGCATGACATATGATATTTACAAAGCTGGCGCATTTCAGGGCCCTGTCGGGCTGCTGCTAGCCGATCCCAATTCACATAGATACACTCTGAACGGGGCCCAGATGCCCTTTGTTTTACTTGTCTTCGAGAGTGTCATTACATACTGTTCCTCACACTAATTGACAAACGTCAGTTCTTTGAGGAAGTGATTTATGCGCGGCGCATGTACACTCTTCCAGTTCTGCAGTATACACTTCTTGGCCTCTGCACACGCAATGTTAAACAGCTTTTGAAACACTTCAGATATCTTTCCTATATCCCCAAACAGGTATTTTCGGGGTGTGAGGTCTGTTGGGACTTGTGTGATTTCTTCCAGAATTTTTGCCACTTCTCCCCAGAACCCATATATGAGTGGGCAGCTCCAGTACATGTGAACTGAGTCAGCGTGTTCACTCCCGCATTTCTGGCATCTACTGGGGCAGTTTTGTGTAAATTTAGCAATTTCTTCTGGTGTGCAGTGTAGCTTATTCAGTATCTTAAATTGGATCAGCCGTTGGCCCGCGTTGATGGATACCTTCTTGGTCAGTTCACAGTATCTCGCCCAGGACTTATCTGTTATGGTTGTTCCCAGGTCAGCCTCCCAGGAGGCTTTAATCGGGTTTACTGTCGGCATGTTTATCTGTACAGCCGTGTAGAGCCCAGAAACACTGGCTCCAGACTGGGTGGACAGAGCCACGAGGCATGGGTATGGTGGGGGCTCGTCTGGGAACAGTGGCCATCTAGCCTTAAAGGCCATTCGCATTCTATGATACTGTAGTATCTTCAACTGGTCCCTCCCCATCCCATTCTTGAATTCTTCCAGAGTTATAAATTTATCGTTGGGAAAAATGTACCTAATTTTGAATTCCCCCTCTGGGTCCCACGTCTTCTGAACATCAGGATCGTATGAGGGTGCAATGGCGGGAAAATTCCAGAAAGGGGCTTCAGAGTAGTATGGAGTCTCCAGTTTGAGCCTATGGTAGATCTTGGACCATGCATGTACTGTTGTACTGACTGGATCGAATGGACATTCATCTTTATGTTTAACTTTAAAGATGATGCACCTTAAATCGGTTGGATGTGCTGCGTGTTTCTCTATGCAGATGTGTGGTGAGGTGTCCAGATCATCGTACCAGAATCTGACAAACTGAGCCTGCGCTACCAGATAATATAGTTCGAAGTCCGGAGCTGCTATGCCCCCTTTGTTATATGGTGCCACCATTTTTTCCCATTTCATTCTGACTGCCCCCCGCACCAAACAAACTCCACAACCATGGATCTAATGGCATCGAAAAAATGTCTGCCAGGCCATATCGGGATGTTAGTAAAAATATATAATAGCTTCGGTAAGATGACCATTTTTAATATGGCCACCCGGCCAATAAGCGATATTGGGAGTGTAGCCCATAGACGGAGTTTGGTAGAAATTGTGCCCAATAATAGTTAATGATTGTCTGATTATAGGGAGGTTCTGTCCCCAGACACGATAATTCCCAGGTATCTTATTTTGGTGGGAGACCATTGCAATCCTTGTGTGTTGTTCGGGCACCTAATGGCAGGTTTTAGGGGAAAGATTTCAAATTTAGATCTGTTGGTTCTATAGCCTGAGTATTCTGCAAACTCCTGTATGGTTTCCATTGCTGGCCCCAGATGTATGTCAGGTTCTCGGATATACAACAATGTATCGTCCGTGTATAGTGGTATTGACTGGGTTAGGCCAGCCATCTTTATACCCCTCTGTCCTTGATGTTCCCTAATGGCTGCTGCGACTGGTTCCATTGTGAGGGCGAACAGTATGGGGGAGAATGGGCATCTATGTCTCGTGCCCCTGCCCAACCCAAACCAGCCAGACAAGGTACGGTTGGTTAGTACCCTAGCTCCCGGATTAGAGTATAGTAGCCTGACACATTTTAGAAAGTATGGGCCTATTCCAAATTTCTCGAGCACTGTAAATAGATACATCTATGAAACTGAATCGAACGCCGTTTCAGCATCAAGGGATACACTGCCTAGGCTTCAGGTTTTATCTGGGCCATGACTCCAAACAATCCAAACAATCACCGGAGATTCAGTGCCGTTGACCTGGTGGGAATAAAGCCACACTGATCCGGGTGCACCAGCATGGACATATTGGGTAGGAGTCTCGTGGCCAAGATTTTAGCGAATATTTTTGCATCACAATTTATTAGAGACAGGGGCCGATAAGAGGACATCTCATTGGGCGGTCGCCTAGGCTTCAAAAGCACTGTTATTATGGCCTCTCTCATGGATGTTGGCAGGGTTCCTAATTCTATGGTTTACTCCCACATCGACAGTAACACAGGGGCCAGCTCCTCACTGAGTTCTTTATACAACTCGACTCACAGTCCCTCTGAGCCCGGCGCTTTTCCATTAGCTAACGATTTTATTGCTTCAGTAATCTCGTTAATCGCTAGGGGTTGGTTGAGCGCTAGTTTATACTCTATGGGCAATTTCGGGAGTGTAATTTTGTCTAGGTAGTCTCTTATAGCACTGGCCGACTTCAGATCATGATTAGTATACAGTTCTGAATAGAAACGGGTGAATTCTCTATTTATTCCCTCTTCACTAGTGGTCACTGTGCCGTCTCCTGCTAATATGCTGGAAATCGGCGTATGATCTCTCTCAATCTTCACCAGGTTAGCTAAGGTGCGACCTGCTCTATTTCCTTCGCCGTAAGGGCATGCTCTATGTGGAGTTGTCATATATAGTAGTTCCCTAGTCGCTAGTTTATTGAACTCTTGTAGGCTGCTGTTGATGTCCGCCAGGGTTTTATATTCATGCGTCACTGTATATTGTGCTTCTAGCTCTCCCAAATGTTTCTCCACCTCTGGCAATTCTACCCTGACTGACCTCAACAGACCCATGGATTTAGAAATTAGGATCCCTCTCACCCACACCTTAAAGGTTTCCCAAAGGGTTGCGTTCCTGTCAACTGATCCCCTGTTGGTTTCAAGGAAGTGTTCCACCTCTATATGTAGTGCGTCTGCTACTGCTGGGTCTTTAAGGATGTCGGGTGGCATCCTCCATCTCCTAACCGGGGGTTTTACATTCTTTAGTGTCATGTGGCATTTTGAGCTATTTGACTTGTCACACTTCGAGTCATATATTTTCTGATTGTTCTAGTGTGACAATCTTTTTGATGCATAAAGGGCTTAATGCACAGCGACGACTTTGATGAGAGCGGATCCTACACATATACACACGGAGAGTTTGAGCGACCATGGTTTCTAGTGGTGTAAATGTATTAATTTGTTCCACCATACGGTGACCCTTATGTTTTACCACTACAGAGAGCACATGGATAGAAAGTTTGCAGGGCACTCAAACACAGCGCAGATACCCGAGGCATGGAGGTGATTTAGTTATCTTTATTTGGAAAGTCATTAACAACTAATTATGGATGAAATATCATTGATAAGACATACAGACTGGAACTGATTAAGTCTTATTATGTGTTGTATTGTAGATGTATGAAGAGTTTTTGTATGAAGGTTTATTGACCCCCTGATGAAGAGCTTTTACAGCTCGAAACGTGTTGGGAATTGCAACAATAAAGGAAGAAAAAAACAAAGGACATTTCAAGACTCATGATTGCATAGAAGCTGTAAAACAGAAATTAATGTCTAATCATGATATGTTATCCAGACAAGTTGAACATTACTATGACCCATTTATATTGAACTTTTGATATGATCTATGAACTGATTCTCACTATTTTTTAATTACAGTTTAGCTACCTGTCACGCCGCAGGGAAACTGGCGGCTTTGGAAGAAGTGGAAGCTGCGCCCGCCCTAGCGGGTTCCATCACGTATATTTTGAGCGTGCGGTGCAGGTCTAGTCGTCGTTGCAGCATTCCTGACCTCGGTATTTAAGCCTTTTCACTTCCGGGGTCAGGTGCGTTGCAACGTACAGTGTTTTCGTCCTGTTCCTGCGCCGCTGACATTTTTCTGTGTAGCAGCCTTTTCCCTTCCATATTCTTGTTTCACTCCTTCTTTCCTTGCTTTCGCTCCGAACCTTCTTTTGTTTTATTTCCTCGCCTACTTTTCCTCTCCTCCTTTGTCAGTTCCGTTCCCATCAAAACCCCTTCCTCCCTTCCGTCTTGAGATATTCCTTCTATTCTTTTTCCGTCTTTCCTAGTCTCTCCCTGTAAGGAATTCTCCACTCTTGTTCCTCTTCTTATCCTCCCTCTTTCCTTTCGGTGATATCCCGGATTCACGACCTCAGCCTGCCATTTGGATTGCCTCGCCTAGTCCTCTTCTGTTTATTGTTCTGGAACTTTCATTGATCTGGTCCTTACCCGATTCTTCCTGGAATTTCTTCGATAACTGGACCGTGTTCATCCGATTCCTCTCCTCCTACTGCAGCCTCCGGAAGAGGTAACTAATACCTCACTACGCTTGAAGATCTTAATCTTCCGGGGTTTTTTGTGCCTTTGGCTTTTTCCCTGTATAACTGCGCCCGAGGAGGGTTGCCACAGATCACCCAAAGGGTGTCACTGTGGCGTCCTACCTTGGTCGTCCCTATCTTCAAAAAAAAGGGGTGAAGGCTCGAACTAAGGACAATCCAACGCTATCTCAACGCCGGAGACTTCAAGGTGAGGACGAAGGGGAAGAAGGGGAGTCTGGGGTATCACAGGAGGAAGAGGAGTCTACTGACCTTCCTGACAGATTGCAACGCCAGGAATACGACATGGCCACTCCACAGCAGGTTCAGGAACTTGTAGCAGCCGTCCAAAACTTGAGCCTGGAAGTCCAGAATCTAAAAGCACAAACGCAGTGCTACAACAGAGGATGGCAGAGCGAGAACTACCGACAACTGATTTGCCTCCCTTACCGTTAGTCTCTGGGAAGTTTGATGGGACGCCCAAAAGGCTAAAGGAGTTCTTGGATGCGTGTCACTTACATTTCTCATTTCGTCCACATGCCTTTACTTCCGGACATACCAAGTTTGGCTTTATGATAACCCACATGTCTGGCAATGCCTTGACTTGGGCCACCCCTTTAGTCAATAGAACTGATCCTGTGCTCCAGGATTATGAGGCTTTCAAGACCTTGATGAAACAAACCTTCCTCCGAACAGAGAGCACCTTTCTGGCCTCCAAGGATCTGTTGGACATCCGACAAGGAAATTCAGACTTAATGTCCTATATCACCTCATTTAAACAGATCGCTGCGGAAGCTGGATGGCAAGAACAAGCTCAGTATGTCATCTTTCGGAGGGGTCTGCGAGAAGAGTTAAAAGATGAACTTGCACGTATCGAACGCCCCTTAACTTTTGCCGATCTAATCACTGCAACTCTTCGGATCGATTTCCGGCTGTCTGAACGGCGAGCTGAGCGACGTAGGATTAAGAGTGGTCTTCCTATGCCCCCAGCTACTTCTCCTTCTGCACCACCTCCCTCTTCTCGTCTCCCGCGGGAAGAGCCTATGCAGATCGGCATTACCCGTTCTCCTCTCTCGGCAGAAGAACGTAGGAGGAGGCGAGAAGGGAACCTATGTATGTACTGTGGATCTTCAACTCACCTGCTTCGAGAATGTCCTGATGTGCCTCCTAGACGCTCGGGAAACGAGCACCCTCGGTAAATTTGGGGACATATTACCGAGGGAAGGAATCCAGTCCCTTTGTTACCCTCTCAGTCACCACTTTGGAGTGTTCTGACGATGATCGACTGATGGTGATGACTGTCACTCTTCTGAACGGCCAGACCTCAATTCAGACTCAGGCCCTTCTGGATTGTGGGGCCGCAGGTAATTTTATAGACACCCACTGGGCAGAGAGTCAAGGACTGACTCGGATAGCTAAGACCGAGGATCAATCGGTGGAGGGAGTTGATGGCGAACCTTTGAGCTCAGGCCTTATTACCCATTCTACTGAAGTCCTCACCATGCGTATTATGCAACATACTGAACGGCTTTCCTTTGATATTATCAGAGCTGCTCACTTCCTTTTGATTCTAGGCATAGGATGTTTGCGTCGGCATAACCCTACCATTGACTGGTCTAGAAACCTGTTAAGTTTTCATTCAACCTTCTGCAAAGCAAGCTGTTTACCGAAGCCAACCTTTTCCATGATGCAAACTTCCTGTGGGATAGAATCTAAATCCATACATTGCTTACCATCCTATTTAAATAGTTACGCTGAAGTTGTGACAGAGAAAATACCGTTAGAACTTCCTCCTCACAGACCCGAGGATTGCTGCATAGACCTGCACCCAGATGCCTTAGTCCCATTTGGTCGTATGTATCCCTTGACTATGCAAGAAAGACATTATCTGAGAGACTATCTCGACAAGAACTTAGCTAATAAGTTGATCAGACCTTCTAAATCTCCTGCAGGTGCCTCCTTATTCTTCATTCCCAAGAAAGACACGCAAGAGCTACGCCCCTGTATTGATTACAGAGGATTAAACAAGGTAACCATCAAAGACAGATATCCTATGCCTCTCATCTCTGAAATCATACATGCCGTAATGTCGGCCACAGTATTTACAAAACTAGACTTACGCAACGCGTACCATTTGCTTAGGGTCCAAACCGGAGATGAGTGGAAGACTGCCTTTAGGACCCCTTATGGTCTGTATGAGTATCAAGTGATGCCCTTTGGCCTTGTAAATGCTCCATCAATATTCCAACGTTTCATGGACATACTTTTTTCGGATCTTTTAGGACACTCTGTCATCGTTTATCTTGATGACATATTGGTCTTTTCCCACTCACAAGTCGAGCATAACACTCATGTCAAGGAAGTATTTCACAGACTCAAAGACAATCAACTCTCTGTCAAATTGGAAAAATGTGTATTTTCGGCCACGTCCATATCATATCTGGGGTACATTCTTTCCTCTGAGGGAATTGCCATGGACCCTCAGAAGGTCAATGCTATTCTAGACTGGCCGTCTCCCAAATCTGTTAAGGATATCCAAAGGTTCCTTGGGTTATCGAATTTCTACCGAAAGTTTATACCCAACTTCTCTCAACAGGTACTCCCGATGACCTCACTTCTTAAGAAATCTTCCTCTCCTTTCCAATGGTCTTCTCTAGCCGAAGAGAGTTTCCAACAACTCAAGCAAGCCTTCTGTTCAGCTCCCATATTAAGACAACCTGACCAGCTCCATCCTTTTATAGTAGAAACTGACGCATCTTCTGCTGCTATCGGGGCAGTGTTACTGCAAGAGTATGAAGGGAAGGAACATCCAGTGTCCTATTATTCCAAGACACTTAACCCCAGCCAACGTAACTACTCTGTGATAGAGAGAGAATTGCTGGCTATGAAATTAGCGTGCACAGAGTAGCGACACCTTCTCCAAGGTGGAGAACACCCTTTTACCCTCCGAACAGATCATAAGAATCTACAGGTATTACGCCAATTTGAATGTTACAACACAAGACAGGCAAGGTGGGCACATTTTTTCGCCCAATTTGATTTTAACATTACTTACATTCCGGGTGAACATAACTTAGTGGCAGATGCCCTGTCTCGACGTAGTGACTACCTGTCTGAGCAAGAAACAACTACAGAACTGATGTTTGCAAGAACCCAGAGGATAGGAGCGGTGGCCACATTCCTGCAACAGGTCAAGGACAATTCTGGAGGGAGATTTGAAACAGAAAAGGTTAACAACAAGAGCGATTATGTAATCAAGGAAGGTTTATATATGGTTAAGGACAAGTTGTATCTGCCTACTACGTCATTAAGGAAGACAGCATTATCCTGGTGCCATGATACCAAGATTGCGGGCCATCGTGGAATTCGGAAAACGCAAGAACTCTTATCGAGATATTTCTTTTGGCCTAGGATGAAGGAAGAGACCAGGCAATACGTCCAGTCTTGTGTTACCTGTCTTCGTACCAAGTCTTCCACACAAAAACCTCTGGGATTGTTGGAATCCGGTGCCATTCCCACAGGTCCATGGACCACTATCTCGACCGACTTCATTGTAGAGTTGCCAGTGTCTCAGGGTTGTACCTGTATAATGGTGGTCATCGATTCATTCACTAAGATGGCACATTTTTCACCCCTACCTGGTATACCTTCTGCATCTCGCATGGCTGAAGTCTTCTTGAGTGACATATTCAAGCTACATGGTATGCCTACTAAGATCATCTCTGACCGTGGCAGCCAGTACACTTCTCATTTCTGGTCTGCCTTATGTAAGCGATTAGGCATCGAAAGGGCCTTGACCTCAGGATTCCATCCACAATCGAATGGACAAACCGAACGTCTTAATGGTACTTTGGAGCAGTATCTCCGGTGTTTTGTCAACCAACAACAGGATGATTGGGTCCAGTTACTCCCTACGGCAGAATTTTCATATAACAACACCTGCCACTCTGCCTTAGGTTCCAGCCCTTTTTTCTGCACGTACGGGTATCATCCCCGTATCTTTCTTCCCTTAGCAAACATTGAGTCCTCGGTGCCCTCTGTGGAAGCTTCTTTAACTACTATTCGGGAAGCCCAAGACAAGGCTAGACTAGGACTCTTAGAGGCTCAAGAAAGGAATCGGACCCAAGCTAATAAACACAGGAGACCAGTGCCCAATTGGGGAGTCGGATCAAAGGTACTTCTGTCCACTAAATTTCTACCACGTTGGGTTCACCCATCTAAGCTGTCCCCTAGATATATAGGACCATACAAAATAACACATGTAATCAACCCAGTAGCCTTTCGCTTACAGCTACCTGCTCGATTAAGTCGGGTACATCCGGTGTTTCACACCTCTCAACTGAAGACCTTTATGGAAGATAGGTGGTTCCGTAGAAGGAAGAACACTCAGGTCCCTCCAGACCCCACTGAAGATGTCTATGAGGTATCCCAAATTTGTGACTCTCGGTATCATAAGGGACGTCTAGAATACTTAGTCCACTGGAAAGGATACCCGACGTCTGAAGACACATGGGAACCTAGAGCACATTTAAAGACACCTCTTCTATTGCGTAGGTTCCATTTCAGACATCCCAATAAACCCGGTGGGGTGGACCTTAGGAGGGGGCATACTGTCACGCCGCAGGGAAACTGGCGGCTTTGGAAGAAGTGGAAGCTGCGCCCGCCCTAGCGGGTTCCATCACGTATATTTTGAGCGTGCGGTGCAGGTCTAGTCGTCGTTGCAGCATTCCTGACCTCGGTATTTAAGCCTTTTCACTTCCGGGGTCAGGTGCGTTGCAACGTACAGTGTTTTCGTCCTGTTCCTGCGCCGCTGACATTTTTCTGTGTAGCAGCCTTTTCCCTTCTGTATTCTTGTTTCACTCCTTCTTTCCTTGCTTTCGCTCCGAACCTTCTTTTGTTTTATTTCCTCGCCTACTTTTCCTCTCCTCCTTTGTCAGTTCCGTTCCCATCAAAACCCCTTCCTCTCTTCCGTCTTGACATATTCCTTCTATTCTTTTTCCGTCTTTCCTAGTCTCTCCCTGTAAGGAATTCTCCACTCTTGTTCCTCTTCTTATCCTCCCTCTTTCCTTTTGGTGATATCCCGGATTCACGACCTCAGCCTGCCATTTGGATTGCCTCGCCTAGTCCTCTTCTGTTTATTGTTCTGGAACTTTCATTGATCTGGTCCTTACCCGATTCTTCCTGGAATTTCTTCGATAACTGGACCGTGTTCATCCGATTCCTCTCCTCCTACTGCAGCCTCCGGAAGAGGTAACTAATACCTCACTACGCTTGAAGATCTTAATCTTCCGGGGTTTTTTGTGCCTTTGGCTTTTTCCCCGTATAACTGCGCCCGAGGAGGGTTGCCACTGATCACCCAAAGGGTGTCACTGTGGCGTCCTACCTTGGTCGTCCCTATCTTCAAAAAAAAGGGGTGAAGGCTCGAACTAAGGACAATCCAACGCTATCTCAACGCCGGAGACTTCAAGGTGAGGAGGAAGGGGAAGAAGGGGAGTCTGGGGTATCACAGGAGGAAGAGGAGTCTACTGACCTTCCTGACACTACCTTAGCTATTGATATTGTGCAGGGGACGGGAGTTCCCCCACAGTGGGAACTTTGTTTGTCTCTGATCTTCGTATAGTTTCACAGTCTCTTGGCTGTTGGCAATATGAGATAGGAGCTTTCCCAAAAGTATATCTTTGATAAGGGGATTTATGTCTTGGTTGCTTTATTAAGGTTCTCTCACAGCTTCTTGTCTGATGGTAATGCTGGTTATGAGCTTTTTCCAGTGGTTGTCTTAGTATGGTTTTCTCGTAGCCTCTTGGCTGTGCGTAGTACTGGTTAGAGGCTTTCCCCAATGATAGTTCTCTTATAATCTTTTGATAACCTTGTGGCTGTGGGTGGTACTAGTTAGACACCTTCCCCACTGGTAGTTCGCCTAAAGTCTTTTGACAGCCTCTTGGCTGTTTATAATGCTTGTCATGAACTTCCCCTGCCTTTAGTTCCTTACAAGGGAAGTTTCGTCTTTGCCACTTTGCTTCATTTTCTTTAATCATTCCATATTTAGAAAACAGTCTCTGCTTTGATTCATCAATCGTTTGGTATTCAAAATTGTTGCATTGGAACAGCTTTCTTGTTCGGAGCACCCTGCGGGCAGCATCCACACTCAGCCAACTCACTGGTTCTCTTCGGTTGACTCCCTCTTGCTGTCTCGCTTCATAGTGGTCCTTCTGCATTCAGTCTGCTTACTTTCCTGCTTCTGCGAGCCTCCGGTAAGTTGAGTGTCGGTCTTCGGGAGCGATGACAGCTCTGTTGATATTCCATGACTTCACCGGCCTTCCACACACTGTGCTGGAGTCACCTCTCCTTAGCTGGGCTTCTTCTTAGTATGTTGCTTTCCGCTGCACACTCTGTGCAATTCTGCTTCTACTCAATTTCACCTTTTGTGGTGACTTTGGCTGGCGGGCTTCTTTCCATGGCGACTCCTGCACCTCTGATGGCTTCAGCGTCCTCAGCTACGCTTCCCGCATGGCCTTCAAATGCTCCTTGCACTTCTTCCTCTGCTTCACCTCCATTCCACAGCTGTGCCTCATCTTGGGTTTCAAATATCCCTCTCAGGTTATTTGAGTGGCAGCATCTAGACAGCATCTTTGAATATTCATGATTCTGGATCCTCATTGCCTCTGAGCTCTTCTTCTTCATCCCAGTACTTTTATCCTTCTGGGAATTGGAGTCTATAGAAGGATGTGTGACATTAGGTGGTTCACCATTATGTTCAGTTCATCCATGTTGCTCTATGAATGGAGAGTTGTTAGAATAAGAGGAGGTTGTGGAAAAGGTTTGCAATTCCACTTTAGAGTGAAGATCTCTTGTTAAGGCAGAGTTATGACAGTTCAAGGGTCTCACCTTTAATTCCTGAACCTTTGAGGCATCATCTTTGTTCTGTTTAAATTACTTTTTATTACAGGCTCTTTGGGCATTGATATTTTAGGGACTGGTACCATTGATATAATGCCATTAGACATCTGGGAATGATTTCACTTTCATCCTCAGAAGAAGATGAATACTGTGTCTCTTCTAGCAGAGTCACCACTGCCCCCAGACAGCCGTCTCCTCCCATGTGATCCTTCCCTCTGATATCACTCCCAGTGTTAGGACCAGGTAGCGGCGCTGCCTTCCCCTGGCCACATGGGAGAAGACTTTAGGCTGGGGTTTGGTGATGACTCTGCAAGATTCATCACATACCCTTCTCCTAAAGACCTGACCTCCCGGTGCAGGTTCTTTTTTTTTACTTGACTCAGTAGCCTTCACAATATCAAAAGGTGATTTTTGGGTTTCCCATTCCCAAGTAGGGTTTCCTGATGAAAGTTCTTCCTTTTCCCATGAATTAACTGGGTAATAAGAAGAAGAGATGTTCTGTTTCTCCTCTATGGGATAGTTATCTGTTTTAAAATGTATGTGGGCCACTCGAAGGATCCACTGATTTAAATAGAGAATGTTGCTACCTAAAACCCATTGAGTCGGATGATCTGGTATTACTGCAACTAATAACGATACTTCCTTTCCCAATATGTAATATAAAGCTTTCTCATGAAGACAACCTGCATTTCTCTGTCTGTAGGTTTCCAATCAGGAGGAAGATGTGGTTTTATGGCACATCCCCAACTTTCTGTATGTAATAGGGCCCAAACAGTTTTTCCCTGTAATACTACTGGAACTCTTATCCCCATTATATCCAGTGCAAAGCATAACGTCAGGTCTAAAATATGCTGATTCTCTAGAATGAGCATACATAATGTTTGCATAGGAAAATCCGGTGTTCGATTTTCCTTTCTGCTTAATTTCTGCTTTGATGGTAAATAAGAGATTTCCAGACTACTGGATGAACAATGTGTTGTGGGATGTCCCAGATGCCACAGAAAAAACACTCCTGTTCTGGGGCTGAGATATCCAACAGAATATCCCCATTCTCCCATGAGGGATTAGGTTCATCTTCACTTTCCTCTTCTATCAAGTGAGTCTCTACATCTTCTGCTCCTACTTTGAGGGTCTCCTCTTTGTCAGGGGGAGTATGGCCCAAAATGAAGACTACGATATTTTGGGACTGAGAGACTTTGCAGTTCTCTGTATCTAAGGGACAGGAAACTTTTATAGGTGCTGGGGAATCAGTAAAGCTGTTATTTTCCTTGTCGGGTATCCTGACTAAAGAGGCTTCTACTTACTGTTCAGATGTTACAACATTCTCTGAAGAATATGACAGAGCGGCTGTAGTCTCAGGAGTGTTGCAATTTCGAGGGATCTCCCGTAGTATTGGGGTATCGGGAGCTTTGCTGTCAGAGTTTTTCTTTGCCTTCAGCTTCAAGTCATGGAAAACAAATTCTGGGTCCCACTTCTCATCGGGTTGCTTTCCTGGGTTCCCTTCATCACCTTTCCAAATATCAGACTGGGACAGAGATTCCCCTGGGTGTTCATGCACCAAGAGTCCTACTTGCTCACCCCTCTTAATTTACTGGATTGTACGACAAATTGAAAGGCAATTTTCATTTCTTCTCCACTGGACAGAAGAGGCACCACCTTTAACCCCCCCTTTCATCTATTTTCACCCAGGGGTGTAAAATAGATAAATGAGCTGGATATAATTTGTACCTTAAGCTCTAGGGAGATGACTACTTTATCCCTTGTTAGGGAGAATTCTCTTATACTTTCCCAAACCTAGTGAGTCCCCCAGCAGCTTTGCTGGATTTTTGGGGTTTGTTTTTTTCTCCTGCTAAGAGTGAGACTCTTTTTCTCCCACTCTTAGGCATGATTTGAGGTATGTCTTTGATTTATTGTGTTCCTATGGGCTATGGGGTTTTTTACTCCATAGGGTATCATCTGTTTTTGTGTATGTGCTACACAGCACCCTCAGTGCAGTAACACAGGGGTGTCATAGTGTTTGTGCCCTCCCCGCCTTCAACATGCAAGAGAATAAAACGGACACTCCCCGGATGGGGAATAAGGCAATGAGTCTAGCCTGTGAGAGTTCAAGGAAAAGTTTATCTAGATCTCTGAGAGCGCTCTGGCAAAATTAATATTACAGTACATTATATAGGTACAATGACACGTCTAACATGTGAGGCTATGTTGGACCCGGATTGCTCAGCCAGGGTGGTGTCTTAGGTGTGGGCATCATCTCTTCCTCCTGGTTGGTTGTTTGGTTGGCGGGAGGATGGACGTCAGATATCTGTGCTCCGGATGGGTGAAGGTCAGGTCGCCGTGAAGCAGGGTGGTCACTATCTAAGCTAATGAATACATTCTAAATAATGCATGCACTAAATAATAATTGTTCAAAAGACTCTCAGTAGTTTATCATGTCACTATACAAATCACACAGGTGTCTATATCATCTATATCATTTGTATTATACAGGTCACAGAGTAAGGGTCTTGACCACTATAATACACTGATTGAACTGTAGGTTTAGTTTCACAAGAATCTCAGGTATGTGGCATTTGTTAGTATTAGGCATGATATACTGCAGCAGGGGTCTAATGTTATTTGGCAGTCTGCTGGGTGGGCATCATGGCATGGTCAGTGGTCTGGCACATGAAAGGAATATCTTGCAGGGACACAGGGTCAGAATGGCAGTAAGTTTCCATCGGCGAGGGTGAGGGGGCAAGGACACGTTTGTGGAGGTGAACGAGCTATGTGCTTAGTTTTTTTTTTTTTCTTTTTTTTTTTAAATATATTTTTATTTTATTTTTTAAGGTCAAACAAACACACTACAACTGTTTCAAAACATAGAAAGCATCATATTCCAACACATTTTCAAACTCCCCAACTCCCCCCTCCCCCTTTAAACTAGAGCCGGTTCTCACATATTGTTTACGGGAACATCATTGGGTGGCACACTACCTAGACAGCCATCAATCGGGTCCTCTGTTTCGTTGTCACCCTGGTGAGGGTTTGCTAACGAGGCCACCAATTGCCGCCAGGCCAGCAAGGGCCCTGCTTCTTCTTCGCCCCCCCTGGCGACCGCTTCAAACCAGACTATGGATTCAGCTTCCGCCCACCTCAAGAGGTCTGTCCACCATAACTCCACCCTAGGTCTGTGGGCCGCCTTCCAGCCCATGGCGATCCTACGTTTGGCCAAGACATAGGCCAGGTCCTTCATCTTGCTTATGTGTTTCAAATGCTGGGGTCTAGGGAATAGTCCAAGCATGCATGACCAGGCTGATTCCACATCCAGCACCACCCCCCCGCCAGCCAGTTTCGTCTTGACCTCGTTCCAAAATCTATGCACCTCCGGGCAAGCCCAAAACATGTGTAGCAGTCCCGCGTTCACCTCCCCACACCATGGGCATTGCTGCATAGCTGATCCCCCAAACTTTGCAATCTTCCCGGGGGATAAATAAGCCCTGTGGGTAACATACAATAGAAGCTGTTGGAATCTCACGTTACGGGACACCTTTTTATGGTACCTCTGGGCCCGTTCCCACTGCCCATCTGTCATGGGTCCTCCCACCTCCTCCTCCCAATCTTGTCTCAATTGGAGCAACTCCTTCCTTGCCCTCGCTCGCAGGAGCTCATATATCCTCCATATTTCGTGCCCGCCCTACGATACATCATATATGGTTTCCAGGGAGGCATCTGGATCCCCGCGAGCACTGTCTCCGGCCATCTTTCTCTAGTCTTTTTCACCAGCCTAGTGTAGGTTATATATTGGCCACCATGTACTCCCGTCTCTTCCTGCAGCCGCTGAAAGTCCACCGCCTCCCCTTCCTGTCATATGTCCCCGAGGGTGGCTAGGCCTACCTGTTCCCAGTATCTGCGGACCGATTCAAGTAGTTGAGAGTCGCTCCCACACAGAGCCGCCAAAGGGGCCTGCTGGGAGTATGGTTCCGAGTCCCCCCCAATCTTCCATGTCCTGTGCCAGATCTCCCAGCCCAACCTCAGTAGCCGCCCCTTGCCCACCAGTTTATCTCTGCCCAACCACACCACTTCCATCAGAAAGTATGGGGCTGTATCTTCGCGCAGGAGCCTGGCTTCCGCGGAATCTTCAGTCGAGAGCCACCTGGCCACGTACTGCAGCTGCCCCGCCAGGTAATAGAGTTCAAAGTTAGGCAGGCCTACCCCCCCCCCGTCACATGGGTTCTGGAGCTTCCACAGAGCCACCCTATTCCTAGAGCTGCCCCACACAAAACCCCTACACACGCTGTTAAGTTTCGCGAATAGGCTCCTGGGTATCAGAAACGGGACGTTTATAAAGAAGTGCAAGAGTCTAGGCAGGACCACCATCTTGAGCAAGGCCACCCTCCCCATCATGGTCAGGGGCAATCTGGACCAGAATACCATACTGTTCTTAATCCCCTCTATCGCCTTTTCCGTGTTGTGCTTGTGTTCTGTCTCGATCTTGTGGTAAATGTTTATTCCCAAATACCTAAATGTTACGGGCTGCCATGGTATTGGCAGAACAGGCAGCCTCTGCACCGGGACATTCCTATATCTACCCAAAGGGAACAGGCTGGACTTTCCAGGGTTCACCGATATACCGGAGAGGATGGCGTACCGTTCTATCACCTCTAGGACGTACTGTAGGTTTTCTTCTGGGTAGCGCAAATAAAGGAGCATATCATCCGCATATAATGATATCAGATGCTCTCCACTGGCCGTGTTTATGCCCACCTCCCCATATTGTTGACGCAGGCATATTGCCAGCGGCTCCAATGCCAGTATATATAGCATAGGTGACCAGGGACATCCCTGTCTGGTCCCCCTGCCCAGTTGCCAAGAATCTGAGACTGTGGACCCTGTCTTGACCCTCGCCATCGGGGTGCTGTAAAACAACTGTACCCATCTGAGGTATCCGGGTCCCACTCCGTACCCCTTCAGGACCGCTTTCAGCCAGGGCCATCGTACCGAGTCGAAGGCCTTGACCGCGTCTAACGACACTATAGCCAGCTCGCCCGTGTCCTCCTCAGTTTGGTCTATGACATGGTGTAGCCTCCGGTGGTTATCGGTGATGTTCCTACCCGGAACATGTCCCGTCTGATCTGGGTGTATCAATTTCTTAATCACCCTCTTCAGTCTATTAGCCAGCACCGCCGTGAGTATTTTGCTGTCCTGGTTGAGCATGGACAACGG
This sequence comes from Ambystoma mexicanum, assembly GCF_040938575.1. Taxonomy (NCBI): domain Eukaryota; kingdom Metazoa; phylum Chordata; class Amphibia; order Caudata; family Ambystomatidae; genus Ambystoma; species Ambystoma mexicanum. Next base: position 80,759,254 of record NC_090936.1, read on the forward strand.
TCTGTAAGACCCGCGCTCCACGGCCGGCTTGCCTGGTTTCAGGAGTGGGATGATTACAGCTTCACGGAGGGACAACGGGAGTTCTCACTTCTCATAGGCCTCGTTGAAAGTGGCAAGCAGTGGCTGGAGCAACTCTTGCTGGTATGTTTTGTAGAACTCGCTGGGCAGCCCATCCGAACCCAGCACCTTACAAGTGGGCAAGTTCCGAATCACTACCTCCAGCTCATCCGAGGTGACGGGTGCGTCCAACTCAGAACGTTCTAGATCATCTAAGGTGGGCAGCTCAATGTCCCCCAATGTGTCTAGTATGTCTTGGCCCATATCCTCCCCTGTGTCCTCATACAAGTGTCTGTAAAACTTAAGGAATTCCTCATTTACCTCTTTCTGGGTGTTGCATATGCTACCTCCTTCGCCCTGAATCTCACTAATCACCGAGCGGGGGGTCTCACTCTTGTACAGCCAAGCCAGCAATCTGCCTGGCTTGTCGCCCCCTGCGTGTATCCTCTCCGTATATTTCCTGTAGCTGAGTCTGCACAGTCTATCCCAGAGTGCACTGCAGGACAACTGTAGCTCCTCTACTTTGGTTCTGTTATCATGAGCAGTGCTCACGCAACACGTGAGCTCCTCTAGCTCCCTTTCCGCCTCCCGGAGCTCCCTTTCGACCCCCCCCCTGTAGCTCCTTAACTTGGGAAATAGCTACCCCACGCACCACCACCTTAAACGCTTCCCACAATGTGCCCACAGAGCTTACGCTTCCCGTGTTTGTATCAAAATAATCTTCAATGGCGTCCCTCAGGCCCTCCCGAGACCCCTCATCCTGCAGAGCCTCGGTCCTAAGTCTCCATGTAGGGATCTGCGGTCGTGGGGGCTGGTGTCTCCAGTCTACCACCAAGGGCGAGTGGTCCGATAGCACTCGGGCTTTGTATTCTGCTCCTTCTATTTCTCTCACTATCCCGGCTGTTACAAACATGTAGTCTAACCTTGTGTACAAATCATGTGGCGCTGTGTAGTGTGAGTACTGTCTATCCGTGGGATGCAGCCTTCTCCACGCATCCTCTAGGCCTAGGTCTTTTAGTAGGGTACTCAGCGCTTTAGCCGCCGGTGCCTTTTTTCCTGCCCTGTCCTTGGACCTATCCATACTGGGGTCTACGGTACAGTTAAAGTCCCCCCCCCACACTACCGTACCCCCCGCCAGGGGGCCAAGTTTACCATAGAGGGTCCTAAAGTAAGCCGCTGTATCGTTATTGGGGGCGTACAAATTTATGATGTGTACTTCTCAGTTTTCCAAGAGACCCGTTACCACCACCATTCTACCCTCCGGGTCCACCGTAGAATCAAGCACTCGAAATGGCACGTGGGGCGCCACCCAAGTGACAACCCCTCTGGCATACGCTGAGTATGCTGCCCCCACAACGGTGCCCTTCCATTTCCTCCCGACCACCTCCAGCCTTTCCCTAGTGAGGTGGGTCTCTTGCAGCAGGGCTATGTCTATGCGCATCCTCTTTAAATACATCATCACTTTGTTACGTTTAAGGTAGCTGTTGAGGCCCCGTACATTCCAGGTCACAATTCTGAGATTACCCAATGCCATCTAGTCGGTCTATCTCCGTCCCATACTTCCCCATAATGTTCCCCATGTAGGGTCGCTTCCTGGCTCTTTCCCTTCTGTTAACGAACCGTGCCCCCCTCCCCCCTTCCCCAACCTCACACCACTGCACACAACTCCCCCCCCTCCCCACCAACCCCCAACAATAGCCCAGCTCCATCCCTGGATCTCAGGCCTACCCACGTCTGGACCCGTCTCGTGACCAAGAACAAGGACCCCGCGGGTTGTCGCCAATCTAACAGTGACCTAACTAAGTGTACTACTATCGGGTGCAGAGGTTGCTCCCCAGGAGCTCCCAGTCATCTATTTAGGAGAAGTGAATTCAACGGGACCCGCCGGCAGATGCCGTGACTTCCCCCACACAAGCACAATATCAAACTATATTCTAGTCCCAATGTCATAGCTATGGCCTCACGGGTGCCTCTGCAGTGTGCTACTTATCTCCATCCGCTTCTGTCTGGGCATCCGATTCCTGTGGTCGACCTTGCATATCCAGCCATTCCATCGCGTCGCTCGGCGTCTCAAAGAAGAGGGATCTGTTCTTATGAATCACCTTTAACCTAGCAGGGTAAAGCAACATGTAGCGGTGGCCTGCCTCTCTGAGCCTCCTCTTCACCGTTCCAAAGTTCATTCGACTCCGTTGTGCAAGCAGCGTGTAATCCGGATGCGCTGTTATATTCGCTGACCCCCTTTCTATCGTGCCCCCTTTCCGGAAAAATTTGAGAATCTTCTTGCGGTCACGATAGTTCAAGATCTTTGCAATAAACGGCCGCGGGGGGGCTCCTGGGGCCGGTCTCCTGGTGAGGGCCCTGTGCGCCCTTTTGACCGCGAACCCCTGGGTCAGCTCTCCGCCTGTAATCTCCTGCAAAAGCATGGTTTCAACAAAATCCATGGGGTTCGATCCTTCCATTCCCTCCGGTACCCCCACTATGCGAATGTTATTGCGCCTGGCGCGCCCTTTCGCCTGCTCTGCTCTGTCCTCCAAATTGCCCACTCGTTGCACGAGGGCATGAAGTTCCTTGGCGTGTGTATTGCACGCCTCCACGGTCGGGGCCAACTCCTTCTCCAGTCCCCCAGTGCGCTCCGCGATCGTTCGCACATCCTGGCGCAACAGGTTCACTTCTTCTCGGACCGCTCCTATCTTGAGGTTTAGGCCCTCTTGCAACTCTTTCATGGCCAGGCCCAGCTTCGTCTCCCAGGCCACCTTCAAGTCGGCAATTGCTGCCAGCACCTCCTGGATAGTACCCAGTGGGTCCGTCGCTGCAGCAGGGGTTTCTTTGCTCTTGCCCCCTTTCGCGCCCGAGGGCGACCTAGCATAGGTCTCCATCGTAGGCTGTTTGATCCGGGGTCGCACCACCTTGGAAGACATCCTGTTGCGTCGATTGGGCCCACGCGCCCAGCTGTATCCTCGCGGGGTTCACTCGCCGGCCCCTTCACAGCGAGGTTTCGCTGAACCTGGATTCACTCTGCTAGCTCGCCACGACCCATGGCCTCTGCAGTGGGGGCTCGCCCTTATGTTCTTGCCTTCAGCCCGAGGCGCATGCGACCCGTCTATCTGGTTGGGCTCGCCCACGTTCCGACCAACCTTGTCTTCCTCAGCTCGTCGGACCTTTTATGGCCCTTTGTCCACAGGCGGCCATCTTGGGTGCTCCCCTTCCTTTGCACGACCGCCACCTTCTTCGGGGTCTGGTTCTGTGAATATGCAGTCTCACCGTTGGGGAGGGCACGCACCGTATGCCCCCCACTTTCATACGCCTTTAGATGCACCGTGGGCTCGAAAGTCCGCCAAAAACCATCACTTTTTTCCAGGATCAGGATCGGATCATCGGGAGCTCCTCCAAGGAACGTCCTCTCACGTAGCCATCAAGCCACGCCCCCCAGCTATGTGCTTAGTTCATGCTGGTTCACATGCAGGACAGTGATCTCAGAGGAAGACTGATGTGATACATTTATTAGTTGTTGCAAATACCTCCGGCTTCAGCGTGAGAATGGAGCCGCAGAGTTTTCCAGTCAGAGTGGGAACGAAGGTGGGGGCCATGTGCTCTGTGTGCCCGACCGCAGTGAGGAGAGGGAGAGAAGCGTTTTGTACTATCGCAGTGAGGCCTGGTCACCAAGATGGAGTCGAAAGGGGGCACAAAAAATGGATGCCCTGTGTCCTGCTCAGTGGTCCCATCTACACGAAAGTCAACTAAAGTTAACATCGCATAAGGGCAAGGGGCGAACCCACTACTGGAGGCACTTGGACCAAGTTTTGTACTGAGAAGTGAAGGCAGAGAGGGGCCTGCTGGCCCCTCGCTCCCACACATTCCCCCCTTTGTTACATCTAAAGTAACAAATATTTATTTTTTTATCCCTTTCATTCTCCCTTCGGTAGTACTCAGCCTCCGCAACTGCTTCGTCCCATGCTGGGGTGCCCTTTATTGGCATCCACGCCTTGCATACACTTCTTAAGCTATTCCCTCTTCTGGCATATTCGTCTGGTGCACACATCAAGTAGATCCCACCATATCCATCTAAGTCCACCCATACTTCTCTGTACCATTGTAGCTCCGTTGGTTCCTTTATTGTTGTGGTGCAAATTATCAACCCTGTCCCCGTATTGCCTGTAAATGGCTGTTATCCTGCATTGTGGTGTGTTGTATTCCCCTGTTTGTATTTGTGCATCTATCATAGTAGCTACCGTTGTTGGTCGGCCCATTGTTACCATCATCATAGTTGAGGTAGGCATGCTCTTTTCACAACACCGGAGTCCCAGTTGGCACACACAGAAGAATAGGAGCACAAAGACAATGATAGGGACGTGTATTTTCATTGCCACGTTTACCCATGATGGTATCCAGCTGAACATATTGTCGAACCATGCGCTTTCCTCTGCGCCTCCTTCTGTCAGGGATGGCACTCTATTAAGAGTGGCACAGGACACCCAGAAAGGGTTTGGGTGGTTGTGCCAAATAAAGTGGACAGATAAGAGCGCACACAGCGGAAAGGAAAGAGAACGAAGAGTAGGCAAGAGTAGCAAGGGAAAAGATACAGAATGAATACCCTCTTGGGGTGTATGCAGATATAGGAAAAGAGTATTCCACGAACCTTGGAAATACTTTAGCCTTCTGCACAGTTTGCTATAACAGAGGCCCACGCTGTTTGCTCATGACTTGGAACAGCAGCTATGGGTGTCTGTAATGTAGAAACGAGACAAGGGAAGGGGCAGAGGTTGACTGATGGGAACCAACAGACAAGCTCTGTACAAAAGGGTCTACAAACAGTACAAGAGAAGATACTACAGACAAATCCAGTTAAGGAGGTGATAGCAAACTAGCAGAAGGAAATGAAGGGAAAGTCGTGTAACAGGATAGGATAGCAGAGGACAGTAAGGAACAAGGTTGAGAGCTCAGAGGAGCAGGAAAGCAATGAGTAAGCCCACAAGGGTAGGACTGTAAGGTAGAACGCCCAGAGGAAAAGGGCTTAGGGCAGCAGAGTAAAGCAGACTGCACGGCAAGGATCCCGTAAGGGCCGGGCAGTAAGGAGTGAACCCTGAGGGACAGGGCCGATGAACGTAGAAGGTAGCAGAGGACTGTAGAGAGCTGCTAGGCCGAGAACCCAGCGGAAAAGGTAGGTAGTAGGCAGCTAAGCGGGATAAGCTGCAAAGTAGGAAGGCCCAGAGGACAAGGGCTGTAGGTAGCCAGAGAGAGGTAGGCTGCAGAGCAGGGAGCCCCAGAGGACAAGGGCTGAAGCAGGAAAGCAGCAGAGCGTGATCAGCTGCAATGTAGAGGGTACGCAGGGCAAGGGCAGAGGCTGGAAGGCAGCAGAGCGTGATCGGCTGCAATGTGGAGAGCCCGGCAGGGCAAGGGCGGAGGCTGGAAGGCAGCAGAGCGTGATCGGCTGCAATGTGGAGAGCCCGGCAGGGCAAGGGCGAAGGCTGGAAGGCAGCAGAGCGTGATCCGCTGCAATGTGGAGAGCCCGGCAGGGCAAGGGCGGAGGCTAGAAGGCAGCAGAGCGTGATCAGCTGCGGTGTGGAGAGCCCAGAGGAGCAGGGCTGTGAGGCAGGGAGCCTGGAAGGCTATGGCTAGAGGCAGCAGGGTGGAGCAAGCAACAAGGCAGGGTCCAAGCAGGAGAGAAGGTAAGCAGCATACAAGATCCGTAGGAAGATGCAAAAGGTGGAGGAAGGACACTCAGATGCAAGAGGCTGAGCCACTGCAGGCAGCCCCCTTTATACTGCCTAGCCCACCACAGAGGCAGGCTAATTGGTTGCACCTGGCGAAGCACACCTGCAGGCAATCGGCCACCTCCCTTTCTGTTCCTGGGCTGGTGGAAGCAGGGCAAGTCCCTAGGTCTTCTGGGGGGTGTAGTTCCTTTGATAACCAATAGGAACAGCCAGGAATCGATGCTTGTAGCCAGGTGCATTATGGTATGCGTAGTTTGTTGGAAATAATAATAAAACACCAAAGTCTTGCAAATGGGAAATAAAGTTCCCAAAGTAAATATAGATGGATCCAAGAGTCTGTTGTAAATAAATGATAAACATATAGTCCAAATTGAGCGTAAATGGATGCGCCCATGGCGCAGGCATGACAGTATGCCCCTCTCCAGGCCCCTCTCCAGGCTCCCTGAAGACCGACCTACAGGAAGAATGTCTGTCACACCGTACAAGAGTCTTAATCCAAAAAGGCACATCATGAAGCACCAGAAACGGGTTGCAAGGTGAGAGTCTTGAATGACGGAGATAGTACCCAAGTTCTGAACTTTTGATGTAGAAATCAGAATAGACGAAGTCTTTGGAACACAGACCCCAACTGTATGTGCATGAAGAGAGGAACTGCGAAAAACTGCTGCAGGCTCCATGATAGATTTTGCTTTGACGGGCAACAATATGGTGCTGGAAAGTGGAGCCATAGGTACAGCAGAGTTGGTAGCTTTAGGAAGGCCTTCCAAGACATCCGGAGCAGCAATGACAACGTTAGGGTTAGCCGCAGAGAGTTCAGGAGTCACAGCGGCGGTTTTCCCATGATTAGTAGACAGTTCAGAGGTAACAGCAGCAGTGAGATCTTGAATGGCTGTAGAGAGTATCAAGGCTGTAGCAACTGGGTGTGTGGGTGTCATGAGAGAGCCAGCGGGCTGGAACGCACCTGAGACTGGTAGAGTAGAGTCTGGCAGTCTTAGTGCTATAGATACACCAGCAGGAACAACTGGAGCAGTAGTCTTAACAGAAAAACCCTTCGCTGACTTTGCAACAGTTAGCATAGCGGATGTAGGATCAGGAAGAGAAGGTGCTGAGGGATCAGGTTGTGTAGCAGAGGATTCTGCTGCAGCGAGCACAGCTGCGAAGGAAGTAGAACTCTGGGCATCGGGAGCATCAGAATTAGCAGTAGCTTCAGGAATCACAGTAGCTATAGCAACCTCAAGATATGCAGCAGAGACTTGAGGAGTCTCAAATGTGGCAGGGAGTTTAGGAACCACAGCAGCAGGAAGATCATGAATTGCAGTTGGAAGTTCGGGTGCTGTAGCAGCTACAGACAGTTCAGGTGTTGCAACTACTGGTAGATCGGGTACCACAACCACTGGCGATTCAGGGGGTATCGAAGAAACTGAAGATGTTGATTGCTCAAGAGTGTTGTCTGATAGCACAGCCACACTTTGGCAAGCCCAGCTTGCCACTTCAGCATGCTCGGTGTGAACTGCGCCAGTCTCTTCAGCTGCCATTGTCATTTCAGAAGAGGTTGTAAGTGTGAGTACTGGACAATAGGCAAGGGTGAGGGCGGAACCATCCTTTGACTCAGAGGGATTTCCAATCAGAAGACCACCCTTGTTTTGTGGTGTAATGGCTGTGTGCGTGATTTGACCCACCGGAGGAGTTAATTCTTTTCTGGCAGTACAACAACCTGAGTTTCTGTGGCTGGAAGGTGAAAGAGCTGTGTCAGTCTTTAGAAGGGATACATATGCTATATGTAGGTCTTCCATCTGCTTGGTATAAGTCTGTATACCTTTCTGTATGGCAATTCCAGGCCTTATCATGTCGATCTCTAAAGATAAGATGTCAGGTGTTGGACATAGTGTCAGATGGTCTGGTGACTTGTGTCCCTTCATAAGATTCTTATAATACAAATAAACAAAGTCATCATAGAGGTCTTCGGTCTTTCTTTTAAGGCGTAGAAGTTGTTCGTGTAGCAGGTAAGTATCATTAGTTTGATCTAAAGCTTTAGGAGCTGGTGTGGCAGAGAACTCGGTTGTAGCAATGGGAAAACTGACCTTAGGGTTATTGTGGTTAGTAGATACAGTGGAAGCATTAAGACAACCGATGGTTAGTATAGGTCTTTTGTACCCAGGACCAGATGCACAAACCTCAGGATAATGACTGCCTTGTCCTGTCAAATAAGGGTTTCCAGCATTCTGGGGAGCTTGCCAAGTTGATCTTGCGCATATCACTCTGGCAACAGCGTATTCTGGTTTAGAGTCTCCCACAATGAGTGCTATATCCTTGGCTGTTGCGGTGTTAGAAGGCTTGTCAGAAGACGCAGGAGTGTTTTGCACTGTTTGGTTTAACAAGATCTGTAAGAATTCATTATCTTGCTGTAGCTCTGCAACAGATAAGGACTGCGGGTCATAGTCGCAAATGTCATAATAATTGGACATGGAAGAAGGGTCAGCTAGCCAGTGAGTATAGTACCGTGCTTGTAAATCTTTGTTTACTGAGGCGAGACTGTCCTTTAGACTAAGGTTCTTGTTTGCTGTCTTTAGGGAAACCATAGGTTTATGCAAAGGTTTCTTAACCCGAAAGGAAAGCATCTTTGTTCTGTGTGTGCCTTTCCGGCCTATGGAACAAGAAATCTTTGGCTCTTGCATTCTGTCAGGGATGGCACTCTATTAAGAGTGGCACAGGACACCCAGAAAGGGTTTGGGTGGTTGTGCCAAATAAAGTGGACAGATAAGAGCACACACAGCGGAAAGGAAAGAGAACGAAGAGTAGGCAAGAGTAGCAAGGGAAAAGATACAGAATGAATACCCTCTTGGGGTGTATGCAGATATAGGAAAAGAGTATTCCACGAACCTTGGAAATACTCTAGCCTTCTGCACAGTTTGCTATAACAGAGGCCCACACTGTTTGCTCATGACTTGGAACAGCAGCTATGGGTGTCTGTAATGTAGAAACGAGACAAGGGAAGGGGCAGAGGTTGACTGATGGGAACCAACAGACAAGCTCTGTACAAAAGGGTCTACAAACAGTACAAGAGAAGATACTACAGACAAATCCAGTTAAGGAGGTGATAGCAAACTAGCAGAAGGAAATGAAGGGAAAGTCGTGTAACAGGATAGGATAGCAGAGGACAGTAAGGAACAAGGTTGAGAGCTCAGAGGAGCAGGAAAGCAATGAGTAAGCCCACAAGGGTAGGACTGTAAGGTAGAACGCCCAAGGGAAAAGGGCTTAGGGCAGCAGAGTAAAGCAGACTACACGGCAAGGATCCCGTAAGGGCCGGGCAGTAAGGAGTGAACCCTGAGGGACAGGGCCGATGAACGTAGAAGGTAGCAGAGGACTGTAGAGAGCTGCTAGGCCGAGAACCCAGCGGAAAAGGTAGGTAGTAGGCAGCTAAGCGGGATAAGCTGCAAAGTAGGAAGGCCCAGAGGACAAGGGCTGTAGGTAGCCAGAGAGAGGTAGGCTGCAGAGCAGGGAGCCCCAGAGGACAAGGGCTGAAGCAGGAAAGCAGCAGAGCGTGATCAGCTGCAATGTAGAGGGTACGCAGGGCAAGGGCGGAGGCTGGAAGGCAGCAGAGCGTGATCGGCTGCAATGTGGAGAGCCCGGCAGGGCAAGGGCGGAGGCTGGAAGGCAGCAGAGCGTGATCGGCTGCAATGTGGAGAGCCCGGCAGGGCAAGGGCGAAGGCTGGAAGGCAGCAGAGCGTGATCCGCTGCAATGTGGAAAGCACGTCAGGGCAAGGGCGGAGGCTAGAAGGCAGCAGAGCGTGATCAGCTGCGGTGTGGAGAGCCCAGAGGAGCAGGGCTGTGAGGCAGGGAGCTTGGAAGGCTATGGCTGGAGGCAGCAGGGTGGAGCAAGCAACAAGGCAGGGTCCAAGCAGGAGAGAAGGTAAGCAGCATACAAGATCCGTAGGAAGATGCAAAAGGTGGAGGAAGGACTCTCAGATGCAAGAGGCTGAGCCACTGCAGGCAGCCGCCTTTATACTGCCTAGCCCAGCACAGAGGCAGGCTAATTGGTTGCACCTGGCGAAGCACACCTGCAGGCAATCGGCCACCTCCCTTTCTGTTCCTGGGCTGGTGGAAGCAGGGCAAGTCCCTAGGGCTTCTGGGGGGTGTAGTTCCTTTGATAACCAATAGGAACAGCCAGGAATCGATGCTTGTAGCCAGGTGCATTATGGTATGCGTAGTTTGTTGGAAATAATAATAAAACACCAAAGTCTCGCAAATGGGAAATAAAGTTCCCAAAGTAAATATAGATGGATCCAAGAGTCTGTTGTAAATAAATGATAAACATATAGTCCAAATTGCACGTAAATGGATGCACCCATGGCGCAGGCATGACACCTTCTGTTCTCATCCTCTCTCCTAAATTATGTACTGCTGTTATCACATGTGAGAGTGTCCTGTTATCAGCATCTTCAGTTGGCACGAACGTGCAACACGCCCCCTCGATTTTTCTGCAAACACCACCGTCCATTGCCGTGAGGAGATCTAGGACATATCTGTTTTGCATTGTCATTAGGCGCAGTGCACAGAGGTCTATTTTTATAACATTGAACCCTTCTTCAGTGTCGTTAGCCAGTTGGATGAGCTCCCAGCGCACTATTTGCAACCATTTGGCGTTTGCTCGTGCTTGGAGTCCCGGAGCAAGCAGCGATGCGAAAAATGTCTCTGCTGATGAAAAGAGCTTGTACTTCTGAGGGATCTCAGCAAGGAGTTTCGATGATTCTGATGAGATGTAATTGGAGGACCTTTTACTTCGTGATAGTTTTTTCTTCAGTTCATATTCTGACAATAGTTCGTAAACTGGAGCTTCTGTTATCATTAGTTTGGGCGCTGTCGATGGTTCAGCTGATTGCCCTGCTGCCGATATGCCAGCCGATTCTCCTGCTGCCGATTTGCCAGCCGATTCTCCTGCTTTTCCTCGTATATGACTCTCTGGTATTACCATCAGGCTGTGTGGAGGGTGGCCAAGGCACAAGTACATTTCCATGCTGTTGGGAGGTGTAGATAGGCTTGTTTGCCGCAAATCCAGTACATGTCCATTAGTGCAGCGGTGCATTTCTTCATGTCAGGTATGATTACCGTCTTGTTACATTTCTTTGTTTCCCCCATGTTCACTCTTCCTTCCCCATGGAAACACAGTTCATGTGGTACTTCTTTCTGTATTTTGATAGGTTTTTCCAATGCTGTTACCCATGTTAGCTTAGTAACGTGTTGCGACCAGATGGGGGTGCATATTCCTTTTATCCATTGGAAGGCGTCTTCAGGTAAACCCAGGAGGGCTTCTGCTTTGCATTCGATAGTTTCATCGTGCCACTTGTTCTCTGCATACCTCGTTGCCTTGATGACAAGAAATGGTTCCTTAAGGCAAATTACTCCTTGACGTCTGCTTGTGCACGTCCTCTCATTTTCCAATCTTTCCATAGTAACAGTGTGCGCTTGGAAGGTGCTTTTTATCCTACACAAAACTAAATGAATCAAACATTGGGCCTCCGACAAGGGCATTTCCTGTGGTACTAACATTTTCGGTGTCCCTGATGCATGTGGTATGAGTGAACAAACGTAACAGCTCTCATTTGTTGCCTGCTTTGCCGTGGCACTCATGTCCGAATACCACTTGTTTGATTGATCTGGGTGGCGGGGTCTTCTATCTCATCTAACCCTATGTCTTGATAAATGTCATATCTTTTCCTTTCCGCCCTCCTCTTCCTTCTCCTTCTCCCTCCCTCCTTGTAGCTCTTCACTCTTTGGTAGTGTATTGGGAACATGCCCGCCCAAGCTGTGTCAGTATGTTAAATATGTTATCATGTGTGTACTCATTAGGGGCAGCAGCGTAATATGAGGTAGGCTCTAATGTTGTTTGTGCATGCAAGCTTGTGTTAGCTACATTGCTTGGCCAATAGTAGTCGCCATCATATGCATTCAACTCGTAATCATTATTTATATTTATACTCGGATGTAGCAAGGAGACACTTGTTGGATCTGCGGCAGAGTGTTCTGAAGGTTGCATTGCATTTGTACCATTAACATCAATGTCATATGTTTCTTTCCACATTGTCTTTACTCCAGTCCATATTAAGTGCGAACCTTCTCGTATCAGGTTAGCCCCGCTCCCCCCCTTGTGCATGTCATGAACCAAAGATAAAAGTGTATAGTACCAGGCCATGAAAAACAATATCACTGAAAACAAAACTGCAGCACATTTCAAAACACATTCAACATTGCTGAACCTATTAGCCCTAATGGCGTCCCTATCGCTATCTAGCATAATGGCGTTTTCGGTGATTGCACCACGTTGGTCCATTTGCCACCTGGAGGGGCGATACAAAGTTGTTAAATCACCAGAATAAATACAGTTGTATATCTACATATTTACTTTTCATTCTTTACTCATTTTTTCTATTTACGTTTTTTAGTCTTATTTTAGTTGTGTCCTTTGCTTTAGGCATTTCATATCAAGATAGAGAGAGAGAGATAAAAAGAAAGTGGAAGGAGAAAATGACATGGACATAGTTCACTTTAACCCAGAGGGCGTGTCGTCACTTTCTCCCTTTACAGGTTCTGTTTACTTAAGTCACATCATCATTGTGTCTGAACCTCATCCGCGGTGCCGCTTGCACATTCCTGTTCAGTCTGTGGGAGTGTACTATCGCGTGTCCTCCTCACATCTGAGAGGTGCACCCAATATTTCAGTCCCTTGACTTTAACTGCGGTGGGCGTACTATAAAGGACCTCGTAGGGGCCATGAAACCTCGATGAATTCCATCTCCTCACAAAACTCCTAACGTAGACCTGTGCTCCTGGCATCAGTGGCCCACTTGGGCTGTCTGCAGCTGGCGTGGTAGTATCAGTTGCTGCATTCTCAGTAAATGGTGGTGCAATTTGTCGCACTATGCTGCGTACTACGCGCATCAGCTGGGTCAGGTATTCCTTAAATTCCTCCCCCAGGACTGCGGCAGCTCTGTGTGCGTCTGATGCTCTCCTAATCGGGGAGAGCGGTGTGTGTATTCGCCTCCCAGCCACAATCTCGTGGGGGCTCAGATGGTGGTCCTTGCATGGTTGCGTTCTGAGTTGGAACAGTGCTAGGGGTAAGCAATACACCCAGATTTTTTTCAGCGTATTACACAATTTCGATAGTTTACTCTTGAGTAATCCGTTGATCTTTTCCACCACCCAAGTCACCATCAGATGATAAATGGAACACAGTTTGTGTTTCACCCCCAAGAGTGACGTCACCTCCTTGAAAAGGTCATTCACAAAGTGGGTGCCGTTGTCTGATCTTATCACATCACATATTCCCCAACGAGAAAAAACTTCTCACACCAGGAACTTCCCCGCACACTTCGCGTCTGGGTGGGGACATGGACCCGCTTCCAGCCACCTTGAAAAGGGAAATACCACCACAATTAAGTACCTTGCTCCGTTACATCGCTCTCCCATGTCCGCGTAGTCTATGTGGAGATCCCTAATTGGTCCTGTTGGTCGGGGCAGGGTACCACGCAGTGTTCTCAGTGTCATCCCTGAATTGTATGTTTGGCATGTTGTACACTCTACTACAAATTTTGACAAATGTTCCTGTAAATTGGGGACAAACCAATGTTCCTGGATGTCTGCGGCAATGTGTTGTTTTGCTACGTGGGCTGGGAAGTGCAGCTGTTGGAATGCTACTTCTAGTAATTCTACTGGCATCACTACCTTTCCCGTTGTCTTCTGTCTCCAAATTAGATCTGTGGCTGATTGTTTGCACCCCCGTTTGCTCCACAACTCTTGCTCCTCCTGTGGTGCTCTCCTTTTGTCATGATGCCTACCCCCGGGCATCCGGACCAAGCCCATCAGCCCCGGGAGCACGCATCCAGGTGCTTACTAAAAACCCAGCAGCCCCGGCTAGGGGCTGTCTGGGTACAGTCCTGGCGCCATTGGCACCAGGCTCATAGAGGAAATCAGTCCTGGTGCCATAGGCGCCAGGCTCATGTACATTACTTACCTCATGCAGACCATGCTGCAATGAAGTCAAGCCAACGTGAGGCCTGAATGGGACTACTTTACTTCAGGGACTATTTTTTACTCGGGTGTGGTTCTGGGGGAACTTCTTACCTGGGACTACTTTGAAGGCTATTTAAACCACGTCCGAACAGCAGCACATGCTTCACGTTATTCTGCATCCAGCAGCGTAACGCTCACCGTGCCTGCAGTCAGCATCCAGTCTTCTGCCACGCCCGCCTTGAATCCAGAGCTCCTAGAAAAAGAGGAAAGAAGAAGGAAAGGATAGAACACAGACTTTATTTTAATTCCTTACCTGATTCCGGATCCATCACGTCTTCGAACCTGGAAAGGACATTATTTCTTCATGTGTCGCATCGCCAGCTGCAGCGCCGCGCCATACTCACCAGTCCTCACAGCATTTTTCGATTTGGCGCTGCCTCCATCATTTTCTTCGCCGAACTCCAGCATCTAGGGGACAAAAGAAATATAAGGTGAGCCGAGAGAACCAACAAATACAATCTCTTTTTACCACCATAGACTTACCTGATTTACCACTGGAGGCATTATTCTTTAACATCCCGTAACTTCTTACGCTGCACCTGTAAGGAGAGAGAAAACAACAAGTTAAATACACGCATCTTTTACCGGAGAGTGTTGGGTAATACAGACTCTTACCTGAACGCCATCAGCTGCCACAAGACAATCTTCTCTTGGACCCGGCTGCAACACAAGAAGGGAATGGGACAAGAGTGAACATCGGACATATTGAACTCTTTGGACCCTCGGAGTCAATATTCATCCGGAACTCTTCCAACGCCTTTGAACCAGTGAAGTAACTGGTATCTACGCGCCCCTGCATTCCACGCAGGATGGAGAGCTCATCCTTCAAAAACATAAGGTGAGATTACTGAAAGGGAATATCGGATGTGATTAGTGTGGAGAACAGTGGGGTGCCATTACTAGAATCCACAGGTGGCTAAATCCCTTTCTCCACTTGCAGGAGAATACTTCTACGGGTCAAGCAGACGAGATTAGGCGGGCCAGTCCAGTCTGTCATCTCTGCACTACGTTTCACATTGGAGGAGACCGCAGCTGTCCGGGTCCTATCGACGTCCCTGTGGGAGCCAAGTGAGCGTAACACCTGTGTAGTTCTATTATCTGCGGTATTGGTGTGTTACTGTACACCTCTTCTAATGGCTCTGTAATGGCTGATTTTACAACGCATTCGATTGTTGGTGTTTTATTGAAATACGAGGCCTCCTTCGCTGCTGCGTCAGCTGCCGCGTTTCCCAATGAGACTGCATCTGTGTTGTTGGTATGGGCTTGGCATTTCACCACTGCCACTACTGATGGTTCTGCTAATCCATCTATCAATTCAGTCAATAGTGTGGCGTGCTGTACTGGGGAGCCATCCGCTCTTCTGAACCCCCTCCTATGCCAGCGGGATAGTCCTGAATGGACTGTGGTTGTTGCGTTTGCTGAGTCTGAATATATTGTTACTGTGCATCCTTTGGCTGTGTGCAGTGCCTCAATCAATGCAGTTAGTTCTGCTGCTTGTGTGGAGTAATGGGACGGGAGGCGCTTCTGGACAATTGTTTCATAGCCATCTTCCTCCATGCATACTACTGCCATCCCTACATGCTTCTCCCCTGTTTCAGGGTTTATCAATGCTGACCCATCTATGAAATATATCTCTCCTTCATTCAGGGCGTTTTCGCTCGCTTTGGGAATATCATCGCCCTCCCCTTCATAGGTGGTGCAGTCGTGTTCCTGCATATCCTCTGTGGTGCATGTTTCTGTAATAAATGTTGCTGGGTTTACTGTTTTGCACCTGACAACGTGTACGTTGGGGCTTGAAATTATTATCTCATATGCTGTTGCTCTCTGTGTTGTTAATGTTGATTTTGACCTCTCAAGAATTGCAAATAAGGAGTGTTCTGCATATAATGTTACCGAACATCCCATCATGATTGTGGCACTTTTTTCAATGGCGAAAGCTGCTAGAGCGAGGGACTGTTCGCACACGAAGTGTCCTTGCATCACCGCATCTAATGTTCCACTGTAATAGGCCAATGGTTTGTATCCTAATGATGTTTTCTGTGTGAGCACTGCTGTCATCAGTGTTCCATTGCAGTTTGAAAATAAGAAAAATTCCCTATCATAATCTTGGTTTGCGAGTACTGGAGCATCTGCAATGAGGTCTTTTAATCCAAAGTACTGTGTCATCATGTCATGTGTCCATTTTATTGTGGCTCTACTCTTCTGTGCTTCTTTCAATGCTTGTAGCAGGGGACGTGTGTATGCTGCGTAATCAAGGATCCATGCTCGGCAATAGTTACATATGCCAAGAAATGTTTGCATGTCTTTTACTGTTTTAGGTATGATTATGTTGCGTATAGTAGCTGCCCTGTCTGGGAGAATCCGTTTTCCATCTTTTGATATTAGCTGTCCGAGGTATACAACGTCGGCAAGGCAGTATTGCAATTTTTCTTTGTCCACTTTATACCTTTTGGCAGCCAACACGTTTAATAGTGTTATGGAGTCTTCTCTTTTCTTTTCTTGTGTAGGGCTGCAGACGAGTAAATCATCTACGTATTGTATAATGGTGCTCTTTACATCTGTGTTTCCAATATCTTCACGCAATACTCTGTTAAAAATGCTGGGGATTTCGCAATACCCCTGTGGGAGTCTGCGATGTTCATACCTGTTGTTTCCTAGTGTGAATGCTGTCAGGTACTGCGAGCCTGGGTCAAGTGGTATGGGGAAGAAAGCATTCTTCAAATCAACCACAGTAAAACATGTAGATTCTTTGGGTATGCTGCACAGTATTGATGCCGGGTTGGGCACTAATGGGAACTCTTTTTGAATGACATAATTGAGTGGGCGGCGATCTTGGATCATCCTCCACGCCCCTCCTTTTGCTTTTTTGATCGGGAAGATAGCTGTGTTACACGGGGAGTTTGATGGCACCATAATACCTTGTTTTAGGAGTGCATTTATTGTTTCCCTAATCCCTTCCTCTGCTTCTCTGGATATGGGATATTGTTTCACTCGTGGCGGTATGGCACCTGGTTTTAGTTTTATCTTTATTGGTGTCACTTCATGGAGTAATCCTACATTGTGGGGGCCTGTAGTCCAAATTGCAGGCACCACCTTTGCTATGTCTTCCTCAAATATTGTTGGCGGGGCATTAATGCTAGCCATAAGTGGGTTGTGTACCTCTCTGTACTGGATCATGATGTCACATGGTATGCTTATTTCCATTATTATCTCTCCGTCATCTTCGTTATCAGTGAATAATTCCTCATCAGTTATGTCTCTTAGCATTATGTTTGGATCTATGCATAACACAGTTCTCCACTCACACCCATGCGCGTCCAATCCTATGACCACATTGCGTTTGCTTGATACCTGAACTGCCTCAATGTCTATGGACATGATCGTGCCTGGCACAACATCTGTGTGTGCAATTGGGCGGAATATAAAATCTGATGGTGTTCTCCATTACTTTCTCGTTATCTCTGGTACCACTCGGGCTAACACTTTGATGCCATAGATAAACATGTCTATGTCAATGGGTATTCCTCGCACTACAACTTCATTCATCACTGTGCTAATCATCAACATTGCTCGTACTGGGCATACTCCTGGGGTGGAACACACTATTCCCCGCTCAGTAAATTAAATGGTCATGTTCAATTTACTTAGCAAATCTCTGCCCAGTAAATTGATTGGCGCGTCTTCGTGGTACAGTAAGGGTGCGTGCATGGTTTTTCCCCCCACCGTTATATCAAGATCTTTAGTGTAAGGAACTTTTAAAATAGCCCCAGAGAACCCCTGCGTTTCCAGATTTCTGCCTGAGAGCGGAAACCGCCCTTCCATAAGACATGATTTCTCTGCTCCTGAGTCTACCATGAAGATAAACTGCTTGTTTCCTATCTCTGACCCCACTATTGGTTCCTCTTCTGCACGTAGGGTGGTGGATAGGACTGGACACGCAAGTATGTCCTGTGGGCTGTCCTAGTCTGCATACCTTTCTTGCCCCGGTACTGAAAAGACATTATCTCCAACCACTGTTACGTCACAGAATGGTGCTGGTGCACCATTTGCAGCTATTGCGAAACAGTTATTGCTTGAGTTTCCTACAGCGTTTTGCCTTGCCATGGGTTGTGATGCACTGTGATGTGGTTGTGGGGGTGGCTGTCTTTGCTGCATTTGGGTTCGGTATAGCACTGGTCTTGTTGTCTTCCCCCTCCCATTGATAATCCATAGGGGCTACCTGGGTGTGGGCATCCCCATCCTTGTTCGCTTTCCATGGGCTGTTGCCCTTGGAAATACCCTGAAGGCCGCATTCTGCAATCTCTTGAGTAGTGTCCCCATCTCCCACAGTTCCAACAAGACCCTTGTGGTCCTCCTCTCATCCCTTGCCCACCAAATCCTCTATTCCCCATACCTCCGAACCTCCCTCTCTGGCCACGGTACCCACCTCTTCCTCTTGCTGCTCTTTCTTGCCACTGTGATCCTCTGTATGACTCCTCTTCGTTCCACTGGCCGTGTTCTCCTGCTGCCCGCAACGCGGCTATTGCAACTGGTTGGTTTCCTGCTCCTTTATCCCCCTCGTTTTCTCTATCTGCGGCTACGCTGGCGTTTATGGCGGCGACCTTCACTAATTTGTTCTGTACCAGCTTTGCCTCGTCTGCCAGCCTTTTTTGTGCTATCTCCTTTTCCCTCTCTTTGATCCTCCTGCAGTGGTGCACAATTATACTCTGAATTTCAGGCCAACCCTTGACTTCTATCCCAGCTATTTTATTCAAGGCCTTCTGTACCTCCTTCGGGAGCCCTTTCTTGATGATAAAATAGAACAAGGCGGTGGATTGGTTCCACGCCGTACCACTTTCGCTTCTCCGCGAATCTTGCACCCGTAGTATGAATTGCGCAGGATCCTTGTTCTACTCCATTGTACACTGCATCACTAAATGTAAATCTGGAATGTCTGGAAACGTGCGCCGTAATGCATCCCATACTTGTGCTTGAACATTGTTAAACGGTGACCCATCGTGGGGGTCACAACTCATTGTAACTCCGGGAAATCCTGCCTTTTCCCACACCGCGTCTCCCTGGTCACCAATTGCTGACACTAGCACGCTTTTCACATCCCCTATTGCTAGTGGCACTCCTGCTGTGTTCTTTTCGAACGCATGTATCCATTTCCCAACCCCTTCCGCCAGTGGGGGGGAGTACTTTCAGCAGGTTGTTTTTGTCCATTTGGGCCCAAGAAATGTAGTGCGGCCTACCTGCTCCTTTATGTATCAACGTCATCTGTAACTTATGTCTCCTTCCTGTTTTACTTACTGTTCCCTTTTTTACCCACTTACCAACATATTCCCTACTCGCTGTCTTAACCTACCCTGCCATCGTGGGGGTGACTGTGGGTCTGAGTCATTGTCACGGATGGCACTCTGTTAAGAGTGGCACAGGGCACCCAGGTAGGGTTTGGGTAGTTGTGCCGAAGTAAGGTGGACAGATAAGTACACACACAGCTGAAAGTAAAAGAGAACAAAGAGTAGGCAAGTGTAGCAAGGAAATAAGGTACAACAGAATGGATTCCCTCTTGGGGTGTATGCAGATATGGGAAAGAGTGTTCCACGGTGTTAGGGAGAATTCTCTGTTTAGGCTGAATTTCCTAACCTAGTGAGTCCCCCAGCAGCTTTGCTGGATTTCTGGAGTTTGTTTTTTTCCATCCTGCCAGGAGTGAGACTCTTTTTCTCCCACTCTTGGACATGAATGTGTGTAATTCCTTTGAATGTCAATGTGTTCTATGGGCTATGGGGTCTTTTACTCCATAGGGTCTCATATGTTTTTCTATGTGTGTTACACCGCACCCTACGTGCCGTAACACTGGGGCGTCCTAGCGGACCTCCATCATAGACTCCATACCCGGGGACTAACTACTGTCTCCCCGGGCATGTAAAGTCACCATTGGCTTTACTAGACCTAAATTTACTAACAGAACTAGTACAAACCATCCTATTGTGGACGTACTAGTAGGGGTAATTCGATTACTCCTGGGTCTGTTATTCGAGGGGGCACTGTCCCGTCCCCCCTCGTCGAGTTTTGGCTGGTGGCAGTGGAAACTACTTGTTATATTCGACCCCGAATATAACCCTATGGGATTCTTCCCATTGTTGGAGATTGATACTTTTTCCCGTTGATCTCTAACATACCATCGGTTTACTTATCTTAAATAAGTCTATCGCATGGTATTTTCTGCCAGAACTCGGTTTTGTAAAATGGCGTCTGTGTTCGTCTCTGTGACTCCTAAACCAAAGGTTGAGCCCTTTGTTCCACTTTTGGAGGGCTTCTGTACAGAAGCCCTCCAAAGTGGTGCCATTCTGTCTGGGTTACCACAGGGGTGGGGGAGGGGGTTTAGGCACCCTGGACTGAGTTGCCTTGCCAACTCCGGTCGCACTCTGGTGTGATTGGCCCAAGTGGTGAGCCTCCCGGCTCACCACTTAGCGTGTTTTGAGTGACAGCTAGGATGAATGAATGGGGGTTTTCTGCATAAAAGCAGGGCTTTTGGGACTGGATCTTCAGAAGTCGCCACATGACCTAAGAATCCGACGAGGGTAAAGCTGAGCCGACCTGCAACGACGACACCTCCGGTGGAGCCCTGCTGAACCGACTCACCACTTCCCGACGACAGAGGAGATCTCCCTGCCGGAGAGTCTCTTCCCCTGGCTGGTGGGAACAACCAGTCACCTTTGCTTTTTCTTCGCTTCAGGACGCAGTGGTCGAATTGCCCGTGCAGAGCACCTCGGCAACCGGATAGCCACTACCCCTGTACCGCGACCAAAAGGTGGTGCCTTGTGACGGAGCACTCCGCGGCTGGTCTCTTCCCTGGTGGTGCACCGGACTTCACTTTTCTTCGACAACGAGATCATCTCTACTCTTGGCAAAGACCCGACGTGCATCCACCACCAGGAACAACTGCCCCCGCCGGAGCTGTCTCTCCACAACAAGGTACCGTACCCGCCTGGCTTCCCTGTCTGCCGGATAGAGTGAGGTGTCTTAATCCTCGCCTTTCCATTTGGGTCGCCTCCAAGCTTTCTTTAACGTGTTGTTCTGAACTGGTCCAATCTTCCATAACAATTTGCGATAAAGCCTCGAAGCGCATTTCCACTGAGACACTTTTTTGGGACATATCGCCTTGCCTCTCTCCGAGTGGGCCTGGCCTCTGAACTTTGTGATCTGCAGTAGACCCTGCCTTACTTGCCTTGCATTTGTCCGTAAAGTATTGGTACCAAGTTGACTTCATAACCTGCCTTATTTTTCTCTCCCGCCCTTACGAATACTAGAGTGCCATCTAGGTGAAATCATACACCTCTGTCTGCAAATAAGTGATTCCGGTGAACCTAAACTTGTCGAACTATTGTTAGGGGGTTTGATATTTTTCTTCGTATAATAATTGTGATTGAAGTTGTTTGCCGTATTAGTGCCAGAGTGTTTTCCATAGATGTGTTGTTATAAATAAATACCTTTATATCTTTACACCGAAGCCTTGTTCCCTGTTTGCTTGTTCTACTGTGAGGATTGCCCTATTTTGTATACTCCACATACTGTCTAACTGTTCTTGAGAGAAGTCTGACTGCTCAGCCACAGCTACTGAGTGAATCTGTGTGGTACAGACTGCTACCAAGTGGGTTCATTGCCAAACACCTGTAGTCCTAAATCTTTTGCAGTGGTCCGAGAGGGAACTGCACAGGTTTCCGCCTAACACACGGACCTTAGGAAATACTCCAGCCTTCTGCACAGTTTGCTATAACAGAGGCCCACGCTGTTTGCTCATGGCTGGGAACAGCAGCTGTGGGTGTCTGTAACACAGAAACGAGACAAGGGAAGGGGCAGAGGTTGCCTGCCGGAAACCAACAGACAAGCTATGTACAAAGGGGTCTACAAACGATACAAGAGAAGACAATAACAGACAAATCTAGGAAAAAAGGAAGTCGATGAGCAAACTAGAAGAAGGAAATGAAGGGAAAGCAGTATAACTGAATTGGACAGGGATAAAGAACAGAGGGTTGTAAAGAAGGAAGAAAGCAAGGGAGCAGCAGTCAGGAAACTGGGGGACTGCAATCACTGAAAGTAATAAATGTAGGTAAACTGTTGTGGATTGCAGAGGACTGTAGGGTGCAAGGTAGAGAGCTCAGAGGAGCAGGACAGCAAGGAGCAAGCCCAAAGGAGCAGGGCTGTAAGGAAGGGAGCCCAGAGGATAAGGGCTGTAGGCAGCGGAGTGAAGCAGGCTGCAAGGCAAGGAGCCCAGAGGACAAGGGCTGTAGGCAAGGATCCCAAAAGACAAGGGCTGAAGGCAGAGGAGTGTAGCAAGCTGCAAGACAGGGGTTCCAGAGGACAAGGGCTGTAAGTAGTGGAGTGATACAGACTGCAAGGCAGGGAGCCCAAAAGGCTAGGGCTGTAGGCAGCAGGGTGTAGCAGGCTGGAAGGCAGGACGCCCAGAGGAGTAGGGCTGTGAGACAGGGAGCCCAAAAGACTAGGACTGTAGGCAGCAGGGTGTAGCAGGCTGCAAGGCAGGACGCCCAGAGGAGCAGGGCTGAGGCAGGGAGCCCAAAAGGCTAGGGCTGTAGGCAGCAGGGTGTAGCAGGCTGCAAGGCAGGCCGCCCAGAGGAGCCGGGCTGAGGCAGGGAGCCCAAACGGCTAGGGCTGTAGGCAGCAGAGTGTAGCAGGCTGCAAGGCAGGACGCCCAGAGGAGCAGGGCTGAGGCAGGGAGCCCAAAAGGCTAGGGCTGTAGGCAGCAGGGTGTAGCAGGCTGCAAGGCAGGGCGCCCAGAGGAGCAGGGCTGAGGCAGCGAGCCCAAAAGGCTAGGGCTGTAGGCAGCAGGGTGTAGCAGGCTGCAAGGAAGGAAGCTCAGTGGACTAAGGCTATAGGTAGAAGGCAGCGGAGCGTGATCGGCTACAATGCAGAGAGCTCGGCAGGGCACTGGATCAAAAGCAGGAGTAAGCAGGGACAGCATACAAAAATTCATAGCTCGAAGCAAAAAGGTGCTGGAAGGACTCTTAATGCAAGAGACTGAGCCCCTGCACGCAGCAGCTTTTATACCGCCCTGCCCAGCACAGAGGCAGGCTAATTGGCCGCACCTGGATCAGCACACCTGAATACAATTTGCCTCCTCCCTCTCCGTTCCTGAGCTGGTGAAAGCAGCGCTGATCCCTAGGGCTTCTGGGGATTGTAGTTCCAATGATGACAAATAGGAATGGCCAGGAATAGATAGTTATAGCCAGGTGCATTATGGTAAGTGTAGTTTGTTGGGTAAAATAAAAAAGCACCAAAGTCTCACAAATGGGAAATAAGGTCCAAAAAATGAATAGGGGTTGATCCAAGAGTTTTCTGTAGATAAATGAATAACAATTAGTCCATAATGATCGCCAATGTATGCGCCCATGGCGCAGGCATGACAGTCATCGAAATTATGTGGCAATGGGGATCCTACAGCGGCCGCTCCGTCCTCGTATTCGTCTAAATCACTCCACACCTCTTCTATCTCTGCTTCTTGCTCACCATTCTCCTCCTGTCCTTCCCCTTGCTGGCTCTCTGGGGTAGCTGAGCGTATGATTCTCACTGGTTTGTCATTCAGATGGAACAGGAACTCTTCCTGATTGCCATTCTTTTTCTCGCCCTTTTGGTATGTGCGTGCCCTGCGATGATATGGAGCGTGCTGGCTCTGAACTTGCTGGCGCCACCTCTCCTGCTGTACTTAATGAGAGTGTGAGATCTGTCATAGACAATGGTGGTACCTCCCCTCCCCCTGGCAGCATTTGGCCCCTATCGCACAGTGCTCTTAGCCGTGTCATCTCCAACTGTGCATGTGCTAGCTGGCAGTCTAACTCTCCTGTTAAGTGTGCTAAATTCACGGGGGTGCAGTCGTTGGGCCATACAAACCTCCTTTGTCATAGGGTGGTGGTGCTGTAGCTACTGCTCCATTTGAGGGAGTGGGGGTGGGGCATGCCGGTACATACAGAGGCTCGCTGTACCCCACTGCTGGTCTTGTCATTAAAG
Source organism: Ambystoma mexicanum (assembly GCF_040938575.1). Lineage (NCBI taxonomy): Eukaryota > Metazoa > Chordata > Amphibia > Caudata > Ambystomatidae > Ambystoma > Ambystoma mexicanum. The sequence continues at coordinate 80,783,097 of NC_090936.1, forward strand.
GGTATATTTTGGTTGTATCGCCCTCAGCTGTGGTTTTTGTGCACTCGCCTTTTGGCGTTCCGCTTACCTCTTCCTGTGGTTTCTGTTTTTCAGTTGGTCTTTCTTTACCTACCTCTGCTGTGGGGGTAACTTCCTCGAACATTCGCCATAGATCCAGCACTTCCCTTCTATTTTGTAACTGCTTCCCCTTATATCTTGCTAGCAAATGCCTAGACACTAAATCTAACACCCTCTTATCAAATGACCCTCCTTCTGGCCAAATCGGCGTTACATTGTCTCCTTTTATCTCTGTCAACCATTGATCATGGTACTTTTGTATCTTTTCACTGTATAACAGAAGGTGTTGACAAATATGAGCTAGTGGTGTTATTCCCCCCATGACGATGTTTCTCCCCCTAATCACCGTTCCACCCACTCGTCCTTTCTTCTAGACCAACAATATATCAAGTGCTTCTCAATTACTAGTAGTTTTTATGTATCAATATTCACTGTTACTTTTGTAATTATTGCATTTCCAAATTCAACAGTTCACTTTTGCATGTGTACCACTTTGCCAATAAATCAATTACAATACTTTGATATTCTTGACCAACAAATAGACAGAACATGGAAACACATTTTCCTCTTTGTTCCCGTTACCAAACCTTTCCCCTTTTCACCTACTCTTCTCATTCGCTCCCCACCTCTTACACCCTTTTACTTTTCCCCAAGAATTCTTTCTTACACGGAAAAAGAATATTCTAAATAACTACTCCGAGTCTACTCAATATACGAGACCCCTACTATTTTCTCTTTATCTTCTCTTATTTTATCTGCACTGGACGAGACAATGCTACGCGGCGTCGCCTTCTACCCCGTTCAGGCTAGGATACCTCTTCTCTTCTTCTTCTCACTTCTCACGAAACCTAATGGCCATATAAAGGACAGATCAGAAAAGCCTCATCATCACTCACACAGGCCCTACTCTTCGCTATAACCCATTACCACTTGTTCCCCTGTTCCCTTCTATTCCCCTTTACCTTTCCTTGGTAACCTTCGCAACCGGCACTCACGTGTTCAGTCAGGTGATCCGAGTGTCACCATTCACGGTCCGACCCCAGTCAGGTCAGCACCCCAACCAAGCCGTGGCCCGCCTCGGCGAGCAGCTTTTCAGTCGGGTATTCGTCAACCGGGAACCCTTGACCCTTTCTTGTAGTGCGCACAGGCTGGTCGGCTGCAGAGGCGATGGTTTTGCTGCGGGGCGTCCCGGATCTCGCCGCACAGTGCGGGCCTCGAGGCACCTCTCCAAATCACATCGCAGGGGGTCACCAAATGTTTGTGCCATCCCCGTCTTCAACGTGCAAGAGAATAAAACGGACACTCCCCGGACGGGGAATAAGGTAAAGAGAGCAGGCTGCGAGAGTTCAAGGAAAGGTTTATCTAGAACTCTGAGAGCGCTCTGGCAAAATTAATGTTACAGTACATTATATAGGTACAATGACACGTCTAACATATGAGGCTACGTTGGACCCGGATTGGTCAGCCAGGGTGGTGTCTTAGGTGTGGGCATCATCTCTTCCTCCTGGTTGGTTGTTTGGTTGGCGGGAGGATGGACGTCAGATATCTGTGCTCCGGATGGGTGAAGGTCAGGTCGCCGTGAAGCAGGGTGGTCACTATCTAAGCTAATGAATACATTCTAAATGATGCATGCACTAAATAATAATTGTTCAAAAGACTCTCAGTAGTTTATCATGTCACTATACAAATCACACAGGTGTCTATATCATCTATAACATTTGGATTATACAGGTCACAGAGTAAGGGTCTTGACCACTATAATACACTGATTGAACTGTAGGTTTAGTTTCACAAGAATCTCAGGTATGTGGCATTTGTTAGTATTAGGCACGATATACTGCAGCAGGGGTCTAATGTTATTTGGGAGTCTGCTGGGTGGGCATCATGGCATGGTCAGTGGTCTGGCACATGAAAGGAATATCTTGCAGGGACACAGGGTCAGAATGGCAGTAAGTTTCCACTGGCGAGGGTGCGGGAGGGGCAACGACAGGTTTGTGGAGATGAACAAGCTATGTGCTTAGTTATGCTGGTTCCCTTGCAGGACAGTGATCTCAGAGGAAGACTGATATGATACATTTATTAGTTGTTGCAAATACCTCCGGCTTCAGCGTGAGAATGGAGCCGCAGAGTTTTCCAGTCAGAGTGGGAACGAAGGTGGGGGCCATGTGCTCTGTGTGCCCGACCACAGTGAGGAGAGGGAGAGAAGCGTTTCGTACTATCGCAGTGAGGCCTGGTCGCCAAGATGGAGTCGAAAGGGGGCACAAAAAATTGATGCCCTGTGTCCTGCTCAGTGGTCCCATCTACACGAAAGTCAACTAAAGTTAACATCGCATAAGGGCAAGGGGCGAACCCACTACTGGAGGCACTTGGTCCAAGTTTTGTACTGAGAAGTGAAGGCAGAGAGGGGCCTGCTGGCCCCTCGCTCCCACACAATAGTGACCCCCAAACATAGACACCATACCCTGGGACTGACTACTGTCTCCCAGGGCATGTAAAGTCACCATTGACTTTACTAGTCCAAAATTGTGAACAGAACCAGTACAAACCATCATATTGTGGAAGTACTGGAAGGGGTTAATTCGATTGCCCCTGGGTCTGTTTCCAAGGGGGCACTGTCCAGTCCCCCCTTGTCGAGTTTCTGGCTGGTGGCAGTGGTTACCACGCAAAATATTCCACCGGAATATTTCCTATGGGATTTTCCCATTGGTTTTAAACGCACCACTTTTTGGTGCAATGTTAAAGATACCGCTGGTTTATTTATTTAATATAAAATCACTGGTTGGGTCTTTTCGCCAGAACTCTTTTCTAAAATGGCGTTTGTGTCCGTCTCTGTAACTCCAACCAAGGTCGGGTCCTTTGTTCCACTTTTTGGCGGGCTTCTCCACAAAAGCCGTCCAACTGGTGCCACTCTGTCTGGGTTCCACAGGATGTGTGGGTGGGGGAATGGGCACCCTGGACTGCATTGCCTTAGTAACTCAAGTTGCACTCTGTTCTGATTGGCCCAGTGGTGAGCCGCCCGGCTCACCAGTTAGCATGTATGATTGACAGCTAGGCTGTTGAATGGGGGTTTTTCTGCATAAAAGCAGGGCTTTTGGGACTGGAACTTCAGAAGTCGCCACAGGACCTAAGAAATCCAAAGAGGGGAGAAGCTGACCCATCTGCAACGACGACACCACCGGTGGAGCCCTGCTGCAACGACCTCACCACTTTCCCGACGACAAGAGAAGATCTTCTGCCGGAAGAGTCTTCTTCCTCTGAGCTGGTGGGATCAACCAGTTCTCCATTTCGCCTTCCAGGACGTCTCTTGGTCGAATCGCCCGTGCCAAGCACCCAGGCGGCCGGATAGCCAAGCTTCACCACTGTGACCGCGAATAAAAGGAATGCACCTTTTAACCGACAAACTCCGCGGCTGGTCTCTTCCCTGGGCAGTGCAACGACTCCAAGTTTCCTCCTCAATGAGATCTTCTCTTCCCCTGGTCGAAACCACAAACTGCACCCGCTGCCAGGAACAACTGCTACTGCTGGAGCTTCCTCAACTTTAAAGGTACTGTGTTCCACATGGCCTCCCTTTCTACGGTTTGATAAAGGTGACCCTTAAATCCTTGGCTTTCCAACTGGGTTGCCCCCCAGACCTTCTAACTTTACCTTCTGAATCAACCCAACCTCTTTTGAACATTTTTACAAAGACTTGAATGCATTTCTAAACTGTGTGATCTTGGGCACATTTCACCTTGCTCCATTTAAAGTGGACCTGGCCTATGAACTTTGGCTCTACAGCAGACTCTGCCTTCACTAACTTGTTTGGGTCTTAGAAAAGTTTTGGGAACTGTTTTATTTTTCATGACCTGCCTTTTTCTCTCCCTTTAAATGAATTATTGGAGTGCCATCTAAGTTACGCGCTCGCATCTGTTTTGACAAATAGTAGTGTGTTGACTTAGACTTGTCTAATAATTCTTAAGGGAGGTGTGTATACTTTTCTGACTGTGTTTGAACTTGCTTTGATTTATAGTGCTAGTGTATTTCCTTAAGTGTGTGTTAAATAAATAATTATATACTTTTGATACCAATCTCTGGTCAGTGTTTGCTTGCTCTACTGTGTTTTTGTCCCTATTGTGTATCCTCTGTATACTGCCCTACTCTTCTTGAGAGGAGTCTGACTGCTCAGCCAAAGCTACCAGGTAAATCTGGGTGGTACAGACTGCTACCAATTGGGTTTACTGCTTACTCCTGTAGTCTTAATCTTCTTGCAGTGGTCCCCAAGGGAACTGCACAGGATTCTGCCTAACATCCCTACCGGGTATTTGGTATGTCGGAGGAAAGAAAAGATTGAAAGTGTTACCCCCACCTGTTTCCTAGTGGGAAAAATGGCTTGGTGGTTAGTGGTTGAAAAAACGACCCCATCCTAGAACGTGATGGGAGAGGTGATGTTATTCCATTTCTACCCAGATATAACAAATCTGGGACTAGTATCTATCACACTCATGTGTGTAAATAAATAACCAGTTTATTTCAGCTGAATCCGATCCCACCTCTGAAACTATATGTGAGGGGTAAAAAAAAAGAGAGACGGACGCAGAAGTAATGTTTTCTAAAGGTTTGCCATTTATTTGAATAAAAATTGGGTTTTGAAAAACGCCTAACGTTACCTAAACTAATAGAGAGGTCCCTGCCTAGCAAACTGAAAATAAAGAAAAATAACCCAGTGTCCAAAATATCTCTGGCCCTTACACTAATACACACAATACAATTATACAAGGAAACATGGCTAACTTTATTTCGGAAAACAATTCTGTAATTAAAACTTTAAAAGTCCTTGAAATCAATCTATGCGACCAAGGTTGGATTTCCTTCCCCTGGATCAATTCAGGACCACTTGGATTACAGTTCTGATTCAGCAAAGTTCTGTTCAAGGTAATAGAAATGTCTTTGTCGCCCACTGTGTCTTTCTCTGGGACGCAAAAAATGTCTCTTCCACAATGCTTGTTTGATAATCCACAATATCCTTCTTTCACAAACACAAGGTCAAACCAATGTAATTGTTCAGGTACCATGTAGCACCATCTTCACAAGAACTACTTATTCTCAAAATAGCACTTCAATCTTTCTTAATACTTCTTCTGTAAATTAAACACCTTTTTGTCAGGCTAGCAAAACTCAACTTGTCTTAGTGATGCCATTGTTTGTTGAACAAATAATAAAGTAAATGGATTCTCTTAATTCAACAAAGGTTCTTTTAACAAATCTTTTATCACAAAGGTATTTTATCAAACCACCATCTTCATTCTTGGTCCAATCGCCTGCCAGGACTAACTACTATAAGCCCTTTCCTGGTATACTCGCATGCCAGGAAAAAAACTCCTACAACTACTTTCAAACGTGATGGTAATATTGACTTCAAGACTCTCCATACCAATCTTTATTGGAAGGAGGATTGAGCAATAACTGCCTTTTATAGTCTCATGACTCTTGACATCTTGTGTTCCAGTTTTCCCTAAACTGAAAACATATTATAGAAGAATTATTCTCAAAGGGTCTCTCAATAGCTTCAAAACAACCTTTTGACTGATAGCAGTTTGGGTTACAAGCTTCCTCCAGTTGAACTCCTAAAACGGAAGAGATGCACGCTTGTCGCCTTGGTATAGTTTCACCGTCTCTTGGCTGTTGGCAAAATGAGATATGAGCTTTCCCAAAAGTTTATCTTCAATAAGGGGGTTTATGTCTTGGTTGATTTATTGAGGTTCACTCACAACTTCTTGGCTGATGGTAATACTGGTTATTAGCTTTTCCCAGTGGTTGTCTTAGCATGGTTTTCTTGTAGCGTTTTGGCTGTGGGTAGTACTGGTTAGAGGCTTTCCCCACCGATAGTTCTCTTAAAGTCTTTTGATAACCTCTTGGCTGTGGGTAGTACTGGTTAGAGACATTCCCCACTGGTAGTTCGCCTAAAGTCTTTCGACAGCCTCTTGGCTGTTTATAACGCTGGTCATAAACTTGCCCTTCTTTTAGTTCCTTACAATCGAACTTTCGTCTTTGCCACTTTGCTTTGTTTTCTTTAATCATTCGATAGTCAGAAAACAGTCTCTGCTTTGATTGATCAATTATTTGGTATTCAAAATTGTTGCATTGTAACAGCTTTCTTGTTCGGAGCGTCCCGGGGTCAGCATTCACACTCAGTCAACTCACCGGTTCTCTACGGCGGCTTCCACTTGCTGTCTGGCTTTGCAGTGGTCCTTCAGTGTTCAATCTGCTTACTTTACCGCTTCAGCGAGCCTCCGTTAAGTTGCGAGTCAGTCTTCGGGAGCGATGACAGCTCCATTGATCTTCTGTGACTTCACCGGCCTGCCATACGGTGTGCTGGAAACACTTCTCCTCAGCTGGGCTTCTTCTTAGTACGCCGCATTCCACTGCACATACTCTGCAAATCTGCTTCTGGTCAATTTCACCCTTCATGGTGACTTCAGTTGGTGGGCTTCTTTCCGTGGCTTTCCAATGCTCTTTGCACTTCTTCCTCGGCTTCACCTCTATTCCACAGCTGTGCCTCATCTTGGGTTTTAAATATCCCGCGCAGGTGATTTGAGTGGCAGCAACTAGATAGTGGTCTTTGAGTATTCACGATTTTGGATCCACATTGCCTCTGAGCTCTTCTTCCTTGTCCCAGTACTTTTAGCCTTACGGAAACTGAAGTCCATAGAAGGATGTGTGAGATTAGGTTACCTTCCGTTAATCCATGTTGCTTTATGAACTGAGAGTTGCTAGAATATGAGGGGGTTGTGGAAAAGGTTTGCAGTTCCACTTTAGAGTGAGGGTCTCTTGTTAAGCCAGAATTATGACAATTCAAGGTTCTCATCTTGAATTCCCCAACCTTTGAGGAATCAACTTTGTTCTGTTTAAATTACTTTTTATGGAGACCAACAGGGCGCACAGAGAAAAATGGCAAAGTAATTAGGGAGCTCAGCAGCTGGCCTTGGAAATTAAGGTATAAAGTCCTGAATGGCAGGAGTAGAGGATGTGAATGATATATAAATGGTGTGCCCAAGACTTTGGGAGTTATAGCAACACCTTCCCACTGCCTAAGACATATACACCATTAAAGTATATAAAAGGAAGGTTGCGTCTCTAGTTTCTGGACCAACAAAAAAAGGTCTCAAATAGAAGATCACATGTATTTCAACAATGGGTCAGCACACTCTCTGCTATTGCGAAGTTTACTTTAATAATTTAATAAAAAACATTTATGGTAAAATCATAAGATCACAGGCAGTTGTGTGAAATAAGAAATAACATTCATCCCTTGTCCAATACAAAATTCTAATCAAAACAAATATATTTGGAACATCATACAAATTTTAAATCAACTAGCTTTGTATCAATCTGTGTACAAAACATAGCCCAACATATTTTTGTCCTTATGATGTAATTTAATACAGGACATTCCTCAGGGGATGAGCAATAACAAATGTTCATATATTCCTTAGTGTTCTGTTGCAGTGCCGCATTTATTCTTAGATGTTAAATAGTCAATGGTACACATACAGCGGTAGAAGTTCACCCAGTCTTCACTAACAGTGTGGAAGAATTCAAAACCAAGCCATGCAAGTATGGATACTCTGCAACCTCGGTCTCCTGTGCCAGTTCTCAGACGTCACAACCATGGAGAGACCTCAGATTTTCAAAGCACAAAACCCATTTCAGTATCTGGACAGGGATCTCCATGAACACCTTCCTCAGGAGGCAAATACACCATCCCAAGTAGAGGTACTGCTCACCGCACCCATGCAGGCACGTCCCAAAAACCACCAAGATGAAGGAGAAAAGAAGCTGCAACTGTTAGAGCACAAGTGCACTGGAGACGGCAGGCATAGTGATGAGGCTCCATAGGTACACTGAGTAGAAAAATAGAGGGCCAGGAGCTGTTGGAGAGCACAGTGGAGCAGGACCCCCATCAGTGAGTGAGATCAGAGCAGGAATCTTGTAAGAAGGAACACACAGCCCCGGACAGAAAACGTTTGGCGGCCCTGGTGATGGGTCGGAGTGCCGAGCCAGGTGGTGCTGCTCTGAGCGACCGTTGGGCCTGAGTGTCACGCCATGGTGGAGACCGGGGTCCGCCGCACCCGCTCTTCCCATCACCTCCTGGCGAGTCTACCCGCGCTTCCGCGCCTGGGGGCTCGCCAGAGGGAGAGCTTTGGGTGTCGGGGCCGGAGGGCCACGGCACATGCGCGGGAGGCCTCTGTCACGGTTCCGCGCATGCGCCGTGGACTGGGCTCGAGTCCTAGGAAGGGCTTGCCTTCCAGGACTCGCTTTGGGTACGCGGCTTGCGTTCCAAGCCTCACGGGCGCCGGCGACCCATAAAAGGAGCCGCAGATCGAGGCAAGCCGCGTCTCAACGCAGTTTGCTTCGTTCTGTGAGCTTTCCTACCTGGGCTGCTTGCTACTTACCTGAGCCCACTCTGGGCTGCCTGCATTCCTTACCTGAGTTCCTCCCTGGGCCTGCCAGCATTCCTTACCTGAGTTCCTCCCTGGGCCTGCCAGCATTCCTTACCTGAGTTCCTCCCTGGGCCTGCCAGCATTCCTTACCTGAGTTCCTCCCTGGGCCTGCCAGCATTCCTTACCTGAGCCCACTCTGGGCTGCCTGCATTCCTTACCTGAGTTCCTCCCTGGGTCTGCCAGCATTCCTTACATGAGTTCCTCCCTGGGCCTGCCAGCATTCCTTACCTGAGTTCCTCCCTGGGCCTGCCAGCATTCCTTACCTGGGATCTCCCTGGGCCTGCCAGCATACCTTACCTGGGTTCTTCCTGAGCCTGCCAGCATACTTTACCTGGGTTCCCCTGGCTCTGTCAGCAACTTACCAGGCTCAACTCAGGGCCTGCCGACATACTTTTACCTGGATCTCCCTGGGTCTGCCAGCATACACTTACCGGGGTCCCCTGCGATTGCTGCCCTAGGGTTACCTTTCGGGCCCCTTCAGTTTGGTCACCTGCTCAGCTTGGTCCCTTCCATTCCTGTCCGGCCTTACCCTCTACATCCGTTCCTGTGGACTAAGAATATATCTGCCACGCCGGAATCTTTGACCTCCGCTTCAGTTCACGTGCTTTTGGACTTGATTCCATCGGACTCCATCCTTGCCCGTGATCGGCAACAAGACTGTAGCCTCTACTGTCTGTGCTTGCACAGTCCCTTCGTCACGTTAATCAGGAGAGTGCTTTCCGTGACATTGGGAATCGGTCCATCCTCCACCCAGTATCAGTTTTTGGGTGGCGGAGAGGCTGGTCTCTCGTGCCACAAGCTCGTCTTTCAACTGGTTACAGACTGGCGACCTCGGCAAGATCAAAGACCAAGAAACCAGGTACGCAGCCCTCTCGTGCTTCCCAACTTGACAGATTGAGACGCCTGCCTTCAGACGTGGAGATGGAGGATTCGCAAGACCTGCGGAACGAGTTACAAGCACTCAGGGCTGAGATGGCCGCCTTGCGTCAGGAGAATCAGACGTTACGTCAAATGATAACCCAAGGAGCAATGAGTACTTCACAGGTGGAGGGTTCTTTGGCTCATACAACACCAATCAAGTTTGATGGAGACCCTAGACGGGTGGCGGAGTTTTGTAACCACTGCCGAATCCATTTTCTTTTCAGATCGACTCATTTCAACAATGATAAGGCCAAGATCGGGTACATCTTGGGGAACTTAACTGGGAATGCTTTAGCCTGGGCAACTCCTTTTGTGGTTTCAAACAGTCCTATTTTGAATGACTTTGCAGCCTTTGAAAAGGCATTCCTGGAGGTGTTCCAAACGCCAAATCTGGCCTCTGCTGCACAGAATCAACTGATGGATATCAAACAGGGAAGCGCCGACATCATAACCTATATCAGCCGCTTCCGACTATTAGCAACCGATTCTCAGTGGCCTGAAATCACGCAGAAGACCCTATTTCGTCGCGGCTTGAGAGAGGAGTACAAGGACGAGTTACTCCATATCCCCGAACCAGAGAGTCTCCAACACATGATTGATCAGGTGCTCCGCATTGACCAGAGGCTAGCCGAGCGGAAGGCAGAAAGACGTCGGCTCGAAAGAAACAATCCCAGAATGACCAGTTTACTCGCCGGATCGTTCGGTCCTACTGAATCAGGATCAGAGCCAATGCAGTTGGGAGCCATGAGAGGTCCATTGTCTGAGGAAGAAAAGAAACGGAGAAGATCATTACGTCTATGTCTTTATTGTGGAGCTGCCGGGCATTATCTGGGTACGTGTCCTTTACGTCCACAGAAGAAGAAGGCGGGAAACTAAAAGACCTGTCGTGTATTGGAAGGGCAGCGACAGGTCCTATTCCATCTTCAGACCTTTCCACATTTTGTTCTATACTTCGTCCCATGCAACCTGCAGTATTACAGACCTTGAAGATCCGAATCAAGTTGCCTGATAAGAATCTGGAAGTGTTTGGGCTGTTGGACGGCAGAGCTTCCGGCAATTACATTGACAAGGCTTTTGCCTCCAGTCACAAAATTCCGCTCTTGTCTAGACTCACCGCACTACCCGTAGAGGTCATTGACGGGACTCCTTTGTCCTCCGGGCCCGTCCGACAGTTTACAGTGGGTCTAACTCTCCAGATCGCTGGTCATTCTGAGGAACTCGCCTTGGATGTTATCAAGTCTCCTACCTACAAGGTGGTCCTGGGGTTACCTTGGCTACAACACCATAACCCGGTTATAGATTGGAGAACACAGACCTTGACCTTTTCCTCCGCAGTTTGCACCCAGAAGTGCAAATTATCAGCTCCTACCCAGGTTTTCTCAACCACCCTGGAAACATATGGCAGTGGGGTTCGTCTTTGTTCCACTTCTCTGGTCCCGCAGGAGTAAGTCGACTTTGAACAGGTATTCTCTGAACCAGGCGACATACCTCTTCCGCCACATCGTTCATTCGACTGCTCCATCGAGTTTTTGCCGGACTGTGTCATTCCCCATGGGAAACTGTATGCTTTAACCCGGGACGAAAGACAAGCACTTCAGGATTACCTGTCAGACTGCTTGCAGAAAGGATACATCGTTCCGTCCAAGTCGCCCGCAGGATTCCCCATGTTTTTTGTGAAGAAGAAGGAGGGCACCTTGAGACCCTGTGTAGATTACCGGCAACTAAATGACATAACTGCAAAGGACCGTTATCCATTACCATTGATTCGCAGTATCCTAGAAACTTTACACACAGCTCGGATCTTCACCAAACTGGACTTACGCGCGGCCTACCACTTGGTCTGCATCAAGAGTGGAGATGAATGGAAAACGGCTTTCAAGACACCTTTTGGGCATTATGAATATAGAGTCATGGCATTCGGTCTATGCAATGCCCCCGCTATCTTCCAACGGTTTATGGATAACATCTTTGGTGATCTAATTGGTTTGTCAGTCTGGGTGTATTTGGATGATATCCTGGTTTTTTCCAAATCCTTTGAAGAGCATGTGGAACACGTTCGGGAGGTCCTTCGCCGTTTGTCCTATAATCATCTATTCGCAAAGGCGGAGAAATGCTGCTTTCATCAGCCTAGTATCGAGTTTTTGGGATTTGTGATTAACCAAGATGGGATAGAGATGGATCCTAAGAAGGTGCAAGCCATTCAAGAGTGGAAACCACCCCACAACGTGAAATCTCTTCAAAGCTTTCTGGGATTTGCCAATTTCTACAGGCGCTTTATTCCACAGTTTTCTCAGATCTCAGCGCCCCTCACCAGGCTGACCAGCAGTAAAGTGGTTTTCAAGTGGGATTCCTTTGCATCTCAGGCTTTTGACACCTTGAAGTCAGCTTTTATGGCTGCCCCGATTCTGCGCCATCCACAGGATGATCTACCCTACATTGTGGAGGCCGACGCTTCCAACTTCACTGTCGGAGCTGTTCTCCTACAGAAAGATCCAGCGACGTCAGTAGAACATCCAGTAGCCTATTTCTCTCGCAAGTTGAATCCCAGCGAGAGAAATTACGTGGTTATTGAAAAGGAACTGTTGGCTATTAAGACCGCTTTTGAGGAATGGAGACATCATCTACTCGGAGCTCGCTTTTCTGTGGAAGTTCGACCTGATCATCGCAACTTGCAGTACCTACGCTCCTTGCAATGTCGAACGCCTCGTCAAGCCAGGTGGGCCTTCTTCTTCTCTCCGTTTGTGTTTCATGTCACTTACGTTCCGGGAACCTCCAACGTGAAAGCAGATGCTCTCTCCCGATCCCTGGAGAAAGAGGTAGAGACGGCCTGTCCGGATCAGCCACTGATTTCCCCTCAGCATTTCTTACTGACTTTGTCACCTCATCTTGAGTCAATCGCTGACGCCACCCGGACGGATCCTGAAAGGTCGGCCCTTCTTAGATGTCGGTCAGTGTATGAACATGATGGGCTTTTGTTTTTCCGGAAAAGGCTGTACATTCCTAAGGGAACAATCTGAGATAGCATATTGCATGGATTTCACGATTCACCTATCGGAGGTCATTGAGGAATGAGAGCTACACGAGAATTGATATCCCGACAGTTTTGGTGGCCTGGATGGGCTACCGAAGTTCAGAAGTACGTCGAAAGCTGTCCTGTTTGTGCCCAGTGCAACGATTCCGAGAAGACGGCCGTTGGGATTGCTGTTACCTACTGAAGTGGCACCTTACCCGTGGCATACCATCGCCACGGACTTCATTGTGGATCTGCCTCCTCCCCGAAGGGTTTACCTGCATAATGGTTGTTGTGGATGGTTTCACCAAATTAGCTCATTTCATTCCATTTAACAAGATTCCTACGGCGACCCAAATGGCTTCAGCGTTTCTGCATGAAATCTATCGGTTGCATGGCCTTCCGGAAAAGATCATTTCAGATCGCGGTTCCCAGTTCATCTCTTCTTTTTGGAGTAAGGTGTGTGGCCATCTAGAAATTCGTAGAGCTCTAAGCTCGGGTTATCACCCACAGACCAATGGGCTCACCGAAAGGACTAATCAGACGTTGGAGGAGTACCTCCGCTGTTTTGCTAACGCTACTCAGTCCAACTGGAAGGCTGAGTTAGACCTTGCTGAGGTATCCTACAACAATACTGTTCATGCCTCCATTGGGGTCAGTCCGTTCTTCTGCTCAACTGGCCAACATCCCAAATTGATGCCCTTCCATCCCGTACCCGCCAGTACTGTTCCATCCGCTGATGCCCTGGTCTCAAGCATCCAACAACAACAGGAATTGGCACGCAAGATCCTGAGAGAAACCAAGGATCGGATGAAGGCTCAGGCGGACAGGAAGAGGAGTGTGGAACCAGATTTTCAAGTCGGGGACAAGGTTTGGTTATCCTCTAGGAACCTGCTGCTCCGCAATTTGCCTGTCAAACTGGCTCCCCGTTATTTTGGTCCATTCACTATTACCAAGCGGCTGTCCTCAGTGGCGTTCCGTCTCCAGTTACCCCCTTCTTGGCATGTACACCCAGTTTTCCATGTCTCCTTGTTGAAGCCCTATGTTGTCGATACCTACGGTCGCACCTGCCCTCGCCCAACCTCAGTCATTGTGCACGGCGTCCCGGAATTTGAGGTTCAGGAGATCTATGATGCTCGTTATCGCAGGGGAGTGCTCCACTATTTGGTGGATTGGAAAGGGTACCCGGCTTGTGATCGTACTTGGGAACCACACCGGCATGTACATGCTCCCCGCTTGGTGCGTGAGTTCTATAGGCAGTTTCCTTGGAAACCCGGGGCCCCAGGTCTTCCTGGGAGGGGGCATAGTGTCACGCCACGTTGGAGACCGGGGTCCACCGCGCCCGCTCTTCCCGTCACCTCCTGGTGAGTATACCCGCGCTTCCGCGCCTGGGGGCTCGCCAGAGGGAGAGCATTGGGTGCCGGGGCCGGAGGGCCACGGCACATGCACGGGAGACCTCTGTCTCGGTTCCGCGCATGCGCCGTGGACTGGGCTCGAGTCCTAGGAAGGGCTTGCCTTCCAGGACTCGCTTTGGGTACGCCGGCGCCCGGGGGTTAAGCGGCTTGCGTTTCAAGCCTCACGGGCGCCGGCGACCCATAAAAGGAGCCGCAGATCGAGGCAAGCCGCGTCTCAACGCGGTTTGCTTCGTTCTGTGAGCTTTCCTACCTCGGCTGCCTGCTACTTACCTGAGCCCACTCTCGGCTGCCTGCATTCCTTACCTGAGTTCCTCCCTGGGCCTGCCAGCATTCCTTACCTGAGCCCACTCTGGGCTGCCTGCATTCCTTACCTGAGTTCCTCCCTGGGTCTGCCAGCATTCCTTACATGAGTTCCTCCCTGGGCCTGCCAGCATTCCTTACCTGAGTTCCTCCCTGGGCCTGCCAGCATTCCTTACCTGGGATCTCCCTGGGCCTGCCAGCATACCTTACCTGGGTTCTTCCTGAGCCTGCCAGCATACTTTACCTGGTTTCCCCTGGCTCTGTCAGCAACTTACCAGGCTCAACTCAGGGCCTGCCGACATACTTTTACCTGGATCTCCCTGGGTCTGCCAGCATACACTTACCGGGGTCCCCTGCGATTGCTGCCCTAGGGTTACCTTTCGGGCCCCTTCAGTTTGGTCACCTGTTCAGCTTTGTCACTTCCATTCCTGTCCGGCCTTACCCTCTACATCTGTTCCTGTGGACTAAGAATATATCTGCCACGCCGGAATCTTTGACCTCCGCTTCAGTTCACATGCTTTTGGACTTGATTCCATCGGACTCCATCCTTGCCCGTGATCGGCAACAAGACTGTAGCCTCTCCTGTCTGTGCTTGCACAGTCCCTTCGTCACGTTAATCAGGAGAGTGCTTTCCGTGACATTGGGAATCGGTCCATCCTCCACCCAGTATCAGTTTTTGGGTGGAGGAGAGGCTGGTCTCTCGTGCCACAAGCTCGTCTTTCAACTGGTTACAGACTGGCGACCTCGGCAAGATCAAAGACCAAGAAACCAGGTACGCAGCCCTCTCGTGCTTCCCAACTTTACACTGAGAAGCAAGATTGAGGAGGGTGCCCTGCTAAGCAGAGCACACTGGCCCGGGTGGGAGGCAACCTGCAGGCTTTGAGCAGCAGTGTGTTGACAGGGCAGAGAAGGATCAGGATGTGCTCCGGTGGCTGCCGTGCCCGGAAATTGACAGCAAGGGAAGGCCCACTCCCCCGCTGACATCGCCACCAGAGGAGGGCATTAGAGCTGGACCATTGCATGGCTGTCTGGATGTCGGTTCAGCGGGCCAGTGACAGCTGAGTGACTGAAAGTGCTACCGCTCCAGTCCAAGCTACAGTGCGACCCCCTATGAGGAGGTGAGCGGGCGAAGGGTGCGAGGTCCAGGCTCCGGGTCCTGACTCGTGGTGGGGTGGAAGGTTGCAGGCCTGTTTCATCTGGAGGCACACACCAGAAGCTCCCAGCAGCTCGTGGAAGATGTGGGCACCCTTACAGCCTCTGGTGCTGAAGGGTGCTAAGTGCTTACTGCACAGTGGAGGAGGACTGGGGCAGAAGTTTGTTTATGTAATGATCCTGTGAGCTGGATGCTCTTCCCGCAGTGGAGTTGAGGGGAGCTGGGGCCTGCTGAATCGGGCCAGACACTGGGTGTGTTAGTTCCGCCGTACCCACCGTTATGGTGCAGAGGGGATGGATTCAGAAAAGTCACTGGAGTGGCGCATGGGCCTGAAGCTGATAAGGAGGTGGTATAAGGACACTGCGTCACGCTCCTCAGAAGAAGGTACCATGGATAAAGGTGCCAAAGCCATGAAGGATCTGGGGGCCTTAGGAGGTATACTACAGGACATTCATGCAGTGCTAGTAGAGCTAAAGGTGTTCCGTGCAAAGGTCCAAGGATCAATGGGGGTGTTTGCAGATCGCGTCACGAAATTGGAGGAGCGGGTTAAAGCATTGGAGCATACTCCATGTTTGGCCAATATAGCGGATGTGGGAGTTGAGATGAGGCTTAAGGAGCTGGAATGTAAGGAAAGAGAGGTGAGATGCAAGATGTATGCCATCAAGAACAGGGAAAGGAGAAACAACTTGAGCATATGGGGACTCCCTGGTAAAGACACTGAAACGCCTCAGGACTTGGAGAGGTCGCTGTTTGGGTTGCTGCGCAAGTTACTTGGAGCCACGTCTGAGAGAGAAATCAGATTCGACAGGGTCCATAGGGGGGCAGGGACTGGCGAAGGGCCTCATTCGTTGGTGATGAAATGTCACCACTACAGAGACAAGGAAGAAATTCTCCTAAGGGCATGTGGACTTGGCACTATAGAAAGGAAGGGAGCCCAAGTGAAGATCTTCCAGGACCTCTCCACGTTTACTCTTGATCAACGATGCAAGTGTAGGGCCTTGACTAGATGGCTTCAAGAAAAAGGGGTGCGCTATCGATGGAGATTCCGCACATAATTCAAGGGGGAAAGTTACGCATTGCACCAGGGGGAAGAAGCCGATAAGCTCTTTCAAGAATTGCAGAAAGAAGATCAGGAAAGCAGCCAGATCGGGAAAGCCAGTGCCAGCTGAGAGAACATTTCAAAAGTGCATTTGGCCAGCCGAAGGGGCGAAGAAGAGAAGGTATCTCTATACGGGTGAGGAAATCAAGGGTCCAGAGCCATCGCCTAAGAGACGATGTGAAGATGTGTAAATCCTCGACTGAATAATTGGTTTTGATGTAGCTGCACACCTGCTAGTCCAGACATGAGTGTCATGGCAAGTTGTTGGGCTACACAACACTTGGTGGCCTGGAGTTGTCCAGATGTCTCAATCTAGTGAGGCTATATGCCCTGATAGTTCATAGTTGGTAGTATGCTTTATTGTTGGTGGTTAGGATGGATGAACAGAGATGGGGAGGGCCTGGGGGGAAGTTCGGAGGGGCAAAGGGGGGAGTTCCAGCACACACATGGGCATAGTAGTTAGGGTTCCATACTGGATGCGGGTTCAAAGAATGGTGATGTTTACCAGACAGGGGTATGATAGAGTTAAAGGTCACAACCCTTTATCTTAAGAGGCTCAACTCCCCCAATAAGAGATCACTGATGTATAGATGTATAATATGTTTCAGAGCTACAATTTGTCTGTGTTGTTCTTACAGGAAACTCACTTAAAACAATGGAATGAGGATCCATTACGGAAGGGCTGGTGGGTTAAATGTTCTGTTCCTTCCATAAAGATCACAAAAAGGACGGGGTGGGAATTGTTTTGGCAGGGGCCTTCCATTCGAAAGTGCGACAGGTTAAGAGGGGCTTTGGAAGGAGATTCCTGGCGCTCAAGGATCACCTGGATGGGGTTGCAATTACGATAGCCATGGTATATGCACCTAATGTGGACCAGATCCCCTTTCTGAGGAAGGAGTTTGCAGTGCTCAAGGAGTGGTGGGAAGGACACATGCTTGTGGGGAGTGATTTCAATCTTATTGTTGTCCCAAGGGTGGATTGGTGGTTGGCGAAAGGGGGTTGTGGGTGTGACAAGCCGTTGGGGAAGGAGAATAGAAATTTTGCACACTTATAAGAATTGAATAACATAACATCTTCTGGAAGGTGACTTTTGAGTGGATATTTGGGGGTCAACGTCCCCTCAGGCAGGAGGATAGACTTTCTTTTCACCCCACACTCTACATCACCAGAAGCGATCTCCTATTGGTCCCACAGGAGCAGGAGAGTGACATCGCCCCTAAAGTAGAGACGCTCACATGGTTGGATCATGAGATGGTCATGGCGGCCTCGCTGATTGATGAAAAAAGGCGGATCACCCCAGGGTGGCGCTGTAACGATTTCCTGCTCCGAGACCCTGTTTTTAAGGAATTTCTGGGGAGGAAGCCTGAACATGAGCACTGGGGGACTGTAACAGGATCCACCCCCAAAGGCAGTGGCACCTCCATGGAGACATGGAACCCGCGCAGGAGAACTGAGGCATGGCTGTTGGAAAGCGGTTCCCGGGTCCGGTCCTCAGGGCTGTACCCTTTCCAATTAACCAAGTAGAACGGGAGACCATTGCGGGATTGGTAGTCCAGAATAGCCGCCACCTCATATTCTTCTTCGCCATCCACCAGGACAGGGACAGAGCGGGCAGGAAGGCGTGTTCTCAGGTGACATGGTTTTAGTAAGGACACATGAAAATGGGAAGCACGTGCCAGGTGGAAGGAAGGGACTGTCATGCGATTGATAAGAGAGGAGATTTTATAGGGTCCTACATAGCGCGAGATGATTGTTCTTTTGGCCGGAATGTTCAGGTTCCAGGTAGAGAACCAGATATGCATTCCCACCCGATATGCCAGAGCCGTCGTTTGGTGGGCATCCGCAAAGCGTTTGGCCCTTGCCTGTTCCTGAACAAGGTGCGTGCAGATGTCCATGCGCAATTTGTCGAGGTTGCGTACGAAGGCTTGAGCAGCCGGGTTATCGGCAGGCAGCGTCGGGTCCATAGACAAAGAACGAGGATGTTGGTCATACAGTTGCAAAAAAGGCGAGACGCCTGTTGCCGAATGTACTGAATTGTTATATGTGAATTTGCTGTGTTGTTTCACCGACAACTAAGTATCTTGGAATTGTAGGCACAAACAGCATAATTACAGTTCAAGAGTAGAATTGACACTCTCGGTCTGTCTGTCCGCCTGCGGGTAGTGGGCAGTGTAATATATGTCGTCAATGGCAAATGATGACGTCAGGGCCTTCCAAAAGCGAGAGGTAAAGAGGGTCCCTCGTTCCGTAACTATGATTGATGGCAATCCAAAGTACCGGAAAACATTTCTAAGAAAAAGGTTAGCCAAGACGGGCGCTGATGGAAGACCTACACAGGGAACAAACAAGGCCATTTTGGTGTAGTAGTCCACCGCCACCCAGATAGTATTGTTTGTTTGTTTGTTTGTTTATAAATTTGTATAGCGCACCGAACCCGAAGGTAACGTGGCGCAACAGAGAACAGAATACATGGATACCTTAAGCTTAGTTACAAAGTAAGGCGCAGGTAAAAGCATAGCATTACAAGTAAGTAGATTGACAAATCAGGAGAGAGAATATACATATATACAAGCATAGAAAGTTGGGGTCAGGAAGGTATTCAGTAACTGAAGTAATTCGTGGTTAGTCCTTAGGGTCATTGGAGTGTAACCATATAAGAACATTGCGTCTGAAACTGTATTAGGATTGTAACCTTGAACTGGTGGTAACTCGACATCGAAATCCATTGAAACCATATGCCAGGGCTTGTGTGGCACTGGGCAAGGTTGCAGAAGAACCACAGGTTTGTTCTGTGTAGACTTGTATTGTGCACAGATAGCACACGAGGAAAGATGATCAATGACATCACAGGACATAGAAGGCCACCAGGACTAGCGGCATAACAAATCCAGGGTCTTCTGCCGGCCTCGATGTGCAGCAGTGAGGAAGTCATGCGACCAGAGAAGTGCGCAAGCCAGGGCCTCCCCGGGAGGTTTGTATAGCCTCCCCTGATTATAGGGCAGTGTCACGTCTCGGCTAAATTGGAAACTGCCTTGGGGATTGTCTGAGCGCTATCCGGCACGTAAAACCCTTTGAAACTACAACTCCCACAACTCTTGCTATTATAGCCACGTGACATACACGCATGACGTTGCTGTGTTTTCATTTGTTGTGAACTGCATTTAACTCCCGTCTATCCGGAGATCGAGTGCTCCTAAACTGTTGTTAGTTACGAGCTCTGTTCCCGGACTCCTGTTTGAATCCTTGACTACCCGGCGCTCAAATCAAGTTATTGTCTCTGCCTTGTCCTTGTCTGTCTCCCGACGCCTGCCTCCCTCGATTGTTCCCCTTGAATTATATGAACGCGGCTTGCTCATTATTGACCTCCCACTTCTGAATCCTTAAGTTTTGGTGACCTGATAACCCGAACATTTCCGTAAGGGAAATAGCGTGAGGTGAACGCCCGCTTCCCTGATCATTTCATTTCTTTCCTTGTCCACTCCTGTTACTTTGAACTGTTACTTTGAACACTTTTGGGACGCTCTGCTGTTTACACTTTGGATTGCTTTGAACCTTTTTGGGCCTTTCTGCACTTCGATACTAGTAGGTTACTGGTATATTGTTCCTACGGAGCAGGTAAGAGTGGGTAATTGTGGGCGGTGTTGGCTGTTTGACATACACGCATGACGTTGCTGTGTTTTCATTTGTTGTGAACTGCATTTAACTCCCGTCTATCCGGAGATCGAGTGCTCCTAAACTGTTGTTAGTTACGAGCTCTGTTCCCGGACTCCTGTTTGAATCCTTGACTACCCGGCGCTCGAATCAAGTTATTGTCTCTGCCTTGTCCTTGTCTGTCTCCCGACGCCTGCCTCCCTCGATTGTTCCCCTTGAATTATATGAACGCGGCTTGCTCATTATTGACCTCCCACTTCTGAATCCTTAAGTTTTGGTGACCTGATAACCCGAACATTTCCGTAAGGGAAATAGCGTGAGGTGAACGCCCGCTTCCCTGATCATTTCATTTCTTTCCTTGTCCACTCCTGTTACTTTGAACTGTTACTTTGAACACTTTTGGGACGCTCTGCTGTTTACACTTTGGATTGCTTTGAACCTTTTTGGGACGCTCTGCTGTTTACACTTTGGATTGCTTTGAACCTTTTTGGGACGCTCTGCTGCATTGACTCTGGATTGCTTTGAACACTTTTTGGAACGCTCTGCTTTTTTTTTTACCGTGGTGTTCCTAGGATACTGGCACACCTTCCCTTCACCAGACACCCTCCTTGTTTTCTGCACTTCGATACTAGTAGGTTACTGGTATATTGTTCCTACGGAGCAGGTAAGAGTGGGTAATTGTGGGCGGTGTTGGCTGTTTGTTCTCCGGCACTACTTGGCTGCATTTCCTGAACAACTGTTTTGTTCTTTGTCCCTCTAACTCTGACGATTCTGCTCCGGCCTTTTCACTCAAGCCCCCGGCCTGCCAGGTATATTGATCCCTGTAGGTTGAGCTCTTGGGAGGGAAGTCTTTGGCACATCATCATAAAGACCCCAGATTCCTTGAGTGAAAGGAACTTCCCCAGAAGTGTGGGGAAGTATTATCTGCAACGACCAGAAAACAATCTCTGAGTTGTGACAGATTTAGGAGCCTTACAAAACGCCTATTGGTTATGGAGGCTGCATCAGACCCAATGGCAGCTCTCATGCAGGCTTTTTCTGCCTTGCGTACCGATATGGCATCCGCCCATGTGACCTTACATCAACGCATGGATGTATTACAGAGCTTCGTGCAGCCATTACCCCATGATGAGGAATTCGGTGATGCCGCTGCAGCAACACCTCCTCCTGTACCCCCCCCCCCCCCAGCTCCAGCTCCGGTTGTCCTTCCTGGGCCCTTTACTTTGGCCCCACCCGAACGCTTTTTGGGGGATCCCAAGGCGTATCGGACTTTCGTGAACCAATGTCGCCTACACTTTCTTTGTCGTCCCTTGGCGTTCCCAGACGCTACCACTAAGGCGGCCTTCGTTCTCTCCCATCTAGGTGGCACTGCCGCAGCATGGGCTAATCCTTTGCTGGAAGCTAATGATCCGGCTCTTTATGACTTCGAATGGTTAATTCAATCCATGAACAGCGTTTTTGATATGCGATACAAAGCACAAACTTCGGATTTGGAATTCTTGGCTATTAATCAAGGCAAGACGGATCTCTTGACCTACCTGGCTCGTTTCAACCAGTTGGCGGCTGAGACCACGTGGCCAGAACAGAAGAAAGCGGCTGTTTTCTATAAAGTTTTGTCGGATGATCTAAAAGATGCCTTATCAGTGGTGCCCGCCCTTCTACCTGTTTTTCCTGAGTTGCTCGACCTGGTTCTTCAAGTTGATGCTCGGATTCGGCAAAGACGGGGCGAACGTCGGTATCCTGATATTCGTACCTCTTCCCGACCAGATGGCACTACTCCTGTTTCTCAAAGCGAAGCCGAACCCATGCAAATTGGGGCCATCAGGGGTCTATTATCCAAGGCTGAACGAGAGAAACGGGTACTGAATAACCTATGTTTCTATTGTGGCCAGTCAGGCCATTATATTCGTTTGTGTCCTAAAAGACCCGCCAAACCGGCGGGAAATGCCAGGACTCGTCCGTAAACCGGGCCTTTAGGATGAGTCAAATGTACCCGGGCTCGGATGAGTGTTTTCCGTCTTCACATGTTTATCTTACTATGTGCTTCAAGGCCCCTGGCATCAAATCTTTTTCCAAACCTGTAATGATAGACTCAGGGGCTAGTGGGAATTATATGGATTCTAGGTTGGCCGAACATTACGGACTACCCATAATTCCCAAAATACGACCTGAGGACATACATGCTGTAGACGGTTCCCGTTTGGTATCCGGACAAGTTACGGAGCAAACGACTTCACTACAAATGTCCACCTTACAAGGTCATTCAGAATCCATCACCTTTGACCTTATTACGGCCCCCCAGTTCGGTATGATTTTGGGTCTTTCTTGGCTGCAAACCCATAATCCTGTAATTGATTGGGTTGAACAAACCGTGCGGTTCTCTTCCTCTTTTTGCATACAGAAATGCCTTGGGTCTCACGAGGCAGCAGCCTTCTCTCCCTGCCTGGCCCTGGTGACTAGTGTTCCTTCCATCAGTGCCTTATCCTCTATCCCGGTCCCTGTACTTCCATTGGAATACCGAGAGTTCTCGGATGTGTTCGATAAAGGCTTGTCAGAAAAACTGCCTCCACACAGAGATTATGACTGCCCCATTGATTTCATACCTGGGGCAGTCATTCCACACGGTCGTATCTACTCACTTACTCAAAAGGAAGAAGAACACCTGCGAGACTATGTGGACAATGCTTTGCGCTTGGGACACATACGTCCGTCCCGTTCACCAGCGGCTTCCCCGATATTCTTCGTACCTAAGAAGGAAGGGGATTTACACCCCTGTGTGGATTATCGTGCCCTCAATAATGTCATGCCTGCGCCATGGGCACATCCATTCATGCTCCATTTGGACTTTGCTGCTTAATGATTATTGTCAACTAACTACGCATACCATAATGCACCTGGCCGCAAGCATTGTTTCCTGGCCGTTCCTATTGGTTTTCTATGGAACTACACCCCCCAGAAGCCTTAGAGTCTGGTCCTGCTTCCATTAGCCCAGGAACAGAACGGGAGGTGGCCGATTGCCTGCAGGTGTGATTCGCCAGGTGAAACCAATTAGCCTGCCTCTGTGCTGGGCTAGGCAGTATAAAGGCTGCTGCCTGCAGTGGCTCAGCCTCTTGCATCTAAGAGTCCTTCCTCCACCTTTCGCGTCTGTCTTCGGATCCTTGTATGCTGTTTACCATCACTCCTGCTTGGACCCTGCCTTGCAGCTTGCTACACCCTGCTGCCTACAGCCCTAGCCTTTTGGGCTCCTGCCTCAGTCCAGCTCCTCTGGGCTCCCTGCCTTGCAGCTTGCTACACCCTGCTGCCTACAGCCCTAGCCTTTTGGGCTCCTGCTACAGTCCAGCTCCTCTGGGCTCCCTGCCTTGTTGCTTGCTCCACCCTGCTGCCTCCAGCCTTAGCCTTCCAGGCTCCCTTCCTCACCGCCCTTGCCCTGCCGGGCTCTCCACCTTGCAGCGGATCACGCTCTGCTGTCTTCCAGTCTCCGCCCTTGCCCTGCCGGGCTCTCCACATTGCAGTGGATCACGCTCTGCTGCCTTCCAGTCTCCGCCCTTGCCCTGCCGGACTCTCCACATTGCAGCGGATCTCGCTCTGCTGCCTTCCAGCCTCCGCCCTTGCCCTGCGGGCTCTCCACATTGCAGCTGATCTCGCTCTGCTGCTTTCCAGCCTCAGCCCTTGTCCTCTGGGCTTCCTGCTCGGCAGCCTGCCTCACTCCGGCTGCCTTAGCCCTTGTCCTCTGGGCTCCCTGCTCTACAGCCTACCTCTCTCCGGCTGTCTTAGCCCTTGTCCTCTGGGCTCCCTGCTCTACAGCCTGCCTCACTCCGGCTGCCTTAGCCCTTGTCCTCTGGGCTTCCTGCTCTACAGCCTACCTCTCTCCGGCTGTCTTAGCCCTTGTCCTCTGGGCTCCCTGCTCTACAGCCTGCCTCACTCCGGCTGCCTTAGCCCTTGTCCTCTGGGCTCCCTGCTCTACAGCCTGCCTCATTCCGGCTGCCTTAGCCCTTGTCCTCTGGGCTCCCTGCTCTACAGCCTACCTCTCTCCGGCTGCCCTAAACCCTTTTCCTCTGGCTTTCTACCTTACCGTCCTACTCCTGTGGACTTACTCACTACTTCCCTGCTCCTCGGAGCTCTCTACCTTGTACCTTACTGTCCTCTGCTATCCTTTCCTGTTACTCGACTTTCCCTTCTATACCTTCTGCTAATTTGCTATCTCCTCCTTTCCTGGATTTGTCTGTAGTAACATCTCTTGTACTGTTTGTTGACCCTTTTGTTCAGAGCTTGTCTGTTGGTTCCCATCAGTCAACCTCTGCCCCTTCCTTTGTCTTGTTTCTACATTACAGACACCCATAGCTGCTGTTCCAAGTCATGAGCAAACAGCGTGGGACTCTGTTATAGCAAACTGTGCAGAAGGCTAGAGTATTTCCAAGGTTCGTGGAATACTCTTTTCCTATTCTGCATACACCCCAAGAGGGTATTCACTCTGTACCTTTTCCCTTGATACTCTTCCCTATTCTTCGTTCTCTTTCCGTTCTGCAGTGTGTGTACTTGTCTGTCCACTTTATTTCAGCACCCAAACTCTTCTGGGTGTCTTGTGCCACTCTTATTAGAGTGCCATCCTTGACAGAATGCAAGAGCCAAAGATTTCTTATTTCATTGGCCGGAAAGGCACACACAGACCTAAGATGCTTTCCTTTCGAGTTAAGAAACCTTTGCATAAACCTATGGTTTCCCTAAAGACAGCAGACAAGAAACCTAGTCTAAAGGACAGACTCGCCTTAGTAAACAAAGATTTACAAGCACGATACTATACTCTCTGGCTAGCTGACCCTTCTTCCATGTACAATTATTATGACATTTGCGACTATGATCCGCAGTCCTTATCTGTTGCAGAGCTACAGCAAGATAATGACTTCTTACAGACCTTGTTAGACCAAACAGTGGAAAACTCTCCTGCGTCTTCTGATAAGCCTTCTAACACCGCAAGGACATATCACTCATTGTGAGAGAATCTAAACCAGAATACGCCGTTGCCAGTGTAATATGCGCAAGTTCAGCTTGGCAAGCTCCCCAGAATGCTGGAAACCCTTATTTGACAGGACAAGGCAGTCATTACCCTGAGGTTTGTGCATCTGGTTCTGGGTACAAAAGACCTATACTAACCATCGGTTGTCTTAATACTTCCACAATATCTACTAACCACGATAACCCTAAGGTCAGTCTTCCCATTGCTACAACCGAATTTTCTGCCACACCAGCTTCTGAAGCTTTCGATCAAACTAATGATACTTACCTGCTACACGAACAACTCCTACGCCTTAAAAGAAAGACCGAAGACCTTTATGACGACTTTGTTTCTTTGTATTATAAGAATCTTATGAAGGGACACAAGTCACCAGACCTTCTGACAATA
Organism: Ambystoma mexicanum; assembly: GCF_040938575.1. NCBI lineage: Eukaryota > Metazoa > Chordata > Amphibia > Caudata > Ambystomatidae > Ambystoma > Ambystoma mexicanum. Next base: position 80,808,584 of record NC_090936.1, read on the forward strand.
TGTTCAACGCCTGACATCTTATCTTTAGAGATCGACATGATAAGGCCTGGAGTTGCCATACAGAAAAGTATACAGACTTTTACCAAGCAGATGGAAGACCTAAATATAGCATATGTATCCCTTCTAGAGATTGACACAGCTCTTTCCCCTTCCAGCCGCAGAAACTCAGGTTGTTGTACTGACAGAAAAGAATTAACTCCTCCGGTGGGTCAAATCACGCACACAGTCATTACACCACAAGACAAGGGTTGTCTAATGATTGAAAATCCCTCTGAGTCAAAGGATGATTCCGCCCTCACCCTTGCCTATCGTCCAGTACTCACACCTACAACCTCCTCTGCAATGACAATGGCAGCTGAAGAGACTGGCACAGTTCACACCGAGCATGCAGAAGTGGCAAGCGGGGCTTGCCAAAGTGTGGCTGTGCTATCAGACATCACTCTCGAGCAATTAACATCTTCTGTTTCTTCGATACCCCCTGAATCGCCAGTGGTTGTGGTACCCGATCTACCAGTAGTTGCAACACCTGATCTGTCTGTAGCTGCTATAGCACTCGAACTTCCAACTGCTATTCGTGATCTGCCTGCTGCTGTGGTTCCTAAACCCCCGGACACATTTGAGACTCCTGAAGTCCCTGCTACAGATCTTGAGGTTGCTATAGCTATTGTGAATCCTGAAACTACTACTCCAGTTGTTCCTGCTGGTATATCTATAGCACTAAGACTGCCAGACTCTACTCTACCAGTCTCAGGTGCTTTCCAGCCCGCTGGCTCTCTCATGGCTCCCTCACACCTAGTTGTTACAGCCTCGATACCCCCTACAGCCATCCAAGATCTCACCGCTGCTGTATCCTCTGAACTCTCTATGGCTAACCCTAATGTTGTCATTACTACTTCGGATGTCTTGGAAAACCTTCCTAAAGATACCAACTCTGCTGTACCTATGGCTCCACTTCCCAGCATCATACTGTTGCCCGTCAAGGCAAAATCTATCTTGGAGCCTGCAGCCGTTTTTCGCAGTTCCTCTCTTCATGCACACACAGTTGGGGTCTGTGTTCCAAAGACATCATCTTTTCTGAATTCTACATCAAAGGTTCAGAACAATGGTACCGGCTCCGTCATTCAAGACTCTCACCTTACAACTCGTTTCTGGTGCCTCATGAGGTGTCTTTTTGGAGTAAGACTCTTGTACTGTGGAACAGACACTCTTCCTACAGGTCGGTCTTCAGGGAGCCTGGAGAGGGGCCTGGAGAGGGGCATACTGTCATGCCTGCGCCATGGGCACATCCATTCATGCTCCATTTGGACTTTGCTGCTTAATGATTATTGTCAACTAACTACGCATACCATAATGCACCTGGCTGCAAGCATTGTTTCCTGGCCGTTCCTATTGGTTTTCTATGGAACTACACCCCCCAGAAGCCTTAGAGTCTGGTCCTGCTTCCACCAGCCCAGGAACAGAATGGGAGGTGGCCGATTGCCTGCAGGTGTGATTCGCCAGGTGAAACCAATTAGCCTGCCTCTGTGCTGGGCTAGGCAGTATAAAGGCTGCTGCCTGCAGTGGCTCAGCCTCTTGCATCTAAGAGTCCTTCCTCCACCTTTCGCGTCTGTCTTCGGATCCTTGTATGCTGTTTACCATCACTCCTGCTTGGACCCTGCCTTGCAGCTTGCTACACCCTGCTGCCTACAGCCCTAGCCTTTGGGCTCCTGCTACAGTCCAGCTCCTCTGGGCTCCCTGCCTTGTTGCTTGCTCCACCCTGCTGCCTCCAGCCTTAGCCTTCCAGGCTCCCTTCCTCACCGCCCTTGCCCTGCCGGGCTCTCCACCTTGCAGCGGATCACGCTCTGCTGTCTTCCAGTCTCCGCCCTTGCCCTGCCGGGCTCTCCACATTGCAGCGGATCACGATCTGCTGCCTTCCAGTCTCCGCCCTTGCCCTGCCGGACTCTCCACATTGCAGCGGATCTCGCTCTGCTGCCTTCCAGCCTCCGCCCTTGCCCTGCAGGCTCTCCACATTGCAGCTGATCTCGCTCTGCTGCTTTCCAGCCTCAGCCCTTGTCCTCTGGGCTTCCTGCTCGGCAGCCTGCCTCACTCCGGCTGCCTTAGCCCTTGTCCTCTGGGCTCCCTGCTCTACAGCCTACCTCTCTCCGGCTGTCTTAGCCCTTGTCCTCTGGGCTCCCTGCTCTACAGCCTGCCTCACTCCGGCTGCCTTAGCCCTTGTCCTCTGGGCTTCCTGCTCTACAGCCTACCTCTCTCCGGCTGTCTTAGCCCTTGTCCTCTGGGCTCCCTGCTCTACAGCCTGCCTCACTCCGGCTGCCTTAGCCCTTGTCCTCTGGGCTCCCTGCTCTACAGCCTGCCTCATTCCGGCTGCCTTAGCCCTTGTCCTCTGGGCTCCCTGCTCTACAGCCTACCTCTCTCCGGCTGCCCTAAACCCTTTTCCTCTGGCTTTCTACCTTACCGTCCTACTCCTGTGGACTTACTCACTACTTCCCTGCTCCTCGGAGCTCTCTACCTTGTACCTTACTGTCCTCTGCTATCCTTTCCTGTTACTCGACTTTCCCTTCTATACCTTCTGCTAGTTTGCTATCTCCTCCTTTCCTGGATTTGTCTGTAGTAACATCTCTTGTACTGTTTGTTGACCCTTTTGTTCAGAGCTTGTCTGTTGGTTCCCATCAGTCAACCTCTGCCCCTTCCTTTGTCTTGTTTCTACATTACAGACACCCATAGCTGCTGTTCCAAGTCATGAGCAAACAGCGTGGGACTCTGTTATAGCAAACTGTGCAGAAGGCTAGAGTATTTCCAAGGTTCGTGGAATACTCTTTTCCTATTCTGCATACACCCTAAGAGGGTATTCACTCTGTACCTTTTCCCTTGCTACTCTTCCCTATTCTTCGTTCTCTTTCCGTTCTGCAGTGTGTGTACTTGTCTGTCCACTTTATTTCAGCACCCAAACTCTTCTGGGTGTCTTGTGCCACTCTTATTAGAGTGCCATCCTTGACAAATAAAGTCACGATCAAAAACCAGTATCCACTGCCGCTTATCACGGAGCTCCTTGATAAAATGACCTCCTCTACTATCTTCACCAAGTTGGACTTACGGGGAGCATACAACTTGGTGAGGATACGTAAGGGGGATGAATGGAAAACCGCATTCAAGACGAAATTCGGGCTTTATGAATATTGTGTAATGCCCTTTGGGCTTTGCAATGCCCCAGCGACATTCCAACACTTTGTGAACGATATTTTCAGGGACTTGTTGGATTGTTACGTCGTAATATATTTGGACGACATCCTGATATATTCAGAATCCTTGTCTTAGCACATACAACATGTACGCTCTGTCCTACTCCGTCTAAGAGAGCACTCCCTCTTTGCAAAACTGGAGAAGTGTGTGTTCCATGCATCGTCTGTGGAGTTCCTGGGGTTTCAAATTTCTCAAAAGGGAGTGCTTATGTGCACCTCCAAGGTCCGGGCAGTACTGGATTGGCCTGTCCCGACTTCAGTAAAAGCCCTTCAATCATTCTTGGGTTTTTCTAACTTCTACAGACGTTTCATCGCTTCCTTTTCCGAAATAGTTGCGCCACTAACTCGGTTGACTAGTCCAAACGTCCCTTTCCTTTGGGATGATCAAGCGCAATCTGCATTTCACAAATTGAAGGAGGCTTTTACCACCGCTCCCGTCTTGCAGCACCCTAATCCATCCCTTCCATTTATCGTGGAAGCCGATCCCTCTGCAATTGCAGTGGGGGCCATCCTGTCGCAAATTTGTCCAGCTACCCATCGACTACATCCGGTGGCTTTCCATTCTCGGAAACTTACGTCAGCCGAACGTAATTATACGATCATGGAGAGAGAATTACTGGCGATTAAGGTGGCGTTTAAAGAGTGGAGACACCATCTATTAGGTGCTAGGCACCCCATTACTGTGTATACGGACCATCGGAATCTTCAAGCATTGTCCCATGTGAAATGCACCAATGCTAGGCAAATACGGTGGCATTTGTTTTTTACCATGTTTGATTTCACGGTGACATATCGCCCCGGTCCATTACATGGAAAGGCGGACGCGTTATCTCGTATTGGTACAGATATGGAAACTACGAAGCAGTCAACCCCAGTATTACCCTCAGGAACTGTAGTGTGTGTTTGTTCGGTTTCTCCATCCATCATAGATGGGTTAAGGAGATGGGCTAAGGACCATGCTCCTATTCTTAAGGAGATGGACGCCGAACTCATCACCGGTCTTCCATATGTTAAAGGTCTACTATACCTGCCTGATAATCAAACTCGGCGAAAAGCTCTCGAATGGTCCCATGATCTCCCGTTGGCAGCTCACCCTGGTCGGGCCAAAACCTATGATCTTCTCCACCGATGGTGCTGGTGGCCTGGTATGAAGAAGGACACTGAACAATATGTCTCCAAGTGTGCCGTATGTACACAGTGCAAAAGACAACCGGGCAAACCCGTAGGTCTTCTAATGAGCATGCCATTACCCCCGTATCCATGGCATACGGTCACCCTTGATTTTGTGGTGGAACTCCCTTGTATCAGGGGCATGTCCATCATTCTTGTGGTTGTGGATGTTTTCACCAAAATGGCACGATTTATACCGTGCTCGGGAATACCTACTGCTTCTATGTTAGCGAGTCTGTTTTTCGACCATGTGGTACGTTTTTTTGGACTTCCTACGGTTCTGATTTCTGACCGAGGGTCTCAATTTACCTCGCGCTTTTGGCGCTCCCTCACTTCCTCCTTGGGTATCGATGCCCGCTTGTCCTCGGCCTACCATCCTCAGACGGATGGCCAGACTGAACGTACCAATGGCACTATGGAACAGTTTCTTCGCTGTCTGTGTCTGCAACATCAATCTAACTGGTTCTCGCTACTAGGTGCAGCAGAATTTGCCTATAACAATTCTATACATTCATCAATTGGCTGCTCTCCATTTTATGCTTTATATGGTCTGCACCCAAGGACTCTGCCGCCTGTCTTGCCTTCTTTAGAGCAGTTTCCCGCAGCTAATGCCGTGAAGGATTCCTTGCTTGCCATCCGTAAATCAGTGTTATCCCATTTACAAGCTGCGCAACGTCGTACCAAAATGCAGGCTGACAAGCGACGCGCACTGGCTCCTTTGTATTCTTGTGGTGACCGTGTATGGCTCTCTACAAAACATCTGGCCATTAAGGGTAAAAGGAAACTGTTGCCATGTTACCTGGGTCCTTATATGATTCTACGGTGACTTAACCCTGTCACTGTTTGTCTAGAGATTCCATCTCATTGGCGGGTGCATCCGGTATTCCATGTCTCCTTGCTTCGCCCTTTTGTACCTGGCACGCGGTTACCTGCTGTCCCTACCCCAGTTAACGTCCATGGAGAGGACGAGTATGAGGTGCGTGCAATCATGGACACTCGCCTATGTCGTGGGGTTCGGTCTTACCTGATTGATTGGAAGGGGTATGGTCCAGAGGACAGGTCCTGGGAACCGGCCTCTAATTTGAACACACCCCGTTTGTTACGTGCCTTTTGGTCTCAACGCTTGCGAAGGCTCAGGAGAGGGCGCTCTTTGTAGAGGGGTACTGTCACGTCTCGGCTAAATTGGAAACTGCCTTGGCGATTGTCTGAGCGCTTTCCGGCACGTAAAACCCTTTGAAACTACAACTCCCACAACTCTTGCTATTATAGCCACGTGACATACACGCATGACGTTGCTGTGTTTTCATTTGTTGTGAACTGCATTTAACTCCCGTCTATCTGGAGATCGAGTGCTCCTAAACTGTTGTTAGTTACGAGCTCTGTTCCCGGACTCCTGTTTGAATCCTTGACTACCCGGCGCTCGAATCAAGTTATTGTCTCTGCCTTGTCCTTGTCTGTCTCCCGACGCCTGCCTCCCTCGATTGTTCCCCTTGGATTATATGAACCCGGCTTGCTTATTATTGACCTCCCACTTCTGAATCCTTAAGTTTTGGTGACCTGATAACCCGAACATTTCCGTAAGGGAAATAGCTTGAGGTGAACTCCCGCTTCCCTGATCATTTCATTTCTTTCCTTGTCCACTCCTGTTACTTTGAACTGTTACTTTGAACACTTTTGGGACGCTCTGCTGTTTACACTTTGGATTGCTTTGAACCTTTTTGGGACGCTCTGCTGTTTACACTTTGGATTGCTTTGAACCTTTTTGGGACGCTCTGCTGCATTGACTCTGGATTGCTTTGAACACTTTTTGGAACGCTCTGCTGCTTTCACCGTGGTGTTCCTAGGATACTGGCACACCTTCCCTTCACCAGACACCCTCCTTGTTTTCTGCACTTCGATACTAGTAGGTTACTGGTATATTGTTCCTATGGAGCAGGTAAGAGTGGGTAATTGTGGGCGGTGTTGGCTGTTTGTTCTCCGGCACTACTTGGCTGCATTTCCTGAACAACTGTTTTGTTCTTTGTCCCTCTAGCTCTGACGATTCTGCTCCGGCCTTTTCACTCAAGCCCCCGGCCTGCCAGGTATATTGATCCCTGTAGGCTGAGCTCTTGGGAGGGAAGTCTTTGGCACATCATCATAAAGACCCCGGATTCCTTGAGTGAAAGGAACTTCCCCAGAAGAGTGGGGAAGTATTATCTGCAACGACCAGAAAACAATCTCTGAGTTGTGACAGGCAGACCCTGGACAATGTCCAGGTTCAGGTCCATGATCTCCTCCGGATGAGTGGATACCCAATCTCGAATAAGAGACCGTAGCGAAGGCTAAGGGGTACAGCCACAAGCAACCCGACTGGGCAGAAGCAGGGGAAAGTCCCCACCGCCAGCATGGGACCCAGGATGTAAATGGGAGAGGGCGTCCACACAAGCGTGCAGAAGGGCTGGGCGGTAGGTAATCAGGAAATCAAACTGTGAGAAAAAAATATGCCAGCGTGCCTGCCTGGCCACAAGACATTTCATGGACTTAAAGGCCAGGATGCTACGATGGTCGGAATAGACAGTGACCGGATGACGGGCCCCCAACAGGTGATGCCTCTGTTCCGTGAAGGCATCCTTGATGGCCAGCAGCTCCTATTCAGTAACTGTATAGTTCTGTTCATAAGGTGTCAGTTTCCTGGAATAGAAGGCTATGGGATGGACTTCTCCGGAGTCGGGACACCACTGGGAGAGGATAGCACCTACTGCTAGACTAGATGCGTCTACTTCCACAAACAAAGGCAGCTCTGGATTAGGGTGCTGCAGGACTGGTGCCGTGGAGAAATCTGCCTTCAGGGTCTCGAAGGCTGCCTGTGCCTCAGGAGTCCAACGGAATGGCTTCTTGGCGCTGGGTAAGGTAGTCAATGGAGCGGCAACGAGAGATAACAAATGTATAAAACAACAGTAGAAATTCGAGAATCCAAGAAAAGACTGAAGGGGATTGATCGTAGTAGGCACAGGCCAGTCAAGCACTACTTTAACCTTGGAACAGCTCATCCTGATGCCATGATTAGTCATGTCATACCCCATAAATTCCACTTCCGTGGCGTGAAAGACACATTTCTCTGCCTTCACGTATAGATGATGGTCCCATAACTGCTATAGTACAGAGCGTACATGCTTGATGTGCTGTTCATAAGAGAGTAAATAGATCAGGATGTCGTCAACATAGACGACCACGTATTGGTACAGCACATTGTGGAAGACATTGTTCATGAACGCTTGGAAGGTTGCGGGGCATTGCACAGGCCAAAGGGCATGACGAGATACTCAAATAACCTGTAGCGGGTCTTGAAGGCGGTTTTCCACTCGTCCCCCTCTTTTATGTAGACCAAGTTGTAGGCACCCCAGAGGTCCAACTTAGTAAAAACGACAGAGGAGCCGAGTTGATCCAGAAGGACCGAAATGACGGGCAACAGGTATTGGTTATTGATAATTATTGTGTTCAGGGCCAAGTAATCTATGCAGAGCCTGAAGTCCCTCTCCTCCTTCAGAACAAAAAAGAGAGGTGATGCTGCAGGTGACTTGGATGGCTGAATGAATCCCGTGGCGAGAGCCTTGTCAATGTAGTCCTTGAGGACCTGATCTTCCTGAAGTGTGAGAGAATACACTCTACCAGAAGGGATCTTGGAACCCGGAACCAAGTCAATCAGGCAATCGTAAGGTCAGTGAGGCAGCAATGCTTCCTCTTTGCCCTTGTCAAAAACATCCAGAAAAGCAGAGTACTCGGTTGGGATGTTTGAAATTGGCCTGGCTGAAACCGAACCTATGAGAGACATTGTGGCAACCATATCTTGACACAGGGTCCTCTGGGACACCATGAGACTGAAAACACCTATCATTACACACGGCCGAAGGGAACTGGATGGTTTGCGACCCCCAGTCAATACGAGGGTTATGAAGCTGCAACCATGGAAGGCCCAGGATGACCATAAACTGAGGCGCGGTGATGAGGTCAAAGGAGATAACCTCCATGTGTCCAGCCTCCGTGTGCATGTGGATCGATGTGGTCTGCTGGGTTACCAGCCCCAACACCAGGGCAGTACTGTCCACGACATTCACCGCTTCCGGCTTGGGTTTAGTCATGACAGGAATGCCAGAGGTGAGCGCGTACTCGAGGTCCATGTAGTTCCGGGTAGCTCCTGAGTCAATAACGGCCAGGGCTGCAAAGGAACTAGTGAAGGACACCGAAAAGACCACGGGAAAAGTGAAGGGAACAGAGGGAATGGCCTCATGGGAGCCCAAGTGTTACACATTGCGGGAGGTGGTCTCTGTGGGCTCGTAACCGCTTGTGCGGAACGCTTCACAGTACGACTTCCAGGAGTAATGCTCAAGGTGATCTCTGAGCGGAGGGTAGCAGTCTAGTCTTTTCACGTCTCCCTGAGACGCTCATGACCGCTCACGTGATCCTTTATCCGGAATGAGAGCCGACAGCTCTTCGCGCCGCTTCTGTTTCTACTGACTCTCCGTGAGTTCGTTACTAGACTTTCTATTACTCACTAGTTCTTCAAACTTCTCTGCTTTACTAACTCTGTACTTTCTTACTTCCCAGATCTCGTCACCATCTCTCCCCTTCGAATCTAGCTTTTATAGCGTTCGATCTACCCGCCAAGCCCTTGTCTCTGTCAGCTATGCAAATGCTCTAGCCCCGGCTTTGTCATTTCTTTGGCACCCGCTAGGAGTAAGTGCTTTTTTATCAGGGTCTTTCCCTTCTCTCGACTTTGGCACTTACCTGATTGTGTATTGTAGAGCTCCCGCCTTCCAGTCGTCTCTCTCCTGAGACCAAAGACCGATCATCCAACTCTCGAGTCCCGCCGTCTCTGGTGAGAGAACTCTTTATTCAACCTTCCGCTATACTATTCAGATTCCATCCTTCTCTGAAATACTCTTACCATATTCTTTGTGCATCCAGAAGAAGCCTTCCCGCCTGCCATCCACTGCCACGAATCGAGGACAGTTCTGCATCCATCCCGATCCACGAAGCTCCCGGACTCGACCAGGGTTTTCTTCCCATTCAAGGGTTTCCATGGAAGCCCTGTTCTTTCCCCTGGTTACTCCCATTCCGGGTCGGAGAGGGCAGGGCAGTTACAGGGGAGCTTTCACTGCAGCATTTGATTGTTCCCTAACGGACCATTCGATCTGTCAAGGTGAGATTGTTAAAACTTTGTTACTTCAGTTGGGAGAATTAACACCAAGGGAGGAACCCCCGGCATAGGGACATAGGGATAGGGACTCCTTCTATCGCCAGGTTTTTGTGTTTTCATGACCAAATCTAACAGTCCTTGAAACGCCGTAGGGACAACAGGGATGGTGGTCAATGTGTCATTTAGGTCTTCAGAGAGACCCTTGTAGAAGACCGCCACCTTTTTCTCCTCGGACCAATCCGTTTCAGCAGCCAGCGGATTAAACTTAGCCAGATAAGTCAGCAAGGGGGTGCTCCCCTGACGAAGGTTCAAGAATTTCAGGTCTGTTGCCTGGGTTTTATAGCGGATATCGAAGATCATGTTCATTGCTGTGATTAAAGCATCCCAGTCATATAAGCCATAGCTGTTAGTTTCCAGAACAGGATTAGCCCAGGCCGCAGCGGTACCCCCAAGGTAAGACAGAATGAAGGCTGCTTTCGTGGTAGAGTTCGGAAAGTAGAAAGGGCGACAGAGGAAGTGCAATTTGCATTGGTTTATAAAGGTACGGTACTGTTTGGGATCTCCCACGAACAATTCGGGAGGGGCTAAACGTAACTGGGTGGACATCAGGAATGGCATACGGTCTTGTCTTGGTAAAGGAAAGCTTGAACCAGAGGCAGTAGCCACAGATGTCTCAACCCCTTGAGCATGGGAATGGGCCATATCCTTTAAGGAATCAATCCTACATGGTATGGCATGCGGCCAAAACTACGATAAAGGGGACTCCTTATAGCGGAGGGGGGAAGGAGAAACATGATAGGGGACTTGTTGAGAACAGGCTAGATGAGAAAATACAGCGGCTTAGAGCACAACTGAATGGGAGGCATTAGGAGAGGGAAAGCCTATTAAATGAAATATGGGAACGGCGATAGGCCTTGTATGCCACATGGATAGGCTAAGTAGTTAAGAAAATGCGGTATACAAAGCAACAATACTATGAGAGAGGTGACCGGGTGCGGACAATGCTGGCTTCTAGGGTTTGGGGTAGTTGAGGAGATGGGAGCATCGACAGGATCATGGACAAGGGGGAAGGGTGGTGGGGCCTCGAGAAGGGATAACTCTGTGTTTCGCAGATTACTAAGAAGCACTATATATGCGTGCCCCTGAGCCAGGGGACCAGGCTATCAGTTTGTATTTGGAGGGCCTAGCAGTGCCTAAACTGACGTTAGAGGAAACCGCATTCCTAGAGGCCGACGTCACGGCAGACAAAGTATTGGCGGCTATAGGGAAATTAAACACGGAAAGCCTCCGGAGAAGATGGCTATACAGACGATGTTTTACAAGCAATTCCAGGAGCTTTTGGCAGAGCCATTAGCTAGGGACTTTAATGCTATCTATGATATAGAGGAAGTCCCACCTTCATTTCTATAGGAGCGGATAGTGGTAATACCGAAGCCAGGGAAGGACCCTACCCAATGGCAGGCTTATAGACCCATTTTGCTTATGAACGTTGACACCAAGCTATTTGCGCGAGTGTTGGCTACTAGACTGGAGAAGCATCTCCCAAAGCTGATCGACTCAAATCAGATAGGCTTTATTAGGACCAGACAAGGAGCAGACAACCTCTGTCAGGCCCCCCACTTAATGCACGCTACTACAGTCAAAGAGCAGGGGACCCTGATATTGTCCCTCGATGCCGAAAAAGGCCTTTGACCGCGTGAACAGTTTTTTTAAGGGGGTTATGTCCTCTATGAAAATGAGGGTGAGGTGGAAGAACTGGGTCTCCGCCCTCTATTCAAGGACCCAGGTTTAGAGATACCGAGATATCTTGGTGACCTATACGCTAAAAACATCCCCCCCTTATGGTACAAAGTGAAGGCAGATTTGGACCGCTGTGCCATGCTGAATCTTTCTTGGATGGCCAGGCTGAATTGTATTAAAATGGTGATCCTCCCCAAATTTTTCTTCTTATTCCATATGCTCCCTATTGTCCTGCTGCCCTGATTTTTAGAGGTGGTTAAATGTAGACTATTGAAATTCTTGTAGGCCCGGAACAGATCTAGAATAGCGTATAGGGTTCTCGCACTTCCATAGGATGAGGGGGGATTGGTTTCTGGACTTGGGTGCATATTATCGGACGCCCCTGTTGCGCATTCTGATAGACCACCTGGATCAGGACTCAAACAAAGAATGGGCCTCATTACAAGTTTGGAGGTAGCCATGGCATGGCTACCCCCAAACTCGGGTTCGGCACTGGGTCCCGTGAAAGGGGAATAACGGGGCCATTCCGACTTTTGCGGGCCCAGTAATTTCCCTTGCGCGGGACCCGGAGCCAGTATGTCCCCATTCCCATTTGAGCCCCCATAGGGCTCAATGGGAATGGGGAGGATGGTAGCAGCGGTACCGTTCATAACGGTACCGTTGCTAACATCCTGTTCTGCTCGCGGGTGCCGCTCTGCACGCCTGGTCTGATCAGGCGTGCAGAGCGGCACCCGCGAGCAGAACTCGTGATGTGGCTGCATGGTAACAACGGCGCCGGTAGCACTACCGGCGGCGTTGTTGCCTTTCCGCCACAAACATAATGAGGCCCAATAAGTCCAAATGGACAACACAATATTGAGTCCGGTCACATTGGGTGAATGGCTTTGGGTGCCCCAGAAGGAGAACCCGCATAGAATTTTGAGGCACCTGGTGCTGGAGGTGCTGTGGACGATTTGGAAGGAAGGGGGAAGTACACAATGGCTATCGACTTGGCCCTCCCCCTTAGTTGGATCTGGGCTTCCCCGCTGTGGAACCTGATAGCCGAGCTCTTGCAGTTTCAGAATTGGTATGAGGCTGGTTTTAGCAAGGGGCAATTATGGGAGGACTGGAAGTGTTTCTCTATGAATAGATTAGAAGTGTTCCTCCACATTGGTAAGCTCTCCCCGTTGAGATATTTGCAATTTAATAGTGCACTCAATGATCCACAATGGGGGGATAATTTAAGGAGACCTCAGCACCTTCGAGCTAATACTTCTACACAGACTCTAAGGGCCATGTAGCATGCATTTATAGGGCACTGTTACAGGCCAAGCCCCTCCAATGTTTGAAGCCAATGGAAAGGTGGGCCAAGGACTTTCAAAGGGAAATATTGGATGATCTGTGGTCCACCATGTGTAGAAGGGTCTCACAGTCCATTGTTTCCTTGCAATATAGGATGCAAGATATCAAGATCCTATACCGTTGGCACCATCCACCTGCCCTCTTAGCTAAAATGTACCCGGGGGTCGACTCCCGCTGTTGTAGGTGCCACCGCCCTAATGCCAACTAATATCATATGTGATAGAGAGTATTTTTGGGGTTAAGTGTTGGTACAACCTCTTCTGTTGGCGACCTTAAGTTAGTTATTGAGGCTTTTCAGCCGTGTCGCATTCGTGTGGCCGAAGTTGGAGGAACCAATCCCCTCCCTCCTTGGTTTAGAAAACAGATTAAGGTGGTCTGCCACTTAAGGATTGCGCCACACATTAATTTTTTACAACTCACAAGACTCTTTATTCTTGGTTTCGAATCACAAAGCCCTTTATTCCTAGGTTACACGTGTTTCGGCTGCTCAAGAGCCTTTCTCAAAACAAACAGGGCAACAGCAAAAAAGATCTCCTAATCCGTTTTATTGCAATAGTCCCAGGTAAATCCCTTGAGTGCTTCAATTGCATGTTCCTCGCATCGGCCCTATTTGTTTTGAGAAAGGCTCTTGAGCAGACGAAACACGTGTAAACTCCTGTAAAATCCCGCGGCAAAAGAACTATATACCCTGCCTTTTGTGTTGTAGCTCCATGGGAAGTGTGCTGGGGAGGCGGTGGGAGGGACAGAGGGATTGAGAAGGTCTATGGGGTTTGCAAAGGTGCTATGCTGTAAGCAGTATTCATTTTATGAGGCCCTTCTCATTATTGACAAAATGCTAATAAAATTTGATTTAAAAAAAAATAAAGACTTTTTATGACCGGTTCTTTGGGCATTGATATTGTAGGGACTGGTACATTGATAGCATGCCATTAGGTATCTGGGAATGATTTCTCTTTCATCCACAGAAGAAGATGAATACTGTGTCTCTCTTAGCAGAGTTACCACTTCCCCCAGAGAGCCGTCTCCTCCCATCTGATCCTTACTCCTGATAGCACTGTTACTCACCGACCAGGTTCTCCAGTGGAGATGACAGGTGAGTGTTGGATCCCTATGGATTCCGTGTTGATTGAATAGCTTGGGTTATTCCTTAACCCATGCCTCCACACTTGAGGGGACTTTTTTCTATTATACACCCCTCTGTTGTGGGAACAGAGCAGTCAGAGGAGCAGATCAAATAAAACAGCAGATAGAAAGAACACACCACCACGAGTCCAGGCTGAAAGGGAAAAAACAAAATGGTCAATGGTGCGTTAGAATTATGAGTCCTGACTACTCTCTGTGTGATTGTCATTCACCTGTCGCCATTCTGCAGTGCGTTCTGAAACAGGCCGGAAGGTGAAGATGCCAGAATCCTGGTTCCTAGAAATGAACAAGACATGTATCACCAAACTACTATAAGGACTCTAGTACAGTATGGTTCATAGAATAATCTCTTACTGGTTTCTACTGAGCAGTGAGGACAATCATGGAGGAATTGCAGCAGGAGGAAATCGAGTGGAAATGCAACAAAAAGGATAAAATAACAACAGGGGAGTTAGTAGGGTTTCTGAGCCCGGGTGGCACGAGGGATGCACTAGTTCCGAGGTATTGCACGGATGGCTGCAGAGCGTCTCGTATGTGCACTTTAACTTGGATCATGTAAAGTTCCCAACGACGGGCTGTAGAGGTAAATGAGGAAGTCCTGAATGGGTGCAGGTGAAATAGCAGGCAGTTTGAGGTTGTAAATGAAAGAAGTCTGTGTGAACTAGATCTGGATAGTACTGGAGTTCATGAAGTAGGTGCAGTCCTATGTACCGTAGCACATATATAGGGACCAGAAGCAAAGGAAGTCTGTTAAACGGTCACAAGTCGGCAACAGCGTAATAAAAAGGTACAGAAGTCAGAAGCAGAGGGAATCCATGAAATGGGCACAAGCCGGCAACAGCATAGCAAGGCAGGACCAAATCAGAAGGCAGAAGAAGTCTGATAACACAGGCCAAGGTCGGGTAGGAAAAAGGAAACTAGAACACAAAGGGCCTCATTACGATCGTGGCGGTCCGGAAATAACGGTGGCGGTAAACCCGCCGCCACCGTTGTTTCCGGACCGCCTGATCCCGACCCCTGCAGGCGGGAGGTGATGTTCCCGCCAGGTCTGACCTGGCGGGTTTAACACCGCCCGCCTGCAGGCGGACGAGGAAACACCGGCAGCATTACAAGATGCTGCCGGTGTTTCCATGATCCCGATTCCCATTGAGTCCCATTGGACTCAATGGGAATGGGGATTTACACCATTCCGCCTCCGTGATTCCCGGAAAACCGGGGTTGTGATGCCCCGGTAATTCCGGGAGTCACGGAGGCGGAATGGTAATACGAGTCCGGCGTTAACCAGGCGGTTTTACCGCCTCGGTTAACGCCGGACTCGTAATGAGGCCCAAAGAGTCACAAGGATAATGAGCTAACTGCAATCAGAAGCAGCGCTCGCTGGGCTGTCAGGTCTTTTATGTGAAGGCAAGGGCGTACCTTGCGGTCGCAACCAGCTGCTCTGATCATGTGACACAGTAGATGTGGCTGCCATTGTAACAGGTTCTCTGAAACAAAGCGTTGCCACAGTTCGTTTCCAAGGCAATTTCCAACAATGAAGGAACAGGGCAGCTAAATGCTGAGTCCCACGCTTCGCGAACCCTGCCACAGAGGGTTGTGAAGCCTGAACACGAGCACTGGATCGGGGGACCGTAACAGGATCCACCCCCAAAGGCAGTGGTACCTCCATGGAGGCATGGAACCTGCGCAGGAGAACCGAGGCATGGCTGTTGGAAAGCGGTTCCCAGGTCCGGTCCTCAGGGCTGTACCCTTTCCAATTAACCAAGTAGAACGGGAGACCATTGCGGGATTGGTAGTCCAGAATAGCAGCCACCTCATATTCTCCTTCGCCATCCACCAGGACAGGGACAGAGTAGGCAGGAAGGCGTGTTCTCGGGTGACAAGGTTTTAGTAAGGACACATGAAAACGGGATGCACGTGCCAGGTGGAAGGAAGGGACAGGCGTACTGCCATGGGATTGATAAGAGAGGAGATTTTATAGGGTCCTACATAGCGAGGGATGAGTGTTCTTTTGGCTGGAATGTTCAGGTTCCAGGTAGAGAACCAGACATACATTCCCACCCGATATGCCAGAGCCGTTGTTTGGTGGGCATCCGTGAAGCGTTTGGCCCTTGCCTGTTCCCGAACAAGGTGCGTGCGGATGTCGAGGTGCAATTTGTCGAGGTTGCGTACGAAGGCTTGAGCAGCCAGGTTATCGGCAGGCAGCGTCGGGTCCATAGACAAAGAACGAGGATGTTGGCCATACAGTTGCGAAAAAAGGCAAGACGCCTGTTGCCGAGTGTACTGAATTGTTATATGTGAATTTTCTGTGTTGTATCACTGACAAGTAAGTATCTTGGAATTGTAGGCACAAACAGCATAGGTACAGTTCAAGTGTAGAATTGGCACTCTCGGTCTGTCTGTCCGTCTGCGAGTGGTGGGCGGTGTAATATCTGTCGTCAATGGCAAATGATGAAGTCCGAACCTTCCAAAAGCGAGAGGTAAACAGGGTGCCTCGTTCCGTAACTAACTATGATTGATGGCAATCCAAAGTACCGGAAAACATTTCTAAGAAAAAGGTTAGCCAAGACGGGCGCTGATGGAAGACCTACACAGGGAACAAACAAGGCCATTTTGGTGTAGTAGTCCACCACCACCCAGATAGTATTGTTTGTTTTTTTGTTTGTTTATTAATTTGTATAGCGCACCAAACCCAAAGGTAACTGGGCGCAACAGAGAACAGAATACATGGATACTTTAAGCTTAGTTACAAAGTAAGGCGCAGGTAAATGCAAAGCATTACAAGTAACTAGAATGACAAATCAGGAGAGAGAATATACATATATATAAGCATAGAAAGTTGGGGTCAGGAAGGTATTTAGTAATTGAAGTAATTTGTGGTTAGTCCTTAGGGTCATTGGAGTGTAACCATACAAGAATATTGCGTCTGAAACTGTAGTAGGATTGTAACCTTGAACTGGATGTAACTCGACAACGAAATCCATTGAAATCATATGCCAGGGCATGTGTGGCACTGGGCGAGGTTGCAGAAGACCCACAGGTTTGTTCCGTGTAGACGTGTATTGTGCACTGATAGCACATGAGGAAAGATGATCAATGACATCACAGGACATAGAAGGCCACCAGGACTAGCGGCGTAACAAATCCAGGGTCGTCTGCCGGCCTGGATGTGCAGCAGTGAGGGAGTCATGCGACCAGAGAAGTGCGCAAGCCTGGGTCTCCCCGGGAGGTTTGTATAGCCTCCCCTGAATATAGGGCAGACCCTGGACAATGTCCAGGTTCAGGTCCATGATCTCCTCCGGATGAGTGGATACCCAATCTCGAATAAGTGACCGTAGGGAAGACTAAGGGGTACAGCCACAAGCAACCCGACTGGGCAGAAGCAGGGGAACGTCCCCACCGCCAGCATGGGACCCAGGATGTAAATGGAAGAGGGCGTCCGCACAAGCGTGCGGAAGGGCGGGCGGTAGGTAATCAGGAAATCAAACTGTGAGAAGAAAAGATGCCAGCGTGCCTGCCTGGCTGTGAGACATTTCATGGACTTAAAGGCCAGGACGCTATGATGGTCGGAATAGACAGTGACCGGATGACGGGCCCCCAACAGGTGATGCCTCAATTCCGTGAAGGCATCCTTGATGGCCAGCAGCTCCTATTCAGTAACTGTATAGCTCTGTTCATAAGGTGTCAGTTTCCTGGAATAGAAGGCTATGGGATGGACTTCTCCGGAGTCGGGGCACCACTGGGAGAGGATAGCACCTACTGCTAGACTAGATGCGTCTACTTCCACAAATAAAGGCAGCTTTGGGTTAGGGTGCTGCACGACTGGTGCTGTGGAGAAATCTGCCTTCAGGGTCTCGAAGGCTGCCTGTGCCTCAGGAGTCCAACGGATTGGCTTCTTGGCGCTGGTTAAGGTAGTCAATGGAGCGGCAATGAGAGATAACAAGTGTATAAAACGACAGTAGAAATTCAAGAATCCAAGAAAAGACTGAAGGGCCTTGATCATAGTAGGCATAGGCCAGTCCAGCACTACTTTAATCTTGGAACAGCTCATCCTGATGCCATGATTAGTCATGTCATACCCCAGAAATTCCACTTCCGTAGCGTGAAAGACACATTTCTGTGTCTTCACGTATAGATGAACGTCCCGTAACCGCTGTAGTACAGAGCGTACATGCGGGATGTGCTGTTCATAAGAGGGTGAATAGATCAGGATGTCATCAACGTAGACGACCACGTATTGGTACAGCACATTGTGGAAGACATCGTTCATGAACGCTTGGAAGGTTGCGGGGCGTTGCACAGGCCAAAGGGCATGACGAGATACTCAAATGACCTGTAGCGGGACTTGAAGGCTGTTTTCCACTCATTCCCCTCTTTTATGCAGACCAAGTTGTAGGCACCCCAGGGATCCAACTTAGTAAAGACGACAGAGGAGACGAGTTGATCCAGAAGGACCTAAATGAGGGGCAACGGGTATTGGTGATTGATAATTATTGTGTTCAGGGCCCAGTAATGTAATCTATGCAGGGCCTGAGGTCCCTCTCCTCCTTCAGAACAAAGAAGAGAGGTGATGCTGCAGGTGACTTGGATGGCCAAATTAATCCCGTGGTGAGAGCCTTGTCAATGTAGTCCTTGAGGACCTGATCTTCCTGAAGTGTTAGAGAATACACTCTACCAGAAGGGATCTGGGAACTAAGTCAATCAGGCAATCGTAAGGTCAGTGAGGCAGCAATGTTTCCTCTTTGCCCTTGTCAAAAACATCCAGAAAAGCAGAGTACTCGGTTGGGATGCTGGAAATCGGCCTGGCTGAAACCGAACCTATGAGAGACGTTGTGGCAACCATATCTTGACACAGGGTCCTCTGGGACACCATGAGACTGAAAACACCTATCATTACACACGGCCAAAGGGAACTGGATGGTTTGCGACCCCCAATCAATACGAGGGTTATGAAGCTGCCACCATGGAAGGCCCAGGATGACCTTAAACTGAGGCGCAGTGATGAGGTCAAAGGAGATAACCTCCGCGTGTCCACCCTCCGTGTGCATGTGGATCGATGTGGTCTGCTGGGTTAGCAAACCCAACACCAGGGCAGTACCGTCCACGACATTCACCGCTTCCGGCTTGGGTTTAGTCATGACAGGAATGCCAGAGGTGAGTGCGCACTCGAAGACCATGTAGTTCCGGTTAGCTCCTGAGTCAATAACGGCCAGGGCTGCAAAGGAACTAGCGAAGGACACCGAAAAGACCACTGGAAGAGTGAAGGGAACAGACAGAACAGCCTCATGGGAGCCCAAGGGAGGAACCCCCGGCATAGGGACTCCTTCTATCGCCGGGTTTTTGTGTTTTTATGACCAAATCGAACAGTCCTTGAAACGCCGTAGGGACAACAGGGACGGTGGCCAATGTGTCCTTTAGGTCTTCGGAGAGACCCTTGTAGAAGACCACCACCTTTTTCTCCTCGGGCCAATCCGTCTCAGCAGCCAGCTAATTAAACTTGGCCAGATAAGTCAGCAAGAGGGTGCTCCCCTGACGAAGGTTCAAGAATTCCAGGTTTGTCGCCTGGGTTTTATAGCGAATATCGAAGATCCTGTTCATTGCTGTGATTAAAGCATCCCAGTCATATAAGCCATAGCTGTTAGTTTCCAGAACAGGATTAGCCCAGGCTGCAGAGGTACCCCCAAGGTAAGACAGAATGAAGGCTGCTTTCATGCTTTCGTGGTAGAGTTCGGATAGGAGGAAGGGTGACAGAGGAAGTGCAATTTGCATTGGTTTATAAAGGTACGGTAATGTTTGGGATCTCCCGTGAACCATTCGGGAGCGGCTAAAGGGAACTGGGTGGACATCAGGACTGGCATAAGGTCTTGTCTTGGTAAAGGAAAGCTGGAACCAGAGGCATTAGCCACAGATGTCTCACCCCCTTGAGAATGGGAATGGGCCAGATCCTGTAAGTAATCAATCCTATAGCATAAAGCATCGTGAGCAGCGACTATATGTGTCCGGAGGTCAGCGACCATCTGCATCAGAGTGGCCAGAGTGTCAGATGCTTCTGTGGATTCTGATTCTGTTACTCACCGACCAGTTTCTCCGGTGGAGATGACAGGTGCGTGTTGGATCCCTTGGGATTCTGAGTTGATTGAAGCACTTGGGTATTCCTTAACCCAAGCCTCCTCACTTGAGGGGACTCTTTTCTATGATACACCCTTCTGTTGTATGAACAGAACAGTCAGAGGAGCAGATCAAATAAAATTGCGAGTAGAACACACCACCACAAGACCAGGCTGAAAGGGAAAAAACAAAATGGTCAATGGTGCGCAAGAATGATAATTCCTGACTTCTCTCTGTGTGATGGTCATTCACCTGTCACCATTCTGTAGGGCGTTCCAAACCAGGCCGGAAGGTGAAGATGTCAGAATCATGGTTCCTAGAGATAAACAAGATATGTATCACATAACTACTATAAGGATTCTAGTACAGTATGGTTCATAGAAGAATCTCTTAACGGTTTTTACTGAGCAGTGAGGACAACTGTGGAGGAATTGCAACCAGGGTCGGACTGGCCCTTTCGGTCTTTCGGCCCGTGGCCGATCAACTTTGGGGTCCCCTGGGGCCGGTTTTCCGGCAGCCACCTCTGGGGCCGGTTTTTTTTTTGGCATGCCGGGCCAGCGGCCCCGGCCTAGTGTGTGTGTGCTGCTGAGCTGCGCCGTGTGGAGCTCGCGTTGCGAGTATTCACGGCCGGCGGGAAGTCAGATGGGGATGGGGGGAGGGGGAGGGGGAATTGGAGGGGGAGGGGTGGTTGAGCCACCTGGGATCAGGGCTGGGCTGCGCAGCAGGGCATGGCAGGGAGCCAGGAGGGGGAGGCGCCGCGCGCCGGCAGCACTGTCTGACTCTGAAGCACAATCATCATAGCAGCAAGGTAACACTAGATGTTACCTTGCTTTGATGATTGCATCTGCATCATGCATGCATCATAATTTATGATGCATGCAGATGCAGATGCAAGCATGTGCATAATTCATTCACGCCACGGCGTCGGTGGGCCTGGGCCACCAGGCCGGCGGGCGGCGGCCATGCCGCCACTGCAGGGGGCGGCGGCGGCCGTGACTAAGGCGTGGCAGGCAGCCTCAGGCTGCAGCCACTTAACTCCGGGGCTGCCGTACTCGCCTCGGGCTGGCTGGCTGCCCCGCTTCAAGTGTTACATATTTAACATCTACTGGCTTGGCTTGGCTGCTTCCTGTGCCTGCTGCTGGGCTGGGAGCTGCCCTGGGGGTGGGCTGCCCCCTTCCCCCACCAAGAAGTTCATGCCATATAATAACAAGTTGCTTTCAACTTTGCACTTTACAAAGTTGAAAGCAACTTGTGCCTGGGGGCTAGGGATGCGGCTGACGGCTGAGTAGACTCTGTGCCGCCAACGCAACGCCAAGTGGACTACCACGTGACTCTCTCTCTCAGACAGAGCCAGAAGATAAAGTTGGGCCTCTTCCTGGCCCTGACATGATTTTGGCCAGCGGCAGCCACCCACAAGACACGAGTCATGACTGTGACACCCGCCGTCCAGCACAGCAGCAGCAGGCCTTGGCCCTTGGGCAGTGTGCAGCAGTAGGACTAGGCAGCACCTCTGGTAGTGGGCACACAGGGCACCGCACCAACTGCAGTGTGGCTGGCCTGGCAGCCAGAGCCAGGCACAGTCTCTACCGGCCCGCCTGACAGCCGCTCGGCTCAGCACTTGCTCCTCCACCTCTGAGTCCGAGGTGCAGTGCAGCCTCCGCTCAGGTTGGCCCGGCCTCCAGGCACACAGGCAGCCAGCAACAGCAGTAGAGAGAAGGAGAGAGACCCCCTGAGGCAGTCTGGATTGGCACTACTAGGTAAGATAATCGTGCCCCCATGATCTCTGACCCCATGTGCGTCTGCCCCCTGAAGCAATACATTGCCAGCCAGGAACCAGCCCTTTGTTTGTAATTGTAACCCACATCTGTCCTCTGCATGCGATCTGCTCTGCACCTGACCCTCATAGTTTCTTTCCATGGGTTGGGGACATTTAAGCTCCTTTATTGCACAGTTGAGTGAACGTCCAAGGAAAATGATTCAATTAGTCAGGCTGCCATGCCACACAATCCTGCCGTTCCTGTTAACATGTTTTTCCTTATTAGATCCCGCGTGAATAGGCAGGCGGCCTGATCTACCAACATTTCTTCGAGTTTATCATAAAATAAATGTGCAATGCTGCACTGCAGACATTATCATCACCACGCCCACTTAAACACATTGCGCTAGTCTCCCGCCTCCTTCCAACCCTCCCCAGAGAGCGCCCCGATTATTCTTGCCCAGCCCATGGTCCAGGGATCTCTGCTGCTCATCACATCAGAATGTACAGATCTGCGTGACTGCGTCCTCGACTCCCACCCTCTGAGTCTGGCCCCACACCTCCTGGTAGGAAAGTATGGATGGATGGGCTGGGAGTTAAGAAAAAGCAAGTGGCCACCTTAATGTTGCAGAACGTGAGCCATCCAGACATCTACTCTGACCCGAGAGTCCCCCTCGTCAGCGTCCAGTGGCAATTATTAACGTAGAGCATTTTATTGTTAGAACCTGCATTTGTATATATTTTCAGGCCATGAAGGAAGTGTGCTATGCATATGGTGAGCAAAAGTAATTGGACGGGACCCATGCTTTGAACTGTAGGGTTGGTGTGTGGTGCAGAGCAGCACCGCCCTTTGCGCGGGCAGTGCCAGTGAGGCGCCCAACGTGCGCTATCGAGTCAGCAGATACCCCCATAAGCCCTCTGTGCCGTGCGTGCCCCGATCTCGCAAGCTCATGCCCCTTGCCAAGTTGCCAGTAGCAGTCACACTGCCTTTAAGCCACCCTATAGGCTATGTGATTGTGCAGTGCAAGGCATATCAGGGTGATCCATCCGATAGTGTCAACTTGATACTCTCGGATGTTTCATATGCTGCTTGTCAACTCAATGCTTCATACCATAAAAAAGTTGCCTCTGTTATGCTGACGAGAACCCCCCGCCCCCCACCTCCACCCAGAATATAAGCAAGCTGCTGGTGCCTACCCAACCCATCCCCTGGACTGTGACAACGCATTTTTCTTTTTAATATACCCCCTTGTTCTAATATCAAAAGTCATAGAATTAACCAATTTCCCAACATATAACCTCTCAGCAACAGTCGCTCAACCTGCTGGGCGACCATGGTAGCCCGAAACTGCAATGTTCTATTGATCCCTTATTGCTATCCTGCCTACCAATGGTGTGTCTTGCCTTGGGCACTATATGTGAGGATGCAACATGCCACCCGGTTTCGAGCGCATCTACCCTCGGCCAGCTGCAGGAAGAACACCTTTTTTTTTGCTGTAGTATTTAGAAAGTGGGCCACTCCTCCAAAGTTTGCCCTGCCCAAGTGCCTGCTTATTGGAATGTCTCTCGCCGCCCCACACAGAGTAGAAAATGTAACATTGCCACTGCGCTTCTCTGTGAGTGATGGTGGTTAGGAGAAGGCACAGTAAACTAGGCCCAATTGATGTGTATGGAAATAGCCTGTCCTCGATAGACACTGTCATGTGCGCCATGTGACAGAAACCATGTTCACATCATTTAAGAGATTCGCTAATTCTAGCCATGTGATCCGTGTGTTATAGAAGCATCATTTGACATGCATTTGCATGCCCAATAGTTATCATGCTTCACATTGCAGGACTGTGTATTTAGTGATCTTTATTCTGCACTTCGATGCACATATTACAAGAACGTTACACAGTTGCTTGCAATGCAAATGTTTGCAGCAGTGCAAAAAAATGTACGCTTGCTGGTTTAATAATGCACAGCAAATGCTAACTACCTTTATTAATAGGGACCTGGTGAGTTGTTGCTCTACCTCTGTGTACCGTTGATATGTTAGTTGGCATTTGCATAGCACACATCTCCAACTGGTTTTGCTTCATAGCACTGTGATAAACAAATACACCATTATGAATGTGTCTTGACGCCAAGCACTTGTTTCATTACTGCAGGGCTGTCGCTAATGTTAGACATTTAAGCCACCGAATTTCCAGCGCATTACTTTAGATCCCTGCCAGCAGAGAAGATTCAAAACCAAAGGTGAATTGTTAATTCTCTTTTTTGTACTGCCCACCCCGACTGCTGCTGTCTGAGTTTCTCTCTCAGTGGCAAGGGTGTTGCATTCCAGGAGAGTAATAGTGCCCCATTAGTGCCTGGGGTGGGTGTGGGAAAGCTGCATGCGTAATGCGTTGTATGATCTGCATTTTCTGGTACAGCGCATAATGGCCTGTACTCACCCATTGATTGCACAAAACCATGCTAATGTATATTCCCACCAAACTCAATCCTGGGATCTGAGCTAGCTCTATCAAGCAGTAACATCAAACGTTGGCCGGCTAGTGTTATCTAAGCAGTCTGCTGAGAGTTAATGACTCAATTTCTGCTGTAAAAGAGCCCCTGTTGTAAAAAAAATGTCTTAACCAGGTGTGCCTTTAGCTATTTATAAGTAAAATGTTTGTCCTTGCAATTGTTCCTTGATCTGAAGTCCTGCTAAAAACAAGCAGTGCCAAAGCCAACAGTGCTGGCTTGTGTATTGGTGAGGCATTTGCCAGGCACTGACATCAAATGCCCAGGTAGTACCATTACGGCAATGCCTGCCAAATGCCTATTCCATGCCAAAACTCTTGGCTTTGCCAGTGCATGCTTATTTTAGGTCGATCCCAACCACCCTGCACACATCAATGTTAACTACTACTAGGTGAATCCAAGTCATTGTATGCCAACATGTTATTACACTCAAATTTAATAATTCATCTCATTCTCCCTGCGATAGAATTTCATATGGGCAATACAATGGCAGCCATGAGGTGGAATTCGAGCAGGGATAGCAGTTTTCAGCAAGAGTGACATGGGTGGGGCAGAACTGGGACAAGAGGCAGGCAGCATGAAAATGTGTTACAGTGGTAATGTGTTGTAATGTAACAGACACATGAACCCTCCATGAGTACCATTTTCTGTAAAGTCGTGAATTGACGCGATTCACGGATGATGGTTTGAGGGCCACTTTTTTGAGAGGGGTGGGACATTTTTTTGGGGGTGTCCGGGCCTATTTCTTGTCCCAGTCCGACCCTGATTGCAACAGGAGGCAATCCAAAGGAAATACAATGAAAAGGATAAAATAACAACAAGGGGAGTTAGTAGGGTTTCTGAGCCCAGGTGGCACGTGGGACGCACTAGTTCCGAGGTGGTGCTCGGATGGCTGCAGAGCGTCTCGTATGTGCACTTTAACCTGGATCGTGTAAAGTTCCCAACAACGGGCTGTAGAGGTAAGTGAGGAAGCCCTGAATGGGTGCTAGCGAAATAGAAGGCAGTTCAAGGTTGTAAATGAAAGAATTCTGTGTGACTAGATCTGGACAGTAGTGGAGTTCATGAAGTAGTTGA
Organism: Ambystoma mexicanum; assembly: GCF_040938575.1. NCBI lineage: Eukaryota > Metazoa > Chordata > Amphibia > Caudata > Ambystomatidae > Ambystoma > Ambystoma mexicanum. The sequence continues at coordinate 80,833,833 of NC_090936.1, forward strand.
GGTCCGATGCGCCGTAGCACAGGTATAGGGACCAGAAGCAAAGGAAGTCAGTTAAACGGTCACAAGTCGGCAACAGCGTAGTAAAAGGGTACAGAAGTCAGAAGCAAAGGGAATCCATGAAACGGGCACAAGTCAGCAACACCGTCGCAAGGCAGAACCAAATCGGAAGGCAGAAGAAGTCCGATAACACAGGCCAAGGTCGGGTAGGAAAAAGGAAACTAGAACACAAAGAGTCACAAGGATAATGAGCTAACTGCAATCAGAAGCATCGCTCGCCGGGCTCGCAGGTCTTTTATGTGAATGCAAGGGCGTACCTTGCGGCTGCAACAGGCTGCTCCGATCATGTGACTCAGTAGATGTGGCTGCCATGGTAACGGGTTCTCTGAAACAAAGCATTGCCGCAGTTTGTTTCCAAGGCAATTTCCAACAAGGAAGGAATGGGGCAGTGTAATGGAGGATCAGGAAAGGGGTCGCAGGACGAGGCTACCTCGGAGCAGAGGGGGACCCAAGAATCGTATGGCTATGAAGGGGTGGAGCTGGATATCAGTAAGACGTATACACTGTCATGATGCCTACCCCCGGAGCACCAGGCCAGGCCCAGCACCCCCGGAAGCAGGCATCATGCCCTCGGGTAAAAGCCCAGTGGCCCCTTATAGGGGCTCTTTGGACTCAGTCCTAGCGCCTTGGGCGCCAGGCTCATGTTGGACATCAGTCCTGGCGCCATAGGCGCCAGGCTCATAAAGGGAGGTGTTTTGTGCACTTACCTGATGCAGACCATGCTGCACGCTTCAGGCCTCCCTGAGACCTGAAAGGGACTATTTTTTCATAGGGACTATTTTTTCACTCGGGCGTGGCCAGGGAAGGATACATACCTGGGACTTCTTTGGAGGCTATTTAAGCCACACCCAGACAGCAGCTCATGCTTCGCGTTGTTCTGCTTCCTGCAGTTTAACGCTCACCGTGTCTGCTCCTGCTCCTGGACTCCAGCCACGCCCGCCTCGAACCTGGAAGACCTGCAAGGAAGGAAGAGAAGAGAAAGGTGAAAACCAAGGACTATTTCAAACTTCTTACCTGCATCCGGAATCTTCTCGCCAGCATCCCTGAAGAAAGACTTCCATTTAAAAGCATCGGACGCCACATCTCTTCACCTAGGGGAGAGAGGAAGAAACAAAAGGTGAGCAGAAGGAACACAGAAGGAAAGCCTGATTAACAGCCATAATACTTACCGGCTTTTCTTCCACATTTCGGGTCGGCGCCGCCCCGTTGGCAGGTACCGTACCCCGGCCCTTATGGGGAAAGGACAAGAGACATTTCTGGGGAATGATAAGGACATTTAGAGGGATCGCCCTCATCACTACTCACCTCGGCAGTTTAACCCCTGGACGAATCGCATCCATCCTTCCAAACCATAAGGTGAGCTTAAACCGGGGTTTGGAGGAAGTTAGAGAGGAACGAAGGGGGAAGGGGGAAAGGGGGGAGCTAGCACACTATTCTGCAGACTGTTAATCCCCTTTCTCATCTGCAGAAGGATATTCCTACGGGCCAGGCAAGCACGATTTGGAGGTCCTGTCCAATCGGTGTTCCGGGTCCTGCGCATCACGCTAGAAGAGGCCACAGCAATCCAGACTAGACCAGCGCCCCCGTGGGAACCAGGTGAGCGTTACAGAACGCAAAGCCATCCTACAAATTCCCACCCAGGCGCTATGGAAACTTCCGAAACTGACCAGTTGGCCCAATTACTGGGGGAATTACGGGCCGAAGTACACGCCGCTCATCAAGAGACTAGTGCCCTCAGGAGGGAAGTGATTGTAATAAAGGATAGAGCTGATGACCTGGCTAGACAGCTCTTGCAAGGTCAAGCTGGACAAACTTCTTTACCCGGTTCCGGGGGGAACCCCGCTCCTGTGGTTTCCTGTAACCTGGTGCAGATTAATCTACCTGGAAACATGCCGCTGGCCCCACCTGAACGCTTTGCTGGGGACCCCAAACGATTCACCGTATTCATGAATCAGTGTCGTTTGCACTTCCTATGCAGACCTGGGGCCTTCCCTAATGATCAAACCAAGGTAGCCTTTGTGTTGTCATATCTCAGCGGCTGTGCTGCCGATTGGTCAGTCCCACTGGTAACTCAAGATGACCCGATTCTTCGTGATTTTCAAGGATTTCAAACAAGCATGGAAAGGTTATTTGCTCAACACTCCCAGGGACAGGCTCTGGATGACGAACTTCTTTCTCTGCGACAGGGCAATCAAGACCTTCTATCCTACATTGCAACCTTCAATAGACTAATTGTGGAAACTGGTTGGCCAGAGGATAAAAGAATCACGTTATTCTATCGAGGTCTACGCGGAGAACTTAAAGATGTCCTGGCACAAGTTGTAAATCCGCCCCAAGAATGCACTGAATATATAGACTTAGTGGTCCAATTGGATCACAGGCTGCAAAACAGAAAAGCAGATCGGTCCAAGTTTGAAACCCGGGTGTTGGCCAAGACCCACGCTAACCCCAAGAGGGCTGATGCCTCGGAGCCTATGCAAATCGGAGGTGTTAAAGGACCCCTAACTCAAAAAGAACGGGAAAGACGACGACAGATGCAATTATGCCTTTATTGTGGGTCCTCTGGACACTTTCTACGAGATTGCCCGGTTAAGCCGCCCAAGAAGGTGGTAGGAGCCGCTGATAAAATCCATGGAAACTCTGTATCGGGAAACGACCACGCCCGGCAAGCGTAGGGGTCCGCTTGCCGAGCTTGAAAACTAACTCTCAGACCTTGCATTTCATTGTGCCAATGGTCCTCGTAGATCCGGAACAGCCTAAACCGTTGCATGCTATAAAGGCATACATCGATAGCGGGGCTATAGGGAACTATGTGGATCGAGAATTGGTCTCTAGGATAAACCTCCCTCTGCGTCCTAAAACCAACAAAGATGTCATCACCACAGTAGATGGAACCGAAATTGCCTCTGGACCGGTAACACATTCCACAGCTGAGGTGACACTTGTATGTCCGGATGGCCATCGGGAGGCAGTTGTGTTTGATGTAATCAAGGCTCCACAGTTTCAGCTTATTCTCGGAATCCCTTGGTTAGAGACACATAATCCTCGAATTGATTGGCGAGCGAAGAGAATAACCTTCCCGGATTGTGCACAAACCTGCTACCCAGAAAATCCAAAGATTAATCTAGCATCAGTAACCTCTGTCCCCGTGCAACTACCTCCAGAGTACCAAGACTTTCAGGACGTCTTCCAAAAGGAACAGGCCAACAAGTTACCTCCCCACAGATCGTACGATTGCCAAATCGATCTGGTGCCTGGTGCACAACCCCCTTGTAGCAGGATTTACGCCCTTACTGAACCAGAGAATCTGCATTTGAGACAATATTTAGATCAATACCTCGCCAATGGTTTCATTCGCCCGTCAAAGTCCCCGGCATTCTCAGCTTTGTTCTTCGTGCCTAAAAAAGAAGGCGACCTTAGAACTTGTATCGATTACCGCGCATTGAACCAGATAACTGTTAAAAATCGTTACCCTCTGCCTCTGATCCCTGAACTCCTTGACCAGGTGAAGGACGCTTGCGTATACACCAAGTTAGATCTCCGGGGGGCTTATCATCTAGTACGAGTAAAAGAAGGCGACGAATGGAAAACGGCCTTCCGTACAAAATATGGACTATTCGAATACCAGGTGATGCCTTTTGGGTTGTGCAACGCACCTGCAGCCTTCCAATTCTTCATGAACTATGTCCTTCGGGAACTCATCGATGTCTGTGTTGTCGTGTATATCGATGACATTCTTGTGTACTCCTCTTCGGAATCTGATCACAGAAAGCATGTCAGGGCCGTCCTAGAGAAACTGCGCCAGCACAAACTGTTTGCCAAGCTGGAAAAATGTGTTTTCCATACCACCGAGGTTGAGTTTCTCGGATTCATCCTGACACCTAAAGGGGTCCGAATGGATTCACGGAAAGTGGATGCCATCCTCAAATGGCCATCACCTAGTTCGGTGAAAGGTGTCCAAAGCATGCTTGGTTTTGCCAACTTTTATCGCAGGTTTATCCCGGAGTGTTCACGTGTGGTGCAACCCATCACTGCACTCTTGCGAAAAAATAAACGTTTTGAATGGACCGAGGAAGCCGAACAGGCCTTTCAGGAGTTGGAAGCTAAGTTCACGTCCGCACCTATTTTGAAGCACCCGCGTCCCGATCTCCCATATATAGTCGAAACCGACGCGTCCAGCTTAGCCATGGGAGCTGTCCTGTCTCAGAGAGACCCTGAAACCAACCAACTGCACCCCGTAGCATTTTGGTCCAGAAAGTTCTCGCCGCCGGAGATAAATTATGCGATCACCGATAAGGAACTATTAGCCATTAAGTCTGCCTTCAAGGCTTGGCGGCATTATCTCCTCGGCGCCCGGCATACCATCACCGTGATCACTGATCACCGAAATTTACAATATTTAAAAACTGCCAAGGCTCAATCGTCTCGACAGCTCCGATGGGCTTTGTTCTTTGCTGAGTTTGATTTTGTAATCACCTACCGCCCCGGCTATAAGAATGGTAAGGCGGACGCTCTATCCCGAATTGGAATGGAAGAAATAGCCACAAACTCAGAACCTGTGCCGATAATTCCCGAACAAAGAATTTTGGGGATAACCACTTTACAAACCCTTGAAGACATTCAAGCACGAGTGAAACAATTCCTGGACTCTTCAGCCTTGCAGGATTGGATCAAAAGGGGGTCTAACTTTTCAGTCAAGGATGGCTTACCTTACTTCCAAGGACGCTTATTTTTGCCAGAAAAGGAATTGCAAGAACTGGTTATTTCCCGTCATCATGATACCCTGATGGAAGGACATCCTGGCATTGCCAAAACAGAGGAAAAGGTTAAACGACAATTCTGGTGGCCTTCCTGGCGAAAGGATATTAAATCTTTCGTGATGTCCTGTGGAGTTTGTGCCCAAAACAAAGGTCAAAAGACAAGACCCGCCGGTCTTCTTCAGCCCTTAGACATTCCACCAGCACCTTGGCACACCCTGTCACTAGATTTTATCACGGACCTGCCCTCTTGTAATGGTTACAATACTATTCTGGTCGTGGTGGATTTATTTTCCAAAATGGCCCACTTTATTCCGTTGAAAGGATTACCTTCAGCCTTTGTTCTTGCCAAAGAATTCCTCGAAAATATCATCCGTTTGCATGGATTCCCGTCCATACTAGTCTCCGATCGGGGAAGCCAGTTTATTTCTCATTTTTGGAAAAAGTGTTGTCAACTGGCACAAATCGACGTAAGACTCTCGACCAGCCACCACCCACAGACCGATGGTCAGACGGAGAGAACGAACCAGACCCTTGAACAATATCTACGATGTATGTTGCATCAATCAGAGGGTAATTGGAAGGACATTTTATGGGTGGCAGAATATGCATACAATAATTCGATACACTCTGGAACTGGTCAGAGCCCCTTTTATACCCTATATGGACATCACCCTCGTACTTCAGACTTGGACTCACCGCTGAGCCTTGAAATGCCCGCAGTGGACCATTTGCATTCTACGATTACTCAAGCCTTCAAGGATGCAACTGCACATTTGCAACATGCGAAAGGAAAATACAAAATGAATGCGGATCTGCATCGAAGAGAGGCGCCGCCATACCCAAAAGGGGATCAAGTATGGTTGGCTACCAAACACATATCACTCAAGGGGCCTCGAACTTTTAATCCAAGGTATTTAGGCCCTTACTCGATCAAAGCTATAATCAACCCAGTGGCAGTCAAGCTCGATCTACCAGCTAACATGCGGATTCACCCCGTTTTTCATGTGTCACTTTTGAAACCAGTGCACCCAGGAACCAGATTAACAAAGCCACCAGAACCGATTCAGATAGATGGGGAGCCTGAATTCGAGGTGAAGAACATTTTGGATTCTAAGATCTCAAAATCAAAACTTTTCTATCTAATTGATTGGAAAGGGTACGGGCCTCAGGAAAGGTCTTGGGAACCCAGTGATCACGTACATGCACCTCGGCTGGTAAAAAGGTTCCATCGGAATTTCCCAAACAAACCGAAACCTCCAGAAGGAACGACCTTGGGAGGAGCCTTGGGGGGGAGTGCTGTCATGATGCCTACCCCCAGAGCACCAGGCCAGGCCCAGCACCCCCGGAAGCAGGCATCATGCCCTCGGGTAAAAGCCCAGCGGCCCCTTATAGGGGCTCTTTGGACTCAGTCCTGGCGCCTTTGGCGCCAGGCTCATGTTGGACATCAGTCGGGGCCATAGGCGCCAGGCTCATAAAGGGAGGTGTTTTGTGCACTTACCTGATGCAGGCCATGCTGCACGCTTCAGGCCTCCCTGAGACCTGAAAGGGACTATTTTTTCATAGGGACTATTTTTTCACTCGGGCGTGGCCAGGGAAGGATACATACCTAGTTGGGGAAGGATACATACCTGGGACTTCTTTGGAGGCTATTTAAGCCACGCCCAGACAGCAGCTCATGCTTCGCGTTGTTCTGCTTCCTGCAGCTTAACGCTCACCGTGTCTGCTCCTGCTCCTGGACTCCAGCCACGCCCGCCTCGAACCTGGAAGACCTGCAAGGAAGGAAGAGAAGAGAAAGGTGAAAACCAAGGACTATTTCAAACTTCTTACCTGCATCCGGAATCTTCTCACCAGCATCCCTGAAGAAAGACTTCCATTTAAAAGCATCGGACGCCACATCTCTGCACCTAGGGGAGAGAGGAAGAAACAAAAGGTGAGCAAAAGGAACACAGAAGGAAAGCCTGATTAACAGCCATAATACTTACCGGCTTTTCTTCCACATTTCGGGTCGGCGCCGCCCCATTGGCAGGTACCGTACCCCGGCCCCTATGGGGAAAGGACAAGAGACATTTCTGGGGTATGATAAGGACATTTAGAGGGATCGCCCTCATCACTACTCACCTCGGCAGTTTAACCCCTCAACGCATCGCCTTCATTCTGCACCTGAAATAAAGGACAGATCACAGGTTAGAAAGACAACATAAAGGGGGCCTCACTTGAACTTTGAACTTTCATACTTACGGCGCATCGCTCAGGAAAGTCAAGTGGATTTTGCCAGCGCCATTCAGAAAACCAGTGAAATAACTGGACGAACACGCGCCCCTGCACCAGAAGCAGGATGGAGAGTTCATCCTTCCAAACCATAAGGTGAGCTTAAACCGGGGTTTGGAGGAAGTTAGAGAGGAACGAAGGGGGAAGGGTGAAAGGGGGGAGCTAGCACACTATTCTGCAGACTGTTAATCCACTTTCTCATCTGCAGAAGGATATTCCTACGGGCCAGGCAAACACGATTTGGAGGTCCTGTCCAATCGGTGTTCCGGGTCCTGCGCATCACGCTAGAAGAGGCCACAGCAATCCAGACTAGACCAGTGCCCCCGTGGGAACCAGGTGAGCGTTACATACACATGCTCTAATGGGGGGAGCCGATGCTCACAGTAAGGAGAACCGCCACGGCACACATACGGATAAAGAACAATACAGCCAAAACGAGCTGTACTCACCTCACGGGAACGCCAGTGCAAACAGCGTTGATTGCGTCTCAACACCAAGATGAGACACTGTGGAGAGGTAGTGCTGCTGCCACAGCGGACCCGTCTCCGGGGATGGAGAGGGACGCCACGCTAGAACAAGGGGACCTGGGGCCAGAACTCTCCCTTATGCTATACGGCCACAAAGCCTAGGGGATCAGACCAGGACAGGCTTCAGACACGTCACACAGGACTGCCGGGGGGAATAGAGATTGAGGACATGAGCGGCAGCTTTTAAAGGAGGTGGAACGCAGCGAAAGCAGCTAACAGAAGGCAAGGTAGGCAGGGCCAGGTCTTATTGGTGGGAAAGCGAACCATGCAAAGGAAACAAAAGCCCGCAAACTCACAAACTCTTTTGCTCTCATCACGTCGGAGGGGGAGGCAAGAGAAGGAACGAATGGTGGGCCTATCCGGACACAAAGGAGTAGGAGAAAGCTAAGGGAAACCAGCCTCTACTCCATAAGGAAAATACCTTGACAGTGAAGGAACCGTCAAGGACACTTATAAAGACATTTCAATTGTCTGTTTGTTGAAGAATACACAGAATTACTGCAGCATCCCTGGGCTCTTGAGTCGCAATTCCACAAGTGGCGACGAAGGTGGGATTACAGACAGCGCAATCGGAACGTTCATCCAAATGTTGTCAGAAGGACAACAACAATTGCAACAGTTAATCCAGCTGCAGACCCAACAAGCGGCTGCCGACCGCCGGGCTTTTCAATAAGTCATTCAGCTGCAGAGTACCCTACAAACGACGGCCCAAGATAAACAGCATGAAAACATCACCAGGCTCACTGATGCGGTTGCCAGCTCCAGAAACCAACCTTTGGTACCGTCTGCATTGCTTCAGAAATACAGGGAGGGAAAGGACCCCGCCTTTTTCTTCACAAGCTTCAAAAGGATTGCAAGAAATGGGCAATGGCCGCCTGAACAATGGGGACAGTATGTAGCACCCTTATTGTCAGAAGTGATGTAGGGGGCCTACCAGGCGGTGAAACCCAATGGTAGTACACCTTAGGGGGAGATCAAGGCAGCAGTGCTGGACCGCTGAGGCCTCGATGAAGAAGCCTATCGCATTCAGTTGAGGGATACAAAATTGAAAAGCTGGGAGAGTCCAAGACAGTTGTACTACCGTATCAAGGACTTGATAGAAAAGTGGTTACAAAACCCCACCTTGGCGAACCAACAATTGCTGGACAAAATCATTTTGGAGCAGTTTATTGAAGCGCTGCTGGGCCCGATGTAAAGGTGGGTTAGGCAGCACCACCGACCAACGTTAGCTGAAGCAGTGGATATAGCGACTGCATAACAGAAGGCTGGTTATAACAAGGTACCTACAACTGGGGTTACTGGGCGGATGATATTGCCCAGTACAGACCCTCACCTTCACAAGGGGGCAAGAACCACGTTTCCAAGATGGAGACAATCTGATGAAGCCCAAGGAAACCAGAAGATAAAAGACCCAACATGAAGAAAAACCATCTCCCATATCCCCGGGATACAGACAACCCCAGTGTTTCCATTGCAGCGAATGGGGCCATATTGCCCGATTCTGCCCCAGGAGAAGGGCTGCTGAACCTATGGAAATCGGCTACATGAAATCGTATCCTGAAGAACGTATCCCGGGCCCATACATCGTGGACATACGGGTTGACGGCAGGACAACACGGGTGCTACTGGACAGGGGCAGCAGGCAGACAGCCATCTCACCAACAGTGAGTAGCTCACCTAACTTGTCGAATGTAACAATGCAGATACAATGTATTTATGGGGATGCAAGGTCTTATCCAGTGAAGGAAATACAGATTGAATTAGATAATGAAAGCACTCCGTTAAGGGCTGCCGTCCTACCCTCTCCTCTCACCCCGGTGGTCTTAGGTACCAACCTACCCCACTTTGAACAGGCGATGAAAACCCTGGAAGAAAAGAAGGATTTCCCCAGGTCTGATACCATAGAGACAGGAAACACCCCGACTGCCCCAAGAAAAACACCAGGGATCCAAAGACAAAACCGATTAGCTTGGTGTCAGGCTAGCTACATGCCCCGTCCCATTGATTGGAAAACCGAAGACCACAAAGACTCCATTAAGGGGGAGACCCTATCAGACCCCACCCTTCGAGTGGCCTGTGAAAGAGCAACCCAGGAAAGGGACCCTGACATGTCCAAAGGACCGGGATTCCTATTTCGGCAGGGGTTATTGTGTAAAAAGTATAAAGCCTATGACGGGATGATAAAGGAACAATTGGTATTACCTAAGGCACATTGTACACTGATATTACAACTAGCACACAATCACCCCTGTGGCAGCCACATGGCTTCCTTGAAAACACAACAGAACACCCTGAAGAGGTTTTACTGGCCGGGTATTTATGGTGAAGTGGCCCGGTTTTGTAAAGGATGTCCGACATGCCAGCTGACTAGCGGTGTCATACCAGCAAAGGCACCATTACAGCGGATGCTACTTATAGCTGTACCATTCCAAAGGATTGATATGGACATAGTCAGACCCCTAGAACTGGCATGTAGGGGATACAAATACTTACTGGTAATCGTTGATTTTGCTACGCGATACCCGGAAGCCTTCCCTCTGATGGGAACATCAACCCAACAATTGTGTGACCAACTTATTCCATTCTTTGCAAGAGTGGCGGCTACCCTCCAAAGTCATCACTGATTAAGGAACACATTTCATGTCCACCCTCCTACACCAGGTTTGTGAAAGATTGCAAATCAAACAGCTACGGATCTCAGTATACCATCCTCAAACAGATGGACTAGTCGAAAGGTACAACAAGACGATCAAGAAAATGATAAAAAGAGTAACTGGACTGGAGGGAAAGAACTGGGACCGCGTAGTACCTTGAGTTCTAATGGTGTTAAGCGATACGCCTCAGTCCTCTACAGGCTTTTCGCCCTTCGAACTTTTATTTGGAAGACAACCACGGACCATACTGGACCTTGTAAAAGAGGAATGGGACACCTCAGAAGAGGTCTCCTTTACCCGAATACACGGGAGAGCTAAAGGATCACCTACCAACCCTACGATCAATGGCAGAAGTGAATCTCAGTCAGGCACAGCTAACCCAGGAAAAAGCCTACAATAAAGAAGGATGAGAACTTTTAGGCCAGGAGACCAGGTACTCCTACCCACCAGCGCCAACAAATTACTGGCCAGATGGAGGGGTCCCTATGAGATCAAGGATATTCTTAGTCCAGTGACTTATCGAGTACACCAACCCGACCGAGCCACCCCGGATAAGGTCTACCATGTAAACCTATTTGAAGGCATGGACAAAGCCGCTCCTAGCAGCAACAATGGACACATGCGAACAGACAGTGAATAAAGCACAAAACAACTGGAACACATCCAGTGGGGAAACGCCCTATCACCTGCCATGAAGTCAGAGTTATTGGCCAGATTGTCCCCCTATGCAGAAGCATTCTCCTCTCTACCTGGGAGAGCAAACATGATTGAACATGGAATCAAAACAGAACCCAGACAGATCATCCAGCTTAGACCATATAGAATCCCAGAAGCTAGGTGACAAGTCATCAAAACCGAAGTGGAGGATATGCTATGTATGAACATCATTCAACCCTCAACCAGCATATGGTCTTCCCCAATAGTACTAGTCCCTAAACCGGACGGTTCTCTTCAGTTTTGCATGGACTATAGACAGCTAAATTCAATATCCCAATATGAAGCATACCCCATGCCATACCCCATGCCACGAATGGATGAGTTACTGGAAAGGCTCAGATCCGCCCACTTCCTGAGCACACTAGACCTAACTAAGGGCTATAGACAAATCCCCTTATGAGCCCCGGATTGAGAAACATCCGCCTTCGCAACACCTCAAGGACTCTACCATTTCAAGGTCCTACAGTTTGGTCTACACGGTGCTCCCGCAACGTTCCAGAAATTGATGGACGTGGTACTACAGCTCCATGATGGATATGCCGCAGCATACCTGGACGATGGTATCGTGGTATACAGCAAAACATGGGACGACCATCTACACCACTTAGAAATGGTAGTGGCGGATTTACATAATGCCGGTCTACACATAAACCCCAGGAAGACCGTGATGGGAGCACATTGGGATTCATCGGGTACTACCAAAGATTCATACCAGAATTTTCTACAATTGCAGCGCCCTTAACTGACGCATTGAGAGGCAATGGATCTCCAGACCTGACCAAGAACGTGGCTACGATGAAGGCTATCGATGTCCTAAAGAAAAGGATCACGTCGAATCCCATCCTGCAGTGCCCGGACTTTCGGAAACATTTTGCCTACAGACCGATGCGTCAGACCAAGCGTTGGGGGCCGTACTCTCACAGGAACAAGATGGGGACCTTCAACCGGTCTGTTTTATAAGCAGGAAACTTGTGCCTCATGAGTCGACGTATTCCATGTTGAAAAAGAGTGTTTAGCTATCAAGTGGGCTGGTGACTCCCTCAAATACTATCAGTTGGGCCGATGCTTCACGTTGTAGACAGACCATGCACCGTTGCAATGGCTCGCTAAGCATAAAGACACTAACCAGCGAGTCCTCCGCTGGTTCCTCTCCCTGCAACCTTTCGATTTCCTTACCTTGCACAGGCCGGCCGGATTCCAGCTGTTAGCCGACTATCGGTCCAAGAGCTCTCCCTTGCCCGATCAGCCTGGGATTGTGGTGGGGATATGTAAGGGAGGATCAGGAAAGGGGTCGCAGGACGAGGCTACCTCGGAGCAGAGGGTGATCCAAGAATCGTATGGCTATGAAGGGGCAGAGCTGAATATCAGGAAGACGTATACACATGCTCTAATGGAGGGAGCCGATGCTCACAGTAAGGAGAACCGCCACGGCACACATATGAATAAAGAACAATACAGCCAAAACGAGCTGCACTCACCTCACGGGAACACCAGTGCAAACAGCAGTGAGTGCATCTTGACACCAAGACGAGATGCGTTGGAGAGCCGGCGGACCCGTCTCCGGGGATGGAGAAGGACGCTGCGCTAAAACAAGGGGACCCAGGGCCAGAACTCTCTCTTATGCTATACGGCCATGAAGCCGAGGGGATCAGGGAAGGACAGGCTTCAGAGACGTCCCACAGGACTGCCGGGGGAATCGAGATTAAGGACTTGGGCGGCAGCTTTTAAAGGAGGCGGAATGCAGCGAAAGCAGCCAATAGAAGGCAAGCTAGACAGGGCCAGGTCTGATTGGTGGGAAAGTGAGCCATGCAAAGGAAAGAAAAGCCTGCAAACTCACCAACTCTTTTGCTCTCATTACAGAACGTCGGAGGGGGAGGCGAGAGAAGGAACGAATGGTGGGCCTATCCGGACACCAAGGAGTAGGAGAAAGCTAAAGGAAACCAGCCTCTACTTCATAAGGAAAAGACCTTGACAGTGAAGGAACCGTCAAGGACACTTATAAAGATATTTCATTTACCTGTTTGTTGAAGAATAAACGTAATTACTGCAGCATCCCTGGGCTCCCGAGTCGTAATTCCACAGGCTGCCAAGCGTCGAGTCCCACGCTTTGCGGACCCTGGCACAGAGGGTCGTGAAGCTCAAACATGAGCACGGGATTGGGGAACCTTAACCACCTCCCCCAGGGTTAGGATCAGGTAGTAGCTTACCCTGGCCACATGGGAGAAAACTTTAGGCTGTGGTTTGGTGATGACTCGGCAGGATTCATCACAGTACACTCTGCAGACCACCAACCATAGACTCAGCCAACCAAATACCTTTAGGTTCTTAGCTTCAGCCCTCCGGTCTGTCGCAGGCTTCCCCTTTGCCTGTCTTCTGCTCGACTGCTCTCTGGGGCTCTTCTCGGCTTGCTGCAGTGTTTCCACGGCTCCTGTCCCTGTTCTGCATGCTACTAGTTGGACCGGGTGGTCCTGCAGTGCTGTACTGCTGGTGCTCTGCCCAGTCGGCTTTCTGCTTCTCTTGTGTCCCTTGTGTCCCTGTGCTTCTTGCCGTTCCGCATCCTGATCTTTCCCTGCTGTTCTCTGCGGTGAGTGTTTGCCATGTTCTCGGTTCTTCTGAGCAGGATCTGACAGACAGGTAAGTCTGTTCTCACTTTTATGTCAGCATTCAGTACTGTCTGTAGTTGAAGACTAGACCATTCATACAGGTTCCCCTGTGTGATCCTCGCGGATCCACACTTCTTCTTCGTCACAGTCCTTTGGCATGGATCTTCATAACAGCTTCCTCCACATTCCTTGTCTAAGCCCTTTCTACTTCCTGAATTCTACAGAAGTATACCGGATAGGAGGGTAGGGGCGGAGAGAGAGGGGGTGAAGGGGAGGTGTAGCGTGGATACTGTGAATGTTCTTACTGGTCCCATAGGGGGTTTCCCATACCATGAGATCCACCCGCTGACTGGCACACCCAGGGGGACTATCGGGTAGCGGCCTCACCTACCTGGCCTCATACGTAGGGGATCCCTCTATGGAAGCAGCGACGACATCCTGGGATTCGTCACAGCACCTGTATTAGGTCTTCTCGGAGTCAGGTTGCTTGGGAATGCAGCCTAAAGCGGGTGGTAAACTCCATCTAAGGATAAACACTGGTGCGAGACCGATAGCCAACAAGTACCTTAAGGGAAAGTTGAAAAGAACTTTGAAGAGAGAGTTCAAGAGGGTGTGAAACTGTTGCGAGGTAAACTGGTGGGGTCCGTGGGGTCCGTGCAGTGCACCCAAAGGATTCAACACGATGTGCAGGTTGGTCGCCTGGAACGGCAGATCCCCTCATGGGACCGCGGTTGTCCCTGCAAAGCACATTTCCTCCATGGCGGTGCACTGCAACCGGCTCTGGGTCAGCTGGGAAGGTCCCAGAGGGCAGGTGGCTCTTTACTTGGGCAGAGATGGTTAAAGCCCCCCTGCAGTAGTTTCGCTATGTCCATGGGGCAGATGGATTTTGACAACCGCCGCATCCTCTTCATGCAACCGGCCCAGTCCCTCTCAGAGATTTCTGAGGTGGCAACTGGGGACAGGCCCCCTGCTCCCAGTGCGACTGTTGACTGGGGTGGACTGTCCAAAGTGCACCCAGACCATGTCATGCCACCAGGTGGGCAGGCCCACAGAGTCTGCAGTGATGTCGGTTACCCACCGACCCATCTTGAAACACAGAACAAGGAGTCTAACATGTAAACTATGCCTGGGCAGGGTGAAGCCAGAGGAAACTCTGGTGGAGGTCCGTAGCGGACTGTAAGGGTTTGCAGGCGGTGGGACACCGTGAACAGGGAAAACTGCATTTCCCATGTTCCCTAGCAGCAACGTGTGTTTATCACGTGCCACTGCGGCTTGAAGAGGTCCGCAGCTGCCCGTGCTCAGTGCTGATTGTTAGGACCTCTATGAGTACAGGCAGGGTGTGGCGACGGCAGCGGCATACAGTGAAAGAGGGAGTGGCAGGCTGGAGGCAGAGTGGCCGTGCTGTGGCAGTGACTGTGCAGAAGCATTACTCTGGTTCGCCCAGGCAGTGGTGGTGATCCCAGAGTGTTTATTATACCTGGATGACATGTTAGCTTGTTGTTTTATTAGGGTGTCTAAGCCCCAGTATCATCTCCTTTGTTTTTCGTACCTAAGAAGGAAGTTACCCTGAGAACATGCATAGACTACAGAGCCTTGAATAAAGCGACCATAAAAAACAGGTTCCCCTTGCCCTTGATATCAGTTTTGTTGCACCAGGTAAAATCAGCAGCAATTTATACTGAGCTGGACCTTAGGGGAGCCTATCATTTGATAAGAGTTAAGGCCTGGGATGAGTGGAACACAGCATTTCAGACTTAGTTTGGCTTGTGTGAGTACATGGTGATGCTGTTCGGGCTGTGCAATGCCCCAGCAGCATTCCAATACTTCATGCAGGATGTACTAAGGGATTATATCAACATTTTTGTGACTTCCAAATGGCTGCCGGCAGGGGAAGTTGCGTCTGAACCGCGCGCCCCGCTGGGCCGCCAACAATAAAGCACCATAAATATTGAAATCCGAGCGTTTCAGTACCGGAACTTCAGCTCAACTCCCCAGAAGCTGCAGGCACAGGAGCAGCATGAAATCCTGCAACAAGACCCCCCTGGGCAGACACCGCCACCGAGAGAAGCTAGTGCCCCTCCCCCACCGAGGGAGATCACAGCAGACTCCCAGGAGAGGCCGCCGGGATACAAAACCGGAGGACCGCCCAGAGGACCAGGAGGTGCACGCTGGGCCATCTGACTCTCTCCCGCGGGAGAAGGACAAAGGGGAAAAACACTCCGACGCCTGAGGGCACTTCACACCCACATTGGCAACACAACAGTGGGTGCGGAGGGGGCGCCAACGCAACATCAAGAGGCCCCCCCCTGTATAAGAGGCGCTGAAGCGAAATTCCGCACACGGACAAACGGAGTGGGCCAGGCGGCCAGACGGGCCCAACCGGATCCCCACCGGGGACCCCAGTGCCTGTAAGACAGAAGATTCCACTGAAGCGGCCACCGGTAGGCTACGCGCCACACACAGGGACTCCGCGCACCCAGGAGACCGGCGAGAAGGAGGGGCACCAGCTGCAGAGGAAAGGAGTAACCAGGGACAGAGGTGAGAGCGCGAGCAAAGCATCCCTTCCTCTACTCACCCCACAATGGCCCGGACGGACGCACAACAAAAGAGCACCTCTCCCCGGACACCTCTCCCCAGACATAGGCGCGACAGCCCCCCCTCCACCCCTCCCAGCATCAGCCAAATAAAGCACAGAAGGGGGCGTGGCCCCAAGGGGGGGTGGAAACGGACCCCAAAAGCAGCACAGACGAAGAGTGAACGGGAGAGTCATATTACTCTCCCCCCTTCCGGCCCCTATCACACGCAATCGGTAGAAGGAGTAAACACCATCCCAGATCAATCCTATAACCAGAGACACCTAGAGGAGACACTGCAGGTGCCCCCACCACAACCCCTCAAGAGCCATCCGGAGTCAATACAGGACTCCCATAACCAGGGGACAATGTCCAGGGCGAAGGGGAAGGGGGGCGCATCTCAAGCCAGCCACCCAGACAAGACTCAAATTTACTCCATATGTGGTCATCGGAGGCCACGGCATCCTCAAGGGACAGATCAGCTAAAGAATCCACAACGAATACCACCCACCCAAACCAGTGCAATCTCCCCCCATCA
This sequence comes from Ambystoma mexicanum, assembly GCF_040938575.1. Classification (NCBI taxonomy): domain Eukaryota; kingdom Metazoa; phylum Chordata; class Amphibia; order Caudata; family Ambystomatidae; genus Ambystoma; species Ambystoma mexicanum. The sequence goes on from NC_090936.1 coordinate 80,850,530, forward strand.
AAAGACGACATGCATGCCTGGTTTGTGGAGCTGCAAGACAAGTTAATGTCCACAGTGCAGGACCAATTTACTTCAATGGGGAACGATATGAAGCAGGCAGTCCAGGAGTTGAAAATAGATGTAGCCAAGCTGGAGGAATGGACAGACGCCATAGAGAGAATAGTGCAAAATGTTGAAGACGAAGCCAGACAAAACAGTGAAACGCAGGAACACCTAGTCCGGTTAACCCATAACCTAGAAATCCAGTGTGAAGACTTGGAAAACTGCTCCCGCAGATCCAATATCCGCATAAAGTACATGCCTGAGTCAGTGTCAGATAAGGACCTCAATACTGCGGTTGAAGAAGTATTCAGAGATATATTAGAGGCCCAAGAAGCGGAGAGCATTGGAATCGACAGACTACACAGGGTAGGCCCGAGAAGGACGGGCGCCCCAGGGGAAAGACCAAGGGATGTATTGGCGGCTCTCTCATCATACCCACAGAAGGAGCCAATCCTAAGAAGAGCGAGGCAAATAGACCACATAAGGATGAATGGGGTGGAAATTCAGTTATACCAGGATCTGCCTTCGGCGACACTCTTAAAAAGGAGGGAGATGGCCCCACTCGTGAGGGAACTGGTGGCGAAAGAGATAAGATACAAGTGGACATTTCCTTTTGGCCTTCTGTTTGAGTGGGAAGGCAAACAGAGAAGAGTGACCACCAGTGAGGAAGGACTCTATATAATGGGTCTGCAAACGGAGGAGGCAGACCGGAGAAGAGCCCGAACCAAGGGGGAACCGCATAAGAGGCTGAGAGGATGGGACATTGTGCGGAAAAAAAGAAACAAAATGGGGGTGGGTTCACAGGGCTACCTGCAGGGGAGTAGAAGAAAAAAAAACTCTGACAAAAGTGTCAGTTCAACCCAAGTTGGGAAAAGGCGGGAGTCGACTAAGATGTGAAATCTCGGAATACCAGACGTACCACGGCCTGGCGGGAGACCAGGAAAGGACACTATCCAGGTATGTGGATGAAGCGGGGTTTAGGACCCCCCGCAAAGTTCATCCCGAGTCAAGTGAGGGCAAGGAGCGATAGGCGCAACGCCCTAGCAAACTTAGGTGCCTGGGCCCTTCTCGGGATCAAAGTTGAGTTAATGTTAACTGTTCGGGAGTTGTTGGGGAGTTTGGGGGGGAAACTGGGAAGGAGGGACTCCGGAAGAGAGATGGGATCACAACAAGTGGGAAAGGCAGCAGCAGCGATAGACTAAATAAGATGGGGAAGTTCAGAATCTATTCACTAAACGTGAGAGGGTTGAACTCGCCGGCAAAGAGGAAAAAAGTGGCGGCTCTGCTAAGGAGGGAGAAGGCAGACATGCTGTTCCTCCAGGAGACACATATAAAAGCCCAGGATAGACAGAAAGTAAACCTTAGAGGGTACACACTCTAGGCACAACGAACGCCAGGGAAAAGAGAGCAGGAGTGAGGTTAGCGGTAAAAAAGGGACTGGCGGCAACTCCCATAGATACACAGGTAGACAGGGAAGGGAGGTACGCATTTGCAAATGTCACAATAGAGGGTCTCCGGCTAACCCTAGCGACAATATATGCACCAAACTCAGGGCAAGACGGCTTTCTCTGAGATACCCTGGAGAAACTAGAGGGGTTTGCGAAAGGTTAGGTAATATTGGGAGGAGACCTGAACATGGCCTGGTAACTCAGAGTGGATAGGAGTGCGGGACGTTCCCAAGGTCAGGGGGCCCCATCCAAACAACTCAAACAAAAGATGGAGCAGTTGGCATTACGTGACACCTGGAGGGAACTGAAGGTTCAGGCAAGTGGTTTTACATACTACTTGCATGTGCACAACACGATGTTGAGAATAGATTATTTCTGGGTGTCAGTGGGACTGATAGGGAAAATACAAGGAATGGAAATGGGCTCTATAGCATTATCAGACCATGCCCCGCTGTGGTTGGACATCCAGACTCCCGAAAGGGAAAGAGGCCTCTGGTGGTGGAGGCTGCCATCTGATATTCTCACGGACCAAGTGATGGGACAAGCAGTAGGGGACAAAATCAAAGAATTCTTCGAAATGAACAACACTGGAGAAGTACCTCTAGGGACCGTATGGGAAGCCTTCAAGGCAGTGATCCGGGGACACTTTATAGAATTAAAGACCACCAAGGATAATCAGAAGTACGACTGGGAACGAACACTGGAAAAGAAAATAACAGACATCCAAGAGGAGCTGGCAGTCCACCCCACCAGAAGCCTCAAAAAGGCCCTGAAACATGTACAAGGTCAACTTGATATGCTTCACAATAAAAAGGCAGAAAGATCCCTCCTTAACCTAAAACAAAGATACTACATCAAGGCCAACAAGGCGGACAAATATCTAGCATGACAACTCAGAGAAAAACAAAATTTAATGACAATCTTGAACGTCAAAGATGCACATGGAAAAACACAAACACGCACTAAGGACATATGGGAGGCCTTTAAGGCATTCTATAAAGAGCTCTATGCGTCAGACCACCCGGATGAAGAGAAACAAGACAGATTCCTACAATCACTCCCCATTCCAACAATATCAGAGGAAGACAAATCAGTGCTGGAATCACAGATAACAGAAAAAGTCCGGAGGGCAATAGCAGACCTTCCAAATTCTAAGGCGCCAGGCCCAGATGGCTTTACGGCCCACTTCTATAAAAAATATGCAGACATTCTCATTCCAGTCCTGACAAGGCTACTGAACACATTCAAGGACAGCGGAAATGTAACCCCCTCCATGAACGAGGCAAAGCTCCTAGTGTTTCATAAATTAGGTAAAGACCCCACCCTCCCCGGCTCATATCGTCCCATTGCAGTGTCAAATTTGGATGCAAAGATCTACACCAAGGTACTGGCCACCAGACTATCTCCCCTCCTCCCGACCCTAATAAACACAGACCAATCTGGCTTCATATCCGGCAGGCAAACACATGACAACTTAAGAAGAATAATACACCTGGTAGAAAAAACAGGCATTACCCATACACCGGCAATACTGCTTTCATTAGACGCCGAAAAGGCATTCGACCGGGTAGAGTGGTCCATTCTCTTTAAGACACTGCGTCACATGGGATTTGTAGAACAATGTTTAAACATGGTCAAAGCCAATTACAAATCCCCATCCATTAGAATAGCAATACATGGGGAAGTCACAGACAGGGTGGAGATATCAAGAGGAACTAAACAGGGTTGCCCCCTTTCCCCTCTCCTATACGCCATATTCTTGGAACCCCTCCTAATTAAAATAAGGGAGTCGGCAGGGGTTAGGGGGATCGAGATGGCGGGCAGACAACACAAATTTATAGCATACGCAGATGATATGCTCCTAGCCCAGGAGGACCCTGTGAGATCCCTACCACAAACCCTAAAAGAACTGGAGGTCTTCGGAGCGATATCAGGATTAAAAATAAACAAGAAAAAATCTGAGATACTTTTTTTAGCGGGGGACAAGGGGACACTGATAGAAGAGGCGGGTTTCCTAGGACTAAAAACAGCAGAGGAGGGTATCAAGTACCTAGGGGTGACACTCACACATAAGGTGGATGGGCTGTATGCAAGTAACTACCCAAAGCTATTGGATAAAGTTAAGAAGGATCTAGATAGATGGAATCCGCTAAGGGTCTCCTGGTGGAGCAGAATACAATCCGTGAAAATGAACATACTCCCTCGGGTGCTATACTATTTCCATGCCCTCCCAATAACGGTCCCAAACTCCTTCTTTAACGCACTGTCAATGGCCATCTCGACCTATGTGTGGAACAGGAAACCTCCAAGGGTGGCCAGAGCCATCCTCACAGCACCAACCAAAGCAGGCGGAATGTCACTCCCACACTTCAGGAGATACTATCAAGCAGCACAACTCTGGGTCCTGAAAGAATGGCTGGGGGATGACCAAAGAACAATCTGGGTGACACAAGATAGGGCAGTCGCCAGGACCCCCTGGAGGACCTACTGTGGAAGTACAAACAACATAGACATCCGAATCTTCGCATAAGCGAGGTCATGAAAACCACCTTAGATGCCTGGGATGAACAAATCAAGAGGGGAATAATGACCACCCCACTGGCCCCCTTCACGCCCATAAGCTGAAATCCACAATTCCCACGGGGCCAAGATCCGGGGGCCTTCGAAAAATGGGAAGCCGCAGGGTGCAGGAAAATCGGGGAAATGATCCAAGACAAAGAAATAGGAACATTCGCGGAATGTAAAAAAATGTGGAACCTCACAGAAGCGGTTAGGTACAAATAAGAGCAAATCAAACACTGGATTACCACACCAGAGGTCTTACAGGGTGCCACCAGGGACCTAACACCATTTGAAAAATTCCTAATAACCAATCCAGGAGACAAGAAACTGGTGTCCACATTATACCACTTTATCAACACACAAGAAGAAGAAATCAAATGGACATACATGAAAAGATGGGAAAGCACGCTGGGGGAAGAAATACCCAGACAGCAATGGACCGAGCTGTGGACGGGAATCCCAAAACTCACCCGGGCAGTCCAAACCAGAGAAATGTGGCTTAAAATAATCACTCAATGGCACTACACTCCAGAGAGACTCAAAATAATGTACCCGGCAACATCGGACCGCTGTTGGAGGGATGCCCCGAACCTGGTTCATGGAGGCATATTTGGTGGGACTGTCAATGTTCCCAGAGGCCAACCAAATGGGGGAGCGGGTATGGATGTGTGGATTTAAGGACCCACAGGCCAAGAAACTACACAAAGCACAATGGAGAAGCTTCATGGGCCTACTCATCGTGGCATGGGCAACGATTGCCCAAAACTGGAAAAAACAAGACCTGCCACTAGCATTCACCTGGCTGCAGAAGGTGTCGTCGCAAATGACCATGGAAAAGATTACGCACCACCTTCAGGATCAGAAGAACTCCTTTATGAAGGAATGGGGGGTGGTTTTGGAATAACTGAAGTCGGACTATATGGAACAATGGTGCCCACACAACATCAAAATATCGGACATATACAGCACATAAGCTTTCCAGAAGCATAACTGAAGGAGGCCCGAATCTTCCGGGGGGAGACGGAGTGGGTGGGGGGGAGCGTTCTGGGATAAAAGTGTTGATGGTTAATGACATGAAAAACAATAAAAATATATTTTAAATATCAACATTTTTGTGATTGTCTATACTCACAATATTCTGATCTATTCTGAATCCAGGGAGGGGCACTTCTGGACAGACGCGAACCCATAGAGGTCCTTGCTATGCTAGAGTAGAGCGCTGCAGGAAACTTTATGGATGACATCTGGTTTAAAGAACACCTCATTCCACGCCAAAACAACACCGATCCGATACTGGTGGAAGGGGTAGATGGCACTCCCTTGATGTCAGAACCATCACTTAAGAAACCTGGGCTCTCCAAGTGTCTATGTTGTCCCATAAGGAGTCCATTGCATTTGATCTCATCCGGGCAGCCCACTTCCCAGTGATACTGGGCATTCCATGGCTTCGAAAACACAACCCATATATCGACTGGACATTAAACACCATCCAATTCCAGTCACATTATTGCCATCATCATTGTCTAGAACAGGAAGAATAAAAACCTCAAGTCGGAGTTACACTCTCTCTCTCGACTCCTGTAATACACTCCATTCCTCCTCAGTACCACGACTTTCAGTACGTGTTTGGCGATGTTCTACCAAGAAAACTACCACCCCACTGCAGAGAAGACTGCGTCATTGAACTCCAACCTGAGGCTACCGTCCATTTCGGAAGGATGTTTCCATTGTCATTATCAGAAGGAAGAGTGCTTAAGGGTTATCTCGGGAGTAACCTCCAAAACAGACTTTTTCGAGAGTCTAAATCCTCAGCGGGGGAATCACTTTTTTTTATCCTGAAGAAGGGACATCTGAGCTCTGACCCTGTATGGACTACCGTGGCCTCAACAGCCTCACCATCAGGGATAGATATCCCATGCCCCTGATAAAAGACATCCTTGAAGCAGTACAAGGGGCCAGTATATTCAAAAAATTAGATCTATGAGGGGCGTTCCACCTCTTGAGAATTAGAGCTGGTGACGAGTGGAAAATGGCCTTTCGGACTCCTTTGAGCCATTTCAAATATCAGGTCATGCCATTCGGACTCGTAAACACCCCAGCCCAATTCCAACGGTTTATGGATAAGGTATTCACCAATATCCTTTTCTCCTCTGTGGTGGTCTACCTATCTTGGTCTACTCGCCCAGTCTGTCTGAACATCGCAGACACATCTCTGAGGTTCTTCATCGCCTTAGTCAGCATCAATTGTTGGCCAAACCGGAAAAATGCATTTTCAAGGCATCCACAGTTTCCTCTCTAAGGGTGGTGTCCAAATGGATGCCAGCAAGACCAAGTCTATCCTCCAATGGCCAGCTCCAAGATCCATCAAGGACATTCAAAAAATCCTTGGGCCGGCGAACTTTTATCGGAAATGTATTCCCAACTTTTCTGAGATCGTCCTACCAATTACGGCTCTCCTCAAAAAGGGGTGAGATTGGAAGAAGCCTTCCAAGAACTAAGAAAGGCCTTTGCATCTGCACCGATACTCCGACAGCCTGACCAGACTATTCCGTTCCTGGTGGAGATCGATGCTTCAGGAGGGGCCTTAAAAGCGGCCTTGTTACAGAAAGGAGAAGACGGTTTACTACATCCCATTGCTTACTATTCCTTGAATCCTTACTCCAAGCGAGAGGAACTATTCCATTCTTGAAAAGGAACTCCTAGCCATACGACAAGCCTGAGAAGAATGGCATCATCTCCTACAAGGAGCAGCCTTTCCTTTCCAAGTACGCACGGATCACTGTAACCTCTGCATAATACAACAAATGGAGTTTTGAAACTCACGACATGCCAGATGGGCCTATTACTTTTCACAGTTTGACTTTACCATCACATATCTACCTGGTTGTGAGAATATCCTAGCGGACACTTTAGCAGCAGCCTCTGAGAGAATTCCGGACAGTAACAAGGGCACAAAAGGATTCTGGCAGGGAGGAATTTTGACTGAGAAGTCAACACTTTCCTTCAAAGGGTCAAACAGACTACCATCAATCAGACTCCAGGTACAAACCAGCCATTAGCACTAAGGAAGGGAATCCTCTTCAGGAAGGAAGTTTACTTGACCTCCAAGGAGCTGCAAATATTGGTGACTTCATGGTGTCACAACCTTCCCAAGGCAGACTATAGGGGCCAAGCTGCCACCCTGGAATTGACGTCACATCATTTCTGGTGCCCATTTATAAATAAGGACATAAGAGAATATGTTTCCTCTTGTCCCACATGTGCCCAGAACAAATACCCAACAGCCAAACTAGTGTGTCTTTTGCAACAGGAACCAACTCTTCGGGTCCCTGGCAACATCTTTCGATGGACTTCATAGTCGATCTTCCCCATCACAAGGTTCTACCACCATCATGGTTACTATTGATTGTTTCAGCAAATTGACTCATTTTACTCCTCTAGTTGGACTTCCTTCAGCTTCCACTATGGCTAACATGTTCATGCGGGATGTTGCAAGGCTTCACAGACTCCCTCTTACCATTGTGTCAGAGAGAGGAACGCAATTTACTTCTTTTGGTCTACACTCTGCAAACAACTGAACATCCAGCAAGCTCTGTCCTCGAGATACCACCCACAGAGTAATGAACAAAGAGAAAGACTCAATGCCACCCTAGACCAGTACTTAAGATGCTTTTGTAATCAAGAACAAGACGACTGGTCGGGACTACTCCCACTAGCACAGTTTGTGTACAACAACACCAAGCACACAGCTATCGGAATGAGCCCATTCTTCCCCACATACCGTTATCACCCCAAACATATTCCCATGACTGGATTCTCCCCTTCAAAAGTGCCCACAGTGGATCAGCTTCTGGAAACTCTAAAGAACACACACAAGGAAGCGCAGCAGAACCTGCTAACAAGCAAGCAGGCCGACAAGGTGTGGGCCGACAAGGGAAGGAGACAAAACCCTCTGTGGGACATAGGCTCAAAGGTCTGGCTCTCCACCAAGTACCTCCCTCAGTGGGTACATCTAGGGAAGTTTTCCCCTCGTTTCATTGGGCCATATACCATTGATGCAAGAGTCAATCCGGTAACCTTAATTTTAAAACTACCACATTGTTTGAGAAAGTTCCATCCAGCATTTCATACCTCCCTCCTAAAGGCCTATCTACCTGACCCCTACTCTCGGAAGATAGACCAGAAAGCACGCTCGACGATGAAACCAAGGAATATGAGTTGTCCAAGCTCATTGATTCCCGTTACGGGAAGGGTGGGTTGCAATACTTGGTTCATTGGAAAGGTTATCCTGAAACAGAGAGAACATGGGAACCCTCACAAAAGATCAAGGCTCCTCGTCTCATGCACGAGTTCCATAGGTTACATCCGGGTAAGCCGGTGGACCGCCGATCAGGAGGGATCATACTGTCATGATGCAGCCCTGGAAACTGTGGAGTCGCTGGAGACTCCATTAAAATCCCTGTCACGTTTCCTCCCTGAATGTGATCAGCAGTCTAGTTTCCATCTAAGATGGCCACCGCAGGCTTCTAACGGCTTTCCTGCACTCACTCGGTGCGTTGCAACCCTCGCCACAGCTTCGGGTAAGACGCTCCGTAGGTACGCCTTTTTTCTCTCTCTACTTTGTTTTCTTTTTGCCCTGTCCCCCCTCCTTGGGACATGGTGCTATTTTTGCTTGTGACCCTCCTTGCATCTTCGGGATGCAGCCTTCCTTTGTTCCTCTCTCTGCGCTGTTCTCCCGACAGCATTACTCTGCTACCTTTTTCCTCCGGCAGTGCAGTCTACGGAAGGGTCGAGGACTGCTTTTCCCCCTCTCTTTCTTCCGCACAGCCTCGTTTACCTGTTTGCTTCTCTCTCCCAGTGTATTCTGGTTCCTGCAGTGCTGTGTTGCTTTCCCTGTTATTTCTCTGTTATTAAGGGTTTTCTCACACTTGAGGTGCATTGCTCTGTGGGGCTCCCTGCCATTTCTCCTCTGCTGGACTCACCTGTCATCAGTATTCCTAACTATTTCTTTACTACCCCTCTCCACTTCTGTGCAACATCTACTTGCCGAGATTACCTGGATCTTACATTGTATCCCAAAACAACCAATCCAGATCCCTTCAGCATAACTCAATACCACCAGGGTTTTTCTGCCTTACGGCTTTTCCCTGAGCTGGGGTCGGCTCCCCAGAGTCCCCACTGCCTGGCAGATTGGATTTAAGGCAAAGTGGCCTCTAGGGGAGCTCGCCCTTATCGCTTCCAGAAAAAGGGCAAGAAGACAGACTCTAGAAGAAAGAAGGACGAATTGCCAGACAAATCAATAGAAGATCCAGGTGAGCAGACAGAGGAGGAAGTACCTATAGAATCTGAGAGGTGTATCCGACACAGCAGTGAAATTAAAGTTGCCTGGTACTTTGAGGATACATCTTATATTTCTTTAATTAAACCCGCAGTCCCTGGTACGCGGCCCAAGAAGCCACCTATTGTTCTGAAAGATGGGCAGAAGGAATATGAAGTACAAGGTATTCTGTACTCCAAGACATGCTATCGACGCCTGTGGTACTGATCACTCCAGGTAGCAGGCAGAAGAAGTTCATGCACCGAAACTGATACGATTGTTCCACAAAAGACATCCGGAGAAACCAGGACATTGGGACGGCCCTAGGAGAGGAGGTACGTGCCGCCGGGGTTTGAAGAGGCCCACACCAGCCCGGTGCTGATTGTTTTCACCTCTACAAGCACGGTCAGGGTGCAGTAGCAGCGGCATACAGTGGAAGAGGGAGTGGCAGGTTGGAGGCAGAGTGGCCGGGCTGTGGCGGTAACTATGCAGAAGCATAACTCTGGTATGCCCAGGCAGTGGCGGTGATCCCAGCGTGTTTATTATTCCATGACTTCATCAACACGCTCGGGGATGCCTCACGGCAAGATAAGTACAACCTCAGAAAGAGGACATGGTAGGGGAATTCAGTGTGCATCAGATGTTTGGACTCAATAAAGACTAAACATGTGTACATATTTGAGACCTGTGAAGGGACGAAGCAAACTTGAACAGTGATTTCTTACCTCCACTCAGATTCAAGCCTGGTGAGGTAACAGGTCTGCATTCAGGGGCATTAATGGTCCTGTGAGAGAACAGGGCAGCACTAGAACTACATTTACGAATTAAGTACTTTCACCCTCTGAGGCAAAGTACTGAGCATGTGGGGGATGACAACTGTACAGCCAGTGGTGTCGACATTGACTCTCTAGGTTCCATGTTTTCCATGTGAATTGTGTGTTCCCATGCATGGCTTCTTGTAGACAGTATTGTGATTCAGTTTTTATTCATGTTGCTCCATCACATTTATCCATTTATTTATTTATTGTACATTTGTGAGGTGCTTATACAACAAGTAAAATGTGTTTCAATGTGCCCACATGGCAGCAGGGAGAGAACATGGGATAGAACAACAATTAATGCACTGGAGGATAACAATGAACCTACTAGGCCTTGTGAGCATTCGAAGCATGCAAGTGCAAAGAGAGGAGAGGGGAGGCGGGGGGGTGTGGGGGGTGCTGGAGTGCCCATGCTCGTGAGTGAGCAGCAGATGTAAGTGCCCAGTGTAGGAAGTGCTAGGGAGCTTTCATCTGTAAAAAATAAAATAAATAAATGGGTAAATACAGGCCTACAGTGGCGAAGGCCATTAAGTGCCAGGGCAAGTGCTGTGTGTAGGCAGAGGCTGCAAGCGGTTGGGTGTTTCTAGGCCAGGGCCCCGAAGGACACATAAGGGCTCTGGTCCCCAATCACAGCAACTGTGAAATTAGCAGAGGAGGGAAGAAGGTAAGGAGCAGGTGAAAAGAAAGTCTTGAGGAGCTTCTGGAATTTGAGGAGGTCCAGCTCAAGACTAAGAGGAAGGGGGAGGCTGTTCTATAGGAGGGAGCCAGCTGAGGAAAGAGATAGGTCTACGGCCCTCTGTTTAGCGAAACGCTTGACACACAGAAAGTTGGAACCAGAGGAACGTAGAGGTCTAGAGCGAGAGTATTTAGTAAGAGCAAGTTGCAGATTGCGAGGTCCATGGTCCCAGACAACCTTATGGATGATGCAGAGGGATTTGAACTTGATCCTTGCAGCAACTGGGAGCCAGTAAAGAATTTTTAGGACAGGAGAGATGCGGTCCTTGAGCTTGAGGCCAAGGATAAGTCTTGCTGCTTATTCTGGATAACCTGAAGGGGTTGTAGAGAGGACGAGGTCCATGTGTTTGTGTGTTTAAAGGGGTTGGAGGACACCAGGAGAAAGAGGGCAGGATATAGGAGGAGTAGGTAGTAGGCAAGAGGTTACAGGATCAACTCAAGTAGGAGAATGGTAGGCTGTGTAGTGTTTGAATGCAGGTTGAATGTTTTTTTCCCACATTCCCTCATACCCAACCAATTACGGAACCCTAATCCTCTTTCCTGTGATCCTAACTCCTCCTTCCTATCCACAACCTCTGCCTTCCCCCATTGGCTGTCTCGTGGTGACCTGTCTACTAAGTATCAGGGACCTGCGCACTACCAAGTTGGGAGGGTCATACTCCCTTCAGCTTCCATGGTTAGGGAGGGTTGCGGATACCCATCCAAGTGTGACATGGTCCTGACATGCAAATTGGTTGTTTAATCTGGATATAGGGGCAACAGGCTAATCAAACCATCTAGTTGCTGGTTCCCTCTGAAGTTTCCTTCAGAATACCTGGCACCTAGGAAAGCCCAGTTTTGTCTGGTAAAGTTAATGCTTAGAGTTCTTAGGGCCTAAACAATCTCAACCTATTCTCAAACTTTAAATAGGTAAGAAGCCCAGCTCACTGGCACCCTGGAATGGGTTTGTCCCGAGAGAGGGGTCGAGCCTTGGAAAGCATTGCAGTTCCAGTGAGCTTTCGCTGGTCCTTGAAAATCCAGGGGAGAGGGTGTAAATCTTGCATCAGGCCATACCCATACACACAGCAGGTCTCCAATGTGACCAGCCTCTGACATGTTGGAACAATGTAGGTAAGGGGAGTCGGCAAGTCAGATCAGTAACTTTGGGATAAGGATTGGCTCCAAGGGTTCAGTCAGTTGGGCTGGGGCACAAAGCGGGGTTGGTGCACGCCATGGTTGGATGAGGTATCTCCCCCCATGGAGAATCCGCAAACTCTGGACACGAGCAGGGCCCTTCCTTTGGATCACCCTAGCTACGGTAGTCGCCTCTCTCTGTTCCCTTCTGAAGGTTCGGGGCAGGCGTTGTGCATTGGCCAATGCCTAGCAGCTGACTTAGAACTTGTGCAGACCAGGGTAATCCAACTGTTTAATTAAAACCAAGCATCACAAAGGAACAAAGCGGGTGTTGACACAATGTGATTTGTGCCCATTGCTCTGAATGTCAAAGTGAAGAAATTCAATGAAGTGGTGGGGGTAATTATGACTCTCTTAAGGTAGCAAAATGCTTTGTCATCTAATTAGTGATGAACGTGAATGGATGAATGAGATTTCCACTGTCCCTAGCTACTATCTAGTGAAACCACCGACAAGAGAAACGGATTGGTGGAATCAGCAGTTAAAGAAGACCCACTTGAGCTTGCCTCAAGTCTGGCACTGTGAAGCAACAGAAAAGGTGTAGGATAATTACTCTTATTGTTTTTTCATTACCCAATGAGGTGGGGGCAAGCCTGGTGGTGCTCTCGCTTCTGGCTCCAAGAAGCAGGGTGCAACCCGCTCCAAAGACAGTGGCAAGTGAGAAGTTTGACTGGGGCGGTACACCTGCCAAACAATAACGCAGGTGTCCTGAGGTGAACTCATGGGAGGACCTCCCATGGCGCAGAAGGGCAAAACTTTGCTTGATCTCGATTTTCAGCATAAATACAGGCTGTGAAAGCAGGCCCTCATAATCCTTCTGACATTTTGGGTTTCAAATAGGAGCCTGTCTGAAAAGTTACCATAGGGATAACTGGCTTGTGGCGGGCAAACATTCATAGCAATGTCACTTATTGTTAGATATTGGCTCTTCTCATTGTGAAGCAGAATTCACCAAGCGTTAGATTGTTCACCCACTAATAGGGAGGTGTGAGCTGTGTTTAGACCATCGTGACACAGCTTAGGTTCACCCTACTAATGATGCGTTGTTGCTCAGTACGACAGGAACCGCAGATTCAAACATCTGGTGTATGTACTTGGCTGTAGAGCCAATGGGTCAAAGCTACTATCTGTGGGATTATGACTGAACGCCTCTAAGTCAGAATCCCCCTAAACCATAACAATACTGCAGCACTGTGAGTCTCGGTTGGCCTAGGATATCCGGCCTCTGGGTCATGGCGTAGAGCCGCTCACATCGGGACTCGAGCATGGACAGAAGGGGGCCACCTCTCTCACCCGTAGTGCACTGCATGTTCGTGGGGAATTTGGTGCTAAATCCTTCGTAGAAGACCTGATTCTGGATCAGGGTTTCCTAAGTAGCAGAGCGGATTCCCTTGCTGTAATCTATTGAAAGTCATCCTCTGAGCCAAGCTTTAGTCAAAGTCGCCGTCATGGAGGTGGTGCTGCAAGGGTCTCCTGTAAGGGTGTCAAAGAAGGAAACTGAGACAAAGGTGGCATGGTTTTGGTTATAAATGTTTATTTCTCAAATAGAAAACCTCCCTGTCCCTATCTTTAAGGGGGGTTTCCCTGCCTCAAACTAAAACTATAGGAATCGTCAGAAGGTTTGTCAAATCAAAGTTCCACCATCCTGTGTCAAATCCTACTCTAACCCTCAGATCTATAACTAAAGGATACATTAACAGTAAATTCCTTCTTCGGGAGAATGGCTCCCTTCTCCTGCTTCTTGAACAGTGTCTAAAGAATGTTCTCTTTCAACAAGAAATACCAGGGGGATTGACTCCCTAGCCCTGCTTGCGGCCTTCACCCAGTGTTTATGCAATGTCTAACAGAATGACTCCCTCCTCCTGAAATAAACGTATGCAGTTTCCAATAGAGCCAGAGGAATTACTCACTTCCCCTGGTGTCTCCAGTACAACTCTCAGCCCAGAACCAGGAGAATACCTTATTTCTCCTTGAGTGACTTTGTACAGTTCACCACAAGTCCAGGGGGAATGACTCCCTTCCCCTTGTATCTTTATCACAGCTCTTTGTCTGATACCAGGAGAATTACTCCCTTCTCCTGGTAATGCTTGCTACAGTTCTTTTTCACTATTCGGATTCCAGACCCTTCTCTCGTGGCCAGTAGGTTCCTCACTACCACTTTCTCAGGCTTCTGAGTGTCTTCCCCTGGGACCCTCTCCTCACCTGTTTCGTCTGTGGAGCTTTCGGAGGTCTTTGTCTTCTTCTTTCTGCCGGTCTTCTTTGGTTCTTCTCCCTTGCGGTCTTTCTTCTTCTCTAAGAGGTAAGGCGTGCTCCCTGGAGGCCATCTTGACCTGATAAGGTAGCCCCAGGCAGGGGGACCCCGGGGAGCACGCCGCAGTCAGGGAAAAAGCCTTTGGCTGAAAAAACCCTGTTGTTGCTCCAAATACAGGCGTTGAGGTTTTGTGAAGATTTGTGGTAGGTTTGAGGTAATCTGCTGGAGCGTCTTCCAGAATGACACTGCCCAATAGCCCAAAGAAATTCTCGCTTCAGTCTACTCCAAATTGATAGTTCAAAAAGCCAGGTAAAACAGAAGACAGTTATCCTCCAAGTTGCCGGTGAAGGAGATGCAAAGAGAGAGAGAGGCGGAGTGAGTTAAACTACAGCAGGCTCCTCACTTGCTCCAGGTTGTCTGGTAAGTTCAATTGGCAGGAGGAGAGCTCCGTACAAAGGGAAAGAATACAGAGACAGAGAGCCAGGAAATCCAAGGAGGGAGACACGTTCCCCAGAGGAGAGGAGAACCGGCAGAGAAAGCGAGCAGCAGAGCAAAAGAGGAATAGCACGTTACCGCACGGAGGTGAGAGCAGCCAGGGAGAGGGACAAGTAGACTAGCAGAGTAACCAAGATAGGAACAGAAGGGTAAACTAGCGTCTCACCAGAGACGGAAAATCTAAGGTTGCAACGCACCGAGTCGCGCGTTGTGTGGTGTGAAATGCAATTGGCAGCCATATTGGGAACAAACACTAGATTGCGTCTAGCGTTATGTGGAAAACGTAACGGCCGCTAAAGGAACCGCCATTGCTGCTATTGCTTCCATTGGCGAAGCATGACACACTGTACCGAGGAACATTTCCTCCGGTGCTTTCCTTCTCAATGTTGGGGTCCCAGACTGTTAAGATGGATTTCTGAACTCTGACCTGGTGGGCAGAGGTTTCAGAAGGCTAACCTAGTTTCTTGGAACAAGGTAAGCTTCTGGACAAGCAAGACCAATCAAGGAAGCATTGGCGGCGGCCATGCCTAGGTCTCAGGAGGGGTGAGGGTGACTGAAAGACCTCAATGAGCACACAGAGTAACAGACACTTACAAATCACTCTCAGTCAGATGTATATATATCAAAAATACAAATACATTTATTCAAGGCCTTTGAAGTTCAACACACATTAATAATCACAGTAATACTTTTAAACTAGCACAATCCTACTAAAATACATACATACAAGACCAATGGGCCTAAAGGGTTAATGCACAAAATGGTCCACAACCTGTAAGGGAACTGAAGCAGGTAGTGCAAATAGTCTTTAGGCAATTCTGCAGTATTCACAATCCTAACTGAAAGGCTTTCCAATCCCTACGATGAGAGGAGCCTAATGCTCAAATGTACATGCAATGCTGGTGCATGCGGTAGTAGAGGGGCCCTCAGGTGCCACTTGTGCGTAAAAATTGATGGATGCGCTAAGGGCCACCGGTAAGGGTTGTTAGTACTCATCCTCCCCATGCGCACTCCAGACCAAATTTCGTCAGTCGAGTCCAATTCAGTTGCAGGTTCAAATGCAGCAATTTCTGCGGCTCTGGGGCTTTCAGCGACGAAGTGAAAGCGTTGATTGCCAAACGGGACAGTGGCAATTTCTCCGCTCCTGGTGGATGGATCAGGGCAGTTTCACTGTAGCAGGCTTCAGGGACAAGAGTGGCACAGCAGCAGCGCACCTGTAAAGTGTGTCACCACGACTGGGCGACACGGTAACCACGTGTACTCTGGTTCGGGCTCTCTTGCTTTACTCCAGACCTGGGAATACCAAGTGTATGAAATTTGGTGTGAGAGTGCCGTGAACACAGAGCTTGCGATGTACCAAGTAGCGAGGGCCTCCTCGAAACAGCGGCATTGACAGAGCAAAGGTCCTGTGCAAGCTGGTCAGCCCACCAGTTGGCTATGGGACACTTCCGAATAGGCTTACTTGCAGGGTTTGACGAAGGTGCCGAGAATAGTTGGTCCCACTATTCCAATGGGTTGCAGCATCTTTGCAGACCTTCTAGTTCGATCAGATGCAGAGGGGTCCAGCGGG